>NC_047047.1:66295229-66920229 GCF_011762595.2 Tursiops truncatus | reverse complement strand
CAAGATTGCTTTGGCTATTTGGGGTCTTTTGTGGTGTCATATGAATTTTAGGATTTTTAAAAATTTCTGTGAAGAATGCCATTGGGATTTTGATAGGAATTGCATTGAATCCGTACATTGCTTTTGGCAGTATGGTAAACGTCCATGCTCTTTACAGTAAGGGTTCCATTAACATATAGAAACTGAAGCAATACCATAATACTGGGAAAGATTTTAGATACATACAGAAAGCAGGTATCACCCCCACATTCATCCTTTATAGAGCCATTAGTTAAAAGGGAAAGGGCCAACCAGGAAGGTTAACTGTACACTGTAACATTGGAAGACTCTGCCTATCAATTTGAAATTGGCAAATTTAAAATGGATTTTGAAGTTTCATAGATGTGTGCTTAAGCTTGGTAATTACCCTCAGCTTATGAAATTTACGCTAATTAGTAACATTTAATAATTTCAAATGACTACTCATTTAGTTCTAGGCACATGGTAGATTTTAGAGGTGGTTTCTACTGTTAAGGGCATTAACTTTTGGTTGGCATGTTTGTAGAAAGTACAGATACAGTGGGCACAAATACCTTTTAAGAGGAGAGAAGGGAGAGTTAGTATTAGCTGGTAGAGAATTGGGAGAATTCTTTTGGGAAAGCATCCAAAAGGTTTTAAAATTCTACTTTTTTCTTTTTTGCTGTACGCGAGCCGCTCACTGTTGTGGCCTCTCCCGTTGTGGAGCACAGGCTCCGGACGCACAGGCTCAGCGGCCATGGCTCACGGACCCAGCCGCTCCGTGGCATGTGCGATCTTCCCGGACCGGGGCACGAACCCGTGTCCCCTGCATCGGCAGGTGGACTCTCAACCACTGCGCCACCAGGGAAGCCCTAAGATTCTACTTTGAAGGTGGGGTATGATAAACAGGAGATAAGAGATTCTTTCTAGTATTTATTCCAGTTTAACTATTCACAAAAGCAGCAATGGTGGTCCATGACTGAACTATGTTCAGAGCTGTAATTCAAAAAGCCTAATAGAAATCAAACACTTATCCATGATAAATTCATATCATGGATAAATGAAATACTAAGTTTTTTGCTTTGGTTTGAAATTGTGTCAGTTTGGTTTAGTAATGTGGCTATTTCATGGGGAAATGATTATTGAGGCAAAACCTCTTAAATCCTGTAGCTTCCAGGACGGAAATAGAGTGGAGGATGAACCCCATATAATAAAAGGGGCAACCTATTGCTTGGACAAAGGCGCAAAATAAGGGGAAGGCCAACATGGCCCAACTCCGGGATTCCAGCCTCAGTGTAAGTCAGAACAGTCTAGTGAACATGTGCCTTCATAGAAGTTCATATCTGCCCCAAAGGGTGGTGGGCTGGAACAGAAGGCTGAGAACTGGACAGAAGTTTATTCAGTTTGCCTCAGATTCAGAGACCACACAAGGTAAACCAATAGTCACTGAGCCTCTCCCGTGTCAGAAAAACCAGCTGGTGCCAGACAGTGCCTGCCAGCCAGTTGCTCAGTGTCTAGCAGGGAAGTCTGTGAGACCAAGAAAGCCCACAGCAGGGTAGGGATTTCCAGAGTTCTGTGGAACTGGAGAAGGTTCCGAGGAAGCTGGACAAGGCTTCCCTAAGACCCCATGTGAACTGGGAACTGACAGGGCTGAAGTAGCAGGTGGAGTGAAGAGCGATAGGAGATGGGGAGGCTGGGGCCCAGCAGCACCCGTGCTCACTCAGACCTGGGAGAGTGCGGAGCCCCCCACCACAGGAGCTGGTCTTCACAGCCACTGCTCTCCGCCAGTCTTCCGGAATCCACAGAACTCTTTTTACTCTGGCTGGTGGAGATAAAAGATAAGAGCGAAGACAGACACATGGAGCTGAAACAGCGTCCCAGGCTAGATTCCCTGGATTGAACGGCTTCTGCTCCACCCGGCTTTTAATGGCAGGACCAGACTCCATGAACTGAGGCTCCAAATCTTGGAATGGAGGGTAATTGCTCCTCTACTTGCACCCCCTTTTTCCACTTGGGTCCCGCAAGGTTCCAGCCCCAATCCTACATCAGGACCCCTCAAAGCCTTGAAAAAGCCCGACACCTGGACACCTACCTCCCTGCCTCTCTCCTCTCCCCACCCCCCTCTATTACTGAATCAGAATCCAGAATGGGTGGGGCAAGGGGCGGGCGTTGCTGAACTTGCATATTTTAAAAACAGCTTCCTGGGTAAGCCTGATGCGTAGCTAGTCTTGAGAACCACGCACATAGTAGAAGGAACACTCACTCGCAGTCAGAAAACCTGGGTTGAGTTTCCAGCCTCACCATACACTGGCCCTGAGACTGTCTCCTCACCTGTAAAATGGTATTGTTGTTTATCCTGCCGACCTCACAGGGTTTTGTGAAGATTAAATCACATGAAAGCCAACTGGAAACCCTCACGTGCTCTGGAAATGCAGGTGCTACTTACCCCTGTTTGCCACTCCCCTGCCCCCACTCCAGTGTAGAGCCAATCACCTCCCTCCTGGACTGTTCCTTGGCAGCTGGTTGGTTTGCCGCTCCTGCGCCCCGCCACCAAGTTAATCGCCTTGAAACACCACTTCATTGTGTTTCTCCTCTGCTCGGAAGTGCCCACCGGCCTCTCTCAGGACAAGGCTCCCCTTGCCCACCGGGCTTTCTCTCTCACTCAACTTTGGCCTCTTTGCCGTCTCTCCGTGACGTCCATATATTTCTTGCACCATTTCTTAAAACCTATCTCCAGTTTTCTAACCGGATCACCTCCATCTCAATCTGATTAACGTAATTGTGAGACTTTAACGTGTATTATATTGAATGGTTCTTTAATTGTCCTGCGTATTTGCTTCATTATTCCCGTTAATTTGCTTGCCAAGGTCCAGGATTGCTAGGGCTAATTGATCTTTTAAATTATGTTATTCTTATGTGCAGTGCCCCCCACGGTGTTAGGCACTTGGCAGGAGCCCAGGGACCCCCTCACTGAGCTGGGAGGGTGCGGTGCTCAGAGCACACTTGCAGCCTATAAAGCACTTTCCTTTACAGGTGTCTTTTCGTCATCTCAACGCCGAGAGGTAGATAGTTATTTTCCCCATTTTGCAAGTGAGGAAAGAGGCTTGGGGAGGTTGAGTAACATCAAACTTGCGAGAATGACAGGGAGACAACGGGACAGTGCGTCCTGAGGGAAACCAGAGTGCGGCGGAGCCCACAGTGGGGTGTAGACGTGAGCGACAGCTCCTGTAGGTAGGGCTCAGGCCACGGCAGGTGCCCGGGACTGAGGCTGAGTTAGTGAAGTCCGAGCGGAAAGGACCAGACCCAACAGGCTGCAGCAGGTACCCCTTCAGGGGGCAGCTGCTCCCCAGGGTGAGGAGCAGAGGCCAGGTGACTCCAGCTGGCCTCCTCCTTGGGACAAGTCAAGGGAGCGGGAGATGGGAAGGATTTAATGTGACTCAGCCTCTGCCCAGGTCGAAGCCATGCAGTGGGCTTTGTAGGCCATTTCCTGGGGAATTTTCAGATGGACCAGTGATTTCATCTTTCTATTCTAAAGCACCCCTGTGCCCTGGGGGAGGCTGATCGTGTGGCCATCCGATTATGGCCAAGTGGTCTGATCTCTTCAAGGAGAAGCTGAAACGGCAGTGGAAACTTCCTAGGTTTAGAGGTATCAGTAATTCCATTCCTGACCAAACACTGATGAGAAGGAAACCCTTCCAGTCTTCTGGCTTCAGCCGGAGTGTAGATTAACAGTGCTTTGATATTTCAGTATTGCTACCTAATTTATGAAGGTATAAGCTCCTTGCAGGTAACCTGCTCCTGCCTCAGGTTGCGTTCATTGTACTTATTGACTAACTGGAACAGGCCTGGGGTGGGGCTGCTGAGAGCTGGCAACGCCAGGCCCAGAAAGGCAAGCAAGCGAAAGACCAGCAGGCCTGGTCTGAGGGTTGGACAGCTACCCAGCAAACAGGTGGAGTACCAAAGCTTAGCTGCGTGGCTAGAGAATCCAGGGCGCGGTGAGGGAACCGCCTACTGGGACAATAAAGGTTAATGTCTAATAAGATGCATTTATTAGTGTGGCTGGGTCTTTTGTCAAAAATGTCATAAATTCACAGTTCAGGATTTTAGAGTAAATAAGATTACTGATACTTCTCCTTCAACAGCCAATAAGCACCCCTTACTAAAAGTTCAGAGTCTTTGATTAATCTTCAACTTGAAATATTAAAATTCTGGTTTTCATAAGCTGTTAGAAACAGCTTTCAGAGGATTTCTTCCGCCACCTCCACCCCAAAGCCCTGCCCATATCAAAGGTTAGGAGTAAACTGTGTTTTCCTTAAAGCATTTGATGAAACCCTCCTCCTTTCCCCAAGTCTACCAAATTTTGATCTTAAAAAAAAAAAAAAATGGGGCTAATATGACAGTAAGATTTGTACCTTCACAAGTAAATATTACAGTTTAGCCGGGTAGCTTGTGGAAGCTTGTCAGGTCGCAGTGACTCACTTGCATGAGGTTATTTTTAGAGATGTAATTTGTACTGTTTAGAAAAGAATAAAGAGATGGTAAAAGGCTAGATCGCTCATTATCGTTTACAGAGCTCGTGAACCCAGCATCCATGTGAAAGATGACTAAGCAACGGGTCGGTTGGTACTTTCTCTCAGAATTTTACAGACATGAGTCACCCACTTGAGATTGCAGACGCAGCACTGAGGTACCTGTGACTCAGCTCCCGTTTAGGATGCGCACTAGGATTCAATTCTGATACACTTTTGTAGTTAAGGACTGAGGAAATTACATAGCAAAGCAAAATATGCCTTTCTGCCCCAAAGCCATCGGATGTTTTTAGCAAGGATTGATTTATCTTCATCTCTGGCCTTTGAAAGACTCTACTTGTGATTCGTGCTGGCTGATACGACCGTTCGGTCTGCTGCTGTCCATGGCAATGCCAGCTGACCCTAGGGTACAGCTGTCCTCAGTGGAGATCTCAGCTGCACCCTTTCTGCACTAAGCTGCCCAGCATTCAGGCCCACTTCCTTTAACCAAATGTGTGTGCGTGTGAAAATCTTCAGCCTAACATTAAAATTCTAGTTTTCTTAAGCTGGGAGAAATAGCTTTCAAAGGCTTGCTCCCTCCACACTGTGCCCAGGTCAGGGAGTAGAAGAAACAAAAGGATATTTTCTTAAAGTATTTTTGTATGTTTTTTTAAAAGCCATATACACAAACATACATACCCACGGGTGTGAACACACATTGGTAAGAATGATCTGTGTACGTAAGCAGACTTGTCGAAGCAAATGCGTTATTCTCTCTGCGGGGCTGCTGCTTTGTTCTCAGGCGCAGGGCTCTGCTGGCCAAGTGACCCTGGAGGTACAGCCTCCCGCTAGGATTGCTCCCTGGTCATCGGCACACGCTCATTATGCAGCCCCTTTGGAGTTAAGCCCTCAGAACTTGAGCGTCCTTTCAAACACACAGAAAATGGTCCTTTGCAGTTTGTAGACATATCGATAGATTATTCATAACCAACAAAGAATTTTTTCTTTTTTTAACATTTGACTTCTTTTTTTCTTTGTTTCTTTTTAT
Source organism: Tursiops truncatus (assembly GCF_011762595.2). NCBI lineage: Eukaryota > Metazoa > Chordata > Mammalia > Artiodactyla > Delphinidae > Tursiops > Tursiops truncatus. Next base: position 66,914,676 of record NC_047047.1, on the reverse strand, counting down.
TTATTTATTTTTTGGCTGCGTCGGGTCTTAGTTGCAGCAGGCGGGATCTTCGTGGAGGCGCCCGGGCTCAGTAGTTGTGACGCGTGGGCTTAGTTGCCCTGTGGCATGTGGGATCTTAGTTCCCCAACCAGGGATCACATCTGCATTCATTCCCTGCATTGGAAGGCAAATTCTTTACCACTGGACCACCAGGGAAGTACCCAAAGAATTTTATATTTTTTACTTTTATCAAAGAAACATGAACATGGTTACAAAAACAAATACTCCACAAAGAAATTCAGTGAAAAGCGAAAGTACTCTGCCCCACACCGCTCACAGACAATCACTTCTAGCCAGTTCTGTCACCTGGCAGTTACCTGTGAAACCATTGCATTCCTCACCTGCTGTGCCTCTGTAGCACTATTATTAAGAATGTCAGGGCATGCAGAGGTTAAAAACTTGGTCCTGTTGTCAAAGAGAAAAGCCTTGTGTCCGTTCAACTCAGACATTTGTGGACCTCCTACAGACGCAGCCCTCTGTTGGGAGGGGTGGCCACAGAAATGGGGAGGTACCCTAGGAGTTTGCCTTCCGGTGCGGGAGGCAGATATGCAGATACAGTAATACAAGCCTGTGCGGAGAGCCATAACACGGGTGTAAAATACGGGGGTATAAAACGCCTTCTGTGGGGTTTTACAGAAACGCCCTAGAGCTGCGTCTTCAAGTGCTAACAGAGCTACGCTGTGGAGATAACCAGGAGAGGACATCCCAGAGAGAGTAGAGTGCTCGTGGACTGATGAGGTGCATTCAGAAGATTGGGAATAATTCATAAAGTTGCATGTTTAGGGTATGTGAGTTAAGGGAGTAATGGGAGATGAGGCGGGAAAGAAATGTGCCTGAGGATGAAGAGCTTTGCATGTAAGGAGTTCACAGTATGTCCTATTACTCATGGAGAGTCTTGGAAGGATGCTAAACAGAGCTGTGACATATGCCATAGGTCTGATGGCAGAGTGGAGGATGAATTCAAGTGGGAAGAAGCCAGGGGTAGGAAAACCACTTGGGATAACTAGTCCTGGCAAGATAATATAAGGCACTGAAACAGTGGAACTAGGGAGGGGGAGGAAAGGACAGATTCTAGAACTGCTTCAGACACAGTGGAACTACCTCACCAGCAGGCCTTTGTGAACACTCAGATTTAGGAAGTAAGGGAGGGTTGCAGATTGCTGTGTAATTCATGGCTGGATAGCTGCGTAGAGAGTGGAAACTTAAGAAGGGGCCCGGGGGGGAAAGCGGGGGGCAGGGGGGAATGTACTGGGGGATTGTGATTGACATACATACACTAATATGTATAAAATAGATAACTAATAAGAGTCTGCTGTATAAAAAAAATAAAATTAAAAAAAAAAAAAAGAAGGGGACCAGAGTTGAGGGGAAAGACAATGAGTTTGAATATATCGAGTCTGAGGTGTTTAGGTGGAGATAGTCAATAAATAGCCAAAGATGTGAGGCTGAAGCTTAGGGAGAGCCATCCTAGTTGATGCAGGTCTGTGATCCATGTACCATGGGACTGGGGGAATGGCCGCAGGACGAGCCTGTAACATGAGAGGACTGAAAACAACTCTGGGGACGGCGGCAGCTGGTGGCAGTCAGGAGACAGATGGAGACGAAGAAGCAGCAGCGAGGAAAGATGAGAACCAGGAGAGAGGGACACCAGGAAGGCAGGAGTGTGCAAGTGAGGTGAGAGTGAAAAGCATTTGCTTTGGTAGTTAACATGTGCCGTGTTAGAGTGGGAAAAGCAGTGAAAGAAACATCCATGCATTAGAGTTGGGGGAAGCCAGGTGTGAGTGGGTTATGGAATTAATTGACAATGAAGAAGGTGAGCCAGACCTCTTTACGGGGTTTAGAGAATTAAAGGAAAAGCTAATGGGAAATAGCTAGTAGGGGTGGTGGTCAAGAGGGATCCTTATGGGAAGAAGAGATTCTTCAGCAGGATGAGAAGGAACCAGTGGAGGAGAAGTTACAATTTAGAGGGAAAAGAGAGAGAGAGAGATCATTGAAAGAGCAAAATCCTAGAAGTGGCTTAAGAGTATGGAACCTGGAACACGGGTCAGGAAAAGAGCTTTGGACAAGAAGGAACCCCGCCTCCTCTGAAACAGAAGGAAAGGATGCATATATGAGAGGTGGGGAGGGGGGAAGTGCCAGGAAAGGAAGATAATTCGCCCTCGAGTGTCCAGTTTCTCTGAGAAGTTTGGAAGCTGGATTATCTCCTGAGTGAAAATGTCAGGGATAGGATTCTGCTTTTTAAAGAGACAGAAAGCTTTGGCATAGTCATCAGAGCTGGCACAGCAAACTAAGAGTAGTTTACTTCATTTCTATACTACCAGCACCTAACAGTGCCTGGAGTATCGCCAGCACTCAAAAATGTCTCTGAATCAATGAAGTTTTAAATTGTGGTCACAGAGTAGTATTTTAGAAGTTATTATTTTGCGGCGAGCATGAATAGATGATAAGCTTGGGGGTGTGGCCCCAGGGAAGTGGGTGCTGGATAGGTTGCCCTTGTAGATGCTGAAGTTACCCTGGGTGGTTACAGAAACCAGAGTGGAGAGGAGGACTTGAGGCCAGTGTAGACGTTCTCAAGAAGTTAGTGTGTAGCCAGGAGACTGAGTAGATAACAGCAACGAGGACCAACACAAGCGATCTAGCCAAATGGTAGAAGCTTCAAATGGGGATGCTTTTCTTGGGGGCAAGGCTGAGTGTGTAGGCGAGTCTGGGAAAACAGGTGGCTTCTACTCAAGGGAGTGGCCAAGGGAGAAAGCCAGGTTTCACGTGAGACAAGGAGGTAGCAGGAACATTCTGAGAAGAAACAAGAAGGCGTCTCTCGGAGTAGGAGCAGAGGTAACCACAGTGCGGTACAGACTGGGTGTTTATCCTGAGAAGATCCAGAGTGACAGAGGACATTAGGAAGAGACAGGAGGACGGATTTTCTTTTCGGTTTTTTTTTTTTTTTTTTTTTTTTTTTTACAAAAGATGAGCCTCGGGCTTCCCCGGGGCGCAGTGGTTAACAATCCGCCTGCCAACGCAGGGGACACAGGTTTGAGCCCTAGCCCGGGAAGATCCCACATGCCGCGGAGCAACTAAGCCCCTGTGCCACAACTACTGAGCCTGCGCTCTAGAGCCCGCGAGCCACAGCTACTGAAGCCCGTGCACCTAGAGCCCGTGCTCCGCAACAAGAGAAGCCCCTGCAATGAGAGGCCTGTGCACTGCAACAAGAGTAGCCCCCACTCGCTGCAACTAGAGAAAGCCTGTGTGCAGCAACAAAGACCCAATGCAACAAAAAATAAATAAATAAATAAATAAAAGATAAGCCTCACTGAAAGTGAGAGACTAATTAGCTAGGGAGAAGGTGGCTAAGAAAAGAGATATCTAGGGATCTGCACAGGAACAGTGAGTAAGAAGGCAGCCCCAGCAGCAGAGAAAGCCATGGTGAGAACTTGACACTGTCTTCAGTTCTGCAAACCCTCAGAGAGCCACAGTTAACTGGTGGTCGGATTGTCCAGGACTCCACCTCCACTAGCACATGTATTCCAGGACAGCTACTCCGGAGGCCTGGACTGTCCCAGCTCCAAAACCCGATCAGGATAGATCATATCTTGGGTCACAAATCAAGCCTTGGTAATTTAAGAAAACAAATTGTATCAAGTATCTTTTCCGACCACAACACTGTGAGATGAGATATCAATTACAGGAAAAAATCTGTAAAAAATACAAACACATGGAGACTAAACATAGACTACTAAATAACCAAGAGATCACTGAAGAAATCAAAGAGGAAATCAAAAAATACCTAGAAACAAATGACAATGAAAACATGATGGCCCAAAACCTATGGGATGCAGCAAAAGCTTCCCTTCTAAGAGGGAAGTTTATAGCAATACAATCCTACCTCAAGAAACAAGAAGCACCTCAAATAAACAGCCTAACCTTACCCCTAAAGCAATTAGAGAAAGAAGAACAAAACAACCCCAAAGTTAGCAAAAGGCAAGAAATCATAAAGATCAGATCAGAAAAAAATGACAAAGAAATGAAGGAAACGATAGCAAAGATCAATAAAACTGAAAGCTGGTTCTTTGAGAAGATAAACAAAATTGATAAACCATTAGCCAGACTCATCAAGAAAAAAAGGGAGAAGACTCAAATCAATAGAATTAGAAATGAAAGAGGAGAAGTAACAACTGACACTGCAGAAATACAAAGGATCATGAGAGATTACTACAAGCAACTCTATGCCAATAAAATGGACAACCTGGAAGAAATGGACAAATTCTTAGAAAAGCACAATGTTCCAAGACTGAACCAAGAAGAAATAGAAACTATAAACAGACCTGTCACAAGCACTGAAATTGAAAATGTGATTACTTGAGGACACAGGGAGGGGGTACTGTAAGCTGGGACAAAGTGAGGGAGTGATATGGACATATATACACTACCTAATGTAAAATAGATAGCTAGTGGGAAGCAGCCCCATAGCACAGGGAGATCAGCTCGGTGCTTTGTGACCACCTAGAGGGGTGGGATAGGGAGGGTGGGAGGGAGACGCAAGAGGGAGGAGATATGGGGATATATGTATACGTATAGCTGATTCACTTTGTTATAAAGCACAAACTAACACACCATTGTAAAGCAATTATACTCCAATAAAGATGTTTAAAAAAGGGAAAAAAAAAAGTCTGTATCAGGCACATCTTGCAGCTCCCCTGACCGGAGGCTCAAAGTGCAGCCTGCAGCTGATTACCCGACCGTGAAGAGGTGCGGAGACACTGAGAGTAAACACTCAGAAACTTTTACAGCAATTTGACATTGCTCCGGCATCCGAGCATGATTGTTTTTCTGGTCACTCAGTTTTATTTTATCAGTCTGTGACAGATTGGAAGTTAAAATGAAACACAACAGAAGTAGCCCTTCACCTCAGAGCATTTGCGACCCCCTCTGCAGTACGTCCACTTCCACCTGAGGCCTTGACACAGGAACCCCCGCTCCCCCAATGGCACCCAGCGGCCTGTCTCCCTGCTCTGGTCCTGCAGTCCCAGGAGCCAGTATGGCCTGTCCAACCACTGTATTTCTTGGCTGTAGAGCTCAGCCCCTCGTGAGCAAAACATGGAAGAGGGTGAAGCATCGGCTGGCGCCGCTAACTGGCCTGCCCGAGCGGCCCCTCGTGAACCACGTGGTGTCTGCACGCTGCCTTCTCTGCCACACGCAGGTGAATGTGGCGGCAAAGTAGGTGTCCCTGGACGTGAGAGTTAGCCAGAAACCTCGGGACAGTTCAGCAGTGATGCACATCAGCAAAGCAAGGCCACTGATCTATCTGCTTTTTATTATCCAAAGGAAAATGGCATATTATGAAACACAGAGGAAGAAAATAAAGTCTGAGTAGTAGCGAGGCAGCCTCCCTTCCTCTGAACCCCAGTGCGTTTAATGCACCCTCCCACTTCAGGACTTCTCATTCTATAGTGTGATTATCTTGTTTACTGACTTTTCCGAGTGGTGAGCTCTTTAGGGCAGAGTACATTTTTGCTTCATCTCGAAAGCCGCTGCCCTTTGCACAGGGCTAGTGCAGGTAGGGCAACTCGGAGTCTTTATAACTAAATGTACAAACTCGCATACTCTTTTCTTATTTGACTTGTAATAATGCATGTGGTCCTACTCTCATACCAAATCATAACTGATTTTTAAATAGTTAAAAAACCCCATAGGTCATTCTGTGCCGTGCTAAAAGATGCCGTAACTCTCACCGGTCAAGAGCCCCATGGTCGGGAATGCTCACGGCCACCGTCTCTGAGTTTCAGACAGGCAGCTCTCTCTTCTCTTTTGTACAAGTCTTAAAACTTCCCTGCACTTTAAACCAAATACATACACATGTACATACATATATTTAGATAGAGGTGTGTGTGTGCACATATAAAAAATGGTACCTCTTGGTAAAGCATTCCTCTAGACCTGGGGTTCCCACACCTTTCCTCTGGATCCATATCGGTGCCTACTCAGGGCACCCCCTTTGCAGATTCTAGTTTAATTTTTGCATGAGCTAGAGGTAAGTGATGACTTAGCAAGTTGAACATTGAAAGAATCAAACCTATTTCTCCATTCAACCCATTAGTAACATACCTAAAGTGAACCCTTTGGCTTATAGAAACAAAGATAATTCCATCATAGAGAGTACTGGTAAAGAGTCAAGAATAAGGTGGGGTGGGTGAGAATGGCCATTTTACAGTAAGAGTGCAGGCAGGCTGAATGAGAAGGGATTAGCTGTTGAGTCCACATCAGGCTCTGCTAAGGTGTGACCAGGTTTAAGGTACTTTATGTCAAAGCCCTTTGGATCTTCCCTTTTTTTTTTATTCCTAATCTGATGCTTTTCATCTGTCTTCAACGCTCTGTGTATATGAGCTTCAGCTTCTGTGTTCATAACCTTAGTCTTAACTGGAGCCTGATGGGCTGTACCACACCCACCATCTTAAGAAGGAAAACCTATGTAGGCCTTCCCTGAGCTGCCCACACCAGCATGTAAGAATTGTACTTTTATCCAGGAGACCTTGGTTAGTCCCTATAGGCTAGAACAGGGGGTAGAATTAAGGTAATTAAGCTGGCACCAATGTGTAGGACAGGTAGAGAAGCAATTCCTGGCTGCTGAGAAAGCTTATTGAATTAGTTCAGGTGTGAATTGATTAGTATTTGGAGCTGACCTAAAAGGGTTGGCATGGGAGGCCTAATGCAGTTGTTCTTAGGCTTAACCAAAAGTACATTCAGCTGTGTAAAGTGGACTGATACTTTGAAACATATACATTCCCACTTCTGTTTGTCCACGATGGAAGTAGATGCGCCTCGAGCCCCACCAGTCCCCTCCCGGTGGGACAGCGCCTTGTGCACAGTCCTCTCCAGGACGAGCTGCCAACAGTGAGCCTTACCAGAAATGGAAGCAGCAGGATGAAGAGTCAGAGTGGACCCAGAGGTCCTGAGCTTGGTCGAATATTAGACCCAGTCTGTGAGGGTGAGCGAGGAACGAGCTTACGGCTTTTATTTCAGACATGTGGCGTGATTCTTCCCCTGCCGATAGCAGAACATCCTGACGATGTCAGAACCAGGGGTTTAAAATCTGAAGAAAGACTTGAATTCAAGGTCCAGCTCTGTCACATAACTGGAATTCTCAATGAGCTTCCTTCTGTTCCTGAGTCTCAGTGTTCTCACCTGTGAATGGGGTAATACGCCCCCTTGAACATCACAGATGAGACGATATATATGAAAACAGTTAAACCAAAAAGCTTGTATTATGACATTCACCAGGCCTCTGGGATTATCAGACTGTAAAGGTGAACAGTCAGAGAAGGATGTGGAGATTTTGAAAGCATCAGAGGGTATTGAGAGACTGGGCTTTCTGGAACTTTCTAAAGGAGGAAGGCTGAGGGCCAAGCCTCCAGGGTTAATAGTCCCTCACCTGGGCTTTGTGAGGGGCTGTTACTCGAATGGAGAAAAGAAGACAGTAAACATTTTAAAAGGAAGGGAAGTACAGATCAATACGGTGTCGTGGAAATCATGGGAGAAGAACAGAACCGAGCAACAGCGTCAAATGCCATTAAAACCCCATAGATGTGACCATAAAATACTTTCCCAATCAAAAGGAAGAAAACAAGGAAATCAAAGCATCAAAAATAAAAATTCTTAAAAGTCTGAGCTCATGGTACCCAGGGGAATAACTCGTAAGTTCTGGACAAACAACACATCCTGTCCCTCCTCTAGGTCTGTCGTGGCCGTGCGGGTCAGTCTCAGACCTCTGTGCGCTTTCTGATTCATGGCCAGAGAACGTGGCTTGCCCGTGACAACCCCTGGCTGAGATGGCAGATGAGCCAAAATGCCCCTGAGTAGAAACTCCTTCCAGAATGTCAGAAACAAGCAGTAAATCTAATTTGTAGCACTTGTGGTAGAAAGAACACGGGCTTCAGACCCAGACGGCCCAGGGCTAAGCCTGGCCCCATCTCTTCCTCACGGCTGGCTAAGCCTGGCCCCATCTCTTCCTCACGGCTGCCGGAAAGCGCTTGGGCTTGCCACGCGCATGGCCTTACTCCCTAGTAAAAAGGGGCAAGAGAGAACCGTGTGGCAGGAAGCACCCAGCACGTTGCAGGTATTCAGCAAATGTTGACTTCCTTCCTTTTTCTTAGCATTTAAAAAGAAAAAGAAAGAAAGAAAGAAACCAAGGAATGGAACACAAAAATTAAAACCACCATGCCTAATTTTTAGCAAGAGATTTTTCAGAGTTGGGTTAAGAGAGAACCCAGAGTCATACTGTAAAAGCAGCCTTGGTAGCTGCGGTTACTTTCCTCCTACAGGGAGATTTGCCAGGTCACAAGGGGCGTCAGACAGTGAGGCTCGCTGGATGCGGGATCAAGACCTGGGGTTCTGTGTCAGCTGCCCAGGCAGCTCACCACTCTGTACCACAGGCTCCTCAGTTACCAGATGGATAGATGGTTTCCAAGGCCCCTTTCTGAACTGTGATTTAACAAGTATGTCCTCTGTTGTGATAAGACATGGAGAGTTTTAAGTATCTCACCTGCCTAGCTCAGCTCTGCCCTGAAAGCATATCTGTCAAAAAACACAGCCAAAAGGAAGGGAATAGACCAAAGAGGTCTCACTCAGTCCGTGTGTTTCACTCACAGGGACCTCAGGCCTGACTCTTACACCTGCCAATAAGTTTGGTGCACTAGTTCCGTAGTTCCTAGCAGCTTAACTGTCCAGAGAAGGTCTGTGGTATATAGGTATAGCCTAACCTATAGCCTGAGCCGGGAGATGGGGGCAGAGGGAACCAAGAAACTATAGACAGCAGACGCTAGACGCTTAGACACACTTGTGTCGTTCAGCCTGATGTCATGGCTGTATGGCCCACTCTGAGAGCTAATGTTCATAATTGCGACTTTGAGTCATTTAAAGGGGGATATGGGGCTTTCCTGGTGGCACAGTGGTTAAGAACCCTCCTGCCAATGCAGGGGACACAGGTTCAAGCCCTGGTCCGGGAAGATCCCACATGCCACGGAGCAACTAAGCCCGCGCGCCTAGAGCCTACGCTCCACAACAAGAGAAGCCGCCGCAATGAGAAACCTGCTCGCCGCAACTAGAGAAAGCCCGTGCGCAGCAACAAAGACCCAGCTCAGCCAAAAATAAATAAATTTATTTAAAAAAAATAAAGGAGGATATGGAAGAAGTAAATGTGAAGGCTGCTTTAGAAAGATTTCAATCAAAAACAATAAAAAGGAAGAAAAACGTTTTGGAGCTTCCAGTTATTGAGTGCAAATATGCTTCTCTTAGGAGAACGGTGATCCAATACCTTTGCTTGAACATGATCTTATTCCTTTACATTTGGATGTACAAGTTAAGCAACTCAAGTCAAGGGTTTGCCTCAACACGCTCACCTTGTGTTTCACAATGTATTCTCTTTAATTCAAGTTAGGAGAATATGACAGTTTAAAAACATCATTTTAGACAGCGATCATACTTTCATCTGAAGTGAAATTTCTCAGTGGAGTTGCTATCAAGGAAGAGCATGAATTAATTTCCATTCTCCTACTGTATCCCCAGCCCTTCTCACAGAAGAAATAATGAGTAAGGAGATGGCCAGAAAACAACTAAACAAAAACTTGGATAATTCACGGACCAAATAGGAATCTTGAAATATACAAAGATTGATTACATTTCTGGTCTTTTTTATCCAAGCACAAAGGAAAACTGACCAAGTTTTCATCAGGCTTTCCCTCTGTTCAAATGTTTTCTAGTCTCTGGTCAACTTTTGCTGCAAAACCCATTTGACCTTACATCCTCCAGAGCTATGATTTTTTTTTTTTTAGTTTGAAGGAAGAAGATTATAGAATTAAAAATGAAGAGTTCCTAAAGACTCCTGAATTTGCCCCACATGAAATGATGGGCAGAACTAACTTGGAAGCTTAATTGAAAGAACCTGGCTACCTTTAATCTATGGGTTGTATTTTCTCAGCTGGGAGTCAGGTTAGAAAAAGAAATTATATAGACTCAGGTCTGTTTGTTTTAATTGCTTCTAAGAGAAAAGTGAGTAATAATAAGTATCATTTATGAATATCTTCTATGTGCCAAGTGTTCTATGTATATTCATTATGTCACGTAAACCACCCAACAGTCTTGCAAGGTAGGTATTATCCCATTTTAAAGATGAGAAAACCTAGACTCAGAGAGTTTAATAAGTTGCCTGAGGTCACTCAGGTCATAACCAGTAGACTAGGAATCAAGCCCAGATCTGTCAAATTCCAAAGATCGTATTCTTTCCACTGTACCACCCTGTTCTTACATTCCTTTAGGCTCCAACCTTTATTTATTGAGCACTTTCTATGTGCCAGATGTTGTACCACCTGCTTTACTTTCAACCTGGAGATTGGAGTTTTTCCAGTTTTATGGATGAGGAAAGAAGCTCAGTTAATCTACCAACGTGATACAACCTCTCAGTGGAACCTAGGTTGCCACCTCCAGAGCACATGTTCTTCACGTGACAATTCAGCCTCACCGAGATAAGCTCTTTCCTGTCCTTCTCACCAGATGGAACTGAACCTAAAGCAACCAAAGAATGGAATGGCTTATCTTTAAACGTTTCCATAACCACCTAATCTAGCGGGTCAGACATTTTCCTGTAATTTTGATACCCCAGCACAGTATAAATCTGGAGTGGAGGATGTTTGGCATGTGTAATACACAAATAAAAAATAAGTTCATGTAGGTTTCTGCATAGGGGAATGACATGGTGACCAGGATTTTAACCCTGTCTTATGAGGAAACACAAAATCACTCTTGAGGGGCCTGGTTTCCAAGCACTGACACGTATTTAACCTAAGCTATGTCCCACCCCAATCTTACACCCAATCCCAAATCTCAGGCCCCACAGTAAGGATTGTCCGCCTAGAAAGGTAGAGTTGTTTGAGAGAAAACGGAAGACTCCTGTAAATCGGTTACAGGCCATCCTCAGGCTTGCCACACAGGGCCTCCCTTTGACTGTAAGGGATGCACTAGTAAGTCTTAGGGGATGTTTTGGAAAGAGGAATCAGTTCCCAAGCTGAGACGTGAATGACTGCGCTCCTCTAATAATAAATAATAACATTTTTGATTTATGTGTTATACCTTCCAAAACATTCTCCATTCTAGAAGATTTCTACCATGTTGGGGGTATTTAAATTACAGGACAATTTCTGACCCGCCAGAGTGGGTGGTATGGGATATCTCCCCTAGAAATGTTCAAGGCTAGCAGTGCCCACGCAAGAAAATCCACCCTCCTTTGCTTTGTGCTCACGACTTTCCACAGTTTGGCGTCTGTATCCAGAGCCTCTCTGCACTGGCATCCTGTCCTCTGGGCCGGTATTCCCTCTACCCTGATCACCCGCATTCCCTCACTCTCCTTTGCTGTGACTGCTCGACACTGTTCCCTCTGCCTGGAATTCCCTCACCTTTCTCTCTCCCTTCCCCGTCATAACCCTCCCACTGCAACTGCCTGTCTGAATCCTGGTCGTCTTTCAAGGCCCTGCTTATCTAACAAGCCTTCTAGAAGCCCTTAGATGGACTATCTTTCCACCCCACACCGCAGGCAGTTACTATCTCTATTATAACCCTCACCATCGCTTCCCTGCCTGAGTAGAGTGACGGTCAAGTGCATGCTGGTGTTGTCCTGTCAGGGGGAGGACCGGGCTTTGGTCAGCTTGGCCTCCCTAGAGCCGGCTCAGAGTAGTTGCTCCACGAATGCTCGTCAAATTAGATACTTGTTGCTGTTTTCTCTAGGATATAAAGCTCGTAGCCAGACCCTTTCAAAAATAAAAATAACTAGATTCGTTTCAAAATTTCTTTTCTTCATAAAGCCAAGTTAGTCGTCCTTCACTTTGGAGAGTCTCAGTATTTGCAAATTTGTGCCTGGTAGGATGTTCTAATCTTTAAAGACTGGAATTTAAATGGACCAGTGTCGGTCCTGCTACTTTTAAAAATTTTGTCCTTTCCTTCTAATCATTTGCATTTGGTACATCATCCATGAATTTTTGAAATTAAAAGCCGATGACTCTTTAAAGAATTTGCCCAGCTTTTAAATACCAAGGATTTTGCATTTGAATATATTTTAATTTATTTAAGAATTATTTTAATCAAATTCTTCCTTAATTTAGCCAGATTTCTGTTTTAATCCTCCCAGGCCAGGACTTTATTTATTGTGACTACATTCTTTTAAAGATAGAAGTTTAAACAGTATTAAATGCTGTTTATGGTGTTCTCTCTTGCTAGATTTTTTTCTGCATCTCATAGAAACACGTTTCCTTGTTTTGTTGTTGTTGTTTTTTGGTTTGTTTGTTTGTTTGCGGTAAGCGGGCCTCTTACTGTTGTGGTCTCTCCCGTTGCGGAGCACAGGCTCCGGATGTGCAGGCTCAGCGGCCATGGCTCACGGGCCCAGCCACTCCACAGCATGTGGGATCTTCCCGGACCGGGGCACGAACCCGTGTGCCCTGCATCGGCAGGCGGGCTCTCAACCACTGCGCCACCAGGGAAGCCCCACATGTTTCCTTTCTTACATGTCTAGTGCAGTCAACATCTCCTCACTTTTATGATCTCTGCCAGTCAGTCCCTAGATACACAGCGACTAATTGCTGTGTGTCTAGCCCAGTGTTCACATGTGGAGGATATAAAATAACAAGAACACTTCATTGTTAGCAGTTCAGCCGAGGCTGGGCTATGGGGATGTGGAGGATGGAGAACTCAGTGAGTGACAGAGCAGGCAAGAGAGGTGTCCTGGAAGAAGGTCACAGAAGCAAGAGCAGGTTGAAGGGACTGAACAAGAAGCCAGGACTGAGGAAATACCAGGATTCACAGGATCCAAAAGGGATGCAACCGCAGGGGACACAGAAACCAGGTGGCATTGCAGGAAGCACGAAGCATAACCTACCATCCATTTCCAGGAAGCATGGGTCCTCAGGTGTAGCATGGGGCCTGCAACATGGGATGTGCTCACAAAACGTGTGATGGGTGAGGGAATGGATGAACCAGGGAAAGCAGACAGAGAAGCACTGGGGTAGGGAAGGCTTCTCATGCTGGAGACCCCTTGGTCCTGACCTCAGCCACTGGTTTTCTCCTTTTCTCCTGGTGAGGACAGCCCCGAGGGGGCCTTGTTCAGGAGTATGAGCTGGACGCATGCAGAGTTCTAGGACAGAGGCATTTCCTACAAGTTGAGTCTTGATGAGAAGAAACCCAGATAAACCCAGAAAAGGGAGGAGGGCCCTCCAGGAAGGGAGAGCAGCTTGGCCACGAGCTTCCAAGGCCAGCGTCAGCTCCCTTCATCTTTGCATCACCTGTTGCTCTCCGCATGTACCAAGGTGAGGGCAGTGGTGGAAAAGAAAGCATGATTGATAAAAGAGGGCAGGTTATGGCTTTTCTAAATTGAATATATACAATACCAAAAGAGCCAAATAAAAAAGGAAAATTGTTATGTCTACACAGTATCGAAGCTTTACCGACTTCTTTCCTCTCTACGGAGTATCCCCCAGACTCCCATTCTGATTCAGCTTTTAACCTTCTAGAACTGACTCAAAGTGCATGTCATCTGCAGAGCTTCCACCTCAAGCAGGGTCCCCCTTCCTCTGCATGGACACCATGTTCACGCCTCAGCCGTTGTCCGATGTGCTTCACTGTGGGAGCTTCTCCCCCTTTCTCGGGCCTCCTGTTCCCGCCCATGCTCAGGGCATGGACGCCTTCGTTCTCCCTGGCACGCTACCTTCCACTCAGTAAATTTGGGAGAAAAGAAGGGACCCAGCTGACCAGCTGATTTGCCAACCTGACAGTGTTCTCGTGAGAGAATGTACATCTTCTTAGTGCCTGTATAAGCTGTAGTCCAGTTTTATGCAGTTTTCTTCTGTGCTTTTTATTTTTCTTTGCAACTGTGGTGTTCTTTTTCCCATGAAGACCATTCAGCTTTCCTGACCCTCTTAGTTTTATAAATGCTCTCATTTTTAAAAATAGTATTTATTTGAATATATATATATGTATATATATATATATATATATACATGAGGAACATATAAAACATACCTATGTACTTTAGAAACTAATAAAACACCACCAGGACTTCCCCAGTGATGCAGTGGTTAAGAAGCCGCCTGCCAAAGCAGGGGACATGGGTTCGATCCCTGGTCCGGGAAGATCCCACATGCCACGCAGCAACTAAGCCCGTGAGCCACAACTACTGAGCCTGCGCTCTAGAGCCCGAGTGCCTAGAGCCTGTGCTCCACAACAAGAGAAGCCACCACAATAAGAAGCCCGCGCACCGCAACGAAGAGTAGCCCCCGCTCGCCGCAACTAGAGAAAGCCTGTGCGCAGCAACGAAGACCCAATGCAGCCAAAAATAAATAAAATTAAATCTTAAAAAAAAACACACCACCGACTTCAGAAATGGAACATAACACCAGTATCCTAGAAGCCCTAAGCGTGTCCTTCTCAGAAGTAACCACTACCCTCAATTTTATGTCAGCTGTGCCCTTGATTTTCTTAATAGTTCTATCACCTAACATATGTCCATAAACAATATATCATGAAATTTTCCTGTTTTTGAACTTTATGTAAATGGAATCATGTTGACTGTTTTCTGCTGCTATGAACATATGTCTTTGCTTTTTGAAAATCTTTTAAAAATTATAAATATTTAAAGCCTACTCAAGTATATAAAAAGTACAAAAACAAATACTGTGTATCCACCTTAGCCAAATCTCAGTATTTTGATATAAGTGCTTCTGGTTTGGTTTTGTTTTGTTTTTAAAGAAAGAGCACATTATCAAATTGGTTGCAGCTCCCTGAGTAACCCTCCCTGATGCATTCCTGTCCCTCTCTCCTTCCCCATTACCCCCAGAGGGAACTACTATCCTTAATTTGGTGTTTACCATTCCTGTGCACACTTTTATGCTTTTTACCACATAGACATTCATAAACAGTGTGTAATAATGTATGCATGTTTTTGGACTTTGTAAGTATATACTTAACAATGTTCATCTATAAATTGCTTTTTTCACTGAACATTATGTTCTTGAGATTTATCTATGTTGATACATGTAGGCCTAGCTCATTTGTTTAAACAGCTATAAGGTCTTCCATTGAGGAATGTACCACAGTCTCCAGTTGATGGACATTTGAAGATGTTTCCAATTTTTGTTATCACAAACATTGCTACAGCAAACCTTCTCCTAACTACCTTCTTATGCACATGCGGCAGTATTTTAGGAGTAGGAATGTTGAGTTATGAAGTATGTACATCTTCGCTTTTACTGTACAAGAGGTTATAGAAATTGACATTTGCATCATCAGTGATGAGAAATCCCAGTGTTCCACTTCCTTGACAACAGTTGAGGATTGTTGGGATTTAAAATCTTTGCCAATCTAATGGGTATGAAGTGGAATCTCCTGGAAGCTTTCATTTTGCGTTTCCCTTAAATGCTCCTTTCCTTTAGTTCAGCAGGCATTTAGCAATGTGGCATGCTGTGTGCTGAGTGGCCCCAACCCTAGGAGTGCTCAGTCTTTGCGGTGGTTCCTACCTGGCGAGGCATATCAGAGTCACTTAAGGTGCATTTTCAGGAACCAGAGGTCTGAGGTGGGGCCCAGGCATCTACAACGTTAATTCCAGGGCGATGCCGATGCTCACGTCCAGTTGAGAAGCTCCGAGCTCGTGGCGGGAGAAGCCTAATTCAGCCTGGGTGCGTTTGTGCGGGCAGGTGTGAGAACCTGGCTCTTCCTGGGCCAGCGCTATGGCATCCCTTTCATCTTGAGATTCTTCTTACAGTTTTATTTGATTGGCTCATTGGGTGTTGAAATGATTAATTTGTATCTATTGATAGAAAGTACCTCAAAAGCAAATGCTAAACACAATGTAAGCAGAGGCCGGATTTCCTATAACTTCACCTGTCTGGGGCAGCTGTAAACTCGGAAGGAAACAAACAAAAGCAAGAGAAGGAAGAGGAGGAGACAGTCTCTGAACTCAGAACAGTGCCTGAGGAAAGCGACCCCGAGCTCACACAGCATCACTTCATATCGTGCAGCCCCTGATCCACGCCGGGTCCTGGTCCTAGGGACGGATAGGCAGCCGTACCTGACTCTTCAGAAGCTGAGATACATGTGGGATGAAGTAGACAAAAGGCAAAGAGAAGAGGCAAGAAAGAGAGACCATATTGAGACCGAGTTGGCCTTGGTGAGAAGTGGCAAAGGAAAGAGAGCTGGCTAGGAAAAGGCAACAGAAATAAATAGAGAAAGTTCGTGGTCGGGGGCAAGCAGCATGCACATCCCAGTAGCCCTGGGGACCTCGGTACCACACTAAAGGCACATCGACTCTTTAACAGAGGATGGTTTGGGGGGGTCTGGTAGGGAGTATTTGTGAAAGAGCAAGCGAAGTCTTCTTAACACTTGAGACTCTTGTGTATAATGGTCTTTTCATGTGTTCTCTGTCATCGAGAAAAGGCTAAATTATTTTCAGTATGTTATATTTACTGAGATGTGAAAGTCTGTACAAAGTTTAGAAAGATATCCATCAAAATAGTTAAAATTAAACACTGAAAATTTATGCTGTAGTTAGAAATTTCACATGTATGGAAGAGTGTATAAAGCCAGATTAAAAAAAAAAAAAAACTAAGGAAAAGGATGAGTAGGGGGAGAGAAGGAATGTTTATTTAGTACCTGCTCTTTTTTTGTTCAGTTCTTTCAACAATGCTATAAGAATTATTATCCTCATTTTGCAGATGAGAAAATCAAGATTCAAAGAGATGAAATATTTTGCCTATGGTCTCACCGCTAATAAATGAATGAGGCTAGCAATTGAACCCATTTTTATCTGACTCCAAAGGCTGTAGGTACCTTTTTCCATCATACCGTGCTGTCACCTCCCATATTAGGATTTTTAGCGTTTACAGCAAAATTCAAGAAACTTCAGGCTTTAGTTTGGTAATACTAGTAAAACCCCAAAGGTAATCTGTTTACGTGATCAAATCAGTAAAAGATAGTGAAAAATTGAAACCAGTTTAATAAAATGTGGTTAATATTTAGTCTCCTTGGTCACTTAAATGGAAGGCAGTGATAGTAAAAGGAGACACCATTTGATTTTTAATGCCTTGAGTAGGGACACTTCTGAATTGGAAAACTTGACTTTTATATTTCTTGTAGGCAATGTATGGTATTTAACTTCCTAGTGGTTAGAATCTGTGCGTCTCAGAGGTTTAGCGTGTGGTTAGTAAGATCGGGGTGGTCAGTAAATAAACGGCAGCTTCCCTAATTGGTTGTGTGCCCACTGTGGGGGCAGCCTGGGAATGAGACGTGTACAAACTACCTTTAGGAAGAATTGACCTCAGTGGGAATCATCTTTGGAAGGGAAGTTTACAGCCATTCAACGTGGGGTTAAAACTATCTCCTAATGAGGCTTCGAGGAACCAGAGGGGCCTGAGAGGACTGGAAGTGGCAATGGGACCATCACCACCACAGAGTGACTCCGTGAGCATCTTCCCTGCTAACCCAAGAACACAAGAATATAGAGTTTGGAAGGTTTGGAGAAATGAAATAATGGCTGACTTGTGAATAATGACGAAAATATTTGATGATGTGACTCCCAGGGAAGCAATTATGGTTAACCCCTCGTTTGTTTGGCATTTTCAAGGATTGAACTGTCCCACATAACTGAATTTTCCAGACAACTAAAACTTTCCTATTTATGCGCCTTGAATGTTTTTAACCATGCTTGGTGGAAATGTTTCTGAAATAGATTATACAATTATCCTGCCTCCTTGAACAGAAGCTGCAAGAAATAACATTTCCTTTAGTTGCCTTTGACTGCAGGTCTGAGAAGACCTGATTAAATAGGTTTAAATAGTTAGGGCTTGTAATCATCTCACATAACAAGAAATCCAGAGCTGGGCAGTACCAGAGAATGATGAATTCTCAGCTCAGTGATGTCAGACTGACTTTCCAAAAGCTCATGGTCATGAGATGGGTGCACAGCTCCAAGTCCCAAGATCTCACGTGATAAGATCTAGGCAAGAATGAAATGGGGGCTTCTCCGTACATGTGTCTTTAATTAGAGAGGAAAATATTTCTCAGAAGACCCCTGGCCAACTTCCCCTCAGGTCCCATTGGCAGGACTGAGTCACATTTCTATACCTTGGTTTTATGGGAAGTCTGAGGGAGTGAATACCCAGCACTCTTCGACTATGGGGTGGGAGGAGGGCTCTGCCCGTAAAAAAGAAGGATGGAGAATGGCTGTTGGGTAAGCAACCAAGAGTGCTGGCCATATTACCGAGATTGGGAGTGGACGTCACTATGTATGGTTACAGCTTGAGGGACAGTGGAGCTTTTTGCTCCTACACTGAATCACCCCAGACTCGGCTGCTTTTTGATTTCCTAAGTCTGCTTTTAGTTAGTATTCTCTCTCCTTGCTTTATGCCAGACTGCTAATTATCACTACTTGGTGTTAATGTCCCTTGCCCTAATCTTGCCATCATTAGATTTTTTTTTTTTTCTGGAAAAACCATATGATCAAACTTGTTAGAACTATGCCTGAAATGTTGAGTGAGTATCTGGCAGCTGTCCTGTGGGTCAGATACACAGTGTGGCCTTTCTTTTGGCTGTTCAGTGTCACTTTTCCATTGTTGAGGTTTTGGGGGAAGTGAGCAGTTTTTAGAGAGTCTTATGAACTTAGATAAATCTAATGAAGTCTTCTTCTGGTGCAAGGATGGGCACATAGGGGCAGTTACGCTTGTTTACTAGAGAAGGTAAAACTGTCGGAACTTCAGCATGGTTTAGAGAGAGGCAGCAGAGTTTATCAGTGCGTTCAGCTCCCTCTCAAAGCTGCACGGAGGGTGGTTGCTTGGACAGCACCACCAGCTCTGGGACTGTGACCAGTGGAACCTGTTACTGCAGCCACTGTCCAGTATGAGGCAAGCTGGTGCAGAACTTAATTGTTCCTGCCTTCTGCCAGGGTGTCAGAGCCCCGTGAGTGACTCCTGTGAAATGCCCAGGTTGAGCAGAATTAGCAGTGTTTGGATGTGACTTGTTTCGACAAGTTCTTGAAGAAAGTAATGCTTCAGAAATGGTTATTGAAATTATACTGAACAGGTGGGGACCATGCCTTCTTTGACTCGAGAGCTGACCAAAATTCAGTCTCTGTATACAGAAAGAAGGAAATAGGAAGCAGTTGTGAACATTATACTGACAGCGAGTAACTGAACCAAATGGAATGGTTCTACTCTGGGAATCAAACCCGAGCTAGTAGACAGGTTGGGTTCTAAGGAAGCAAAGGTTAAAATGTTCAGATTTGACATGGCTGAGATGATGAGCCCAAACTGCTTAGAACCTTGGGAGTTCCATAAAGCAAGTTAGCTGTTTGAAGGCCCACCAGTCATTATTTTACTATGCATCAGAAAATCATGACTTAGCCTATAGGCAAAATCTGAAGTGTCAGAAACATTCGGGGATAAGGAAAACAAGTTTTAGTTTTTTTAAAATTTTGACTAATTGGTACCATTCAAATCATTCTTCTAAGAAAAATGCAAAGTATTTCTCATAAATCGTTTATTTATTCACTCCTTCTTATGCATAGAACATTTTTAAAGAAGCCATCCTTTTAGTGACTGCTGACTGGTCCAGGCAGGATATACCCTAGTTAAGCTGAGCAAGGTATTTATATTTTTCTAATTTTATTTTCTCATATGTGAATTAATATGTGGATTACCGACTTTACCTTTGAGGGACTCTGACCAGTCCTGCCCCCGCTACAGCCACTGTGCCCCCTGTAGCCACTGTGTTTGAATTTTAATATTGACTTCAAAAAAGCTTCCAGCAACTCATTTTCTAGAAAACAAAATAACAGGAACAAAAAATATAATGCATTTCAAAGCTCCAAAAAGCTGGTAGCTTGAGAATCATGAAGCCTATGGTATTATCTGTATTGCTGGGATACTGAAGGGTGACTGTTCTTACTTTGAATTTGTATATTATTGCCATTGAATTTTATTATTTGAAATTATTGCTGTTTTGAAGGGAAGCTTGCATGTTAAACACTTTTCACCAGTGCTATTGCTGTTGCTTTGGGGGTTCATCTGAATCTCATTTTAATGTGTGGAAACTTATAAACATAGTTGAAATCAAAGGAAAGAATATGTGAATAGGCATTTTTCTAAAATTAATGAGAGGAAATGAAATGAGTGATCAGAAAAGAGATAAACAGTTTTAGAAAACGATATTTATTCAAAGTGACTGAAGACAGGACTTCCCTGGTGGTCCAGTGGCTAAGACTCCACTCTTCCATTCCAAGGGGTGCGGGTTCGATCCCTGGTCGGGGAAGTAAGATCCCACATGCCACATGGGGCAGCCAAGAAAATGTAAAAAAAAAAAAAAAGAAAAAACAAAAAACACTCAAAAAGACCGAAGACATTACAGATGAAGCTCTGTAAGATGAAGGGATTCCAAAGGGTTTTCTGAATGCAATGACTTATCGTTTGAATTGCTCTGTTTTTCATGTTTTGTATTATTCCTATATGTTACCACATCTTTGCTTTGGCACAAATAGACATGTATTGAAACTGCATTGAGGCACTTGGAAAATGTGATTAAAGAGTAGACATTCAAAATCTTGCCACTTTTCTTTGGTCGTGGTGTGATTCATTTGTCAGAAACCCCCTGCAGCACTGAGTCAGAGTCAGATATACTTAGACGTCTAAGAGGCCTTACCAACTGGACAGTTTTTTAAGTTTGCTGCAAGCCTAACTTCCTTCAAGAAATCGTTCTGGGTACTTAGTGGGCCTGATCCAAGTCAAATGTCGCCCTCACTGACATGGTGATACATGTATAACTATCTAGTACGTATTTTTCTGTCGTGTATTTGCCTCATGGAGCCGAAAAGTTGAAGCCGATACCTCCTTCACAGGGGAGACCTTAGCTTACTAAATTGTAATTTTGACGTAGTGAGTGTGTTGTGAGCAGGTGATACCAGTAAACCCAAGAGCAGGTGGCAATGTGACCAGTAGAAGGAGCTTAGGATTTAAATCATAGGACTAGACTTGAGTCCTGTGTCTGCGTAGCTATGGCCTGAGCAAATTAATAAACCTCTCGGAGTCTGTTCATCTGTTAAATGCAGCTGGTAAAAATAATGTCTGCTTCAAGGAGTTATAAGTATCAAATCAGATAAAGTATATAAAGGTACTCTGCAAAGCTATAAAAGTCTATACACATTTTTCTTATTATTTTTTGTAAATTAATTAACGTGCCTGTTCTGTGTCCTTCAAGTACGTAACATTTACAGAAATACATATTAATATGCCTTGAGGCATGTGCCATTGAAACAGTCTGCATTTTTAATGATGGTTTGCCTCAACTGAAAGCAGGAAGTCATTTTTTTAAATTGTTTATTTGGCTGCGCCAGGTCTTAGTTGCAGCACACGGGATCTTCATTGCTACGTGTAGGATCTTTAGTTGCAGCATGCAGGATCCCTGGTGGTCCAGTGGTTAAGACTCCACGCTCCCAATGCAGGGTGCCCGGGTTCGCTCCCTGGTTGGGGAACTAGATCCCACATGCATGCCACAACTGAAGATCCCGCATGCCGCAACTAAAGGAAGTCATTTTATTTTTAAAAATTGAGTTAAAGGATCCCAAAATGAACAAATAAAGCACATAATACTTGTTAACAGCAAATATTAGAATCAGTCTATACTGCAACAGTAGACATATGTAGTCCCTGTTGCATTCCATTAAGGAGCTCCTACTGGTTTAGGAGATATATATGGTAACACATATGGAAGAATGTAAAACTGCTGAGTATCAAAATTCACTGCTTGATTGGAAGTAAGTGATAACGTTTTTCTTTTTTCTGGTGGCCCAGTTGCCATATCCTATAAAAAAGAAAGATTATCACTTGCCCTCTTGATCCCCTTTCCAAATCCATTCTTTAAAGATGGTCTCCATCCCACCTCCTCCATCGAATTCTAGATGAGGAAGACAGTGCCTCACCTTTGAGGAGTTTCTGATATAATGGAGACTTAAAGCACATATACAACTAACTCCTCTGTGGAATAGTGGACAAGGTAAGTGCCACAGCAGGTCAGGTGGCTGGGGGTGGCCAGCTTCTGTCACCATTTCCTAGTCTTCCTTCAGCACCTGCACATCAGGCCTCATATTGGTTGAATTTTTATTTATGGGTGATTTGCCTCTCCTCCTAGATTGTAAACTCCATGAAGACAGGGAAGGCACCTTGTATTTCTTGGTCTCTCTCTCTCCATACCTTTTGCCTAAGCCTCAACCAGTACTTGTGGTTCAAATAGTCGTGTACCCAACATTCAGGTTTAGCCCAAAAAGTGTATTAAAAGGCATTTAAGCCCTAACTTTCTTTTCCTTTCCTCTGTCTTTGCAGTTGACCTGCCCCTGTTTTTTCCTCGAGACCAGCCGACTCTCACATTCCAGTCCGTCTATCACTTTACCAACAGTGGACAGCTTTATTCCCAGGCCCAGAAAAATTATCCATACAGCCCCAGATGGGACGGAAATGAAATGGCCAAAAGAGCAAAGTAAGTGAATCAATTGTTACTTCTTGCAAATAGAAACATTTTGTTTATCTAGTCCCGGAGTTGGGCAAGCTACTGCCTGGAGGCTAAATCCTGCCCTGTGCCTGTTTTTGTAAATAAAGTTTTATTGAAACAGCCACACCCATTTTTAAACTTATTTTCTATGGCTGCTTTCATGCAACCATAGCAGAATGAGTAGTTGAAACAGACCACATGTGGCCTGGAAAGCAAAAAATACTTGCTATTTGGCCCTTTATAGAAAAAGTTAGCCAACTCCTCATCTAGCCTCCTCAGGTAGATTGCCTTTTTTACTTTTTAAATGGGTTATATGATTTTTCTGAAATCTACCTTTCTATTTATTTTATTTCTTTTTTTAAGATTTATTTATTTTTGGCTGCGTTGGGTCTTAGTTTCGGCGCACAGGCTCTTCGTTGTGGTGTGCGGGCTTCTCTAGAGTTGTGGCACGAGGGTTTTCTCTTCTCTAGTTGTGGCACGCAGGCTCCAGGGCATGTGGCCTCTGTAGCTGTGGCAAGCAGGTTCCAGAGCACTTGGGCTCTGTAGTTTGCGGCACGCAGGCTCTCTAGTTGAGAAGCGCGAGTTCAGTAGTTGTGGCACACAGGTTTAGCTGCCCCGCGGCATGTGGGATGTTAGCTCCCTGACCAGGGATCCAACCCGCGTCCCCTGCATTGTAAGGCGGATTCTTCACCAGTGGACCACCGGGGAAGGCCCTCTACCTTTCTATTTAGATTAGAGAATAAGTACTAGGTAGAAATTGTAGTTAAGGAATAACTGGTGTCGATGAAGAAAATATTGGCAGCTACTTTCAGTTTTTTTTAATGGAAAACTTCAGCTGACAGTAAACAAATAGAATTTTTGCCTAGTAGTCAACACATGGATCCAGTACCTAGTTTTTCATATGGAACTATAATGTCTTTGAAGGAACAGAGTGAATTATATATCCCATTGCATCTCTGCAGCCATTACCCAAAGTAGGGCCTATGTCTTCTTTGATTGAATAAATGGCTACACAGATAGCTTAGGACTGTTAAAATCCTTATGGAAGTAAGTTGGGAATTTGATAAAGGTTGAAGTTAGCTGGAGCTTGGAATTTAGAGATACAACTATTGCACATGAATCTCTCTGTAGAAAGCTTTCACCAGTCATATGGAATATGTAAGTGTAAATGCAGAGAGTGTTTTATAGGTAAGACTTTGGTATCTGGAACACCAGTCTTCACGAGCCATGGCCTTCCTAGATTGAAGCAACAGTGGATCAACACCATAGTTTCCAAAAGTAAATCATAAGAGTGGCAGGTGGTTATTACTGTATCACTCCGTACAGCCATGTGCTCGCACCTGTGATCCCAGCTGAAGGATGATCAGATCCAAAGAATCACAGAAATGAAGAATATCAATTCAGCATCCTCTTCATTGCTCATCCAGTATTTACTGAGCATCTACCGTGATCCAGGCAATGTGCCCCTTGCTGGGGATACAATGATAAATAAATTAGAAATTGTCCATGTCTTCATGGAATTTATAGCCCAACAGGAGAGATCAAAGCCTTTATCATATCAAACGTGTGACGGTTTTAAAGTACCTACTAGTAAAACCTGGGCTTTCAGACCTAGAATGCTCTTGATTGGTAAGACTTCTTGCCCTTTCCTTCCCCTCCCTGGGTCCAATTTCCATCCTCAGGTACCCACTGGCATCTATATTTTCTGTAGTACAAGGCCTTCACTCATAGCAGGGTTGGGGCTCTTTTAAATGACAGAGTAGCTTTCTCTAGAAATCCAGACCTCCCCAGATTCACATGTGGAATCCAGAGCTGTTGTTACCTGAACCTTTAGTGTGCCCGTCCTCCCTGTATTCCTTTTTGTCTGTGATGCCCAAGTCTGAAATTCTATTTAAGGAAAATAACAAACATATGCAAATGTGACTAATAACAATGAGTAAGACTGACTTATCTTGAAATAAACTTGAAAAGGGGGATTATGATGTAAGCTTTACATTTGAGGGATTGCAGTTGTTTAATTCTCCGGGCTTTCCCTGTGTATACATAGGATCTGCCCTTAGAAGATGGGCTGTTATTTGTGGTATGTGCTGTGGAGTCTGAACCAGATGTGTTTTTGTGGTTTCCATGGCAAAGCTATCTCGGTGTGTGTGTGTGTGTCCGTGCGTCCATATACGCACACGCGCGCTTCTTAAGTAGACATTTTAGAATGTATGAATTGAGTCTTTAAGGAGTTGCAGACCACAAGCCTATGATTTCAGTATAGGAATATCGTAAGTGAAGCCTGTTTATCTTAACAGATTGGTTCAGAGTTGCAAGAGACATTCGCTTTACTTTACCAGCCTAAAGAAAACATCCGAAGTAATGTTAAAAAAAGTCTGCTTTCTACTGTAATGAAGATGGATCCATTTTAAATGTAATAAAAGAGAAAGCCAGCAGCTCATGCTAGGAAGAAGAAATAGTTTAAAAGCTCCTTCTTAAATTGACCTGAGTAACTTCCCTGAGCTGTGTCAGAAGGCCAGGTAATGGATAAGCACAACCAGAGAACTGTCCTGCAGTACAGACCAGAGTTTGGTGGAGAAGGTGGAGAGACAGGACAGAAAGAGAGAAAGGTCAGCTGCAGCATTCCTTACACCCCCTGCTGAAAATATTGTATGTATACAAGTGCGTAAAAGGCTATAATTCACTTGGAGAGCTCTGCCCAGGACATAAACACTCTCACGGTTTATGAACAGCACTAGAGCCCTTTGAGTGGAGTCAGCTGTTTATTCCCTCCTGCAGAGCAAAATTCTAAGCATGTGAATTTAGAAAGGACACTTTCTGGCCAGGGCTCTTCCTATGACATGTACTTCTTGCTCGTGGCTGTTCAGCAAATTCTGTCCTCACAAGTAAATTACCCTCTGCTAGGTGAGCACAGGCTTCAGGGTCATGTGTTCCCCAGTTGCTATCACAAGTTCTAATCTATAAGCTCTGTGGCCTTGGGCAGGGCTATAACCTTCCTGAACTTCATCGTGTAAAACAAGACTGTACTCCTCCCTACTGATGGGCTTGATATGAAGGGTCAGTCAGTGGGTGGACATGTGAAAGACCGTTGGGTTTAGCTTCTGCTTTGTCCCACGATGCCTGTGCCCACTGCTCTCCTCCTGCTGTCCTTCTGCTCCTGCAGGTCTACCCTTCCTTCCACATTCTTCCTTATGGTTTTCCCATCCATGCTAACTTGCAGGCAGCTCGTTCCCCTCTTTCCAGTTTTGGTTGACTGTTGGTCATATACTGCTTTGAAATCTCTTTTGTATTATTCTTTGATTTTTTCACATCTTTGTATATATCTCATTTCCTTAATGGACCTGTGAGTCCTTTGAAGGCAAGGGTTTTGCATATATCTTTTAAAGATATTTATTGTCATGTAATTGACATACACTTATAATTTACGTACAATGAAGTGGACAGATTTAAGTGTATCTTTTTTAAAAACAATTATTTATTTATGGCTGCACTGGGTCTTAGTTGCAGCATGCGGGATCTTCATTGCGGCATGCGGGATCTTTGTTTTTTAGTTGCAGCAGGTGGGCTCACAGTTGCAGTATGCGGACTCTTAGTTGCAGCATGCATGTGGGATTTAGTTCCCCAACAAGGAATCGAACTCGGGCTCCTGCATTGGGAATGCAGAGTCTTACCCACTGGACCACCAGGGAAGTCCCTAAGTGTATCTTTTGGTGGAGTTTTGACAGTTACCTTCTACCCCTCTCCAATTAGTCTCCTCACCCCCAAGACAACGCTGTCTGATTTCTATCACCATGTCTTAGTTTTTCCTCTTCTAGATACTTCTAATAAACGGAATAATACAGATTGTACTCTTTTGTGTCTTTTATATTCAACATAATTATTTTAGAGTTATCTGTTATGGCATTCCTTTTTTTTACTGCTGAGCAATATTTCATTATATGAATATACTATAATGTACTAATCCATTCATCTGCTAATTATATTTAGGTTGTTTCCAATTTGGGGATTTTTATGAATAGAGCTGGTATGAACTTTTATATAAGCTTTGTAATAGACATATGTTTTCAATTCTGTTGGTAGATACCTGGGAGTATGTGTATGATTAACTTTATAAGAAACTGACAACCTTTTTCGAAGTCCTACCAGTTTATACTCCCACCGGCAATATGCTGGGTTCCAGTTGTTCCGTATCCTCTCCAACACTTGGTATTATCAGTCTTTTTAATTTTAGCTGTTCTATAGGGGATGAAGTGATGTGGCATTGTGTTTTTAATTTTGATTTCCTGATGATTAATGATGAGCATATTTTCATGTGCTTATTGGTATGTTTTCTTTTGTGAAGGATCTGTTCAAATTTTGCCTATTTTTAATCAGGTTGTTGGTCTATTTATTATTGAGTTTTAAAAGTTCTTTATATATTTGTCAGAAATATGTGTTAGAGATATTTTCTCCTAATCTATGGCTTGCCTTTTCATATTCTTTGGTTTTTCAGTTTTATAATCTTTTATTATCAATAACAAACAGCTGCTTTAACGTCTTTGCCAGGCAGCTGTTACAGGATGGGTGGACGGACACCCCTTGACCCTAACAAGGAAAACTCAAATTAAGCCTTTATGTACAAGCAAATTTAGAGCTCTTTTAAGTGTCCAAAGCTATTAATTAGTTTAAGTGAGGCATTAAACTAATTCTGTATCAACATATTTGAATAACCAGGAACTAAAACGTTCAAATTTTTCTAGTACAAAAAAATTAAATTTGCTTTATTTATAAAAGAGCTCTGTCAATATACACAAACTGTATACTTCAGACATTCACAAAAATGTGAGCAGAAGGCTTATCAAAAACACTGAATACAATTAGTTTTCAACAACCCCTGGTGGTCCACATCTACAAAGATACCCAGCCCAACCCAACCCACCCCCCTCCAACTCCCACCCCCACAGAAAAGCACATACTTACCAGAATTTTTAGCAAGTATGGTTTGGGAAAAATTTTTTTTTTTTTAAATGGCCCCCACGGCAAGTTATTTACAGTTTAATTGCCACTGTCAACTGATCTGGACCTTGACCGGGACTGGGACCTGGACCTGGACCTCTGGCGATCCACAGATGCTGGAGACTTAGATCTACTTAAGAACCACGTCTCTGGCTCTTCTCAGGCACAGGAGACCTACTAACAGAATGGGACTTGCTCCGGCTCCGGATCCTGGACCGGCTCTAAGACTTGCGACTCCGGGAACGAGATCGGCTACGAGACCTCAAGGAACTCCTGGTCCGGGAATGAGACCTGCTTCGTGACCTACTGTGCCTTTTGCTGCCTTCAATTAATTTGATTTTTCTCCCATTTATTTTTTTTCCAGAAAGCATTCTTTAAGTCACCATAAGAGGCAAACTCAACTACCCCTTCATTTAATTTAGGTCGATGTGCGTCCGCAAAGGTTACTTCCCCAGCTTGTCTCATGAAATCTTTGAGATCCCTTATTATTATTTCCCTAGGCTAGTCAAGCAGCAAACCATTAATCGGTCGGAGAAACCTTCATGACATATGCCCAACTGGCTCTTCACCACCCACTTGAAGGACACTACCCAATCGATGGAAGCCTTTAATCGCACAGCCCTCCCTATTAGCAGACTACTGGCGGATGCAGACATGTTCTACTCTTGTGTAGTTACCAAGGACCACTTTACTGCGATCAGGATTCCAACGACCACCTAATTTCGTATCTTTGAACTCTTTTTGACCAGGACCTCTTATTTGGAAGCGTTACAGGAAGACAGCTCTCAACTTAGGGATCAGATCACGTTATCAACGCTCTGGGATCACTGCAACCTGGCACTTCAAGGAAGTGCACCGATTACGTCTAGACCGACAAACACAGATCTAGAGGTGGCCAATTGATCACTGTAGGAGCTGACTGGCAAAGTCAACCAGGCCCAACCAAGAGTGACCGAGACAACGATTAGGATAACCCACAGGCTCTCCTCGTCATAAGGCCAACGACACAGATAGGCTGCCAGCTGACTCTTGAAGATAAATTCTCAACTATAAGCCGATTTTCTGTTCTTACAGGTGGAGCGTTTCGTCTATCATTTCGAGGTCTGCGACTACTAAAACGGTCTGAGTAGCGTCCTCTACCTCTTCCGCCTCGAGACTGAGCCCTAGCATGTTCAACTGTAACCCTTTCACTGCAGAGTTCTTTTCCATCAAGTCCATATACAGCATCATCTGCATTCCTGGCATCCTCAAATTCCACAAAACCAAAGCCTCTTTTCAGATCAATATCTCGTATTCGTCCATACCCCTTGAAGAATCTTTCACATCTTTCTCCCGGGCCGCTGGATTTAGCCTCCCGATGAATACTCGACAGCCACTCATGTCAGGCTAGTACTTCTTCGAATAAACTGCGCTCATTGGACGCCATCCTCCGCACAGAGAGCAGCCCTGACCACTCGCGATCTGAGCGGCCATGAAGAAGCCTCAATCCGAGAAGCCTTTCCCTCAAAGTGAGCCACTCACCTACCGGACAGGATCTTTGGCAACTGAGACCCAGAGAGGTCCGTAGTCTGCGACGGAGCCGGCAGCCTCCCCGCAGACCAGGACTCAACTCGTCTACGTCTCTCCACAACTCTTCATATTCTTAACAGTATCTTTTGATGAGCAGAAATTTTTTATTTTTAATTAAATCTATTTTATCAGTGTTTTAGTTTTTATTTATTTATTTATTTAATTTATTTATTTTTGGCTGCGTTGGGTCTTTGTTGCTGCGCACGGGCTTTCTGTAGTTGTGGTGAGCGGGGGCTACTCTTCATTGTGGTGCGTGGGCTTCTCATTGCGGTGGCTTCTCTTGTTGCAGAGCACGGGCTCTAGGCGCCCAGGCTTCAGGAGTTGTGGCTCGCTGGCTCTGGAGAGCAGGCTCAGTAGTTGTGGTGCACGGGCTTAGTTGCTCTGCTGCATGTGGGATCTTCCCGGACCAGGGCTTGAACCCGTGATGCCTGCATTGGCAGGCGGATTCTTAACCACTGCGCCACCAGGGAAGCCCTATCAGTGTTTTATTTTTATGTTAATATTTTTGTATCCTCTTAATTATTTACCTTCCACAGGGTCATGAAGAGATTCTCCTGTGTATTTCTCTAGGAGCTTTGGTTTTGGTTTGACATTTAGGTCTATGACCCATCTCAAATTAATTTGGGGATGTGGTATGAGGTAGAGACTAAAGTTAATTTTTTTGTTTATATATCTCCAGGTTAATTTAAGCAACATTTGTTGAAAAAAACCTTTCTTTCCCCATTGAATTACCTTCATGCCTTTGTAAAAATAAATAGACCAGGGCTTCCCTGGTGGCGCAGTGGTTGAGAGTCCGCCTGCCGATGCAGGGTACATGGGTTCGTACCCCGGTCCGGGAAGATCCCACATGCCGCGGAGCGGCTGGGCCCATGAGCCATGGCCGCTGAGCCTGCGCGTCCGGAGCCTGTGCTCCGCAACAGGAGAGGCCACAACAGTGAGAGGCCCGCGTACCGCAAAAATAAATAAATAAATAAATAGGCCATATATGAGTGGGTCTGTTTCTGGATATTCTATTTCATCTATCTATTTTTCTGTTTATATACCAATACCAATGGTTCTTAGAATCAGGAAATGTAAATTCTCCAACTTTATTATTTTTAAAGATTGTTTTGGCTGTCCTAGGTCCTTTTCTTTTCTGTATACGTTTTAGAATCAGTTTGCCACTTCCAACCCCAACCTGCAAAAGAAAAGCCTCCTGAGATTTTGATTGGGATGGCATTGAATCTGTAGGTCAACAAGGGAAGAATCGACATTTTAACAATACCAAATTCTTCCTATCAGTAAACATGGTTTTATTTAGATCTTCTGTAATTTACCTCAGAAATGTCTTAAGATTTCAGTGTAGAAGTCTTGGATACTTTTTAATGTTTTTGCTTTTATTGTGAATGATAGCTTTTCAGATTTTATTTTCCAGTTGTTGCTAGTATATAGAAATAGAAATGATTTTTCTATATTGACCTTGTGTACTGTGACATTGCGAAATTTACAATCCTACTAAGTTCTAGTAGCTTTTTTATAGATTTCTTAGAATTTTTTACATAAATAGTCATATCATCTGTTAACAGCTTTACTTCTTTCTTTCTAGTGTTTAAATCTTTACATTTTTTAGTTTCTTTTTTTTTTTTTTTTTTAACCTACTTGCACTGACTGGGACCTCTAATCCAGTGTTGTACACAAGTGCTGCGAGCAGACATCTGGCCTTATATTTCCACATTAAAATTGATGTTAGCAGTAGGTTTTACATAGATGTCTTTAGCAGATTGAAGAAATTCCTTTATATTCCTTCTTTGCTAAGAGTTTTTATCATGAGTGACTGTTGAATTCTGTAGAATGCTTTTTCTGCCTCTATTGACATGATCCTGTGGCTTTTCTTCTTCTATTAGAGTGGTGAATTACGTTAATTAGGTTTTGACTGTTAGACCAACCTTGCATTCCAGGGATAAATAAACCCTTCTGAGTCATGATATTTTATCCTTTTTTATATTATTAGATTTGATTTGCTAAAATTATGTTAAAAGTTTTACATCTGTGTTCATGGATGATACTAGTCTGAAATTTCCTTTCTTGTGTTGTCCTTGTTAGACTTTGATGATAGCACTACACTGGCTTCATAAAAGGAATTGGCAAGTTTTCCTTCCTTATCTGTTTTCTGAAAGAGTTTATGTAGGTTTGGCATTATTCTTTTCTAAATGTTTGGTAGAGTTTATTTGTGGGGAAAAAAATTCAATGTCTATACTAAATATAGGGATATTCAGATTTTTAAAAATTTCTTCCTGTGTTGGTTGTAGCAAGTTGTGGGGTTTTTTTAAGAAATTTATCCATCATATTTAAGTTGTTGAATGGATTGCCATAGAATTGTTTATGGTATTGTCTTATTTTCCTTTTAATATCTATGGGGGCTATAGTGATATAACTTCTTTTATTCCTTACAGTGAAAATTTGTATCTTTTTCCTCTCCCTTTTTTTTTAAAAACAGTCTACCTAGGGGTTTATCAATTTTTCTGATCTTCTCAAAGAAACAAGCTTTTACTTTGTTGATTTTATCCATGGTTTGTTTTCCATTTTATTAATCTATGCTTTTATCTTTATTATTTCCTTCAATTTATTTTCAGTTTAATTTCTTTTTCAATTTTTTCAAAATAGAAACTTAGATCATTGATTTTAATCCTTTCTTTCTTTTTTTTTTTTTTTTTGTGGTACGCGGGCCTCTCACTGTTGTGGCCTCTCCCATTGCGGAGCACAGGCTCCAGACGCGCAGGCTCAGCGGTCATGGCTCATGGGCCCAGACGCTCTGCGGCATGTGGGATCTTCCCGGACCGGGGCACAAACCCATGTCCCCTGCATCGGCAGGTGGACTCTCAACCACTGCGCCACCAGGGAAACCCCTTTTCTTCTTTTTTAATATAAGCCTTTAAAGGTATAAATTTCTCTCTAAAGTTTGCTTTAGTTGTATCCCACAAAATTTGATATTTTTTTTGTTTTTATACAGCAGGTTCTTATTAGCCATCCATTTTATACCCATCAGTGTATACATGTCAATCCCAATCTCCCAATTCATCCCACCACCACCACCACCCCCCCACCGCTTTCCCCCCTTGGTGTCCATACGTTTGTTCTCTACATCTGTGTCTCTATTTCTGCCCTGCAAACCAGTTCATCTGTACCATTTTTCTAGGTTCCACATATATGCGTTAATATACGATATTTGTTTTTCTCTTTCTGACTTACTTCACTCTGTATGACAGTCTCTAGATCCATCCACATCTCAGCAAATGACCCAATTTCGTTTCTTTTTATGGCTGAGTAATATTCCATCGTATATATGTACCACATCTTCTTTATCCATTTGTCCATCAATGGGCATTTAGGTTTCTTCCATGACCTGGCTATTGTAAATAATGCTGCAGTGAACATTGGGGTGCATGTATCTTTTTGAATTATGGTTTTCTCTGGGTATATGCCCAGTAGTGGGATTTCTGGGTCATATGGTAGTTCTATTTTTAGATTTTTAAGGAACCTCCATACTGTTCTCCATAGTGGCTGTATCAATTTACATTCCCACCAACAGTGCAAGAGGGTTCCCTTTTCTCCACACTCTCTCCAGCATTTGTTGTTTGTAGATTTTCTGATGATGCCCATTCTAACTGGTGTGAGGTGATACCTCATTGTAGTTTTGATTTGCATTTCTCTAATAATTAGTGATGTTGAGCAGCTTTTCATGTGCTTCTTGGCGATCTGTATGTCTTTTCCATTATCATTTTGTTAGAAAAAATTTTTAATTTCCTTTGTGATTTCTTTTTGAACCATGAGTTATTTTTAATTGTGCTGCTTGAATTTCAAGTGTTTGGGGATTTTTCTAGATGCTTTATTGTTACTGATGTTTAATTTCTGTTTTGGTCAGAGATTATAATCTGTGTGATTTTAATCCTTTGAAATTTGTTGAGACTTGTTTTATGGCCCAACATATAGTCCATCTTGATATAGTTCATGTGAACTTGAAAAGAATGTGTGTCCTGCAGTTCTGATATATAGTGTTCTATATACATATTAAGTCAAATTACTTGTTAGTGTTGTTCAAATCTTCTATATCCTTACTATTATTTTTTGTGTTTATTATTATAACAGTTACTGAAAGGAGGTGGTAAAATTTCCACCTATGATTTTGTATTTGTCTATTTCTCCTTTTAGTTCTGTCATTTTTTGCTTTTTGCATTTTGAAGTTTTGTTATTTAAGTACATACATATTTGGAATTGTTATGTCTTCTTGATAAATTGGCCATTCTATCATTATGAAATGATTCTCGGTATTTCTGATAACACTACTTCACTTGAATTCTGCTTTGTCTGATATTAATATAGTTACACCAGCTTTCTTTTTCTTTTTTAATTTTTATTTTTTAACATCTGTATTGGAGTGTAATTGCTTTACAGTGGTGTGTTAGTTTCTGCTTTACAACAAAGTGAATCAGCTATACATATACATATATCCCCATAGCTCCTCCCTCTTGCGTCTCCCGCCCACCCTCCCTATCCCACCCCTCTAGGTGGTCACAAAGCACCCAGCTGATCTCCCTGTGCTATGCGGCTGCTTCCCACTAGCTGTCTATTTTGGTAGTATACATAAGTCCATGCCACTCTGTCACTTCGTCCCATCTTACCCTTCCCCCTCCCCGTGGCCTCAAGTCCATTCTCTACATCTGCGTCTTCATTCCTGCTTTCTTGTGCCTATTTTTTGCTTGGTATATCTTTTTTCATCCTTTTGCTTTCATCATATGTGTGCCTTTATATGTCAAGGAAACCTTTTGTAACTTGGTTTTTTAAATCTAGTCTGATAATCTCTGCCTTTTAATTGGAGTATTTCATTCATTTATATTTCATATAATTAATGAGCTGGTTGGGTATAAGTCTATCTTCTTACTATTTGTTGTTTAATTTCCCCTGTTCTTTATCCCTTTGTTCTTCCCTTCCAAATCTTCCATTTGATTTATCTGAGTATTTTTTAGTATACCATTCTCTCTTATATTCGTCTTTTAGTTATAGCTCTGTGTATCATATTTTAGTTATTAGCACACTAAAATATATTCTTAATTTATCTCAGTCTACCATGAATTAATATTACAACAGTTCAAGTATAATGTAGAAGCCTAAAACAATGTAATTCTCTTGTGCTATTATATTCAGATGTTTCACTTCTTCACATATTATGAATCCCACAATACATTGTTATTACTTTGGCTTTTAATAGTCAGTTGACTTCTAAAGAATTTTAGAAAAGAAAGAAAAATTATGCTCCATTTTATTCTGGCTTTCTGCACATCCACACCCAGGCAGATAGATAAAGTTTCCCATTCTCTTTACCACTTGTCTGAGCCTCCCTCCTCAGAGGCCTGGCATTTGAGTAACATAAATACAGAGAGGAAATGCATGTGGCAGTTAAGAGCACTGACCCTAAAGTCAAGAGAGAGTTGGGTTTAAACCTGTCTCTGCTATCACTAGCTGTGTGACTTTAGGCAAATTCATAGTCTGAATCTGTCTCCTCATCTATAAAATAGTGAAGCTAGTTTAGAATATCAAATGGGGTGTGTGATTTTCTATTGTTGATTCCGCAAATTTTATATCTTAAAACAGCACAAATTATTATCTCACACTCTCTGTGGATCCAACACAACTTTCCTGGCTTCTCTGTTTAGGGTCCCAAAAGACTAAAATCAAAGTGTTGGCTGGGGCCATTACCACATCGGAGGCCCAGGGCCTCTTCCAAGCTCACTCAGGTTGTTGGCAGAGTTCAGATCCTTGTGGTTGTAAGACTGAGGTC
The DNA here is from genome assembly GCF_011762595.2 of Tursiops truncatus. Taxonomy (NCBI): domain Eukaryota; kingdom Metazoa; phylum Chordata; class Mammalia; order Artiodactyla; family Delphinidae; genus Tursiops; species Tursiops truncatus. Next base: position 66,879,704 of record NC_047047.1, on the reverse strand, counting down.
CCTGCTTCCTTGCTGGCTGTCAGGTGGAGGCCATTCCCTGCCACGTGGGCCCCTCCATCATCAGGCTTGCAGTAGTACATCAAACACTCATGTTTCCAATTTCTGACTTCTGTGTTACTGACATCTAGTCTCTGATTTAAAGGGTTCATTTGATTAGGTCAGGCCTACCAGTTAATCTCCCTTCCTTAAAGTCATCCATTGGTTCCATGTAACATAACCCACTTACAGGAATGAAATTCATCATTTTTCAGTCCTGGGGATTATACAGGGAGTGTACACCAGGGGCTGAGGAATCTTAGGAGCTATCTTAGAATTCTGCCTACTACACAGGGTAATGTAGGTGAATTGTCCAGCATAGGATCTGTCACATCATAAGCATTCAGTAAATGTTAGAATTCAGCGTCATCATACCTGGAGGAAAAACAGAGATTTTTAATTAAAAGATGGTGGAGTCAGCATTGCTAGCTTCGCATGCAAGCGAGTAAACAGTCCCTCAAACCTCGGTGACTTGGCCAGAGATTCTTAAGTTCTAGGCTGCTCCGTCCATGGCTGCTGTCCCCTATGGTTGTGTCTTCTTGGTGCCAGTACAGCCAGTTTGAAAGGTGGAAAACCTCCATCCTTCAACTGTATAATCTACATAAAACCAACTATCACTTAAAAAAAAACCTGAATCCTCTCGTTACCTACCTTGGTATCTTATACATAGCTTTAGCTCTGTCTAAATGAATGAATCAGATAATTTTTTTTTTTTTTTTAATTATTTATTTATTTATTTATGACTGTGTTGGGTCTTCGTTTCTGTGCGAGGGCTTTCCCCAATTGCGGCAAATGGGGGCCACTCTTCATCGCGGTGCGCAGTCCTCTCATTATTGCAGCCTCTCTTGTTGTGGAGCACGGGCTCCAGACGCGCAGGCTCAGTAGTTGTGGCTCACGGGCCTAGTTGCTCCGCGGCATGTGGGATCTTCCCAGACCAGGGTTCGAACCCGTGTCCCCTGCATTGGCAGGCAGATTCTCAACCACTGCGCCACCAGGGAAGCCCAATCAGATAATTTTTTATAATCCTTTCTAGTTTGATAAATCTGTGAATAAGTGGAGTGAGTTTTCCCTGAGTTTCATTGTATAAAGCATTAGGTTGATCCTAGGGGCCTGAGTATGTTCTCAGAGCAGCATTGAACCCTAAAACCACCTACTGCAGTGGCTTGTCACGCATTAAATCCATTATATAAATGGAATATTTCGAAAAATAGCTTCTCGGTCAACACATGCAAGCAATTCATCATGAGCCTTCTAAAACATTTTGTTGTTTCCCCTCTTGACTCCATGTCAGAAAGAGATGTTATTTTCTTATTTAGAAACTTATCGAGATACTCCCAAAGCAATCCCTCATTCCCCATACGTGGCTCTTCACCGTGCATACTTCTGTTATTTGTCATTCTGTTGTCTTTGCAGAATAACTTTCTCTTTCAATAATTTTTTAAAATTGTACCTTCTGGGCTATTTCAATTATTTTTCATCGTTAATACCTTAGTATTCCCAAAGACACTGTTTCCTTCAAACTTCTCATTAGCTGCTAAATGCTTCAGTCCAGTCTTATGCATTAGCCCTCTAACTAAAACAGGTAAAAACAGATCTTCTCTCCTCAAGAGAAGGGGGTTAGATGTCCCCACCTGATGTGCCCCTCATCCCTTCTCTTACTCTGGCCTCCGGGACCCCTCTGGGATGCCATGGAGCACTGCGTGGAAATCCCAGTCCTAAGAGGGTACTTCACAGTACGGTCGCAGGAGCCCTGAGGCCTGAGAATTCTTTAGAGACCAGGGTAGGGCTCGTGGGGGGAAGGGTGATCTTGAAGCATAAGTGGTTATAATGTGAGCCTACTCACATCTCCTGGTAAGATTTAATTGTGGCATCAGGCCTCTCTCTGCAGTCCCTGTGCTTGGTAAGCTGGCCAGAGGGAACGCTGACTGAACCAGCTTTGGGGCCCAGGTATCCAGTCATCGCTCTGCATTAGGGAAAACCCTGACGGGGACTTTGCAGCCCTCTCCCTCTCCCAGGACCACTAACACCCCCCCCCCCGCCCCCGCCCATCCCTCCCCTTTATAACTGTATTTTTGGAACTCACATCTGGCACCCAGGGGTAGGGGTTGACCAGGAAGGTAAGACTTGTGGCCACTGACTGCTCACCCTCACAGCCTTTCTGCGAGGGGAGCAGCTGCAGAACTGAGCCATTCTGGGCAGGAAGCGTCCTGGGAATGGAAGGGAGAGCCCCGAGCTAGGCAGAGCAACCAGGCTGGGGCTCCCAGAAAGCTCGGCCACACGGGCCCCATCGGAGCTCAGACCTCAGTGCAGAGCCTGCAAGCCCAGCTGCTGCTATGATTCATAGGTTTTCTTTCTTTTTTTTTTTTTTTTGCCTTGAGTTTCCTAGGAATAGTTCCCTCTAAAAACTCCCAACCTCATCTCAGCTGAACTCCCCTCAAGAGAGAAGAGGGAATTTTCCAGGCCCAGGCTGGCCTCGCTTGGGGGATGAGAGCACCCGTAGAAGACAGGAGAGGAACCAGTGATGGTGCCTCCCGAGGAACTGGGGAAGGCTAAGGGCGCCAAACCTTCCTCTCCCCCACGCGCCCCGGGTTCCTGTGTTCACAAGCTGACCCATCCCTCCTAGGGTTTAAAGAGAAGGAAGTTGTGAGGAGAAAAATAAAGGAAATAAATACCATGAAATTCTTGGATCTTTGAACTCTCACAGAGAATCATTTTGAAAAGTATCTTCAAGGGATTTGGTTTGTTTTTTCCTTCAGAAGAGAGAGCAACAGAGACAGGGAGGACTCCAGATCTGCCTGGCATCCAGGCATCCTCTCCAAATTGCGTAGGGCAGAGAGAACATGTTATTTATTAGAACCTGACATCTGTTGCTGTGAAATGATAAGCTCCATTAAAAAGCGCGGCCATCAATTACTGCTAATACAGCCCTCATCCTGGAGTGGGCTGCTCACCACACTTCCAGCCTGTGCAGACCAGGCTGTACCAGGCACAGAGCATTCGCAGCCCCGCGCAGCCTCCCCGCTCCTTCCACAGGACCTCTCGGGCCGTCCCTCCCAGGCCCTCCAGCTGGGCTCCTGGCTTCCTTTGATTCCACTCTTTGGCCACTCTGAGGGCTGTTTTCAGGACTGAACCCCCTGTCCATGCTGCTTTCTCAGTGGGAAACAGGATGAGGCTTTACTCTCTGGTCTCAGTCATGCAAGCCGGAAGGAGCTGCACACAGCAGAGTAACTGGGAGATGAACGCATCTTAGTTGGGGGAATTCACTTAGTTGTGCTGTTGTGAGAGCTACTGATCAGATCAGGCTTGGGTATCCCTCCCAGGATGGGAAAACGTTCATGATAACCAAGTGCACCTACTTCCTTGTTTGTGAGTTACAACCCTACATTTTCTTGGAAAAATAGACAGATGTCCTATAAAGTCAGAAGGGAAGGAATAGGGGAGTTGGTTTTGGATTTTTATAGTATATGAAAGTAGAAACACACGCTTATTCATGGAATCGGAGTTGCCTTTGAACGGTTGGAAGGGAAAACGTACAGTAAGTAAAGAAAATGCAGAGGATAACAGCCTGGGAGTTAGGAGACCTGGGTCTCATTTGGACACCATTATTAATTTCCTGGGTGAACCTGGAAAAGACACTTCACCTTTCGGGGCCTCAGTACCCTCATCTGAAAGTACTGGGCTAGTAGCTGATGATCACTGAGCTCTAACATATTTCTGGGGTTTTAAGTGAAAATTGTGTTTAAGGTAGTTTAGCATACTTTTTTGTTCGTGTTGACAAAATTCCATCTCTGTTGCCAGAGGTCAGACACAAATTGAAAACATTGCTAAATGGAATTAAGTACACTCCGTACGTGATGTTTTTTTGTACAGCCCGTATCTAATATTTATAGAACACTTCAGCTGCGGGACGTGCACACATATGCCCTGAACACACACACCCAGTAAAATACTTCTAGATGTAATACTTTTTCAGATGTCAAGTTAAAACAGCTTCTCGGGAATTAGGCTTGACTGTTCAGATGTGCGTGTTGGTTTCTGACAGGTGCCGCCGGGGCTGCTCAGGGCTTATGATGTGGAGTCCAGCCAAGGCAGGAGGGCCAAGCCGCATGGTTCTATCATTTCTCATTGAGGCATGCATTCTAGAAATAGGGGAAGCATCAAAGGACGACCGTCTAATCTGTGCACATCATTAGTGACAAGCAGAGGCCTTGCTTCTGCAGAAATGGGACTCTGTCTTGTCTGTGGTCAGATCCTTCAGCACAGGGACCACCTGTGAACATGAACTAGATTCATGACTTGTTAAAATCACAGCTTTATAGAGGTGAGCAAAAACAGGGAGCAGATATTGGGGTAGTAACCACTATGCCAGTGACCTCCAAAATCCACAGCCAATAGCAGAGCTAGGTTGGGTGACCAAGCAAGGGTGCATTTAGGAAGGTAAGTGTGACAGTAGGGGCCAGTCTCAGGACGTGGAACACGGAAGGAACCTTAGGCATCTAGTGCCACCAAATCGAGTATGGTCAGCATTAACCATTGTGGTGGAAATTAAATGGAGTGATTGGTATATTGAAAACCCTCAGCCCAGTGATTGGCGTAAACTTGACATTCACTTCATCATCTTCATTTCCTGGAAGAACTTGTTCAAGGCCATACAGTACAAAGATGAGAGCCCTTTTACCCGATCACTGGTCCAGGGCCGGCCCAAGCCGCCTCTGGCCTCTCCCCTTCACTCTGCCTGTTTCCCGCTCCCTTGCTCACAGGAGAGCACAATGGAGTCAAGGGCCGGAGGGCAGCATGCCTGCATCCACATACCCACCACCTTCCCTTGGGGTGGCCGGGCATCGAACCTTCTTCCTAGTGGCTCACCCAGCAGGCTGAGGGACGCTGTGGCCACGGGGAAAGCCCAAGGTGTTCTTGAGCAGAAATAGCTCTCCTAAGAGTGTGGAGACCTGGCACTGAGTACCTTTAAGGGAAGGTGACCATTCCTGTGGCTGAACTCATTACTATAATCAGTGGGCAAAAGAAGAAGAAGGGTATGATGATGGAGCAGGCCAAAGGAAGGACACTGCTTCACAGCTGCCTCCAAACCAGCAGGAAGGCTGCACAGTCAAGAAGAGGACAAAAAATTCCAGTGACTCCTATCTTCCCAGACAGAACTTCTGGCACTTAGTCATGCCTAATGGAAAATGGAAGCCAAGAAAGCAGAAGTGAGGCTGGAGTGATCTAGGGTAGTTCTTATCCAGAGTCCCCTCTGAGGAGAAAAAGTGCCCTGGATGGTCAGGGCTGGGTTGCCAGGTAGAAGTGCCACGGCCATGGGGAGAACAGGCTTTAGAGCAGCCGTGATTATAAGAATCAGGTGGAACAACGACTTCTGCAGTGAAGTTATTGCTAGTAATTCATTCAGCAAACATTTAAGAGCTATATACACAATAGTTGACCCTCAAACAATGCGAGGGTTAATCCACGTATAACATACAGTCGACCCTCTGTATCCAGAGTTTCTCCACATCCGCGGATTCAACCAATCATGGACTGTGTAGTACTGTAGTATTTACAATTGAAAAATCTCCGTGGTTAAGTGGACCCATGCAGTTCAAAGCCATGTAGTTCAAGGGTCAACTGTATATACAGAGTATGTGCAAAGCACTGGGGACCACAACACACACGCACACACACACACACACACACACACAGGGTCGCTGCCCTCCAGGCGCTAAAACTCATCCACCTGTTGTGAAGAGTCCCAGCTACAAAGCCCCCTGATTGATTTTTGGAACCGTCCATCACTGGTTGAGATTCTGTTCCAATGATAGGGCATCCATGACATTAACTACTCAGTACACTGAGTACAAGTCAAAATTGCAAAGTGGGAAGCTCTGTAGCTCTTCTAAAAATCAAATTTAGAAGACCAAAAATTTCCATTATTGATCATTTTGGGGATCGGATAATCTTTAAATTGTCATTATTTCAGTTGCCCAGAAAAGTGAAATTTATGGGAACGTATATGTAAAGGCAAGACTGTGTTGTTTCTTTCTGAGAATAAGTGATAATGGATCAACCAGTCTCTCCTGATCATCTTATAGACAATGGTAAGAATACATGTGCATTGAAGGCTTTCACTGCACCAGCACAGCTGCAAATGCTTTATATATTTTAATTCCTGTGATTCTTGTAACAACCCTATGCGACAGGTACTGCCGTTACACCTATTTTACAGATGATGAAGCTGAGGCCCCACAAAGTGAAGTGACTTGTCCAAGGTCACAGTGTAACTTAGTGTAGGAACTGAGGATATACCTTGGGTTTCCCAACTTTTAGACTGACATTCTGCTCTTACAATGCCCTGCCACTCTTCCTCAGACTGATTGCCTGAGTTGTCCCAAAATTGCCAGGCAAGTGAGCTCAGCTGTCTGTCTGTAACTGCAGGGTCTCTGGGTTCTCTGCCTCGGTCAGCACACAGGTTTGGCAAGCCCCAGTGTGGATTTGTAGTGGCAGTCATTTTGATTAGGTCCTGCCCAGATCACCAGCATTTTTCCCATTCTTTTATTCATTCATTCAGCAAATATTTATTGAATTCAAAGTAGGTATCAGGCACCATGTTAAGTGATGCGTGGGACACAGTCTGCCTTCACTGGACCAGAGGTGAGATGAAAATTCTACATAAATAACTTATCAGGCAGCAGCATGTGCAACATGCGGGTGAAACGCAGTCAGAGTCCCGAGGAGAGATGATGATGTCTGTTTCCTGAGATTGAGGTGGCTGACTCTAGAGGGTGGGTAGGAACTGATGTGCAGAGATGGAGGGAGGACACTCCTGCCAGAGGGAACAGAGGCTCAGAGGCCAGGAACCATGGGGTTCCAGGTAGGCCAGTCTCCTTTGAAGAGGGCAGCAGTAGATGAGGCAGGAGAGAAGGAAAGAAAAGAGGCAGGTAACAGAGTTCTGCACGGTAGAAGGAATGATGCTCTGGGATCAGACCAGCCAGAATTCAAATCCCGGTTCTGCCACTTGCTAGCAGTATTTTGTTACCGCTGTGGATGTTGGTTTTCTCATCTGTACATGAGGATGACAGTCCTCTCTCACAGTGGACTGTGAATGTTAAGTGGGAAAATGACTGTAAAATGTCTGGGTTATTGTTGATGTTCAATTAATGGTGACTTCTTATTAACTGCTGTGCTAAGACACTTGATCTCCTTTTCTGTAGGCAATAAGGTTTTTCTTAAATTAGCAGATTACATATTGATACAGTGACCTGCCTTGGCATAGATATATAAAGCATAATAGAGCCTTCTTGCCTTGGAAATAGTAAGGAAGGCAGTAAAAACTGAGATCTGTGGTCACACTTGTGCACCACTATAAAGGAATGCTTGTCTTGGGCCCTTTCACCTTTTCTTTGCCACCTCAATACCCAAGAGACTGACTCTTATTCTCCAGAGTTAGGGTTTCCAGTTTTAGCAATTAAAAATACAAGTTGCCCCATTAAATTTGAATTCCATATAAACAACAAATAATTTTAGTATAAGTATATCCCATGCAAAATTTAGGACATACTTACACTGAAATGTTATTTGAAGTTTATTTGAAATTTAAATTGATATGGGCATCCTTTGTGGAGGGACAGCTCAGGAATCGGTCAGAACAATCTGTCCGCCTTCCTGGGGAGGGGGACCCCCCCCCATCTTCTAGTCTCGTCCCTCAGGTAATAAAGGCTCTGCTCAGCAGACTTCGGCAGTGCCTTCAAATCACTTCCTGGGTAGAGACAGTAAATGCTGATGGGTCCCGCTGTGTGTGTTCGGGGTGGGAGCAGAGGTCAAGTGGGGCAGGATGTCTGGTACCAGCCTTCACATCTCCCCAGCCATCTTTCTTCAGAACATTCTCACAGACATTTGGCAGAATGAAGACAGCCTTTGTGGTCTGATAACTTGTCTCACGGAATAAGTGCAAGCCCTCTTTCACAGAGCTTCTTCCAGGAACATTGCTAAAAGTGGCGACTTTAGCTGTCCCTGTGGCGTGAGTGACTTGAGATGGCCAGAGCAGGCATGATAGTAACTGACCGCATGCTCCCTGCTCTGGGGAGTCTGGGGACCACAGTACTGGAGCTGGGAGGACAGTCCAGCTGCCTCACTATGCAAGTGAAACAAAGAAGACCCAGAGAAGGGAAGTGCTTTGCCCAAGGTCACACAGCTATCCAGAATTTGAGTCTGAACTTCAGCCTGGGTCTACTACCTTGAGTTCTTCTGTAATAATTCAGGGGGTCTGAGAATTCCCAACACACTTGCTTGGTTGACTTGTGAACATTTTCTCTGGACTACTTGACAACTGTCATCTCCAGATCTCCACTCGGCTGCATGTCCTTCAGCGCTGCCGCTCTCAGCTTCATGCTTGCTGCCCCTAAGAGCAAGTTCACTCCTGCTACGGAGTTCATGGCATTTTCTAGACCAGCTTGATCTTCGCCCTCCTCCCCAGCAGTGCCTCCTTGCTGATCCCTTTGCCCCACCCTGACCAAGTGTTCAGCGGTTGAGATGGAAAAATCCATCTCAAAGCACAGGGCTTTTAACCTCGCTTTCAGAGGAGTAATTTGTCCACGTAACAGGAGGTGAAAATTAAAACAAAGCAGGGCGTAGGCTGGAGCAGTACAGCACCCTTGGGTTTAAGAGTGCCTTTGACCTATTCCCCTCAGACTAGAATGATTATCTGGATGCCAGAGAGTTCTTAGAGGAGCCCTTTACTCAGTGGTGTCACTGGCAAGGTGGCATTAGCCCTAAGACCAGCTTTATATGCACTCAGAAAGCAAACCTGGCCGTGCGGGCAGAGCCGGCCCACGGGGAAGCCCGGAGACGCCATCAGGGGGTCTTCCACTTTTTTGTGTGTGTGTGGTACGCGGGCCTGTCACTGTTCTGGCCTCTCCCTTTGCGGAGCACAGGCTCCGGAAGCGCAGACTCAGCGGCCATGGCTCACAGGCCCAGCCGCTCCGCGGCATGTGGAATCTTCCCGGACAGGGGCACAAACCCGTGTCTCCCGCATCAGCAGGCGGACTCTCAACCATTGCGCCACCAGGGAAGCCCTCCACCATTTTTTTTTTTTTTTTTTTTTGCTTGTTCTTGCCACAGGCTGTCATGAGACCAAGAAAACTTGTTTTGAAAATGCTTGACAGCCGAAACAACCTGTTCTCGGCTCTGGACGAGAGCGTCTGTCCTTTCTGACCATTTCTGTACTGTTTGATGTTTGACTAGCTGCTGACTGGAAAAAATGAAGTTGCTATTTTCTTCTCATATTGTTCACAGGCAAGTGCCAGTGGCTTTCCAGGTCCTTGTTTCCCATTTTTTCCAGCCCTTCACCAGAGACATTTTAAGACAGTGCCTGAGTTTAACTGATGAATGAACATTAGCAACATATACTTATGAGGATATAACCGACGGTTACACCTCTGCAAGCCGAGCTCTATGTGTGGGTTGTCTTTCCCGATCCCATTAGATTTCAACCTGTGATTTTCCACTTGTAGTTTAGTCCTCTCTGGAGAACTTGAATGTGTGAGTCACAATCTCCAGTTATCCCAGTGGCTACTTTGGCCTTCCGCACTGGTGGCTCTGAGGCGTGCAGCAGCATCTCTGTTCCTCCCCTGGGGTCTTGGTCTTGGATGGTCTCAGGTGGGCCCTGTGACTGGGAAGGAGCCACTTCACTTCTTTTCTGCAAATAGAGGGGTTGGACAGGTAAAGAATTGACAAACAATAGCCCCAGGGCAAGTTTAGCCAGCTGCTTGTTTTTATAAATAAAGTTTTATTGGAACACAGTCCCACCCATTCATTTACATATCGCACATGGCTGCTGTCACTCCAAGGGCAGAGTTGAATTGCAGAGACAGGGTATATGGCCTGCAAAGCTGAAAATACTTGCTGTCTGGCCCTTTACAGGAAAACATCGCTGACCCCTGGATTAGATGACCTTTAGGGTTTTCAAATCCAACTTTCTATGACTTTTGAACTCGTGCAGTTCTTTTACAGCACAGGTGCTTTTGAAGCACCTAATAAGGGGCTAACTAGAAGGGGACCTCTCTCTCCCCTGCAGCAGTTACAATGCAAAGCACGCCTTGAGGTTGCTGAAATCTACAAAGGGAGGGGGCTTATTCCGCTGTGTTTGTATAGTTTATTTTGCTGTATGTCTGTATTCGTTTATTGGTCTGAGGGCTCTGGCGTCCTTGGTGTCCACCAATTTTGGTAAAAAGACACCCCAGCTGTATAGGTCTGACTGAATTCAGTGGCATGGTTCAAGGTGGGACACCCGTCTGTACCCACGTGGAGGAGAACACTGATTCATCTGCTTGATAACTATGGTAGGAAAGGGAGCCAGATGCTGCCTTGAGAACCTGTGTGGCTGCCTGGACCCACCCCACCCGCTGTTTGTGTTTGCCTGTCTCTGAGTCTGAGCAGTGAGATGGCGCAGGATAGCTCAAAGTGGCAAGGTAGGTTGGTGGCCATGGTGAGAAAAACAGGAAGAAGCCTTGAAAACTGCAGAGACTAGGGAGGAACTAGTCTTTTTAATCTTCTTCCCCTGGTGCCAGTCCAAACAAGATTCTAACATAAAATTTGCATCCCAGTGACATGCATCCCATACCCACGTTCCCAGGGCATAATAGGGGATCCAAAGCACAGAACTGCATGGTCCTCCAGTCAAGGCCACCCTGACCTATGAAGAACTTTTGTGCAGACTAGAAAAAGGTGCCCCTTTGGGTTGGTGCAGACTTGGCTAATAGCTTTGGGTAAGAGAAACCTCCCCCTTTCTCTAGGCATCTAGCCATGGGCGAGCACACAGCTGAGTAAATGGGCAGGGACTGGATTTCAGCCCCCACTTGCTCGTTTGGCCAGACTCCTTGGTGCGGAGCAGATGCTGCCCTCCCCAATGGAGCAGCCACTCCTGCTACCTGGCATCTTAGAAGTCTAGTGGGGGGCTCCCCTCACAGGGTCCTGCTGACCAACAACAGGTTAACTCTCCTTGGCCTTGGTTTTTGAGACCACAGCAGCCTGGGCTGGTCCCCCGCACGCCCAGTAATACCCATCCCCTCAGCAGTGCCACAGTGCAGGGTGGCTCAGAGCCCCGGGGCTGGGAGCACCAAGACATGGTCCTCCCCCAGCTGCACCAAGGGCCCTGATCTAGTTGAGGTGCTTATTTTGGAGAGCCCAAGTCCTGGCTCTTCTTTGCCAACTTCTGACCTAAAACTGGCTCCGCTTAAGGAATGCACATAATTTTCCACAGAGTTAGATCTCAGAGGTAATATGTTAGCAGCACAAAGAAATGTGCTAAGAGGGCCAGAGCAGACGAGCTCACGATGGTGGGGACTGACCTCACTCCCCAGGCGCTGGGTTACACGTCGCCCAGTGTGCGCGGTGACGACATTCCGCCAGGACACCCTCCTCTGCAGGGCGTGTTGTCAGCATGGTTTTGAGAAGGCTGTTATGAACTCTCCGTGGGTGAGACAGCTTTGTGGTCAGATCTGGTTTCCACCTCTCAACTCACATTGGAAATTGTACTGGGGCCGGCCAGCCATGTGGGCAAACTTTGAAAGATTCCTAACCTACCCTTTTCATTCTGCATCTATCAGCGGTTCCCAGCAGTCCAGAGGCCAGAGGATTGGGAAGAAAAAGAGGCTGGGAGCCCGGGTAGCCGAGGATTCAGTATCTACTTCCTGTTCCCTTTCTTGGATCTTAAAAGGCTCCTGGGAATAAGAAGGAATGTAGTTTGTCACTGTTCTGAGCCCCTTAACCGTGCAGAGCGCTGTGCTAAGAAGCAGTTAGAGTCCTGTGGACTAGAGCACTTCTCTCTGCGCCCTAGAGAGATGCGACCGGGAGGAGAGTGGGTGGAGTGTAGGCATCAGTGTGGCTGCACCCTGTAGGGAAGGGTGGTGGGAGCCCATGAGGTTGACATTGGGGAATAGCCCTGTACACTAGTTTCGGACCAGAGCCCCAGGGCCTAAGAGAAAGAAATCTCCCAGTTAGCGAATGTTCCCAATTTAAAAATTTTACTGTTCCAAGTCACCAGATGCATGACGATGCCCCACACCTTTAGCTGCAGAGGTTATGGCCAGATATGGGGTGGGGAGCAGTGCTCAGAAGGACCCTTCTAGTGGAACGTGGGTGCACCAGAGCCATGCCTTTCCTGCTCCAAGCCTGCGGCCAGAGAAGGCCCTCCGGGGCTGGCAGTGTGCTGTCGCAGGGCACTGGCTCATCTCTGAACCCCACTCTGCCTTTACCACGCACCTGACCTTGGGTAGGTTACCTACTCTCTCCAAGCCTGTTTCTTCATGTGTACAGTGGAAGTAGAGTAATGCTATCTATTTCACACATGACTGTTGCTTGCATTAAAATGAAGTTGGGGTATTTTTTTTTAACATCTTTATTGGAGTATAATTGCTTTACAATGGTGTGTTAGTTTCTGCTTTATAACAAAGTGAATCAGCTAGACGTATACATATATCCCCATATCTCTTCCCCCTTGCGTCTCCCTTCCATCCTCCCTATCCCACCCCTCCAGGCGGTCACAAAGCACCGAGCTGATCTCCCTGTGCTATGTGGCTGCTTCCCACTAGCTACCTGTTTTACATTTGGCAGTGTATATATGTCCATGCCACTCTCTCATTTCATTCCAGGTTACCCTTCCCCCTCTGTGTGTCCTCAAGTCCATTCTCTATGTCTGTGTCTTTATTCCTGTCCTGCCCCTAGGTTCTTCAGAACCTTTTTCTTTTTTTTTAGATTCCATATATATATGTGTTAACATACGGTATTTGTTTTTCTCTTTCTGACTTACTTCACTCTGTATGACAGACTCTAGGTCCATCCACCTCACTACAAATAACTCAATTTCATTTCTTTTTATGGCTGAGTAATATTCCATTGTATGTATGTGCCACATCTTCTTTATCCATTCATCTTTTGATGGGCATTTAGGTTGCTTCCATGACCTGGCTATTGTAAATAGAGCTGCAATGAACATTGGGGTGCATGTGTCTTTTTGAATTATGGTTTTCTCAGGGTATATGCCCAGTAGTGAGATTGCTGGGTTGTATGGTAGCTCTATTTTTAGTTTTCTAAGGAACCTGCAGACTGTTCTCCATAGTGGCTGTAACAATTTACATTCCCACCAACAGTGCAGGAGGGTTCCCTTTTCAAAATGAGGTTATTTTTAAAAGCATATTATAAACTGTAAAATACCAAGGACCAAGTTAGTTCATTTTCTTATCCAACAACTATTAAATGCCTACTAGGTGCAGGTACTTTCAGGCAGTGTCCCTGGTACTCCAGGCCCTCCTGTAAACAGGAGCTATTCTATAAATGTGTGTTAAATTAAAGTGCTAGGCGGTGGGAGGGGAGGTTGGGAGGAAAGGAAGCTACTCTGGTTTGAGTTCCTACCGCGTGCCTGGCACTGTTGCCTGACAACCACCGCACGGGTCCTTTGGGCCCAGCGGAGAGAAATACATGGAGACTCGGGGAGGGTAATAGCAGATTTCCTCTCTAGCCCACTTTTCTCCTCCCAAGCCTCCGCCAGGTCAATAAGCCAGGCCAAATCCAAGCCAAAACTGATCACCCCTGATTCTAGGCCAGTAAGTGGGAATCACGTGAAGTCAGAGCAAAACGAGGCTCTGTCACCACAAGCCAAACCTCATGTTCACAGGGCGCAGGTTTTAGGAGAACAAGGGCCTTTGATGCATGCTCGGAATTCCTTCCACGGCAAAGCCGCTGTGAGAAAAATCTCACCCAAACAATGTACTCTTGGCCGAGGGAGGGCCGGTGTCTTTTCAGGCATAAAGCTACCAGCAAGGACCCAGAAGCCACTCAAGGGATTTGTTGGTTTCCCCAGAAGATCTAGCTTTTTGAAATCAACTTAGCAAAAGATTCCACTCGCCCCTCTGCCCCCGCCCCCCTGCCCCCCAGTGCTGAGTCCTCCCTTGTCTCTAACCCCTGGAAGAGGAGGAGGGGCATGGAGCTCCTGTCCTTGTGTGGATTTCCAGCTCAGCAATCAGTGAATCCTTTTCTCAAGTGTAGCGCCAAGTATTTATTCTGATAAAGGATTAAAAAAATTTTTTTTGAGAAAAAAGAAGAACTAAAGAGGTTGTTGTCTGGCTTGGTCTCCAAAAACCAGTCCTTAACGACTGACAGTTATTGCCTAGACTTAAGATGATCGATTTAGGAAAGAAGGATATCCATTCATTGTCATTCAGCCATTCAACAGAAATTTAGGGTATTTCTGGGTCACTGAAGTGCAGCCCCCAGAAATGAATGCAGGAAGCCTCCTGTGTCTACACAGAGGGGGAAACATCTAAAGAGCTGCATTTAAAGATGGGCAGACCCACGGCTCCAGAGCCAGTAACACCTGGGGAACTCCTGCCCAGGAAGTCAGCCTGGCCCTGGAGCTCAGAGCACACGGTGGAGGCCTCAGCTGCTCCCACCATTCAGTTCACAAGGCTTCACTGAACCTCAGCGAGACTGAGCCACAAAGCTCCGCCCAAGGGTGACCGCAGAGGTAGACAACGTGTATATAAGGGACGCCAACCAGCAACCCCAGGCAGTTTAGGTAGGATTGTTTTGTTACAGAAGGCAAAAGGAGGCCCCGTGGGTAGGGGTTCCCAGGGGACAAATTCCAGCTCAGGAGAAGGAAAAACAGTATAACTCTTACAGGTGCTGCAGGCTCTGCGGAGGGCCTGAGGCTTATGCCAGACCTTGAGCGTGGGTAGGTTTTGGGTAGATAGGGAGGCCCCCAAAATGTTGCATGGTTCAGGAAAGTACCCTTTACCTGCAAAGCAAAGGGACTCCTACATAGCTGGCCCCCAGAATTGCCAAGGAGAATTAATTATTGTTTGTAAAACACTTTAAGATTCCCTGATGAAAGACCTTGTATAAATGCAAATTATTATTATTGTCATTAAAAGTGCTAGACGTCTGGCCTACTGGCTAATGGCCTGGCAGAGCTCTGAGCAGAAACGAAAGCCAACTTCAGGCAGAAAGTTTGTTCTGGTTGTTCCAGAGCAATAGCAGGAAGAAGGAGCCAGCGGAGGAGGGCTTGGCCCCCGACTGTGAAGTGAAGCCATCCAACTCCCACCCAGGGTGAGCAGGCAGCAGTCTGACTGGAAGTCCAGGGCCTGTGTGTCCCCTGAGGGCCAGGCCTTACTCAGATTCATCCCTTGCCCCCTGCAGAAACCAGCCCTTTTCTAGCTCAGGAGCTCGGTCGGCATGAACGAGTGATTGTCTGGTTGTCTGCTGGTCTGAAGGATGGATGCTGGCCTCCATACTTGGGGTCCTAAGTCAGACCCAGAGACAAAAGGGAGATAGATAGAAACCTCTTGCCATGCCTTTGATGGTGCTTATTAAGGAGGGAACCCCTTTAGCAAAGCACAGGGAGAGGTCATTTATTAAATTACTGCTTCCACTAAAGAAACTGTCTCTGGCTAAAGTGGTTAAATTGATCCCAAAGCAATAATATTAATAATGGATAATGGTACAGTCGGCTCTCCATGTCTCGTGAGTTCCACATCAGGACAATATTTCAAAAATATTCAAAGAAAAAAAAATATTCAAAGAAAAATATTCCAAAAAGTTCCAAAAAGCAAAGTTTGAATTTGCCAAACACAGCAGCTATGTACAGAGCATTTACATTGTATTTACAACTATTTACATAGTATTTACATTGTATTAGGTATTTAAGTAATCTAGAGATGATTTAAAGTGTACGGGAGATGTGCACAGGTCATATGCAAGTACAGTCGGATCTCCGTATCTGCATGTTCCATATCCACGGATTCAACCAACGGAGGATCAAAAACCAGAGTTGTTTGAATCCAAGGCTGCAGAATCCAAAGATATGAAGGGCCAGCTACTATGCCATTTCTTTTTAATATGAATTTATTTATTTTATTTATTTATTTTTGGCTGCGTTGGGTCTTCGTTGCCATGCACGGGCTTTCTCTAGTTGCGGCGAGAGGGTGCTACTCTTCATTGCAGGGCGGGGTTTCTCATTGCAGTGGCTTATCTTTGTTGTGGAGCACGGGCTTTAGGCGCACGGGCTTCAGTAGTTGTGGTACGTGGGCTCAGTAGTCGTGGCACACGGGCTCAGTAGTTGTGGCTGGCAGGCTCTAGAGCGCAGGTTCAGCACAGGTTTAGTTGCCCCGTGACATGTGGGATCTTCCTGGACCAGGGCTCGAACCCGTGTCCCCTGCATTGACAGGCGGATTCTTAGCCACTGCGCCACCAGGGAAGCCCTACTATGCCATTTTATATAAGGGACTTGAGCATACTTTTTTTTTTTTTTTTTTTTTGGTGGTACGTGGGCCTCTCACTGTTGTGGCCTCTCCCGTTACGGAGCACAGGCTCCGGACGCACAGGCTCAGCGGCCATGGCTCAAGGGCCCAGCCGCTCCGCGGCATGTGGGATCTTCCCGGACCAGGGCATGAACCCGTGTCCCCTGCATCGGCAGGCGGACTCTCAACCACTACGCCACCAGGGAAGCCCGAGCATCCTTGAATTTTGGTATCCGCGAGGGTCCTGGAACCAGTCTCCTGCGAATACCAGGGGATGACTGTACGTTAGACCTGGAAGTAAGCTCAGAAGCCATCCCCTCACTTTACAGATGAGGCATTTGGGGTACAGAGAGGTGAAGTGGCTCATCCAAGGTCACATAGCAGGTGAGAAGCAGAGCCAGGATCACAACTCAAGCTTGATTATGTCAGGGTAATGATGCCTCCCATTTTATAGTACTTTACGGACGTGGTACTTCTCCACAACCCTGGAGAGTTTTAAGATGACAGATGACTTTACTGTTAAAGGAACCTTCCGGGTATCCTTTGCTCTTCTGGGGCTCGTTATTTAGAGAACATTTATGGTGCCTCCCATGTGCACTTGTTTGAATTGCACGTGCCCTTCTTTTCCTTCTCCCAGACATTCAGACTAGGCCTTGTTCTTCTGTAGGGTACATTAATACTTCCAGGAACCTGGTGGACAAGTGAGAGGGAGGTCAAGTTCATCGCTTTCATCCCTTGTTATCACAGTCATAATTCTACTGAAAAATCACCCAATGCAGGTCCCTAAATGAGAGCTAAAGATACCAGTCACCACCTCTGGACACACAGACCTACAAGAGGGCCATTTAGGGGGGTTTGTAAGAACAAACGTAGGTGTAATGGGAGTTGGCAGTAAGGAGCCCTCAACATTCATTACTGGGCCATTGGCAATTCCAGTTTTATGGAGTTTTTTTGTTTTTGTTTTTTAAAAACATAAGCACCTTTCTTCTTTAAATTAATTAATTTATTTTTATTTTTGGCTGCGTTGAGTCTTCATTGCTCTGCGCGGGCTTTCTCTAGTTGTGGCGAGCAGGGGCTACTCTTCTTTGTGGTGCGCAGGCTTCTCATTGCGGTGGCTTCTCTTGTTGCAGAGCACGGGCTCTAGGTGAGTGGGCTTCAGTCGTTGTGGCTCACGGCTCTAGAGCACAGGCTCAGTAGTTGTGGCACACGGGCTTAGTTGCTCTGCAGCATGTGGGATCTCACAGGACCAGGGCTCGAACCCATGTCTCCTGCATTGGCAGGCGGATTCTTAAACAATGCACCACCAGGGAAGTCCAATTTTACGGAGTTTTAATGAAGGAGAATGAGATATGCCTAAAATGATGTTTGGGAGGGGGAGGATCACCAAATCAAAGAAATTTAGAAATCACCG
Source organism: Tursiops truncatus (assembly GCF_011762595.2). Taxonomy (NCBI): domain Eukaryota; kingdom Metazoa; phylum Chordata; class Mammalia; order Artiodactyla; family Delphinidae; genus Tursiops; species Tursiops truncatus. The sequence continues at coordinate 66,861,977 of NC_047047.1, read as the reverse complement.
CTCCCATGCCTTCGTTGTGTGAATGAGGAAACGGAGGAGTGATTCAGTGTCACACAGCAGATCCTGAGGGGGAGGCCTGGTCTCTGCACTCAGCTGCCAGCACCTTTTCCACTGGAAATCATGGCGTTGTGGAAAGAATGTGCTCTTTGGAGTCAAGCAGCTCTGGAATCATAAACAGCATTGCCACCTATTAGCTGTGTGATCTTAGAAAAGTTACTTTGCATCTCTGAATTGTAGATTTCTCATTGGCAAAAATAAAGATATAGGTGTCCCCCACTTTTTGAAAGTTCGCTTTATGCCACTTTGCTTTTTCTTGTTTGCGGTACGTGGGCCTCTCACTGTTGTGGTCTCTCCCGTTCCGGAGCACAGGCTCTGGACGTGCAGGCTCAGCGGCCATGGCTCACAGGCCCAGCTGCTCCGTGGCATGTGGGATCCTCCCGGACCGGGGCATGAACCTGCGTCCCCTGCATCGGCAGGCGGACTCTCAACCACTGCACCACCAGGGAAGCCCCACTTTGCTTTTACAAAAGACCTACATTAGTACCTGTTTTCAGTAACTAAAAGACATCCAAAGAGGATTTTCACTTTTATCAAAAAAGGCGAAAAGCAAAAATAGCATTCAGCGTTTGTTTTGTGGCAAACCCTTGTAGAGGCAGAGCGCACCCCGAGCAGCCAGAGTGGCGCCGCCAAGCTCCTTCCCCAGGAACCACACTCGGCATCTCAGCATCAGGCCACCATAGCTTTGAACTGTGTCTACGAGCATCTTGCTTTGTCTCATTTTATTTTTGCATCCGTTAGCAAGATGTGTCCTAAGTTCATTGCTTCTTCGCTTTATGCCATTTCGAAAGGTTTCATAGGAATGCTCCACTTTCAGATGGTGGGGGGAACCTGTACTAATACCTGCGTGGTTGTAGTCCCATTAGGAGGAGTAAACGTAAAATAGTATAGATGAAAACAAATAGCGTGAAGTCTAGCATGTAGTAAGCACCTCCCTTCCTTTATACTCCTGGCTTCCAGACTTTTTTACCACAATCCACAGGAAGACATTTATTTTACATCCACAAAAGTTTCACACACAAAAAATTCTACTTGCCACATGTGATGTACTCTGATTTTGATTTCATTTTATTTTAATGCTGGTCAGGACCCACTAGGTTGATTTCACAACCCACTAATGGATTACACCTATCGTTTGAACAAGCCTGTTTCATACCATGTGTGGATATCATTTATCCACATTGTATGTATGTCCTTCCTTTCCTTCCAGGCCTTTCCCCCCTCCCGCCCTCTTTGTAACTGGCACACGGCCACACAGCTAGCTGTTGCCAGCACGTGCCGGGCCCTGTGCTCGTGCAGGGTGGAATGAGCCCTGCGGGCCTGCAGGGCAAGTGAGCTCTGCTTCTGCGCCCCTCCCCATCTTTGCCATGAACCTCAGCATGGTTGAGAGGACCCGTAGGGCCCTCCACCTGCAGAAGTTCTGCCTCCTGCCAGCCTGCTGTGGAACTTGCCCACACTCCCAGCCCAGGAGCCCACCTGAAGTTCCCATTAAGGCCATTGCACCCCAGCAGGGAGGGTAGGCTGCGGATGTCCTCTCCCATCCAGTAGTTTCTTCTTTGGGAATTGCTGCTTTTCCATCTGGAAGCCCAGAGAGCCAGGCGTCTGGGAATATCATTTCAGCTGCTGGGCGGGGGGATTAGACTGAAGAGGGACCATGGCCGTCCTTGCTGCCCCTCCCCCAGATCTTCAGGGGGTATCTGTGAGCACCCAGCTAGGAGGGCGAACACCCAGAGTGTGGGCGTGACCAGGGGGTGGGCTCAAAAGGCAGCAGGCAGGGGCCTGAGCCGCACCGGGAGACAGAGCTTCGGCCTCTAGATGCTGAGAGTCTGTTGGGAGAAACCCAGTTTACAACCAGGCGAGCATTACTTAAAAGCCCCAGAGAGACTCTCTGGGGGGGAAGAAGATTGTTTCGTGCTCCAAAGAGCTGATCTCCTAAGCGTTCTCGAAGCCCTTTGGGGGTCCGGCACTGTCCTGTGCAGGCCGATGCCTGGCGATGCTGAGCGGAAGCCTGGAGGCACCATCCCCGCTGGGGCATGACCAGGCCCCGCACTACGCATGGTCAGCTCGCCTGGGACCCCGAGCACTTCCTCTTTGAGGGCCATCCTTTGGTTTTTCCCCTGTTGCTGATTAAGGGGAGGAGGGTAATCTGTGATTTTGACGGTGACTCACCGCCATCAGACAGGCGGCGGCTTCTCCCCAGCAGTCCAGCACAGGTGAGCTGCGTGAGTAGGAGATCCCAGCACCCTCCACAGGCATCTGCATGGCCACCAGCAGAGCCAGGGCTGAGCTCCCACCTGTGCGGCCCTGGGCAGAGCCAGCAGAGAACATGAGATGCCCGTTGCCAAGGCACCTGCCATCCAAGGCACACCAGGCAGGCGCAGATGGTGAGACAAGGTGGACAAAGGGTGGTGGCTCTGCTCTGGGGTCCCAGGCCTCAGGCAGCACCATATTCCTTAGCCCCACCTACCCACTCTCTGCCCTAGCCTTAGCCCAGCCAGGTGCACTGCATCATCTCAGCTGACACACACCCCCGGAGGAGAGGGGGGCCGGCCTTTCTCAGTGGCCACGCTGCTGCCCCCTCCTCCCAGCTTCTCATCAAGCAGGTTCACGATGGAAAGAGCATCAGCCTGAGAGTAAAGAGATAGGGAGGGTGGGCTCAGATTCTGCCTACTAGCTCTGGGGCCTTAGGGCAGCCCCTTGGGACAGCCATGCATTCATTCATTCATTCCTGCTGTCAGGCCCTAAGGAAGGTGAGCACCATGGGGCACTAAGGGTAAACCACCACCAAATTCTGCCCCTAAGGGGCTTCCAGAGAAGAGCTAGGCCATGTGAGAGGGACCATCAACTTCTCCAGCCCTTAGTTTTCCCTTCCCTGTAATGATCGGACTATATGGCCGCTAAGGTTTCTTTCTGTTGTAAAATTTTATAATTCTAAAGTACATCTTTAAATAAGCCAAGCTTTCACAGTCGTTTGAGAAATGTTTGTTGAATTGCTGTGCGTCGGGCTCTAGACTTGAAGCTGGGCTGCAGAGATGTCTGAATATGAGCAGCGGGTCTTGCCGTGAAGGAGCCTCTAGTGGGACGTCGGGGGATGGCTGGACTGTGACAGACGCTTGCAGACAGAGCTGGGAGCCCAGGGGAGGAAGGCAGCCCTGCGGCTGGGGGAGCCCACGAGGACTGCCCTGCCCCTCCCTCTCATTTGGCCAGTTGGCCCACGTGGCCTCCTCCCCTCAGACACTGCAGCAGGGGGCGCCCGGGGAGCAGAGGCGACTACAGCCCCCCACCCCGACCCCTGAGCAAGGCCTGGCCCTGCAGTTGCAGAAGCTGGCTGCGCGCTGCTCAAGCCCCAGAGGAACTGGCCCGGCTCCAGGAGGCCTCCTCGGAGAGTCTCAGAAGGAGGAAGAACTACTAGGTAATTGTGAGCATTCAGTGCGCGTTGACAAATACCCTGTGACTGAGAAGGAGCCAGATTTCATCCCAATACTTTGATGTCTAGAAATGGATCCCAGTTGAGTGTTTGTTGAAGTCCTCCTAAAACAGCATTTCATTTAATTCAACACATACTGAGACTACGGTCTCAGCCTTCTCACGGGCGAGGAGCCCGAGCTGTGTAAGACAGAGTCTAACATCTCAAACTCAAGGCGGACCATGGCTGGGCCTGAGGTTGGAGGCCACTGTGCCACGGAACCCAGCAGAGGGGAGATTGATTCCAGCCGAGGGCGAGGGCCTCTGCCCGAAGCTGTGAGCGTGTGATACTGTGTTCTCGGTATGATGTCAAGCCTTTGCATCTCAAGTGTGTTAGTTTCCTCGTTTTGCGATCTTGGACCCCCTAAAAATGAACCAGGCCTGCTCAAGGGTTGGCACATTTAGGGAGACCGTGTACATGAACCAGTTACAACCACTTGTTTGTTCCTAAAGCCCATACCAGCAGCCAGGCTGACATCGCTCAGGGCACAGCTACAAAATAAGGTCCCATCGTGCCGGGCACTTGCTTACCAAGGCGCCCAGAGATGGATGGGCCGTCTTCACAGTGGCCTTTGGAGGGTTTGGGGTGACAGGCATTGAGGCAGAACCGGGTCTCTCTATAGAGATTCTATTATAAGGATGACCCCTTTGCCACGGGGACAGTAACCCCAAGTGAGTCAGTATTTACAGTGGCCGTTCGGGACGATGAGGACAAGGCAAGACCACAAGGAAGATTAGCGGGACTTGTCTTACGCTGTTTACGGCACTGCTTTGATTTCAGACCACAGTCGGCTTGCTTAGGACTGATTAAAAACATGTGCCAGTTGAAGTCACAGCTGCAGAAGAAAACTGGAAAAAGAAAGGAGCCTTAGATGTTTGGGAACTTGCCTCTATTTGCAAAAATGAATTCTGACTTGATTTGTGTGTCCTTGATTTCCTGACGAGGAGGTTCGTGTCCCCGAACCTCTCCTCCCACCCCCGCGCTATCCACCGCCACCCTGGCCTGACTCAGCAAGCGTCGTAAGGCTCATCTGACGATTGCCCAGAGGAAAGCATTTGGGAATTCCAGAAAGAGGCTACTGAGTCCAGTTTGGGAAGAGAGTAATTGCCTAGGCTCCTGCCAAATACGAGGCCCCAAGTATATGAGGCTGAAGGCGGCAAGGTCACAGGGCCTCCTCCTTGAAGTGGCGCTCCCGCGGCAAGACGACCGCCGCGGCACTGGTCTCAGGCTGTATCTCAACTAAACTCGCTCGGCGTCTGTTTTCTCACCTGCGAAATGGGACCTTGACTCCTGCCCCACGCGGCAGTGCTGTGAGTGCCACCTGTGCGATGTTTAATCTGCTTTACGGGCTTCCTTCCTCTTTCCCCGGAGTCTCCAACCTCTTAGGGCTTTTTGTTCTCTGTTGTTGTTTTCATTTTCTTAAAGCCGCACTGATTCAATTGTTCAGATGTTGATTGCATGGATTTTTGTTCTTTTGAAAAGGTCCATTGAGTAAATCAAGACCTAGAATTCCAGCGGGAAAATCCCTTTTGGTGAGACTTGTTGGAGAAAGTTTCCTAACTGCCCTCATCTCGAGGCCTCCAAGGATCTTCCTGACAGCTCCCTGTCACCACTCTCTTTAGTGCCCCCGGAGCCCCTTCCCCAGAACACATAGATGGTTGGATTTTCCAGGCATTGTTTCCCCTGACAACTTAGTTTGAGCTCCCTGACTCTGGACCTCCTCTCAGTTGGAGGACAGACATGGCCGAGAGGAACAGGCCTTCCTTCCCTCTCACCAGCTGCCCGCGGTTCCCTGCACATCTGCTCAGAGCTCTGCCGTGTTTGTGAAAAAGCATCCCAGCTAAGGCGACCACCGTCTCCCCTCACCACCATCACCTGCGGTGCCTCGGGGCCTGGGCTTGGCTGGTGCCTTCATTGAACAGGTGAAGAGTCAAGACACAAAGAGGTTAAGTGGCTTGCTCAAGGTCACGTGGGTATCTCAGAACCATTACTGGTGGCACTTAGAGATTGCCAAGTGTCCATCTTCCTGTTAGAGGTGAGGAAACTGAGGCCTAGCTCCCGATGACCCAACAAGCCAGGGCCTGGACTAGAGCCCGTGTCTTCTGCCTCATGGCTCAGTGCCCTTTTCACTTGCCCCACCACCTCCCCTTTATAATACTTGTTGACCTGGACAGAAAACGGTCTGTCTGAGGACCGGGCCCACTTCAATACCCCCATCTGGGGTAGCCAGAGCCACATGATTCTTGAACATCCATCTAGTCCACGGCTGCGACCTCCCCCCGACCAAGCTTTTGACCAGAGCCACGCACGGGAGCACACGCAGCAGCTCAAGCAGAAGCCGGCCAGGGCGCGGGTGCCTCCCGCTCGCACCACGAGCACGTCTCCAGCAGCTCCGGGCTGCATTTCAAGAGGTGCGCAGTGTCCCAACGACTTTGGCTGGGTGTCCGATCCTGAGACTGACCACCTCTATGCCTCCAGCTACCAGCTCAATACGATATGTCAGAAATGATCCAAGAAGGCCCAGGGGAAAGGATGAACCGGGAGCAAGGACCATAGGACCTCTCCATCCACACAGGGGTTTTCCTCTTCTGCAGCCACAAGTTCCCTGGCTGTCCGCCTCTCCCCCTCAGACCCAGCTGGGTCCCCACGGTAACAGTTGACACCTATTGATCAACTAGTTTGCCAGGTACCAGGCCAAGTGCTTACATGGAACATCTCATTTAATCCTCGTGAGGACTATACTTTAAGGTAGGCGTCGTGGCTCACCTCTTAGAGTTGAAGAAATTAAAGCTAAACCGGTGAGTCACTTGCCCAGGTGGTACAGCCAGTAAAGGGCAGGGCCAGGCCTTGAGCCCACACTGCCTGCCCTTCACAGCCTCCAGCCTGCAAGGCCTTGGATCATCAGGCACAGCTCCCTGCCTTGAAGATGAGGGACTGGCGCCCAGAGAAGGGAAGAGACTTGCTCCTGGACCCAAGGCCCAGAAGAGTAGACCTGCTGAGCAGCCCAGCATGCTGATTCCTGGCCTCAGGGGTCTGTCTGCTCCGCCCCTGCTGCGCCTGTGAGCTGAGGCCAGGAGCCAGTCCTGCCTCCAACTCATGGACAACCTACCTGGCCTCAGCCTGGGGTCAGTTCTTTAAGTTTTATTCTGCTAGCCTGCGACTCTGGGATTGGATGGAGTTGTGATCTTATAAAACCCAGAGTGAAGGGACTTCCCTGGCGGTCAAGTGGTTAAGACTCTGTGCTCCCAGAGCAGGGGGCACGGGTTCAATCCCTGGTCGGGGAACTAAGGTCCTGCATGCCACACAGCGCAGCCGAAAAACTAAATAAAACCCAGGGCAGAGGGACTGAGCTCAGTGAAGAGGGTCAGAGCCTTATGCTGTCCTAAGGCATGTTTAGCTTGAATTTGGTCTAAAGATAATGTCTCTTCCAGTGGGAGTAGAATGAGGAGCTTGACTGACTCAAGGCCTCCCTCCCTGAGGGCCCTTTTGGCCAGTTAAGGGGGGACATGAGAAGACCTTCCCCCCACCCCCTGTAACACACTTAGACTTTTAAAGCTTACCATACACTTCGTCTTTGGGTGAAAGCGTTTTTTAAAAGGTGACAGACAACTAGTGCCATTGGCAGGCAATATACTCTGGGCAGCTCTCCATCTTCTCTGATTAAAAACTGAAACAAATGAAAACAGCACTTCAAAAGAAAACCTATAAATGGATGGGAGCCAGTTGTCACTCTCCCCTTCCTCCTCGCCTCCGTGAGCTGACTTGGTGAGGATCCGCGTTGAGAAGCACTCACGACAACAGCTGGTGGCATCATGCCTTTAAATAGCCCTTCTCCGCACTGCTTCCCCCGGGCGTCACACCCTTTGCCCTGGCAGGGAAAGCCCAGGACACAACAGGAAACTTCAGAACTTTCTGAAGAAGGAGAGAGCTTGCTGCAAAGCTTGCTCCCTCTCGCCAAGACCTTTCGGTCTAAGGAGCTTGCACTGGTGTGGCCCCTCCCCCAGAAGTTTCCAAGGAAAAACTGAGCTGATGAGATTTGCCCAGTATGAGGCCGGGCCTGAGGAGGGAGAGCAGGGCAGAGATGCCCCTGCCCCCGTGCCCAGGGCCCGTTCCAGCAGCAGCCAGCACCACTCCCTCATTGGGCACCTATCTTGGAGCCAACAGCCTGTACCCCTGGTGTCCTCCCCTGTGACTTGGGACAGGGACGCCACCCTGCCCAGTGGTGCTGGGGTACGTCACACTCCACAGTGTCCTTCAGGCAGTTATGCAGATGCAGCGGAGACGGGCAGCGGCCTGTCAACATCTGACCCTCTGCAGAAGGGCCGCCAGGCTCCCCTCCAGCAAACACAGATACCGCTGGGGAAATAGCAGCAGGTGAAACACGGGGAAGGAACGAATGGCCCTCACATCCAAGTGGCGGCAGCCAGTTGACAAGGTTCCTTCCCGCACGTCTTGTGTGTGAGCGTCGCATCAGGGTGGGCTTGTTGCCCCTCCTCACTGTGGGGAAACAAAGCTCAGGGCTTCTCTCACCCGGCCAGCCTCACCCTAGGTCGGGGGCCCCTTCTGCCTCAACACAGTCCCCCTTCCCATAAGGACGATCGTGGGCAAGGGGTTTGAGGTCCTAAGTCTCAGAGAAGGTGGTGGTCTGGCTGAGTCAGGATGCAGATGGAGGAAGGTGTTTATCCTTCTCACTAACCGTCGGCATAGGTTGAAGTTTGAGAATGGACGACAGTTTATAGTTTTCTTCCTCAGAAGCTGAACGTTGCATTCGCCTGCATTGTGGGGTTGCTGTCTCTCACTTTCCTCGACAGCGTGCAAGGGATGTGCTTTAACTGCTCTTGCAAACCTGGTGGCCGTCGGTAGTGACCTTAATTACAGCCATGAAGTCCACACTGGGCCCTCTGTATGGGCAGGCCTGTGGGGTCACAGAGAAGGGGACATGGCCCCTGCTTTCCAGGTCTGGCAGGGCAGCCCGGCCAGCAAGCCGTGTGCACACGTGACACGTGCCCCAGCAGAAGCACAGAGAGCATCTGCAAGCAGGGAGAGGACCTTCTGGTGACCAGGGAAGCCTTGATGGGGGCAAGGGCGTTTGGCCTGAGCGTGACTAAAGCCTCGAGGTGGAAATGGCACGTGTGAGGAAGAGCAGGTGGCCACACTGGAGGGGACGGGAGTGCGGGCCGGCATCCTGGACCGTGCGTGGGCTTCAAGGGGCTTGCGGCGTCCCCCGACTGCATGTGACATCACAGTGAGGAGACTTACCTGCAGTTTTTCTGGGAGAGCATCCTTAGCTTTCTTAGCTTCTCAAAGGTCGGGGGAGGCACGATCCCAAAAATGTAACCGAGGAAAAGTGCAAATAGTAAAAATCATGGCATGCCAGGCTGCGAGTTTGGGCAGATGAAGGGTCTCGGTTGGCGTAGTGACAGACACCCACATTCAAAGAGAATTGATTTAGTTGCAACAGAAAAGCAAAGTAAGCCTTTTTTTTTTTTTTTTTTTTTTGGTACGCGGGCCTCTCACTGTTGTGGCCTCGCCCGTTGCGGAGCACAGGCTCCGGACGCGCAGGCTCAGCGGCCATGGCTCACGGGCCCAGCTGCTCCGCGGCATGTGGGATCTTCCCGGACCGGGGCACGAACCCGTGTCCCCTGCATCAGCAGGCGGACTCTCAACCACTGTGCCACCAGGGAAGCCCGCAAAGTAAGCCTTTTGTCCCGGGGAGAAACAGCAGTTTTGTGAAAGGTAACGAGAGGGAGCCCAGGTGTTGGGACACAGGGGAGGAAGAGGAAGAAACTTCAGGATGACTTCACCGCAGGGGTTTAGGGAGAAGTGGAAACTGAGGGTTCTGTTACAGAAGTACCAGGGAGCCGAAGCACTTTCAAATGAGTAATGTTGATGAAAAAGTACATTTGAAACACACTGGCTTGAGTTATAGAGAGACGCCCAGGTCACAATGTCCTGGAGGTGGTTGGAAATGTGGGCCTGGAAGTTTGGGAGATAAATAAGGGCTGGAGCCCCAGATTTGGGGTGGGGGGAGGGGCAGAGTCTCTGCTGAGGGTGTTTCGAGCCTGAGAGGACGCGAGGGGAGTGGCGAGCAGGACAGGAAGAGTAGCCAACTCGATTTCTATGGGAGTGGGGAAGGCGGGAGGGAGAGGAAGAGGGACGGAGCGGGTCTAGATGTGTAATGTCCCAGGGACAGAGAGCTTCCAGACACGGGGGCCCAGGCATGAATGTGGCAGAGAGGCTGCAGAGACTGGGACTGAAAAACTTCAGCAAAGCACGGAAATTTGAAAGAGGGTTTCCGGTGACTTGGCATTAGGAGAGGGGATCAGGCAGGTGTCATCAATGGCTGCTCTTAGCGGCGACTTAGTGGCGACCCCGGGGCTGCTGAGTTGTGTGGGGCTCTTCGCCCGACGCTGAACCACCCATGTGACGCTGAACCGCTGACAATGAACCACCCTTTTGAGTTTCGTGACTGCTGAGCAGTCCTCTGCTCTCTTCTCACAGACGGGTTTCGCCTTGTTGCCTCTCGCAGCTTCAGCAGGTCTGCCCTCTGCCTTTAAGTTAGCTCCCCGACTCCTAATGTGGGCCTTCTGACCTCCTGGGAGCCTGGAGCGCCAAGCTTATGAGAACCATGTCCTAAATAACATAGACGTGGGTGAGGTACCGAGGCCTTTGTGGTACTGATGGTGACAGGTGTCTTGGTGGCCCTTCCTAGCTCAAGTCACAGGTCCAGGTGAGCCACTTCTGGATAAGTCCGGTATGACTGCTCTGATCTCACGGGCATCAGGGGTGCGGGAGGGAAGCCTGGCAGGCACACGCGGTGCCCACCGCAACCTCTGCGGCTTCCTCTCCCTCTGCTTTCTACCGCACCCTTTCTCTTCCGGAAGAGTGTTTAGTTCCCAGCTCCTGCCAAGCCCTCCCGTGCCCCCAGGCCTCTGCTCCTGCTGTGTCTTTTGCCTCGAACACCTGTAAAATGGCTACTTCACCGCCTCCTTCACTGGTGGCCCGAGGCTGGTGCCTCATGGCATTGCCGTAAACGCCCTCACCACCGCAGTTGGTATCTCTCGTGTGTCTGCTCCTTCTCTAAACTGAGATCACCTGCATGATAGGTGACACATCTGGGTCATCTCACAACCCTTGGCACCTAAGGCAGTGCCTGGCACGGTCAGTGTGGCATGTGCCCCTCTCCTGCCGTTTGACAGAGAGCCTGCTTCTCCAGATTCGAACCTGGTTGTGGAAAAGCCTAACGGTCTGCCCCAGACCCTGTCACTCGTCTGTGGCTGACCAGGGAACGTTCTCCTGACACCCAGCCTGGCTTTCTTGCCAGTAGATCGAACTACAAATACGTCTGCCAATGAATGGAGGCCGTGGATCCCTTAGAAATCCCTCTTATTAGACCCTCTCTGTCTCTGTGAAGTCAGAGATCCACCTGAGTAAAAGTGCAACCTTGCTGATATTTCAGATCACGAAAGCGACCGGGTGGTTGGCTTGTAGCTTGGACCCTTGGCTTTGACCTGGGGCAGGGCAGACGGAACCCGAGTCCTGATGTCTAATAGGAATTGGCAGCCAGGAAGGTCCGGGTACAGGCCCTTTAAATATCCATGAGAGATAGCACGGTAGTGAACTGTATGGACCTCCCTTGGAAAAATCCAGAGGGCTTTGCATCAGCAGGGAAGGAAAATCCAATCCAAGATGCATGAACAATAAATAACAACTGTTCCGAGTTAGGTTGAAAGCTCTGAGTTGCACTTTTTTTTTTTTCAAGATGTTTGTGCTAACCACAATTTTTTTTCTCCCCCTTTCCCACCAGGGCTTATTTCAAAACCTTTGTCCCTCAGTTCCAGGAGGCAGCGTTTGCCAATGGAAAGCTCTAGGAAACACCAGTCTTGAGAGGTGGCCAGCCAGGCTGCTCTGTCCACATGCGTGTCAGCACATATGGCCGCTTCCTGGAAGCCATTGGAATGTCTTCACGGCAGCATTTCACTCACACAGCAGCTTTGCGCCCCGACTGGAACCCACACTTGAGCTGGCTGGCGGGCACCTGGGTCCCAGAGCCCCCCACCTCTGGTTGCCCCCTCTTTGTTTCCTTCAGTATACTTCTTAGTTGGAAGAAATAAAGTCACAAATCAGGATGCTGTTACTTTTCCAGGGAACGTAAGACATCATAAATGCACACACCCTGATTCCAAAGCCTTTGTCTCTGAGACCTCTTTTAAGTTTTCAGATAGCTTTTTCCTTTCCCCCTGGAACTAGCGCCTTGTGCGTGTGTGTTTCACACCCAACCTTTCCCATTTGGACAGTCCCTCACTGGAAAGGTGCTGCCCGAATGAGTCTGACCAACTGGCAAGGTTTCAGCCACCTACCCAGCTGGGCCCTAGGCCAGCGCTCGGGAACAATTGGGAGCCAGCGTCAAACGCCGCTCCCCCACCCACCTCCAGGCCCCCGTGTGTGTGCCGTGTACAAAGCCCATCCCGACCCAGGAGGCAGTCGCTGAAGGTTGCTGAATGCATCAAGGAACCCATCCCTCTCTCCATCCCTCCTCCCGAGGCTGATGGGAGAGTTGTTTGGGCTGACGAAGCACTGTGCGAATTATACCTGGGAGACACAGGTTGGGTCCCGTGGGTGACCCCTGCGCTCAGGCCTGCCAGCTCCGCAGCCGTCCGGGAACGGAGCGGGGGAAGGTGCCCCGAGCAAGCTCCATCGTCCCTAAGTGTACGGATTATCAGGGCCAGGCGGGGTTTCAGAAGAGAAGTCACCGTGTTTCCACGCCCAGCCCCTCTCCCCTGCTGCTCCCTTCAGCGTCAGAGGCGAGAACTAAGGCCCACAAGCTAAAGAAACTCTCCCAGCAAATTAGGGCAAACCTGGGAGTCGGGAGCCGTCACACGACTTCCCTCAACTTACACCCAGGCTGGCCACAGCCAACTTGCCCGCTTGACAAGGTCTAGTTCAGCTTAGCGGCGTCCCACCCTGAGGGCTTTCGACACAGGGAAGTGGGACCTCGGCACGGAGGCGAGAGAAACCAGCAGGCTGAGTGGCCTGTGCTCTTACTTCAGCCCACCTGCCTCTCTCCCGCTGTAGGGCCCGCACAGGTGGAACCCAGCCTCTCACTCTTCCCTCAGCTCCTCTTGTGGTTGGTGGAGCTCAGTTTCACCGCATCAGCCTGAAAGGGAGCCAGCTCGGGGCCCTTTTGGGGGCCAGTGAGGGAACCTCTCCATCCTGTATTCTCCAGCACCCAGGAATGTTCTCAGGAGGTGAGAGAACAGGTAGAACAGACCTCCCAGCTTGGCTTCCAGCCGAAGGGCTGCCCAACTCTGGGATCTTTCACCGCCTGAGTACTTTGCCTTGAAACCTTGGGAATTCCCATGACAGAGAGCAGTTCAGAGTCGTGCGTCGGCGCCGTAGCTTTGCCGTCAGCCGGCGGTGTGACCCTGAGTAAGTCACTTCTCCGTGTAGTCAGAACCACCCGGCGAGCTTTCTAAAAAGCTGCTTCTCAGGGTCCCGCTGCCGGCCCGCTGAATCATATCTCATTAGCTGGGGCTTGGGCGTCCGGATTTTGATAAAACTCCCCAGGTGATTCTGTTGAGCACGTGGTCACAACCATGCTGGAGTCTCTTCTGACCCTGGCCAGCTGCCTACCCCAGTAAGGGTTTCCAGCTCCAGTTCTAGCCGGGGGTGGTTGGCAGCTGTGGCGTGGGGTGAGGTCACGTGGCCTGGACGCCTGGCATTTCAAATCGTCAGTCCTCAGTGACAGCGGCCAGTATTGGGCAGTGTGACCTGGGAGTGGCCCTCCTGCCCCTGCCAGTCTCTTGGGGTCCAGATGGCTCAGGCTGGCCAGATTGTCAACGGCAGCCCGCACGTCTGGGAAGCAGGCCCAGTCTAACCAGAAGTGCTGTCCTGCACTTTATCTCAGCACTTCTCTGCAGCAGACCTGTGAGGTAAGCAAGTGAGGAAGGTCACCCCTGTTCCACAGATGAGGAAGCAAGATCAGAGAGGTTAAGTGAGTTACCCATGATCACCAGCCAGTCAGTGCCAGAGTCAGGACTCAGGCCGGGCTCCCAGCTCCAGATCCAGTACCGCTTCTCACGTTCATCCATGACTCTAGTAAACAAACGGAGACTTCTTTCTTCCCCAGCGAAGGATGATGTACTATGTGTAGGTTTGTGAGCATGGAGATTATATGATTTTTAAAAAGACTTTCAGCCCCCTTCGCACAGGGGGAAGATTTGGGCTCATTTTCTTATGCGGAGCCAAAGAACAGAAGGTGACAATAGCCACTTCATATTTCAAATGCCAGGGACTCAGAACCAGTGTTTTTGAGATTTTTATCTCTACCCACAACAGCAGCGGAAGCAAGCGGCACTTGTAAATGGGCGACAGTCGCCTGTGTATTTTTTAAACACTTCTTGCTAGTTCAGCCCATCGCTGAGCATTGCACCCGCGCACAGAGTGCAGCCCAGGACTAATTAGTAAATGGCTATAAAATGCTTTGAAGATCAAAAGTGCCATATACGACAGCACATTATTATTACCTTGTAAATCCTGTCTCCAGCGTACTCGGCCCTTGTAATTTCAGTTGAATCTTTAGCTCAGCACAGACAAGGAAAAGGACTCAGATGTTCTGAGTGTTTACTACTAATGGCTGCATCTCCTGGGGGGCCGGGGAGGAGGCATAAGAGACCGGGGCAGCCAGTGTTCAGCCTTCTCCCAGCCTCTCGGTTTCCTGAGGACCCACTGACAATAGGGAGATGGTGCTTTGTTAGAGAGAGAGAGAGAGAGAGAGAGAGAGCTCGTTTTCTCCTGGGGATGAACTGGAAAGAGGGTGGGCTTGAGGAGGAGAGAGACTTGTGTTTGAATCCTGGTTCTGCCCACTTAGTGGCTGGTAAATATTTAATGAGCAGTTCTTCAGCAGTTTAAAAAAGAAGAGAAATAAAAGGAGGGGGCTGGTTTGTATTGTTTGCCGATTTCCATGGTGTAAATGCTTCCACCATGACCAATTCCAAGCTCCCAACATGAGGTCACTGGACGCAGGCTTGGGAAGAGTAGGGAGCGTCGAGTGGTGGGAGCCTCTGTTGGGGTGAGCGGGCTCCAGTGTGGATCTTTACTTAATCTCTTTACTGAGTTTTGTTTTCCTCATCTGTAAAATGGGAATAAATACCATCTGCCTCCCAGGGTTGTGAGAATTAAATAAGAAAAGTATATAAAGCACAGAGCTTGGCGCATAGAAACGTTTGCTAAACAGTGGCTGTTACTATTGCAGACCAGAAAAAGGATTTTCTGATGTTGACTTTGGCCTCTTCCTAAAAAGGCAGAATGCCCCTGTTAAAAAGTCCTGCCAATGAATATGCCCCCTTTGGAAGAGTGACCCTGTCTGTGTGACTAGGAAAACAAAATGATGTCATCTTGATTTTAACGAACGAGGGGTTAGGTGTATCCATGAGAGTTCCCTCCACCTCTGCCCCACGCTCGTCTTGCTTGAACTCTCGGCAGGTCCTCAGCCTCTCACAGTGACCTACTTCTTTGTCTGGCCTCCCGCCTCCCCATAGGCAGGAAAATCTAGAGCCGCACAAGCCACTTTTGCTTCTGACTCAGTTTCAGTTCCTGACAGCTACAGACCCTTGTTTTGGAGTCACAGCCTAGCCAGAGAAATGACCACATTCGGTTTGCCTCTTGCTTGGGCCTATAAATAGAGCAAGCCCAGAACCTGCCCCAGTTCGTGGGGACCGGCCTGTGCCACGGTTCTTAACGCGAATGTTAACAGTATCTAATGGTAACGTGACATCGAGTTCTGTTAATGGCATCGTGATTAATTCATTGGTGCTTTTTAAAATGAAAACAAGAGAAGAAACATCACCTTTATGTTTATGCATCTTTGGTGCTCACGGCACTGCTAGGAGAGTAAAAGTCAGGAGAGTAGACCAGACATGTGATAGACGCAGGGTACTGAGTGGTGGTAACGGTGATCCCCGCCCTTAGTGAGCTATGAGTGACATTCCATACTAGCTACTTTTCTAATCCTCCTAACAGCTAAGTGAGGTAGGCGTTATTATCCCCATCTTATAGATAAAGAAACTAAGCCTCAAAGAAGTTAAATAACTTACCCACGGACAGGGAATGGGTATATTTCCTTATTCATCCATCATATCTACTTTCCCTCTATCTCTCCCTTTCCATCCCCTTCCTTATTACACAAAGGAAGTGAACTCAGGTCTCTCTGTTTCTTTCTACTTCCTTTTCCCAGTTTCTCCAAATAAAGAGATATTTATTGAGCATCTACTATATACAGAGCCCTGTATAGACATTCATATACTTGTTTTTGCTATTTTCCCCAGGAGGAGAGAGGCTTGGGGTGGTTGGGACTGGCCAAGGTCGGATGCCGGTTCCAGGGCCAGGCTTCACACAGCAGTTCTGTGTGTCTGTGTCCCCAGCTAAGATACTTTGAAGCAGTCTTTGTAGATGCGGATAGGTCTAGCTATGTGGCTGTCTAAATATACTTAAATACCAGTTGATTTTCAGATGGTCGAGCCAGGGCCAGCCCACGGTTTAAACAAAATCTGACTTCAAAGCTAGTGCCATATTCTCAGGTTAAAGTCCAACACACGCTTGGTTGAAATAATGGCCTAACATCTGGGAAAAACAAGACGAAAGTAGTTGTTCTGATCATTAGGGAAAATTACCAAAGGAAGGTATTACCAAAGACAGCAGGATCCACGACTGACTCCAGGTTAAATATGCAGTAACTCCAAAGGTTATTTCCTAACGTAACTCATGTTTTCTTTCTCCAGGGTTCCCACGTTGGCTCCTTCATTTTCTGATCCCCTTCACAGAGCCACACTTAACAAGCCTGCAAGGTCATGCTTGGGGTCATGATAAATTGTGACTAATGATGGCAGGAAAAGTAGCCCCACAAGCAACCCAGGAATGACCAGCATGGCCCTCCCTGCTCTGGGCCAGCTGCCTTGGTACCATCTTGGAATGAGCCAGATAGCGTGGGACAGACGCTTGCTCCTCCAAAGCAGGGCCTACCGTCCCCGTCTTTGAAGCCCCCAGAGAGCAGAGTCGCTCTACAGAAGCCTCCTCATTCCAGGTCCTCTTTGGAATCTGCCCTTTGAGCTGGTTTAGGAGCCACTCATAAAAATTCATCCCTTTCGACTCCATGATCACATTTCTGCCACAGAATGGGACTCCCAGCTCCCGGAGACCTGTGGCTGTGTGGGCAGGTGCCGAAAGAGTAGAAGCTAGGAGGGTACCAGGCGCCCCTAGAAATTAGGTGGTGGGTGGGTGTTAATAGTGACGGCCGCCCTCTTGAGCACCTGAGTGATAGTCCAGGCCCTGTTCCGGGTCCTTTGCATCCATTCCCTTCTTGGTCCTCTGACCCTTCAGAGAACTAGGACAGGCCACCGCTGCAGAGAGAGAGCCAAAGGGAGGCCTCAGGGCTCTGATGGCAGTTCCTGAGAAGTACAGAATCCTTTGAGGAAGGCAATGTCGTCCACCTCCCCAGGGGAAATTTTGAAGGGATTTCGAGTCATTCGGGTGCGTAAGTTGGAGTAGGTTCGTGCAGGGGGGTTTACCTTGGGTTCATGTTATAGCCCAGCTGAATGGAGGCTGGTGTCATGCCTGGGGACACGAGATCTGGGGCAGGGGTCACTGACACGGCCAGCTTGCCCTGAGGGGAGGCGCATTCCACCTCGAAGCACCCACACACGCACACGGGGGGGCTTTATAATGACCTGATGCTGCTTAGCCTGCCTCGGTGCCCGCTCCCGGGACTCAGCGCAGGCACAGGTTGGGGGAGGACGCCTCACCGCGACTCCGCACCACAGCTCTCAGCCTGCATTGGCCAGCGGGTCGCCCAGTCCAGCCCTCTCCCCGCTTTCCGCCCTCACTGAGACCCAGGCTGCCCTCTGGGGCACCCCCTTGCCTCACCTGCTGTCACCCCAGCCTCCCAGGACTGGTGGCCCGCACGCTCGCCCACTCCAGCTGCTGGCTGATCAGCGGCCGGCAGCCACCGGGGAGCAACCCCTTCCAGAACTCTCTCCAGGCCGGAGCCTCGCATGGATGAAACCGAGCCCTGGGCTAGTTGGCTTGTCAGGAGCTGAGGCCCCGCGGGCTCTGGAGCCAGCTGGCCTGGGTCAAGTCCCGCCTCCACCACTTACTGGAGGCGTGAAGTTGAGCAAGCCGCTTGACCTCAGTTTCCTACCCTGCAAGCAACTGGGCAACTACCTGCGTCCTGGGCCTGGCAGAGGACTCAGTGAATCCGGACGTGTGAGGTGCTTAGACCAGCGCTGGCAGAGTAAGTGCTCAGGCAAGGCTGGCTTTTTGTTTGTTTGTTTTTTGCGGTACGCGGGCCTCTCACTGCCGTGGCCTCTCCCGTTGCGGAGCACAGGCTCCGGACGCGCAGGCTCAGCGGCCATGGCTCACGGGCCCAGCCGCTCCGCAGCATGTGGGATCTTCCCGGACCGGGTCACGAACCCGTGTCCCCTGCATCGGCAGGCGGGCTCCCAACCACTGCGCCACCAGGGAAGCCCCGCGAGGTGTCTTTGATGCTAGTGCCTTTTAGGTCTGATGCAGGCTGCCCCTTGCCTTCTTTTTACTGCTTCCTTTCCTTTCATATCCCTACCCTTAAGCTTCACCTGACCAAAAAAGAAAAAGAACCCTTTTCTGCCCCTGGCTTCCAGTCCCGTAGATGCTACTCCCTCCTAGAGCATCTGCGACACCCCTGCTGCCAGCTGTCCCTCCTCCACCAGCCCCAGCAGGCCCATGGCCCCTCCCCCCTCCCGGGGTCCTCAGTGAGCCTGTGCTGAGTGGGCAGCTTGACCTGAGGTCCCCAACTCGTCGCTTCCATCAAGCTCCTAAGACCCCCTTGTTTCAAACGTTTTGCTTATTAAACTGCATTTCTTAAGTAATCATTTATTTCCCCTTTGAAACCAAGGACTTACATACATACTTGCTTACATTCCGGCGAGCGCCGCAGACTGGAAGTTACCTCACTGAGTGGGCATGTTTCCAGTCAAAACTAGAACCCTTTACTAGCTGGGGTTCCTTCTTGCTGGTAAGCATGCAATAAACATTAGCCTTCCTTAAAATCTTGACTGTCGATGACTAACCCCTTTCCTGCCTTTTGGAACCCCTGTTAGAAAGCCTGGTCTGCCTGGGCCAGGCCCACAGGCTAACTGGAGAAACAGGAGGAGCTCCCAGTGTAACCATCACAGCTCCCTCTCCAGCACCCCGTCCCCCACTCGTTCACATGTGAGCCTCCCTGGTCTCGACAGGGCACCCGGAGAGTGAGAAGCAGGTTTCCAGGTCTGGAGAGGGAAGCGTCATCCAGAAACCTTGAGGAGAGTCCCACACCCAAGGAAGGGTGGGCAGGCCTGCAGAGGCTGTAGGAAGAGGTGCCAGGGCCATCCTGGAGCCCAAAGATGGGCTGAGTTCAAGGAGGAGACAGTTGAGCCCAGCCTGACAGGTTAGGATAAACAAATGTAAATTAGAACAGAAATCGGTACCCAGCCAGGCAGCCCTCCATCTGCTCCACACTTGTTTACTGAGCACTTTCTATATGCCCAGAGGCGGGAGTTGCTTCCGGGCAGAAGTAAGAATTGAATCCCATTGATACATTAGACAGACATCTGTCAGCATCCCCACTGATCCTGGCACTGAGGCTGTACTGATGATAAGACCAGCCCTGCCCACAAAGAGCCAGGGAGATAAGGCAAGTACCCCCTCCCCTGCTGCTGATAAGCTATGGAGGCAGTGATAAGCTTTGTGGTGAGAGCAGCAGATTCACAATCCTTACGTCCAGGCCATGCAAACCAGGGAGGGCTTCCTGGAAGAGGGGTCAGCTAAGCACAGATTCAGCCTCTTGGCCGCACCAATATTTTATCCCTTTACCTCACCATGATGTTTCAACTTCCTGGCAAGTTCCGCAACTGGTCTGGGGAGCACATGATGCCTAGTTCGGATGCATTCAATTATTTCTTGAGCATCTACTTGGTGCCCAGCACTGTTCTAGACACTGGAGATAACAGCAGTGAATAGAGCATAACAATCCTTGCCCTCGTGGAGCTTCCAGCCCCATCAGGGGTGAGGGAGCATGAACAAGATAAGTGGGAAATTGTGCACATGGTAGAAGATAAGAGAGGAGAAGAAAAATAAAGCAGGGACAGTGGGAGTGCGCTTTTAACCAGGGTGTTCAGGGAAGGCCTCACTGAGGAGGTGACATTTGAGCCAAGACCTAAAGTAGGAAAGTGGAAGGGGCAGGGCACTGCCCTCCACCTTCCTGTCCTGGAACCTGCCCCATTCCCAGGCCCCAGTATGGGCTTGCCTCGGGTCCCCAAGGAACCCACCCAGAAAGTCAGTCCTGGAACCCAGAACATCCAGAGGTGGCAGGCAAAGAGCAGCGAAGCAAGAAGCCTGGGCTGAGTCCTGGCTGGCTGCTCTCTGAGCCTCAGGTCCCTCATCTATAAAATAATGAGCCCTTTTCACAGGCTGATTATGAACATAAGGCTGACCGGGCCTGGGGAACCTTTGGGAACCACGAGATGCAGCAGCTACGTAAGCAGTTTGCCTCTGCCACCACTTAAGATAGAGGCCCTCACGCTGCCCGGCTGGGGCCTGGTAGAGGTGCCTGAGGACGCGGTGAAGGTACCACCAACTGCAGAGGACATGTGTGCAACGCCCACCCTGCCTGCCCTCCCCTGCTGGCCTAGCGGAGGGTGGATGGGAGAATGGGGGCAGGTGTGCCGGCAGCGGGCCGCCTTTCCCCCCACTCAGCTCTAGAGAACCCGATGTGGGGGAACAGGGTCCCCTAGGGTGCTGAGGAGGGACCACAAGGAGTCCTGCCTGAAAGCTCAGCTTATTGGGTCCTGGATCAGCCCGAGGTGGGTGTGACCTGGAAGGTGGGCACCTGGGCAGGTGTCACAGCCAGCAACAAGCTCCCAGCCAACCCTCCACGTCATTCCCATCAACACTGTCAGTATCCTAGTCTTTTTCTCAATATGAAAGGAGCAGAGGACAGAAGCCACTCGTGACCCATCCTCCTAACATGACCGTGTTTGGTGGGGGGG
This sequence comes from Tursiops truncatus, assembly GCF_011762595.2. NCBI lineage: Eukaryota > Metazoa > Chordata > Mammalia > Artiodactyla > Delphinidae > Tursiops > Tursiops truncatus. The sequence goes on along the minus strand of NC_047047.1, from coordinate 66,841,397 downwards.
GTGTTAAACAGTGTGCAGCAAATTCTTTGTGTCTATTCCAGGGAGGGAAATGATAGCCCAGCTGAGGCCTGAGGAATAAAGGCATTTCCTCCAGTCTTTCTTTCTATTCTTTTTTAACGTGTTTAGAAACAATACAAAACAATTTTGTATCCTGTTTTTCTTTCTACTTAACATGATTTCATAAGGGTTTGCCATCTCGCTACAGTCAGCACGACCATCTTTGAAAGATCTACCTCATATTTCTCCATAGTTCCTACACCACGCCCTTTATTTGGGGCCATTTAAATTATTGCTTGATTTTCCCTATTATAAATATATTCCATAAATAATTACTTAAATCTACTGTAGGTAAGGCACGAGGGCAACACTAATCTGGGGCGATTCAATTAGCAAGCAGTAGGGGAATGCGTGTGGTGGTGGACCAGCTCATGCCTCAGAGACTCCAGAGCAGGGGGGATGGGGGAAGGTGCTGGAATATTCTGGTAGGGTAGCGGAGGAAGCACTGATGTGGGTGCCTTGGGTGAGACCCCGAGGAGGGTGTTGTGTCTCCAGGCTGAGCTGAGCGGGGCGGTGAGGAGAACAGAGGCAGTCAGTCACTAAAACGCTTGGCTTCTGAAGGCCTTCCCACGAAGGCTGAGGTGTCCAGCTGCTGCAGGTGGACACAGAGAGCCCTGAAGGCTTGTGAGCAGGGGAGGGACAGAATCAAAGTGATACTTAAGGCAGGTTCATCTGTGTGGTGACTGGAAGTCAGCCAGCAAGGGGCAGAGGAGCCCAGGGCCAGCAGCTGCAGAAGGAATCTCACCTTGAGGTGAGGCCGGGGTGGGGGCCCTGGAGCAGGGGAGATCCTGGGAAGGGACGAACAGGAAGAGATGGGAATGAGACGGCACGCGAGGACAGCGCCTGGGCTTTGAGACCAGCGGGCACAGAGCGTGAGCTAGGCAACCTGCTGGCGGCCAGGCCGCACTGCTGGAGGACCCGGCAGGGGCAGCGGGAGCCTGAGTCCTCTGCCTTCAGGGCCTGGGCGTGGAAGCAGCCGGTGGCGGGGATGGGTGGGGGTGGGGTGGAGGTGGGGGAGCCTGCCTGGGGGAAGGCCCAGACGGAGGCCCCAGGGAGTCCCTGAAACCTGGCATGTACAGACCTGTGGGCATCAACGCGGGAGGAGCTCTGAGACCAAAGGGAAGGCCTCGGAGCCTCAGAGAATAGTGGGAATGCCCTCCTCTGCCAGCCTCTCGCCAGCCAGGGCCTATGGCAGGCCCGGGGCTTGACCTGAACACAGCCCAGAGCCCCCAGGCTGGAGGGAAGGCAGCAAACAGTCTGGAACCAAAGAGACAAAAGTCCTCACTGAGCCACTCACTGGCCTGACCTACACATCTCTGAACCTCAGCTTCTTTGTCGATCAAGTGGGATGATAAAAGCACCTACCTAACAACCATGTGCTGATTGGGCAAAGATAATGGACATAACACACCTGGGATGTAACAAGCAGACAGTGGATGGGAGCTGCTGCTACCATTACTGTTATGAAGGAGCCCTCAGCCCACCCCCAGCTCTACCCCAGCCACACCTGGCCAGGCTAGGAGGCTTTGGGGGCAGCGGCTGCGGAGGGGACGGCCTAAGCCCTCAGCACCTGCCTGGCACCATTCACAGGCCAGCACATCGCAGAGGTTTCCCTGAGCTTCCCCTGTGAAGGCCCCGGCCGGCAGCCTCAGTGTTGGGGCACTGCACACACTCTGCTAGGACACCTACTGTGTGCCAGGCTCTGCTGGGCACTGAGAGATCAGCTCCAAGAGACATCAGATCTGGCCTGCCCCCAAGGCCTCCCACAGAGAAGCAACTACATTCCGAGGACATAGGGGGAAGAGGAAGAGTCTATGGTGGAGGCGAAAAAGGGCTCTTGAGATAGATTCCAGCTAGAGGATCATGAAATGTAACTTGGGAGAGGTGGCACTTGTCTGTCCCATGGGCTCTGATGGATGGGAGCTGGGAAAGAACATCCCAGAAGGAGGGAGCTGCAGGGGAGTTGGCTGGGCCAAAGGTGGGATGGATGACAATTCCCATCTGTCTACCCCGTGCTGGCCCCGGGGTCAGACCCTTCGCCACATCATCTCTCACCCTCACAACGACCCTAAGAGGTAAAAGTTTTTATCCCCGTTTTACAGACAAGAAAGTGGAGTCCCCAGAGCATGACCGCACGGCTCATAATAGGCATCGCTAGGAGGAGAACGCAGGTCTCCGGGCTCCCTCTCCCAGGCTGCAGGGAGGCATGTGACCACACCCGCACGAGCCAGGGTGTCATCCACTCTAGGAAAAGCCACGCTGTCCCCCCAGCACGAGCCCTCTCTGAGGCATCTCCCTGGGACACAGGAGACCCAGGCAGTGGGGAAAGACCGGGAATCCAGCCCCTCCCATGCTGCCCGCACCATCAACCCCCATCTCTGCCTCTACTCCTGCCACTCTGTGGGAAAAGCGGGGGGCACGGGGGCCTTGCCCAGGCAATGGGCGACCTTTACTCAGGCACTTGTCAATGTATCACCAATGTCCAGGCTTCTGAAGACCATCAAGACCATCTGGGCCAACACTAATGCAGATGGGCAAACTGAGGCCCAGAGAGGGGCAGGGACCCAGCATGAGGCTAAAACCCAATCCGACTCCCAGTTCAGTGCTTTTTCACCTGCCTCTTTGACTCAGCTGAGGCAGGGACCAAGCAGGCTGGTTCCCAGCATCACGGGGCCGGTGCAGGGATAAGGTGGGAAGGAAGACTTCAGAGGCCCCGTGGAAGGCAGGCGGGTCCTGATTTGCAGGGAGCCTTCCAGCTCAGGCCCACCTTGTACAGGGAGGCAGGGAGGAGGTGAAAGTGCAGCCCCCGCCTCCCAGCTACTCAGCAAACCCTGGAGCTGAGCCTGGGGCTGCAGCAGCCCAGTAGGGGCACCTTTTTCCAATTTGCCCTCAGGCCCTGTAGAGACCGCCCACAGCCCAGATTAGCGTCACCTGGCCCATTCTGGAAAGGATCCCTGGCCGGCGAGGTGGTGGCTGCAACTCCCTGTTGGAGAGCCCCTTGGCTCGAGGGAGGGCAGGAGCGGGCAGTGGCGCGTGGAGCGCTGGCCTGGGCCTGGGCTGGTTGCCTCTTTTCTCCTGCCCCGTCTGGGAGCCACGATTCTGCGTCTGTTTCCAGGTACTGTTTGTTCTCATTGTGCCGATTCCTGTCAGGGCCACAGGTATCTGCTTTGGGCTCCTGCCTCTTCCCACCCCGATCCCTGGCCCCTGCAGAGCCCCACTGGAGCTGCCCTTACCCCGCATGGGGGGCTGCCATACCTGTCCAGCTGCAGTAGGCCAGCGCTCAGTCCTCAGGGCCCCTGGCCCGGCTTCGAGCCCCTAGGGGCCTGGCAGCCTCCCCACCTGTGCTGAACGTCAATCCTGTTCCCGGGGCCCCAAGGCTCGTGAGGCCTCCCACGCGTGGGCCAGAGCTGACCTCCCTCTGCCTTGTGGGCTGCGTGATCTCAGCAAGACTGTCCCCTTGAATCTGGGTGCGGGTGTCTGTCCCCCTTCCTCACAGGATGCCCTGAGCTGTGGACTCCCACCCGTCTCCCACGCCTTCCCTCTCCATTGGGAGGCTCAGAGCTGCCCGACAGTGACCCAAGGCTGGGGAAGGGAGCTTTGTGTTTGGCGTCTCCTTTCTTCCAGAGGCTCAAAGCACTTTTATAAGCATTAATCTCCTTTATCCACCCCGGCTGTTGTTTCGTTTGCTCTTTGTATTTTATTGTGAGCTGAGGTTTTGCGTTTAACCCTTGGGCACCCAGTAAGGCGTAATTCCTCAAGCCCGAGGTGGAGCAGTCACTGGACGCCTCGCGGCCAGCATGACTAGAACCCGGGGGCCAGGTCCCACCCGGCTGCTGCCCAGCTCCTTCTCCGGTACCTGCCTTTGACTGGGTATCTGTCCTCAGCATCCGCCCAGGCAGCAGGGAAGGTGTCCCTGTGAGGCCACTGCCAGACGAGCTGTGAGGTGGTGGCCCCAGAGGCCATGAGTTGTGGGAAAGAGAGCGCTAGAAGGGGAGGCGGGAAGCCTAGTTTCCGCCAACTGCTGCTGTGTGACCTTGGGCCAGTCACTTCACCTCTGAACCTGGTTTTATTGAAATATACGACAGGGGTAATGAGACCCTTGTGGCTAATAAATCGGAGTGTGTGACAGTGATCTGTAAGTGCTTCAGCTCTGGGCAGACATCCAGGACAGTGTAGTCCACCGTCGGGACACACGTCAGTTGAGATGACCCCCATGGGGACGTCAGCCCTAGTTTCCACTTGGATTCTAAGATGAAAGGAGCTTGTTCCCTTCTCCCCACATAGCCCTGAGCCCGCGCTCCTGGGCCCAAGTGGCCAGAGCAGAGGGCAGGGGAGGGAGGTGGGTCAGAAATCAGCCTCAGGCGCCCCCAGATGGATGTCCTGACCCGAAGGGGCTCCTTCCACTGCTCTACGCCATGGGAAGCTTCTGTAATTCGTGACTCTCAGACAAAGGTGAGCCGTCACACTGTGTCCACATGAGGTGAGGGGGATACCAGCCCCTCCAGCGCCCGTCGGTACAGGGCCACCCTGTTGGTCTGTGTGGTTTGCTGACGTGGTGCTGGCCTGCCCAGAGGGAGGGATGAGTTCTCTGCATACAAGCTCGCTGTCTGCTGACTGAGTCTCACCCCCATGAGTGCTGAGCCTGCCCGGAGGGGTGCTTTATTCAAATTCACACAAAGGCGCCCAGTTTCTGGTGGAGGCCCTGCATGACTGGGCCCAGTCCAGGGCAGGCCACGGTGGGCAGGCCACGGTGGGCAGCCCAGTTGGGCAGGAGGGGGTGGCCCGCCACCCTGCTCGACAGCGGGCTCACCTTGCCCTCCCCGTCCATGGCCCTGGAGCCACCCCAGATCAGTGGAAAGCATTTCAGCGTTTCCTCCTAAACAGACCAGTATAATAACAATGCACCTTCCCCAATCCCTTGTTTGAAATTCCAAACTCCCCAAAGCTCTGAAAACCCAAAGTTTTTTTCATAACTTATATGGCAGCAAAACCTGGCCTGATCAAACGTGAGGCTACCTATAATTTTCCCCCTTAGGGGGACTGTTCATGGGTGTTCATGAGGAAATATTACTGTGTTTGATGATGGGGTACTGCCCAGCCCTCACTGGATTATGTGAGGTATTGGACTATGCATTATATTACCTTCCTAAAAATGCAAAAACATATGAACTCTGAAACACAAGTGACCAAAGGTTCCAGATAAGAAATTCCAGATCTGTAATAAGCAACGCTTAGTATAGGCCTTGCCTTATCCCAGACGCTGTGCTGAGCGCTTCTCTCAGGTAATCCCAACAGCTCAACTTATTTCCATTTTATGGATGAAGAAACTGAAGCCGGGGAGGTTCTGTAACTTCGCCATTCACACAGTTAACTAAGGGTGGCGCCAGGATTTGAAACCAGGCAGTCGGGCTCCTGCTGTTAACCCTCCGCAGTAAAGTTGAGGAGACTGCGGTCCAGAAGGCAGAGGGCCTTGCTTGAGGTCGTCCAGGGAGTCCAGGGTGGAGCTGGGCGTCGATCCTAGAGCCCCCCAGCCACGCCTGCTCCCGCTGATGGGGGGCCAGCTGGCGGTGGCAAGTCCCCCAGCAGTTGCCCAAGGGCTCAAAGCCTGCTTGGGCTGAGTTTGTCCAGCCCATCCGGGAGAGTTTAAAATAGAACATGTTCCCATGGAAAGTTTGAAGGTTTCACTGGATTGAAACCAGATGACCCTGTGCAAACAGACCCCACCAGCAGGCGCAGGGTCTGGGTGCGCGCTGAGCCCCACGCGGTTCCCAGACCGCCCCAGGCAGAGAAACTGCCTGGGGGCTTCCAAGAATCCAGTGACACAGGACACCGGACAGGACGGCCAGGCCTTGGCTGACGGGTAGGGGCAGGAGACCCTCCTTCCAGCCGGCAGAGAAGTGTCCCCACACTTTCACTGGCTCCATGTGTTTTCCAGTTTCTGAAGATGGACAGAGAATCTGGAAGAGCATTTCCCCATTGCCACATGCTTCCAGTCATTTCTCTACTCCACTGACTTGTTCTCCTGCAAATTCACTCCTTTATTTGCACACCAACAGTCATGCAGCAAACATACAGAGCATCCCTGGTGAGGAGGCCTGGCTGCATGTGAAACACTCAGGACACAGTCCTGCCTTTCAGAAAGCCCCGGACACGCTGAACTGTCATCACAACAGGGCTGGGGGTTTAGGCTGCGGGCACAGGAGCAGCCCCAGGCTGGTCAGGGAGGGCTTCTCAGAGGAGATGTTGAGCAGCGGCCTGGAGGCAGGGAGAAGGGGTGTTCTGGGCCAGGAGACAGGCCTGAACACTCCAGCACAGGTGCATAGAGAGGACAGAGGGTGAGAAAGGGGCCGCAGGGAGGTGTAGGCCCCATTCAGGGGCTTCCCAACCCCACTGAGTTGATCCTGAGGATGCTGGGGAGGCAGGAGAGGATTCCACATCTTCCTGGATCCAGGCTGGTCTAGGAAGACTCGTCTCCTGGCAGTGGCCATGTGGAAGTGACTGGAGCAGTTTCCACGTCAGTCTCCTTTGGGGCAGGGCCTGCCCCTGTCACCTCTGTAACGCAGGTCCTGACACAGTTCTTTAGGGAGAGATTACTGAGCCGAGGTGACCCAAGGGCCATGATTTCTAGGTCATAGAAATTAGACCTAGAGATTGTCACAGGAGGATGACCTAGAGATTGTCATACAGCACACAGGTCACATCATGGCCCTTGGATCACTTCAGCTCAGTGATCTCTCCCTAAAGAACCGTGTCAGGAGCTGGGCTCCAGAGGTGACAGGGGCAGGCCCTGCCCCAAAGGAGACTGATGTGGGAACTGCTCAGGTCACTTCCACGTGGCCACTGCCAGGAGACGAGAAATATTTATAGGTAATAATATGATGTCTAGCATAGAGAATGGACGTGAGGACACGGGGAGGGGGAAGGGTAAGCTGGGACGAAGTGAGAGAGCGGCATGGACATATATACACTGCCAAACGTAAAACAGATAGCTAGTGGGAAGCAGCCGCATAGCACAGGGAGATCAGCTGGGTGCTTTGTGACCACCTAGAGGGGTGGGATAGGGAGGGTGGGAGGGAGACGCAAGAGGGAGGGGATATGGGGATATATATATATATATATGTATAGCTGATTCACTTTGTTATACAGCAGAAACTAACACACCATTGTAAAGCAATTATACTCCAATAAAGATGTTAAAAAATAATCATATGTCTAGGATTCTTTTCAAATATTTTTTTAAAGTGGGGTGGGAAGTGAAAGAGATTAGAAAGTGTTGATGAGCGTTGAAGCTGAGTGGTGGGCTCACGGGAGTGGGGGGTATGTTGATGAGCGTTGAAGCTGAGTGGTGGGCTCACGGGAGTGGGGGGTTGTCATGACACTCCTTTTTCCTTCTTTTGAGTGTATTTGGGTTATTTCATGATTTTTGTTACAGGTAGAGAGAAGATTGTGTGAGTTTCCAGAACGCTGACTCCACAGAGCGACTGGAGCTGGGCAGTCGTGACCTCAGTCATCCCTCCTTGGAAGTGGGTAGGATGGGGGATCCTCTGGATTTAGGAGGCCCAGAGGGGCCTCGGGCCTCTGGCTCAGACAACAGCACCCCAAGTTGCCCAAGAGACCACCCCCCACTCTCTCTAATCCCCTCATCCAACCAGTCACTGGCCCTTCTTACTCTGCCTCCAAAGTTGAAACAGAGAGCAGCGCCTAGGGATGGGGGTCCGCCCGGGTGGGCGTCGTGCTCTTTGAGAGCAGAGGTCTAGGCCGATGGCAGCCAGAGAGATCAAGAGGCTGGTCATTGGTGGCTGACCCTCTCCATCCCGGCCATCTGCAGAGGTCACTGGGCCACAGCCGCCACTGTGCACAAGGCTGCCTGAGGGCCTGGGCTGGCCACATTTCTGCTCCCTGTTTCCCCCAAGCTTGGCCTTTAAGTGGGCCTCACCAGGCCCACTGTGGGGATGGCAACTACGTCCTGGGGACCTTGCTCCTCCCGGGTTCCAGAGTCAGAGGCTTCGGCTGGGCAGCTGGATGGCAGAGCAGTACGGAAAAATGCTACTCACCTCCCAGAGAGGCCCCAGTTAATTACCATGGCAGGAAGGAGAGCAAGGAGCCTTCTAAGACCCAAAAGAGGCAAACCTGCTTCCCCCGGGGCCCGGCTGCCAGCCCAAGTCTGGATAATTTGAAAAGCCTTCCTGCTGATTCCTTCAATCTCCACCCAGATGCTTAATGAAGACAACGGTTTTTCCGTGCTTCTCGAGCCGCCGCACTCAGCCTGGGCCAACCCGACAACTTGACTTTCCCAGGCTCCTCCCACCCGGAGCAGGGCCCAGGAGGCAGCTTCTCAGTCACGAAGCAGCCTGTGAGGCTGGCCCTGAGCCTGGGCCTCCTGCCAGGAGCGTGAGCCAGAGGGAGCTGAGCTCAGACGCTGTCCCAGGCCTTTGCTCCGGGCTTGCTGCCCTTGGCCGTGCCCCTCCCCCACCTCCAAGTCCACCTCGCCGGGATCCTGCCTGCTCTGGGGCCCCAAAGAGTGACTCCTGTTGATGGGGGAGCAGAGGACGGGCTGACGAGAGAAGGGCGTGGCCAAGGGCAGAGGGCAGAGAGGAGCTGCCAGAGCTCCAGCTGTGGAGTGAACCCCCGAGTGCAGGAAAGATCTCCCCACCCCCATCAGGGACTGCAGGCAGCTGTGGCCGCCTAGCAGTGACTCGTGATGACCAGCCGTGATTTGGGGGATAGAATCCGAAGGGTCCGGAGGCGCTGCGGCCAGCCCAGCCTGCAGCATGGCCACGCCTGTTCCAAATGAGCTCTGGGAGCCCAGGCCAAGGACAGAGGCGCCCTGCCTGCTTTCCTCCCAGGCTCTCCCGGAGGCCACCCACGTGGGCTCTATCAGCTCTCATTATTGTCCAGACCTCCAGCTCAGCCCACAAACCCAGCAGTCTCGGAGCTGCTCAGGCTTTCCTCTTGGGGACTGCTTAGTCCGAACAGCTGACCCGGGAAGGCATCTGGGCCACAGGGAGTGAGGCAGCAGGTTGACGGAGAGCAGAGGAGGGTGGCCCAGCCCTGGAGAAGCTCCCTCCCGGACTGGCCATTGACCCCAAGGACACAACCTTCTGAGAGGAGCCCAGGCTGCAGCAGGGTGGAGGCTATCACCCAGCATCTGCTCTGCCCTGCAGATGTCCTTGATCTCTCTTCCCAAAGGCACCCCGCTTCCCAGGCCCGGGGCTCTGCCCTAATGGAGCTCTTTGCTGCTCGCATGTGCACCATGAAACTTGACTCATGCTGGGCCGCTCTTGAGAGTGCCCTTTGCCTCCTCTGTTCCCTTCACGGGGCCCTGGCTCCCCTGCGTCCCTTCCTCTGCACACTCAGTATATCTTTCTGGAACATGGGTCCTGCCTCGGGTCAGAGTTATTGGAGCGTTGTGATCAGGACCACAGTCCCACAGTCTGACAGTCCCAAATTCAAATCCCAGCTCTGCCACTTCCTACCTGGGTGACCTTGGGTGAGAGACCGAGGCTCAGTTGCCTCATCTGTAAAATGGGAATAATGGCCACTTCACAGGTTGTTTTTTAACAGGGATTCAATGAGACAAGTGTGTGACATGCTAAGTGTGGGGCGAGGCACGTAGTACTGCGGTGACCACGAACACTGCGGCGGTGGCGCTGGCCCTTGTCCCTGTCACGATCCCTGCCAAGAGCGTAGGCTCCCTGAGGACCGGAACCGTGTCTTTTTGTTTCTGTATTCTCTCCCCTCCCTACGTTCCCTGTCACACCCTGTGGAGTGAGTGGGACTGGCACAGGGTGGAGGCCCAGTAAGGATCGAGTAGAAGGAGATGGGGCCCCACTGGGAAGACAGAAGGGCCATGATGCTCCCCAGCAGTGGACAGGTGTGAAATGAGATGAATCTGGGCTGCTCTGGCCACCCCCAGCCCCAGCCTGAGGTCCAAGCTCCTTCTGAGGAGGCCCCACTCAGCCAGGACCCCTCTGGCCGGGGGTACGAGTGCCCTCGGAAGGGAAATGGGCTTGTCCTGGAAGCCCTGGAGACCTCTGCTTCTCTGAGGGAAGGTAGCATCTGGGCTCCTTTCTATGCAGCAAACATTCCTGAACACTGACTGTGTGCCAGGCCCATTGCTAACTGGGGCCTTGGGCAAACCTCTCTGAGCTTTGGGTCTGTCATCTGTCACTGAGCACTCTATAAATTACCTACTTCAAAGGGCTGTTAGAACATTAAATGAGATAATAAAGCATAGAGCCTGGGATAAGGTGGGTATTCAACAGACATAAGCGGCCCCAGTATACCCCACCCTTTGTGTGGTTGGTAGGGGACAGGGAGGGGGGCTGTGCCCTGGTCTGAGGAAGGTGTGGGGTCCCCGGGTTCAGGCTGCTACTGCCTTCCTGCCTTCTGTGGATGACGGCTCAGGGCCTGGTGCTCTGTCAGCTGGGGCCCAGGAGGTCCCAGCCCTTCCTTACCAGCCTCAGGGGCCCCAGCTCCTGCCCTGAGCCTGATTCCTACATTTAGAGAGCCCTGTCCAAGCCAGTAGGAACCCAGGTTCTCGGTGCTAGAAAACCCCCCTCGGCCATGCCAGGTCAGCCTGACCCTGGGCCAGGCCTGGGGACGCCTTCCTCTGCTCTGAATCTTCAAAGGACGAGTCAGTGCAGGCCCCATTTTCCAGGACCAGCCGAGACCTTGAGCTGTTAAGTCTCTTCTGGTTTATCTGGAGGAAGGAAGATGACGTCATGAGGTAAACCGCACAGCCTGAAACCACGAGGCTGGGTGCCCCAATGATGTTTGCTTTTCAGCAAAAGTCACTCATGTGCAGAGAGGGACAGAGAGCCTGGGCCATTCTGGTTAGAGGGGAGCTGGGAAAACAGAGGGAGATTTTCAAACATGGAACCACAAGAAAGGAGAGGGCTCCCGGACAGGACAGACGTCAGAGGCCAGGCAGGGCGGCTTCCTGGGGCGCTGCGGGGAGGGGCCCCATGGGCGGCGTGGCTACTGGGCACCTGAGGCCCTGAGGATCGCGCTCGCCGTGGTGGGCGTCATGAGTAACAATAATCGTAATGACAGCAATAAATGTCACGTATGTGGGTCGATTACCTTTATCTGGGTCCATTACCCTGTTACCTCCTCAGCAGCACCCCATGAGGTTGGTGCAATCCCCAGGCAGAGATGAGGGAGAAGAGGCTGGTGGGCCTCTGTGCTTTCAACCTTGAAACGACACCGAGGCCGGTGTGGAGGCTTCCCCGGTTCAAGCCCCATAGTCCCCACCTACTTACTGAGTTACCCTCCACGATCCTCAGTTTCTTCATTTGCTCCACGTCCTGCCTCATAAGCTAAGAGATTTCCTAAAACAAACGCTACTCTTCAGTCTCATTCCATTCCTTTCTCAGTGCTTTGAGCAGTTTCTGGAGAAACTGTCTCTAAGAGCAGGCCCGGCACTGGTCCTGATGGACTGGTGAGTGGAGGTGGAGGGAGTGACCTCTGTGTAGCGGCGTCCAGTGGACAGCTCGCCTGAGGACAGAAAGCTGTACGGGGAGACCAGGAGGGGCCTGCACACCCCCTCTCCAGGGCTGCATGAGTTGGGGGTGGGCAGTGCCTAAGGGAGTTTTCTGTAGCCCTGGGTGGATCTGGGTGGGAGTGTAAGGGTAGGTGTGATGCCCACAGGGGTGGGTGAGATCCCTCATTCTACAGCCAAGACTGTCCAAGTGCACTGACCTGCCCCAGGCCCCAGGCCCAGTCCCTCTGCTCCACCCCCGCGCCCGCTTAGACCTGCTCTGAGGGCTTCAGGGGCCACTGTGTCAGGCAGGGGACAGGAGGGCTCAGTGCGGGGAGGTGGCCAACATTTCTTCGCTGGGGTCGCAGCTGTTTGGGCTGAAGCTCACCCTTTTCAGTTCTTTTCCTTATAATGCAGATACCCCGTGAGAGGGATAGCACCCCATCATCGTCCAAGGTCAGCGTGCAGAACGATATACCGACACCCAGCACAAGCTCTCATTTTATAGAGGAGAAAACTGAGACCAGAGCGGGGACAGGATTTGTCCACAAGCCCATGATTAGCTGTCAGCGGCGCAGGAGCCAGAGCCCAGTTCTCTCTCCCTCTCTTTCCCTCTTGCTGTGGGGTTTTCCCTCCCTGTCTCAGCTGTTATCATCCTACCATGAATTACCCATCGTATTCGTTCCAAGGCACCCCCAGCTGCGAGCAGACAGCAAGCTGGGGTTGAGGAGCCCTGGCATGTAGACGTGGAGCTGAGGGAGGGTACGGGGGGTCCAGGGGCTCGGGGAGGCTGCCAGAAAGAGAGAGAGCCTCCCTTGCCACTTTCCCAGGGCCAACTCAGCACCTTAAGTGTGAGCGTTAGTCATAAGCAACTGCTCGACCTCAAAAGTCGTAGTTTACTGGGTTGGTGTCACAGTGATGCTTCCCTGACTCATGGCCCAGGATGACATGAAGGCCGGAGGAACCGCTGGAGATCCCGCTGGCCCAGCCAGATGCTCTGGGGTCTCTCCTGCCTGTGACTGGAGCTTTAAGGAAAGAGAGCCGTGGGCAGTGGAAGGTGGGTGGAGAGACAGGCAGCTGGGGTCTAGCCCTGCATCTGCCGCGGCTTAGTGGGGGGCCCCCGGGAGTTCCCTTCCCCAGGATCAGTTTCCTTGTCTGTAAAATAAAAGGTCAGATTAGATGGTCTCTGGGTTTCTTCCCAGCTCTGAGAACCCAGAAGTTTTCAGGGAGGACAGGGTGGTTTGGGCTTGAGGACTGTGGCCCCCAAGAGCTGCCAGAGCTTGGAGCCCTCCCAATCTGTTCCCACGCCCTTCAGGTCCCACTGGGGCCAGGCTGCCTGACCCTCAGAGCTCACCCCCTGCCCTGGCTCCATCCATGGGAAGAGGCATGGTGTGTCTTGGCTAAAAGGCCTCCCAGATCCCTGAATCCCACTGTCTCCCAAATAGGCAGAGTGAGGACAAGAGAGGGTAAGGAACTTATCCAAGGCCACAAGCAAGCCAGGGACCAGCTTCCCACACTGTCAGCTGCCTTGTGTTTGCACCTGAAGGAACCCTCTCATGGGAGAGCTGGAAGCAGCCAGGTGAGAAGGATTCCTCAGCAGCCCCACCTCCATCGCTCCCACCACCAGCATTTCCAGCCTCGGCTCTGACCCTCCAGCACCAGCACCATCACTTGCCCTCCCCCTGCCCCTTCCTTCACCAGCACTTACGGGCTCTTTTCACTCACTCATTCTCAGGGGCAGGATAGTGCCAGTAGGAAGCAGGATGCAGAGCCAGGCAGCCTTGACCTGGGGTAAGCTTTTATTCTGTGTTTTAGTCCCTTGGCTGTGAAACGGGCATGCTAAAAATATCTTCTCAGAGGGTTGTTGGGAGGCTTAAATAAGTCGATACCATAAAGTGCTTAGAACAGAGCCTGGCACATTTACTCAGTCAAGATTACCATTCATTCATTCATGCATGCATGCATGCATTCACTCATTCTGTCCTGTTTCCAAATAGGTTAGAGATGACTCACAGTGGAAAACACAAATATAAGAGGCCTTTAAAGTCAGGTTAAAAGAATACAAGGCTGGGGTAGAGGAGGAGAGAGTTGTCCCAGAACCGTGGGCTGAGCTGCTGTCGCATCTGAGCACAGCTTCCAGGCAGACTCGTCCAAAAGTCTGTGCTGTCGTGTCAAGCTCTCCTTTTCCGATAAAAAGAAGTGCACCAGCTTTTCAGGAGAATAGATTTTTCTGCTTCATCGTTATAAATGACAAGGTATTGGGCAGAGCCTCCCCCTGGCCTCCCCGACCCCACCTTTTTGAATCCACCCTTGAGAAACTCTGGGCTCCTTTTCGTGCCATTCCGCTGCCGGCCTCTAGAAGCTGGGGAACTGGGAGCCCAGGACCGCTGCCCTAAAGCGAAGGCCTCAACCGCCCCAGGACAAGGTGCTCGGGGAGTGGAGCTGACAGCTTCTGATGCCAGGGGGAGCTCTGGGAAAAGCCAAGTCAGTGAGACATGAAGGGCCTTCCCTCTGATGCAGAGCGAGCCCCCTCCCGCGGGCTGCTTCCCAGCAGCCGGAGCAGTAAGTGCCCCTGGCAGGGGGACTGGGAACGGTCACCGAGAAATCCCAGAGCTGCCCACACACTTCCCCTTCTCTCAAATGCCAGGAGGTGAGGGGAAGGTGAGCAAGGCGCTCCATACTGAGTCACTGGAAAGACTGGGGGACCCACTGGGGAAGGGTCTCATTCCATCTCCTCCAGGATCCCTGAGAGGAAGTGCAGTCATAGGTGTGGCCTGAGACCATCTCCACAGACTTAGCACCAGGAAGAATGGAGACTGCGAAGCGTCCCTCTCCCCTGCCACCCCCCATTCTACGCATGTTGTACACACACACACACACACACACACACACACACACACACACACACACACACACACACACTTCACGAGAGGGCGCTGGGGACAATGCGAACCTCTCTCCTGTCCTGTGAGGCTCTGCCTCATTTGCGAAAGATTCACGGAGCCCTCAGCTCTCGAGGAGTCCACCTGAGCGGCCCCCCAACTCCCCTTCTTAAGCCAGGCCCCGGGGGTGGCTTGCCAGCAGCCCGTGGGCTTCCTTCCTCAGCTGCGGGCCTCTGTGCAGCAGGAGAAATCCCCCTGCTTGCATTGCTCCCTGCAGAGAGCCCGCAGGGGAGCCCATTGCCAAGGGCACCGGCTGCTGGGGCCCCAGGGGGCAGCTGACCCCCATCCCCCATCCCCGTTCCCCTGAGCTGGCCCAGCAGCTGGCCTCGCCGCCCTCCCTCTTGGTTGGGGAAATGCCTTTGGTACCAGGACATAACCATCCAGTACGAAATGATTCGCCCACATCGAGGTCTGCACTGGCATGGTTTGTCCGGAGGGGTTTTTGAGGGCCGACACTAGACATGAGTGTGAGGGAAGTCCCAGCCAGTCCTTGGTCATCTCCTATAATTTACAGCTGGTATCAAGAGGCAGAAAGCAACAGAGGCGGGTGGGGGTCTGGGCTGGGACAGGGTTGCATTTCGGCTTTGGGGGCCAGTGAGGCGGCCGCGGGTAGAGCTGCCTCGTCTCCAGCCCCACTTGGTGCTCATCGCCTCCCACCTGGACTGTGGCGACAGCCTCCTGATGGTCCTGGCCCAAGCCTCGCCCCCACAACTGATGCTCCGCTGAGACTGCGCCCTGTGAGCTGATCAAGGGCCTCGTCTCTTCCCGGTTCCGAAATCTTCAGTGGCTCCCCACGGCCCATGGGAAACAGAAGAGTGCCAGGGCCTCGAAGTGGGCCTCAGCCACACCTCCAGCCCCTTCCCCACGGCTCTAAGAGAGCCCTCTGCCCCAAGCAAAGGCCTCGCGCTCTCCGGCACCAGGCCTCTGCTTCTCCTCTCCCTCCCGTCAAGGCACAGTCCGAGATCCACCTCCTCCGAGAGGCTTTGCCTGACTGTCCCATCTGAGGGGGAACAGCTTAGGAGCTCTTGGGTTCACCTCTTGGGGAGAGAAGCCAGTTTGGGAGCCAGATAGACCTGGGTTAGTCTTGGCTCAGTTCTAATCCCATTCACTCATTGCAAGTCACTTGGCTTTTCTGAGCTTCCATCTCCCACTTGGTAAATTGGAATAAGTCCCACCCTGCAGGGTACTTGGAAGTATGGAGACCGAGAAGCATCTGTTATTTCGGCCTTTCCAGGGTCCATTCCTCTTTCTTTGGGTGACATCAGGGATTTGTACTTGGCTATGTGGTCCAGGTAGGGCTGATCTTACTTCCTGGTTCCAGCGTGAGCACATGATCCAGGCCCAGCCCATAAGGATATTCCTCTGCCCTGGCCACAGAGATAGGTTCCCAGGGATGGACACGTGACTCACACCAGGCCAGTGGGAATCATACTTGGGACTTTAGCTGGAGCTACTGAGACTTCATTTCCATTGAAGTTACTAGGCTTATAGAAGGAAAGCTGGAGCCTTTAGCCATTGTTAAGGGTTGAATGGAGTCTCCCAAAAAGATACGGTCGAGTCCTAACTGCCTCCGCAGGTGATCTTATTTGAACATAGGGTCTTTGCAGATGTAAGCAAGTTGAGATAAAGCCGTTCTGGACGAGGGTGGACCCTAATCCAATGACCTGTATCTTTATAAGAAGAGAGAAATTTAGACCTGGAGACACACAGGGAAAAGGCCACATGGCAACAGAGGCAGAGATGGGAGTGATGCAGCTACAAGCTAAGGAACACAAGGATTGCCCGTAACCACCAGCAGCGGGGAGAGAGGCCTGGGACGATTTTCCGCTCGGCACCTCCAGAAGGGACAGGCCTCGCCAACACCGTGATTTCAGACTTCTGACCTCCACACCTGGAAGAGAGTAACTATCTGTGTGTTAAGCCCCCCAAGTTTGTAACAGCAGCCACAGGAAACTAATACAGCCACCAAATGAGAGGCTGTGCCCGAGACTGAAGCCATCCCTGGAAACAGGGCCTCGGACCCACACTCTTGGCACCATGGCAACACTCGGAGCCGACAGGAGCTGAATCGAGAAGTTTAGGGGACTTTTCAGTTGCATGAGTCAGTTTAGTCCCTATTTTACTTAAGTTGCTTCAGCTGAGTTTCTGTCTCTTTCCACTGAGGCCTGGCTGATATACAGTGGATGTAAAACGCACAGCACAGTGACCGGCCGTTAGGAAGCTCTGTGTGGTTACTATTACCGCTGTTGTTGTTGTTTCTATTCCCAACGAGACTGAGCGCTGTCCAGAGCGAGGGCCACATCTCTCGTCTGTGTTGCTGGCCGAGTTCCCTGCAAGCAGGCTCTCAGACAGTGTGCAGGATGTTTCTTAGGGAGTGGACTTGGGATCAACCCCTGGGGTCAAGGGGACAAGGAAGCAGGGCTGGGCAGAGGGGAGCCGAGCAGAGATGCCCAGAGCCAGCCCCATGGGAGCTCTGGAACTAGAGCTGCTCTCCAGAGTCATTCCAAATGGACCCTTTATACCCTCGAATCCATCCGTCATCGATCTGTGCTGCCCTGGGAAAGGCGAGATCTTGGGAGAGGCAGCTGCCTATAGCTGAGGCCATGCCTGAAGGGGAAGATGACTGGCTGGCCCTCCCAGAAACTGGGGCAACAAGTCCTCACCAAAGGGGATTGGGCTGGGCCATCACGATGCCCAGCACACTCGGGGCATAACTCAGAGCCTGGCACCAGTAATTAGTCATTGTTGAAAACATGCCTTCATTCATCCAAACCCAAGGTTGACGGGGCAAAATCGGGTGTCCTGGTGGTCTGAGACGGAGTCCTTCAGGAGAGGGACTCTGGTGGTGGTTGGACCTGAAGGAAACACCTCGACGGGGCTGGCGAGGATGTGGTCAGGGTGGATGTGACCAGGATTGGTGGTTCGGCCTTGCCTGGCGCAAAGTAGGTCAAGGGAGTGCTGAAGGATCAGGGTGCTGGGGCAACGTTCTAAGTACTTCTCTTTAGCTCTTTAGGCTCCTGGGGCTATACAATATCTCTTCCTTTCTTGCGTTGATTTCTGTGTGTTAGGGTATAGAGTCTGGAGGCTGGCTAAGTCTTTAAAGTTTCCTTTCTTGTGTCTCTCTTGCCTCCGCAGGCAGCTCTTCCTATAGCTGGGGTGTCCCCCAATCCCAGCCCCAAAGAGTGGCCTCCTGCACAGGCTCCACAGGCCCAGGGCCTAGTGATCTGTGCTGGCTGGGCCAGGCCCTCCTTATCAGATGAGAAACCAAGACTCAGAGAGAGGAAGCTCGCTGTTCAAAGTAACAGTCAGTGGTTGAGACAGGAAGCAGGACCCACTTCTCCCTGCTCAGCCTTCCTGGTGCGCGGCGCAAACCGCAGCTCAGGCCACAGTCCTCTGTCCGTGGAGCGTCCAGCCCCTCTGCCTGCAGCTGCTGCGTGTACAGGGCTGCCTCCCTGGCACAGTGTGTAGGGACAGGGGCTGCCAGGCTGCACGTGCCACAGGGTTAGCCCGGGGCCTTGGCTGACGGTCAAGCGGGTGTCACGCCTCCCAAAGCTTCTCCAGGACGCGGGGAGCAGCCAGAAGGCCCTCTGGGGCCACCTTGTCCTGCCCTGTCCCCTTCCCCTGTCACAGGTGAATGGAAAGGCTGGAGGTGAGACCTTCCTGGGGCCGCACAGTGAGTCGTCCTGTTTTCCCTACAGTTACTCCCCTCCCTGAGTTTACTTAGAACACTTAACTCTATCTTATTTCCAAATGGTCTTAACGGAGAACACAAGAATTGTTTTTTTACACCGACTACACCATACAACTCTTAAGGGCAGGTTGCCAGCAGGGAAGGATGATGTTGATGGGAAAGGCAAACCGCTTCATCTGTGTGCCCCTGCCCTGCTTAAGTAACGTAGTCTGCTGTCTAAGAAGGCGGCTCCATTAGATGAAGGTCATTTTGCTCTGTGAGCACCTGGCTGGCTTGGACGTGCAGAGAAGGGTCTAGAAGGAGTCAGGCAGGAGGGGATGGGGAAGCTGAGTGGACTGCCTGACAGAGGGAGAAAACTGGAGAGGGCACACAGGGAGGGGAGGGTGGGGGGAGAGAGCAGGGGGTGCCGGAGCCCATGAGAAGCTGAGGCCTGGGACTTTGGGGCCCTGCAGGGAGAGGGCAGGTGGAAGTCTCGTGACTGAAGGGCATTTGAGGAACCCGAGCATGCTGTGTTCATTTGGAAGCTCTTGGCTTCTCTGTCCTCCCTGTCCACTGGCCGGTGAAGACCTCTACCTCTGGGTGTGGGAGACCTGGCTTTTGATGGAGAGAGAGGAAGGGACAGATAGCCTGGGCTTCCACAGGGTGGCATGGAGAGAGACACACAGAGGTGGGGCCCAGAGGCTAAGGGACCCTGAACCTAAGCCCCCCATCTCACCCCCACTCTGGGTGATCTGCAGAAATCCTGGGGAGGGCCCTGGGTTCCTCGGAGCCTGGTGTGGGGTTTCACACTGATCCTGTGAGACCCCAGCCGACTGGGTTACAACTACATTTTCTGACTTGCTCTTTTCCACGCCTCTCTGTGGGAGCTATCGTTATGCCCATTTTCCACCAGAGGCACCTGGGGCCCAGAGAGATTAAGTAACTCACACCTGACCCCACTCCTGGCTGATTGCTGAGCTCCCCCCACCTCTCTAAATACTCATGCACTGCACTGTGGAGCGGACAGAAGCACAGGCCCTGGTGCTCCATAGATGTGGTTCGAATTCTGCCCTGACACTGACCAGCTCTGTTACTTTAGGTAAGTCAAACTCTCTTCTGAGTTTCAGTTTCCTCATCTGTAAAGTGCGGGTTCTGATTCAGGCACGTGTTACATGCTGAATGAGTATTAATATCATCATCATTATTACTCAGCAACCAGAGCCCCGGATGGAAGCCCTCCCCCGGGAGAGGCTGGTCCTGCTGAGGGAGTCGCATCCTTCCTGCCCTCCTTCCCTCTCCCTCCCTGGCTCTGTGATAAGGTGCTTTTAGGACAAGGCTCCAGGTTCACCCAGGCTTTTCCAGCATGCCCTGTCCCTTGAGGAGCGAGGGTCCTACCCAGGGAAGAGGCAGCCCTAGCAGTGACCCTGGGAAGGGCCTGTGACCACACAGGCTCCAGGAGGGGACTTCGGGACCAGGAGCGTGGCAGGAAATGGGCGGGATGGAGGCGTGTGGTAGAGGCTGGTTGCTTGGCTCCCAGCTTAAATGCGGAACTGCAGAGGCTACCCACCGAACCACAGGCCAAGGACCGGCACCCTTCCCTGCCTATCCACGCTCTCCTGCCGCGGAGTTCCCAGAGTTCCTGGATCTCAGGCTTGACAGATTAGTGCGTCTCTGGACCGGAAAACCTGTTCTTGACATCCCCGCCCCCCCCCCCCTTTCTCTCCTCAGTCTGAGCTGCAGGAATCCAGGCCCTGGCTGGGGCTCCCCCTCTCGTCCCCTTTCTAACCCGGGATCTGCTCAGCCTCTGAGTAGCCACCAAACCTGCAGTGCTAGGCAGTCCTGGGCTCAGGGTGCTGCAAGATGCAGTGGTCCCTGTGGCACTGGTGCCCTGTCTCAACTTCAGGAAGTGTCATTACCCATTTTCCAGGTGAGGCCCGAGTTTCCTCAAGTCCCTGCAACTTGCCATTGGGCTGCTGGGATTTGAGTCAGGGGACTGGGTGATGCCAAAGGCTGTCTGGAAATGAGAAAGGGAGGATGGGGCAGGGGTGTGGGGGGGAAGATAACCAGTTCTGCCTGTAAATAGAATGTGTCAATCACATTTCTTGGGCAATGTCTGCAAATGCCTTTTAGCATCACTTGAAGACATTTAATTACTTAATACAAATAATAATAATGATAGTGATTCTGTTGGGCTTCCTTTGTGCCAGGCACATCCATTAACTCATTCAATTGAATCGGTCCTCAAGTTGAGATTAGAAAAGCCGCCCCTCCCTCAACAGCAGTTCTGGCCAACCGAATTCTGCTTGCCCTGACGCCTGGCCTCCCAGGCTGTCAACTCCCCTCTCTCACCTCCTTACCTGAGCCCAGGAGAGGACAGGACAGCACCCCCCCCCCAGCTCTGAACCGCTGGCCATGTGTCAAGCTATTTCACCCTTATTAAAAAGAAAAAGAAGTCACCTCCCCCTTGGGGTCTTCTCAGCCAGCCAGGCCACCTGCCCCTCCCCACCGTGGCAATCTCCATCAGCCTCCAGGTCATGACCCCACTGGCCTTGTCACTGACTCAGCCAGCTTCTTGGCTTCCACCTGGGGAGATTTCGACAGCCAGGTGTATAGTCCAGATCCTTGCCTCACAGTTTCTTGACTTTTCCAAGCCCCATGACTTATAGCTTTTCTTCAGCAAGCCACCCCCTGGCCAAAATCTGAGACTTGACCTCACTGGAAATGGCTCCATTCTTTCAAGTTCCCATTCAGAAGGCAGTTCACCTTGCTGTGCATCTATGTCTCCTGTATGCCTTCCAGGGACCCCCTCTACCTTCTTTTCTCCCACCTACCCGCCTTCGTTTCCTCCCTAACTCCAGGAGCCCTCATTTCTGTTGCACATTCACCTGCATCCTGTTTCCACCCCACCAAGACATCCAACCAAGACAAGAAAAAAAGGGAATGCCAGGCTCTTCTCACTTATAATTCTGAAATAAAATATTAACACATTAAATCAAGCATTATATTCTAAAAAGTACATCCTGACCAAATAGACTTTATTCAGAGAAAGAGGTGTGGTTTAATACTGCTAAATTTTATACAATAACTCATATTAATATATCAAAAGAGGAAAAACAACTTGGCCATTTAGATAGATGCCCAAAAATATATTTTATAAAATTCAATATCCATACCTGCTTTAAAAAAATCAACTCCTGGGCTTCCCTGGTGGCGCAGTGGTTGAGAGTCCGCCTGCCGATGCAGGGGACACGGGTTCGTGCCCCGGTCCGGGAAGATCCCACATGCCGCGGAGCGGCTGGGCCCGTGAGCCATGGCCGCTGAGCCTGCGCGTCCAGAGCCTGTGCTCTGCAACGGGAGAGGCCACAACAGTGAGAGGCCCGCGTACCGCAAAAAATAAAATAAAATAAAATAAATAAACTCCTAGTAAAATTGAAATAGAAGGATCCTTCTTTAATGTGGTTTTAAAATATCTATGTCAAACCAATAGACAGCGCCACGTGTGATGCTGAAACATCAGGGATATTGCTATCAAGGTCAGGCGCAAGAAGAGGGTGCCAGGATTTGCCACTGTTCTTTAACATTATTCTGGAACAGACAATCAATGCTATTGGTTAGAGGCAATTGCCTAGAGGCAATGATAACCCAGTAGCAATAAGCCGTCAAGAGCCCACTTCTCAGTTTTAAAAAAATATCATTCTCCACTAAAAGGAACCAGAGTTAATAGCTGATCCCAGGGCTAGAACAGGAAAACTACAAGATGAGTTTAAAACATCTTTTTGTGCCAGAAACTAAGGAAACAGTCAAAGAATAATGGGCACATGTCAAAATGACACAGGAATCTGCTGGAAGGCTAAATCTGGGACAATTTGAGCATCAAAATAAATAGTGATGGTAACAGATTACAACATTTTGATTAAAATAAGAATCCGTGAGTCTATACTGATATAAGGGAATAAATGAATAAATGATGGAGAACGGAAAACTCTTCGTTACAGTAGAATGCCAACTATATGTATAGAACGAGTGATGGAAATAGATATTCACCATTTGGCAACCTTCCTAGTTGTTGAATAAGGCTGGAGTCATCAAAGGATGCTAAGGCTGGTGGGCGGAGATTTGATGAGGAACAGGATATTGGTGTAGTCTTGGAGTATCTCCCCACAACATACTTATCAAAGGCAAAGAAAAAGATGGTGAGTTGATGATGGAGAGACCTGGCAGCCACCAACCTGACCTGGTGATCAAGGTTAACATCACTGTTGGTGGGACAGGTCAGTAACATGTGCCCAGATGTGATGTCCTGATATGAGCACAGCATCATTTCTGTGGTATTCTTTTTTTCTTTTTTGCGGTACGCAGGCCTCTCGCTGTTGTGGCCTCTCTCGTTGCGGAGCACAGGCTCCCGACGCGCAGGCTCAGCGGCCATGGCTCACGGGCCCTGCCGTTCCGCGGCATGTGGGATCTTCCCGGACCGGGGCACGAGCCCGCGTCCCCTGCATCGTCAGGCAGACTCTCAACCACTGCGCCACCAGGGAAGCCCATTTCTGTGGTGTTCTTGCCAAGAGTGCACATCCTGAGAGTGAACACAAGGAAACACTGGAAAGATTCACATTGGGGGACATCCTCAGACTGAATGGCCTGTACTCTTTAAGACTGTCAAGGTCGTGAAAGACAGGGAAGGATGGACCTGTTCCAGATTGAAGGAAACTAATGAGGCATGGCAACTAGATGCCGCTCAGAATCCTGACTTGGATCCTGGACCAGAAAGGCAAAGGAGGCATTGTTGGGACAGTGGGAGAAACTTGGATGGGGTCCATGGATTAAAGGATAGCTTTAAACTAATTTTGATTTCCTAATTTGGAGGGTTGAATGATAGTAATGAGGAGAGGGTGTTGTTTGGGGCAAGTACAAACTGGAGTATTTTGGGGTCATGGGGCAACCTGTCTACAAGTTCTTATCAAATGGTTCAGGCGGAAAAAGGCAGATGTATATATATGTATGAAGAGAGAGGGAGAGGGCTTCCCTGGTGGCGCAGTGGTCGAGAGTCCGCCTACCGATGCAGGGGACGGGGGTTCGTGCCCGGGTCCAGGAAGATCCCACATGCCGCAGAGCAGCTGGACCCGTGAGCCATGGCCGCTGAGCCTTGCGTCCGGAGCCTGTGCTCCGCAGTGGGAGAGGCCACAACAGTGAGAGGCCCGCGAACCGCAAAAAAAAAAAAAAGAAAAGAGAGAGAGGGAGAGAGAGAGAGAGAGAGAGACAGAGGCACAAATAGAGAGAGAGAGCACAAATGTGGTAAGATGTTTATCAGAGAATCTGGATGAAGGGGATATAGATATTCTTTGTATTGTCCTTGGAATGTTTCTATAGGTTTGAAGTGTTTTCCAAATAAATGATCAGGGAATAAACCTCACACCCAGTCCTGGTGCAGACACCAGCTCCCACACGGCTCTACTGACAGGGGCAAACGTGTGGTACCCGACGCTCAGGAGCACTTTTGCTCCTGGTTAACTGCCCCCTTCATTCCTGACACAGAATCTCTAAACTTTCGCCATTGGCTCAGGCCCCCATCTGTCTCTCCCTCTCCTTTTGTCAGATGACCTAACTCCGGTTTTTCAGAGAAATTATAGGACATCATGAAGGGTCTCTCTTAATTCCCCTAACATCTTTTCATCCATCCTTAGCGTTTATTCTTAACACACTGCAATATGGTTCATCTAACATTGAGACAGAGAGTAAAACTCCCCTCACTACAGTGCATTGGGTAACAGGTCAGGTCTGTGATTTACCACCCATGGGACGGACACCCCTCCTAGAGGCCTTAGGCTCTGGTCTGGATAGATTGTTCTCCACGACTGTGACACAGCTATCATCTGAGATGTCTCTTCACCACTCACCTGTTTCCATTCCTGGTTTCCTAGCTCTTCCCCTTTTCACCTTGTTTTGGGGGAAAGTACCTCAAATAACAGCTTCCAGTGAAAGAATTCATAGGAGGTAAACTTTTTTTGAGATTTGCATGTCTGAAGATTTTGCATATCTAGTTTTTGTATATATTTTTCTATCTTCACACTTAGTTTTTAGTTTAACCATGTATTGGTTAAAGATTGTTTTCCTTCATAATTTTAAAAACATAGCTCCCTTGTCGTTTTGCTTTGTTGAGAAATCTGGTTTCATTTGAATTCCTGATCCTCTGCATGTGACCTGCTTTTTTTTCCACCCTGGAAGTTTTTAGCTCCTTTTATTTCTCTCCATTCTGAAAATTGACAATGATGGTCCTTGGTGTAGGTCTTTTCTCACCTATCATGTGAGGCATTTGGTAGGTCCTTTCATATTGGTCACCCGTTTTATCAGTGCTGGGAAATTTTTTTGTATTGTTATTTCTTTGATTATTTCTCCCCTTAAATTTCTCCATTATCTTTTTCTGAGATTACTTACAAGCAAATGTTGGAGCTCTTGGATCCACTCTCTAATTCTCTTTATCTTTTACTTTTCCTCTTTCCTAATTTTTTGCCTTTTTTTACTCAGTTTTCTGGGAAAGTTTCTCGACTTTATCTTCTGACTTTTCTGTTAGATTTTTTCAAGGTTTTCTATCAGATTAATTTCAAAGAGCTCTTTTATTTTCCAATGTCACCTTTTAAAATATCATCTTGTTCTTAGTTCATGGATGCAGTAGCTTCTCTCATTTCTTTCAATAGTATAGGTCATTTCAAAAGGCTTCTTGTGCCCCTTATTGTTTAGTTGGAGGCAGGAGAGTCTCAAAATTGCTCTGCTTCAGGTTCCCCCCAGAGCCTCTATCCTGAGGCCTCTCACTTTGACAATTACTTGTACCCCTTATAATTCCATCCCTTCACAAAACCTGCCCATCTTATGCCCATTTCCTTAGCAGCTTGCCGCCACTCCTCAAGGAAACACCCAGGGAACGAGCTCCCCTCCTCTCCATCTATGTCACGGCTGTATTGGAACTGAAGGTTTCATAGGAATTTCTGGTGACAAAACAATCGATGAAGGAACGACTTTGGGTGAGAGGGACCTCCCAGTTCCTTCCCTATGGTACCAATTAGCTCCCTCTCTCCTTGGGGAAACGGTCTCAAGGGATGGCAGTGTGCATCTTAAGCTGGTGTGAACCAGCTTAAGAGAGCCGACTGTCAGAGTTTGGAGAATTGGGTAAGCTGGTCGATGTCACGTCAGTAGCTTGAAGTCAGCCATAGTATTTATACCACTGAAATTGGCAAACAGTACATGTCAAGTTTTTGGGGTTTGTTTTGTTTTCTGAGAGCTTGTTATTAAACATTTACAGCACGTCCCTGAATATCAGTGTCCCTCATTTGGTGCTCTGGTTCCTAGGGAGTGGGGTTGAGGAGCAGGAAAAGTGCCTGCAGTTGTGCAATATGGCAGCCCTGTTGGGGATTCGTGCTCTCAGTCTGGGTTTGCTGTGGAATACCTCTGTAGCTTGCTACGTTAAAGCACTGATTTTACTTTATGTACTTAAAATCATGGCTTATTCTGCAAACTAGTGCAACTTGCCTTCAAACTACCAGCTCTGGGACACTTTAAAAAGAAAAAAAATTTACCATATCCACATAGCAGGGCACCAGGGAGCCAACCCCAAGCACCGGGGTCTCCTGATTGTCTCCAGGAAACAAACAGGCCTCCCCCAGAAAAGGCAGGCGGGGGCTCTCTAGTCCAATGAGTCCTCAATGGACTGACAGCCCAGAAACACCCACCTCGTTCGTCTTAGAGCCTCATGCTTCTTCACCTTCTTGAATGCCCTTGGAGAGAGAGCTTGGAAGGCTGGACTGGCATTGGTTCACTGGAACTTGATACGATCCCACCCTCAAGGCGACAGGAGGAGTTTGGGGAGCTAAGCGTGGAAGGGAGCATCTGTGCCCAGCACCCCAAAGCAGGGGGCTGCCCTGGGTCTCCACTCTCCCCGTCCTGTCGTGCCCTCTGCTTTCATATCCTGCTACGGCTTTTCTTCCAGGCCCCTCAGCGCCAGCTCCTGCTGCCCAGCCAGACTGGGGATGGGCTTCCCCGAGGGAAGAATCAGGGGAACAGGTGAGGAGGCACCTCACCAGCCTCTCGTGGACCCTGGCTGATTGGTCCTAAGGAAGATGCTCAAGTGTACCCTGGGGGCTGAGGATACAAGAGCCAGGGTGGCAATAGATTCTAGGAACGCTGGGCCCGCTCTTCCCTTTTCCATCCTGCTCTGACTTAACTTCTCTCTGTGCCTTGGTTTTCCCAAATGTGAAATGGGACTAATCACCCTCAAAACACCCCTGCAAGGTACTAATTACCATCTGTAAGAGACTGTGAGATCTTTGGATGCAATATAGCAGTACTAATAATGGATAACAACACTCTGCCCTTCTCCAGGGCCTTTCGTCCATGGATCTCAAAGCCTCTTACAAACCTTAATTAATTCTCACTACACCCCAGTGCAGGAGGCTGATGGTCATTAGCCTGATTTTACTGATGGGGAAACAGAGAATCCAGGAGGTTGGCCTGAGGCCACACAGTAAGTCAGCAGCGCCACGAGGGCTAGAACTCACAGCCCCCGGCCCCTGGGAAAGGTTCAGAAAATGTGGGCTCCAGCCCAGCCCTGCAACGAGGCTGATGGGACAGTGGCAGAGCCTCTCACCTGCCAGAGCCCTGGAGTGGCTGCCAGGGGAGTCTGGACCACTGAGTTCTGGGGACACTTGGGAACATAGGAGGAGGTCCATAGGCATGGGTTTTGGTAGTTTGGTCCAGCGATTTGGGAAGAGAAGTAACGTTGACGGGGCGCCTGGTATGTGCCCAGGCCCTGTTCGAGGCACTTGTGTTATTTGATCACACCCCGCCTGGGAGGCAGGCATATTGCTCCCATTTCACAAGTGAGAAAACGGGCTTGTTGAAGAAGCCACCATTTATGCTCACCTGCCATGGACCGAGCAACATGCTTGTGCCCTCATTGTCAACAATACGGGCCACGAGTCATCTGGGGAGCATGAGGCATTGTTAGATATCATTTTAGAGATGGGGAAACTGAGGTACGCAGAGGAAAAGTGACTTGCTCAATGGTGTGACCTTGGACAAGTCATGTTCTTCGACAACCTCTCCCTTCCCCCACCACCCTCAAGTCCTCAGAGTTCCCCAGCCCTGACTCCCTCCCTACCCCAGCGCTCAGGCGAGGCTGAATGAGACCATGGCAGGAAGGGCTTTGAAGTGCTCTGAGGCAGCACCCAGGTCCTCCCAGGGGAAGATGAAAAGCCTCCTGTCCTGGGCTCTTTTTCATCCCACAAGGAAGCTCTCAGAAGATATAAACACCATGGTCACCTGGGATCACCTGGGGACGGTGGCCCATGGGCTTCCCTCCAGGCCTCTAGGGCGGCCTCCCATGTCCTGCCTGGGGGACCCTCTGAGCAGGACCGGGCTTCCTGGGACAGAGGGCTGAGGGTGTCCCTTCCCACCGGCACAGGCCAGGGAGAGTTTGAGGCCAGGGCGTGTGACTGGGCAGCTAGGGCCCCTCTCTGGGGCCCAGTTCTCCAAGGGGGTTGACCTCTGAGGTCCCTTCCAGCTCTGACAGTCCCCGAGACCCTGACTCAGAGCCACACTCCCCAGAATCTTGTCTGTTTTTAATGATTGCCTCACAGGAACCCAAAGAGTTTGTTATAAAGCAGGTTCATCCCAGTGACAGCAGTGGGAGCTTTGGGCCCGAGCAAGGTGTCTGGAGACCAGGCTCCGACCACTGGCCCCCACAAGCAAGCTGTGTGGTCTGGACAAGGGTCTTCCTGCTCCTTGCCTCAGTTTCCCTGTTGGTAACGTCTGTGGGGAACGCCTGAGGGAGCTTTGAAGGCTGGAGGAAAGAAATGGAGGAGATGGGGGCGGGGTGGGGGGCCGTGCAGGGGACACGGTGCTCACAGGGTAGAACGGGTCGGGGGCAGGGCGCGGGGTGGGAAGAGGACCATGGAGTGATATTCGGCGGGGCTGGGGGTGGAGGCGGGAATGCAGCTCCAGCAGTGGTTTTGCTCACTGCCTGCTTAATGTTGATAGAAATACTTCCTAATATTTGTACAGTCTTTTTTTTTTTTACGGTCCGCGGGCCTTTCACTGTTGTGGCCTCTCCCGTTGCGGAGCACAGGCTCCGGACGCGCAGGCTCAGCGGCCATGGCTCACGGGCCCAGCCGCTCCGCGGCATGTGGGATCTTCCCGGACCGGGGCACGAACCCGTGTCCCCTGCATCGGCAGGTGGACTCTCAACCACTGCGCCACCAGGGAAGACCCAGCCTTTTACCCAAGTTAACAAAATACTTTCTCTCCTGTGTTGTCTCTTTCAATTCCCCTCCCCACCTGTGGGAGAGGTATATGAGCACGCCCAATCTACAGATGAGGAAACTGAGGCTCAGAAAGAGGAAGTAATCTCAAGGCACCTAAGTAGTAAGGGGCAGACCCAGGTCTCTCCCTGAGACACATTTCTCTAGAAAGTTCCATACCACAGAGTCCCTCCTGGAACCAGCGTTGGGCAGGCCCGACCTGGGTTGAGGGCCTGGATCACAGAGCCCACTCGCTGGGCCCTTTTCCTCTTCCCGAGGCCCCTTGGGTTGGGGGTGGGGCGTTGGCCCCGAGGGAGGAATCTCGGATGCTGAGTCCAGGGTGCGGCCAGCAGTGGGCGGGAGGCGCTGGAGGCTGCTGCTGGCTGGGCAGGGCAGGGCAGGGCGGGCATGGGAACAGTGTGACCTGGACAGCGTGACCTGCAATAATTGAGTGCTGCACGCAATGGCTGCTGCGGAGGCAGCGAGGCCCCCTGTGCCGGGGGGCGGCCTCACTGCCAAGGCTGGGGCATCCCTGCCTCCCACCTCCTGCCCTGCTGGTTCCCCTTTGGCCACAGCTCCGCAGCTTCTAGGAGGCGATGTTTTTTCTCCCACCAGGCAGATCTTCACCTGAGAGCCTGCTCAGACCTGCCTAACTCACAAAGCTCGGTAGCAACTCCCTGGGGCAGAAAATGTCTCTTCTGAAAGCGAGACAAGAGTTTAATTAAGCCCTAAACGCGCACAGTTGAGCCTGAAATTAGGGTGGTGACAGGAGGGGTAGAAGGCAATCGAGGACGGGGCGGGGGCGGGGTGGGGTGCTGGGGGTTGGCTTCAGCCCACCCCTGGCCCAGCTGAGCAAAACAAGCCTGCAAGCATTTACAGCGCCCGCGGGCGCAGTTACCAAAGCGTCTGTGACCTAGAGAGGGGAGAATGCCATGTTCCCTCTTGTGTTTGGGGTAAGTCTGTAGAGGATTTGGAAAGTGGAAAGAGGGAACCAGGAAGTGAAGCGAGGCTGCCTCTGAGACCAGATCCCGGGTTCCTGGGTGTGTGGGGTGGGAGCTAGGGGGGAGCTGGGTGTCCTCTTGTGACTGCAGTTGGGCAGGGGGGAACCCTCCTCACCCCCAAGGCCAGCTGGGCTCTGCATGAGCTAGGCCGCCACATGCACAGGTGTGCCGGGCTTGGGGCTCCTGCCAAGCACCCCGCCTGGCTCGCCCAAGTGGGCAGAGCTCATCCTGCCCCCCAAGGAGGCAGGCGGCAGCCAGCCAGGAGGTGCCCGGCGGGCTGGGCTCTCGGCTGTAGGGACAAAGCAGCCGACACTGGCTTTGCAGACGGCTGCAGGTCTTGGGGGCAGTCAGGTGCTTTGAGGGGGGGCACTGGCCTCAGTCCCCCTCTCTCCTGTCCCCAGGTCTCCCCAGATTGTTGCTGAGACAGTCAAACCTCAGCCGCCTCCTTTACCTGGCAATTATCCTGCTGTGCCCTGCAACTTGGGTTGGGTCTTACTCTGCCAGGGACTGAAGCAAGAAGAGATGGGCCGGCAGGCGTGTTATCACTTGCCTCGGGAGCAGAGAGGCAGTTGCCACAGGGCCCCTGCGTGCGTGTAGACGTGCATGCGTGGAGCAGTGAGGGAACAGGCTGTCCTCGGAGTGCGTGCCTGGCCCTCCGTGCGTGCGTGCGTGCGTGCGTGTGTGTGTTGGGGGAACTGATTTCTGTCACTGAGGCAGGGGACCCAAGGGCAGACCCTGCTTGGTTGACGCAGAAGCTCCCGTGGGCCCCCATCTGACAGGCCATCTGATCACTTAGTAGAGATGCTTATAGGTTCTTTGAATTTAAGGGACACTCTGCTGAAGACACCAAAGTGGGGGCCTTTGCTGGGGGCCGTGGGGAGCACCAGCCAGGGTTCGGCCACTAAGCTGTCCCCACTGGCTTTTCCTAGCTCAGGCCTTAGACCCTGATGGCTCCCCCTTCCCGGGGCAGGTGGGAAATCCTGGCACAGCTTTCCAGTCCCCAAGTCACAGGTGTCCTGGAGGCAAGACGACCGCTGGGCAGAGGGTCAGGAGAGGCCCGAGGGGCATTCGGGGAAGCCTCCCTGGCCCATCTGTGCTTATCTGCCCTTGCCAGCATCCCTAACCCTTATCCTGTGGCTACTGTAACAAATTGCCACAAACTTGCTGGCCTAAAATGACAGAAATTTATTCTCTCACAGTTCTGGAGCCCTGAGGTCCAAACTCAAGGTGTGGCAGGGCCTCTTCCCGGCCCTGGCAGCTGCGGCGTTCTGTCGCCTTAGCGCATCGTCTCTGCTCTGTCTTCACATCGGCTTCTCCTGTGTGTGTGTGATCTCCCTCTGCCCCACTCTTATAAGGACCCTTGTCACTGGATTTAGGGTCCATCCAGATGATCTAGGATGACCTCCTCGTGTTGAAATCCTTAATTTCATCACATCTGCAAAGACCCTTTTTCCAAATAAGCCCACATTCCTAGGATCCAGGGATGTGGACCTGGACGTATCTTTTGGGAGCCATCTGTTACCCCACCCAGTGGTCAGTCAGCCGTGGGTTGGACCCCTCCACTGATGGGAAACTCATTACCTCATGGGTTGGCTCAGTTCACGTCCAGACAGGTCTAATTATTTTAAAGTTCTTAACTTGGGTGGAGTTGAAATTCCACTCAACAGGAACCTCTACCCACTGGCCCTAGTTCTGTCCTTCAGAGCACATAAAATACACCTAAATAAATAAACTCTATTCCCACTACCTCCTGCCCCCGATTACAAGGCAAAAACAAAATCAGAAAACGGTGAGCCAGCTTAATCCTGGGGTCAGAGACAGTGCATAGACCCTGAGGTCGTGAGACCTTGACTCACTGGTGGCTCTGTCCCTAGAACCTTGTGCCTCGGTTTCCTCACCATAATGCCAAAGGGCTGGCTGAATCGCTATTTCCAAGGGACGCTTTTGGAAAATGCATCCTGGACATTCATAATTTGCACTGGCCTACAAAAGCCTGGGAGAAGTCCTGAGTAGAGAAACCCACTGAAGTCAGTCTTTTCCAAACTTACTTGAAAATAGAGTCGTTTTATCGACTAGCATTTTCTTTTATCACCCCGCAGAACTCCTGTGCTGCTTTGGAAGGAGGACCGGTCTCTGTGATGCCTGGGCATCCTTTCCAGCTTTCACAGTCTGTTGAGGTCAAACCAAACAGTTGAGTTCGAGTCTTTGGTTCCCATCCCCAGAGCTGTTGCCAGGCATTTTGCTGGAAGTAACAAATGATCCATTACAAGATGAGAGTCAAGAATCTGGAAAATGAGAAGCCCTTCCCCCAAGCCGCAGACAGCCTGGGCGAGGCTGCGGGTGAAGGCCTCCTCCCAAGGGCCCCGGGCCTGCTGGGGGCCCTTGGGAGGAAGCCACGGAGGAAAGAGCATTTCCGCTGCTCTGCCCCACAGGACATGCTCACCACATCCCTCGGATCCAAACTTCACCTCCACCTCAGACTCCAGCTGCTCGGCCCTCCCTCGTTAGAGAAAGCTACCTGGGAACTTGCCCTTCCAGAGCTTTCTGCTAAAGGTCCCAACGAAATCCCTCCTACCTTTGCTGGGGGAAAAAAATCCCAGAGAAGTTGGATCTTCTGAAATGGGAGCAAGAAGAAACCTAGGCCTCCCACGGGAAAGACGGGGCTGGTGGGGGAAGAGAAGGGACTGAAGGTGTGTCCCAAGGGGAGAGGAGAGAGAGAGCCTGAGGACGGGATGGGTGGAGGTGCAGGGCTCCAACTCTGGGCCCAAAAGAAAGATGGGAACGTTGGCACGAAAGCTAAATAAGGAGACTGGCATAGACTGAGAAGGCCACCAGGTTTATTTCCCTGGCGCCAAGCGAGATTACGGCCAGGCTACTATCCTCCCCCAGAAGGGGCAACCCAGCTCAGATCCACCTTGTAATGTGTGGAGCCGCTGTGGCCTGACGGTTTCATCTGCAGATACGGGTTCACCATGCTCTCAGACACAGATCCAGGACTGTTTATTGAGCACCCGTATATCAGGCACTATGCTAGGTGCTTTCACATGTCGTCTGTTTAATCCTTACAGCCCCTAATATTTTACAGGTGATCACACCAAGGCGGAGGTTTAGTATCTTGCCAGAAGTTGAGAGGCAAAGAGAGGAATAGAACAAGCTCTGGCTCCCGATCCCACCCCACAGCTTTTGAAGGTATTGAGTAACGCAGCCTCTGGATCCTGACGGTGTGGGCAGTTCTCCCGTAGGTCGGGCCTGAGTCCCTCCTACCCTTGCCTGAATTGGATCGGATGGAAGGACCATGTAAGTAGGTTCGTTCTGCTCCCAACTCGGCCTCAAGAGACATCAGCCATCCTCTGGTACACGTAGTAGCCTTCCAGTTACTGGGGTGGGGAATGTTTGCCTTCTGTTGATGAAAAGAAATAGCTGTGATGATAAATAAATGCCCAACCCAGTGCAGCGATCGATGTCCCTAACAATAAGGCCCTATATTTGCTCTTGGCTATAGTCACTGCTCAGGAGCCCCTGGGTGTGTCATCCGGGTGGGGCCCCAGGCACACTTACCAGGGGAGGGAGCAAACCTTCCTGCCTTAAGCTACCAGAATTCACCCCAGGAAGTGAGGCGCCTGCAGACCTGCTTCGGAGTGCCCCAGACCAGAGTGAGGAGAAACGTACCAGGTTCGTGGGGCAGTGGAAATGGTGCTCTGCACTTTGCATCGGGAAGTGAGTCTGGTCCCAGCTCTGCCTCTGCTGCCCTGGATGATGTGAGGCAAGCCCGTTTCCCTCTCTGAGCCTCGGTTCCCACCTGTGTAAAATGGGGTAGGGAGGTGGGGTTGTACCCTATGATCTCTCACGTTCCTTCTAGCTCTGACATTACAGGACCCTGTAGCCACGGCTCCTCCTAGAGTTGCTTTATGTATTAAGCACATGGGCCCCTAGCTGGTGGTGGGTGGGCACCCTCAGTGCTCCAAGAACCCAAGCTCTTCCTCTGTGAGGTGGCTGGATGTCCATTCCTGCCTCAGCTTCCCCAAATCCTTCCTTTCTTTTCCACTTTCTCTAGCTGTCATGTGTATCGAATTCCCTAGTTTGCAAGACATTTTCAGAAACATTATCCCACTGGAGCCTCAACCCAACCCTGTGAGGTAGGCAGAGAAAGGGATGCGGCAGAGGGATGGGATGCCTGTGTCAGGCCCTTCCTGTGTGTTGTTTCACTGAACCTTCCCCATAGCTACAGAAATCCTTTTGGGAATACGCAGAGTATAATGAATGCACGCATGCATAATCCTCACCATGGCCCTGAGGTCTCGATGTTATCATCGTCACCACATCACAAGGCAGGAAAGTGAGGCTTGGAGGGGCTCAATAACTGCCCAAGGTCCCCTGGCTCCCAGGCAGCAGAGCCAGGATTGGAACCCAGGCCTCTCTCATCTAAGCCCATGGCCCTTTCTGAGCACTGAGCTGTGCACAAATCAGCATTCTCTGCCCCACTTTGCAGATGAGTGAACGAGGTGTATAGAGATGAAATGATTTTGTCAAGGGTTTGCAGCTCTGAGTAGCAGAGCCAGAACTCAAACCTTGTCTTTCGCCTGCACACCGAGGGCTGTTGAAACATCTCAGTTGCCTCAAAAGAAAAACCAGTGGTGTCCCTTCTTCCCTGCCTTCTTCCTTTCTTCCTTCCTTCTTTCCTCCCTCTTTCCCTCCCTCCCTCCCTTCCTTCCTTCCTTCCAGGAACATCCCCTACCTCTCAGGTGCTTCCTTGTCCGAGGCAGGCAATCGCGTGATGTGCTCACTGGGCAGATAACAGGGCCACCGCTCCTTGGGCTCTGTGTGTCTTTAGGGGTGCGGGTCCCCGTGGCAGCCCATGCGCTCAGTGACCCACAGTAGCTGATCCACAGGGGTGCCGGGGCGGGGTGTGCTGACACCCAGGGGGTGCTCAGTAGGGGTGCTGGCAGCGCCTGCCCCCTCTGTGTGTGTCGTACTTGGGGTATCTGTGAGTCTGTGCACATCTGCCCCCTCCACATGAGCACGCCCCAGACGGTTGGTGTGCTGGGGACTGCCCGGCGGGGGCGGGGGTGGGAGCATTGAACGTGGACGCTGCCCTCCCAGGCCCTCGCTCACTGCGGTCCCCCCACCTCTCTCCTCTCAGTCTCCACGCTGGGCTCTTCCCCCTCCCTTCCATCCTCTACCAGGGTGATCAGCTTAAAGCTAGATTTTTATTCTCTGGCTGTAGCCCATGATTTGTGTCTCCTGAGTAAGGCAAATACAAACAAAACAACTTCCCCCTGAGGGTAGCATCCAAACTTGTTTGGAAAACTCAGGCTTGAGGCAGTAGCTCACGTTGCGTCTTCTTCTAGGAAATTATCAGTGGAGGATCATAGGTGGCTCAGATCATTCTCCCTCTCACATGTATCACAATTCAGATCTCTCTCCCGCTCATGCACACGTGCGTGTGCGTGGGCATGTGTGTACGGGGGGCATTTTAGGGTAAATTTATTGACGTTTAAAACATACGTCCAGTCAAGTATACAAATTTGTGTGCACAACTCACTGGGTTTCCACAACGTGAACACATCTGTAAGCCTGACCCAGCCAAGAAACAGAACTCAGCTCTCACGCCCTCCACTCTGCCTGACCTGCAATGACTTCTAACATCACAGATTCATTTTGCCTTTAAAAAATTATATAATGGGACAACACAGTCAGTATTGCTTTGTGTCTGGCATCTTTTGTTCATTATATTTGCTAACTTTGTGTATGTGTCTAATATATATAGACACACATATACATATATGTGTGTGAAAAAATACATATGCTTCCCCCCTTGCTTAAATATTCTAAATCAAAATGCAAACATTATGTCATTTAATCCCCGTGTTTTTCAGTACGGAGGAGATCCAGGAAGGAGACCTGGATCAAGCAACGAGGCCGCCCGCTCTTGGTCATTCTCTGAGCTCCTCCTGTATCCGCTATGGACCCAGCGCGTGAAGGAGAAAAGCGAAGACCTGGCACATGGGAGTCTGAAGACCTGGGTACACCCGGCTCTGCATGCAAGGTGGGTGTGATCTTCAGCCCATGGCTTACCTTTCCTGAACCTCAGTTTCTTTATCTGGAAAATAGGGCCAATAATGTGGGTCCTGGCTACTGCATAGGCTGTTGAGAGGATCAGGTGACACCCTGGTGGGTGGGGTGTCGAAGCGTGTAGAGATGGTTTGTCGTGATTCCATGCAGAGCTAGGGGGAAGATTCGTTAGCGCCTTCTATACCAAGAGTCTGGGGCCTGAATGCAGGTGTTCAAATTCCAACTCTTTCTCTTTTGCTCTGGAATCTTGGGTGAATTTACCTCTCTTGACGTCCGTTTTCCTCATCTGTTGAATGGGCATGATTGTAGCTACCTCATAGAGTTGTTGTGAATATTAACCGAGTTAATATATACGACAATTAAAACACTGTCTGGTACAGGGGAAGCCCTATTAAAGGTTTTGATAGGTGTCACCATTGTTGTTGCTTCATGCCCGCACTATTGTGTGTGTTCTCTTTACTTTTCTCAGCCAGATTGTGAACTGCCTGAAGGCAGCGTCCATCCAGGCTTCAGGCTTCTCCTCCCCCTTCCTCTACATGCTGGGCAAATCCTGGGGCCAGGCTGATGGGTCCCACGCTCTGACCAGATTAGAAGTGGAGGAAGCCCGCCTAGAGCCTCTGGCCTGGGATGGGGCAGGAGTGGGGAAGCTCATGCTGGGTTTCTGGGTCCTCAGGATAGGAGGGTGGGAGAGATGTGTTTTCATGTGGGACTTGAAGATGCCTGGCAGGAGACTCATGCCGGATAGAGGAATGGTAGGAAAGAGTTTCCCCCTTTAGGGCTTCTGTGCATCCCTTGCCCTATGACAGGGCCTATGTTCAGTCCAGCCTCTTGGTGGCAGAGAAGAAAGCAGGGGCCTGGAGATATCAAGGGACTTGGCCCAGGTCACAGAGCCGGCCATAGCGGGGCCATCCTTGGACCTCTGCTTCTCAACTCAAAGCCCAATCTGAGCTGCCTCTCCTCATGCAGATCTTAGACCCAGAAGAGGAAGCGAGCAAAGCGGTCCTGTTCCTCCTTTCCAGACCCAACTAACATTCCTACCAGAGGTAACTTCTGTTGTGACTCATAAAGATATTTCTGAATAATAGCCCTGGTTAACTTATCTCTGGAATGTATCCGGCTTAAACACATACACACACACACACGCATACACACACGCGCACACATGTGGGCAACTGGGGAAGCACCTTCTCTCTGCCTGAGTCTTTCTAGGGCAGTCACGACTCAGCGTCTCCTAGGGGCCATAAGTGGGGACCAGAAAGGCCTCCTTTGCCTATGTTTTCTGAGAAGTCTTGCACAGACTTCAATATAACGCTAAATGTGGTCTAAGGTGATCAGAAGGGCTTGTGGTTGTCTGCTTGTATTCTTTAAATTGAAGGTAACATACAGTAAAGTAAACGGATGTCCTAATCCGAGGGTAGAACTTGATGGGTTTTTCACATATGTACAGATGTAACCACCACCCCGATGCAGAATATTCCGTTTTAATATTATTATTAGGTCGGCCTCTAGAGCAATAGTTTCTGGACTTCCTTGCTTTCACATCTCCTCCTTGGTGTGAATCCCATACATGAAATGGGAATCACGGTGGGTGAGGGCCCATGTCATGCCTCAGAATACTGAAGCTGGTGGGCCCCTCTTGGAATGTAACGGAGGTTGTGTAAGGCCACAGGGAGGAGTGAACCTTGCTTATTCATCCAGCTCTTTCCTCCAGATGCTGATCTCTTCTGATCCGTGGTTCCCAGCCTTTCTTTCTGCCCCACACCTGAACGATACAACACATTCCCTCTGGATTAGTGGCTGAATGTATCAGTGACGTTTAAAGGGAGGGGAGGTGCAGCTTGAAAGGCTGTGTGCGTTATTCTCATGTTTACCCCAACTCGGGGTGAGATGTGAGACTTACTGATTGACTGTATTTCCCCCATCCTGGTTTAAACCCCGTCTGGGTTTAATAGCATCTTTGCTGGTTATTCCTCATTTGCTGAGTGTGCCTTTCCCACCCCCGCCAGATCCACTGCTCACCCTTCCTTGCCCTTCGCTGTGCCTGGGAGGCTGACAGGGGACGGGAGAGATGGTCTGGGATCCTTTCCTCCATCCTCTTCAGTGTCTTTCTGGCATGGGTTGCTTCTCTTTATCCTGATGGACGGCCTTTCTTCCGTGGTCCCAGTGTGCAGTAGGTTCTAATAACACTATTTTCTTCCCTTTTGAACCCTGGGCATGGTCACCGTTTCCAACTGTTACTAGGCCCTGGGTGTGGCAAGATCCCTTGTTGCTCTCTTAGCCCTGCTCACACTTCTCTATGAAGATGCTTCATTTTTAAAGCCTCTTCCTTTGAACCATCCGGGTTGAGGTCTGTTTCCTGATGGACTCCTGAGTGATCCAGTGATCTTGGGACAAACAGAAACGCTTCCGTATTAAATAGTCACTGATGATAACATGTACCTGGCTTTCAGAAACGTTCAAACATCATCAACATGTATGGTTCACAATACAGAAATGATGGCATTCTCTCAGGCATGGTGGATAAAGGACCATGTATTATTAAGCCATGGACTCTGCTTCTGACCTGTCAAGCCCGGGAGCACGGATAACAGGCTGGGTGTAAAGTCAGGTGAGATGGGCTTGAGTTCGGGCTCTGGCAGCCACGGGTTGGGAGATCTTGAGGAGGCTGCCTTGCCACTCTGCTCCTCGGCCTCCACTTTGGCAATCCAGAGTCACCCTGACTGTTGTTACATCCCTGGCGCAGATGTTAACGTGAGGAAAAACGAGGCCATGTATGTGAAAGGGCTTCATGAACTGTCCAGCACTCAGATGTGCGGGCCAGTTGCAGCCCAGAGCAGGCAACCATTTCGGGGCCAAACGTTGGACAGGAGGGACAGAGGAGGAAACACCTAACTTCAGTGCAGGGAGGTCCCAAGACCCAGAGAGGCAATGAGAAGGCGGCACAAGCTACCTTTTTCTCCCCATCCCAGCTTACCGCCTCCTCTTCCCTCACATGACGAGACCTTTCCTTACCCTGAGTGATAGTGCTGGGCAGAGAATTAAGGAGAACCTCTAAGTGGAGGAAAAGTCATGCACCAGAGGTAGTCCACGCTTTCTGGAGACCAGTAAGAGAGAAACAGACATTCCAGTAGGAGGCAGGTCACACATGTCCTAGGTAAGAGGAAGAGCCTGGAGTCATAGAGGACCAGCTGCACTTCCAACTGGGTCACTCACCCTCTAACTAATTCTCCTGGTCAAGTTACTCAATCTCCCTTTCTTGATCTGCAACCAGGGAAGAATACCCACCTCAAACGTTTGTTCGGAGGCTTGCATGAGACAATCCCCGTAAAGTATTCAGCCTGGGGCCTGACTATTGGTAAGTGCTCAGGAAAGACTGGCCCCTATTCTTCTTAGTATCCTATTCCTGGGAGTCAGAGGATCCCTTCTAATTGGGTGATCCTGGAATGATTCCCCCCGGAGGGGGCAGTGAACTGGGCTTGGAAGCTAAATTCTCGGTTTGGCATTCACAGTTAGTCCGAGGCACCAGCTGCACCAGCCCATAGCTGCCCATAGCACCGGGCGCAGCTCTGTGTCTGGTGCTCCAGGACTGAGGGGCGAAGGCAGGCTGCAGAACGCAGGCCTCCCGGCGGGCAGAGGAAACCAACACAAGTTCTGGAGTCGGGGAAGGCCGGGATCAAAGCGCTCCGAGGCAGGCCGGGGCGCACCAAAGGGAGGCTAGCGACTTGCATCAGCACAGATTCCGTGATGCTCTGCAGACGTCTCGGGGCTGCTGGGCTTTACGGGAACCCACAAGAAAGGAAAGGGCTGGGGAGCAGGCAGGGCGGGGGCGGGTGAGGGCGCTAGGGTGCGCTCGCCTGCCCGCTCGCTCCCGGCGGCGCCTGCCCGGGCCTGGACGCGCCCGGGACGGCGGAGGCCACCGAGGAAGAACCCGCTCCCTTTCCCCCTCCTTCTTTCCCCCCGAATTACTGGAAGTACTGTGTGGGAGAGACGCAGAAGCATCCGGATTTTCAAGCGCGGGGCGGGGGAGGCCCGGGCAGCCGCTGCTGCTCAAAGGAAAACTAAAAGTGCGTCTGTTCGCGCCGCTTCGACACGCGGCTGCTCCCGGGAGGGCCCTGGACGCCCAGACCGCGACTCCCTTTGTAGCCCCCCAAGAGCTCGCCAAGGCGGCCGGGGGCCGTGTGGCGCGGGATGGGACGGAGAAGCGAGGAAGAAAGTGTCACGATTTCTTCTCCTGCGCTCCACCCGCCCCCCACCGTCCCCACCCCCAGTTTTCTGGGTTTTGCCGCTGCCGCTGGGGAAAGGGCTGAACGGTTTTGCGTCAAAGGACTGCATTTACACAGTCCTGCTGAGACAGGAGCGTAAACACACCCAGGCAGGCAGGACGCAGGATTTAAAAGTCAAAAACAAAAACGCCAAGCCCCCGCGCTGGGTGCGCGCATCCGTCTGCCCGACACTTCTCGCCCTGACCGGGGGAGTTGGGGACTCTGCCAGGCAGGCGGCGGCGGAGGTGCGAGGAGCCCGGCCAGCCTCGCCTCTTCGCGCGCGTCCTTGGGGATGGAGCTCAGGACAGAATGTGTTTTATAGATGTAAACAATGACCCCGAGTATTGTTTGGGATTACCGTATCTTGGGGCCATTGGGGCGGCCAGATGCCGCCAGCCGTCCCGGAAACGCCAGCGCTTTATATAGAGCCCCGGGAAAGCTTTGAGTTCCCGGCTCTATTTTTCTTTCTTAGCAACACCCCCACTTTAAAGATAAGGAAACTGAGGACCGAAACCGTGATGTGTTACAGTGCATAAGGCTTCACACATCTTCCCGTTGGGTCCTCACAAGGACCCTGTGGGGGTACAGATGGTACACGTAAGAGTTGGGTAAAGCGAGACTAAGGCAGAGCCTGGACCAGAACCCAAATTCCTTGACTCCTAGTACAGTGCTCCTCCGGATCATCTCTGCAGAAGGATTGAAGTCCCAGAGCTGACAAGGGCCTTAGAAGGTCATGTCTCAACCCCTTCGTTTGATAGGTAGAAACTGAAGCCCAGAGAGGTTAAGGGAGTCGCCCAAAGTCTCACAGCTCGTAAACAGCACAGCCTGGCGTTCATACTCCAGGGCCTGTGCTCTTTACCCCGCACCCCGCCCAGCGAGGCGGGAGAACCTAGGAATCCGCACTACCTACTGCCTGAACTTCGCTCCAAAACAGCTGAAGACAACGTTGGGGCACACCCTCTCCCGGGCCTCCCTCTTCCCTTTTTTTTTTTCTTCCAAATTCGTAACAGTCAAGGTTGCTTATAATGCCCGATTACTCCTATTAGATGCGTCCTAATTGCCCAGCGTAGAGGGCGGCCTGAATGTCTTGACTGTTTAATTTCGTCTTCAAGGCTACTCCTAACAAATTAATTTCAGGGCCGAAAAAACGGGGCGGGTGGGGGGGAAGGGGCGGGAAGCAGTGGGCAGCCAGCCACGGAGGGGAAAATAGGCAGGCCGGCCCCGCCCGGCGGCGCCTCGCCCCGGCAAGGCCCGGCCTCAGGGAGGTGCGGATACCCAGCGCGCCCAGGGCGCCCGCTGCTTCAGGCGGCGCCGCGGAGGA
Source organism: Tursiops truncatus (assembly GCF_011762595.2). NCBI lineage: Eukaryota > Metazoa > Chordata > Mammalia > Artiodactyla > Delphinidae > Tursiops > Tursiops truncatus. The sequence continues at coordinate 66,800,304 of NC_047047.1, read as the reverse complement.
CGCCGACGACCATGCGCGGCCGCGCCCTCCCTGCGAGCGGCTCTGCGCGCCCGGCTCCCAGCCTCGCGGTGGCGCCGCACCGAACCGCCCGTCTCGCTCTTCGGGACTGTGATTATTTTCTAAAACCCGGCGCCGAGGCCCCTGCGGCCGCTCTCGGGGGCCCCGCCCCGCGCCCCTTCCCAGGGTGGTGGAAGGGGGGGAGGCCGTGGCGTGCTAGGGAGCCGGCGAGGGAATCCCTCTCCCTCCACGTCACCCGAAAGCAAGGGAACCCGCACTCGCGTCCTCTAACGCAAATGACCATCTTTGGCAACATGCGCCAATGGAGCAGACCAAGGGCGCGGGGCCGGGGGTGGGCTGTGGGGGGAAGGGCCAGGAGCCTCGGCTCCCCCAAACCGCGCCAGCGGTCCGCTCCCACACCCGCCACCCCCTTCCTTCCTAGCGCTGGGTGTGCGGCTGGCGTCAGCGCGGCCGGGAGCCGGGGCAGGGAGGGTGGCGCTGCGCCCGCCTCCTCCCGCGCCTCTTCCTCCTCCTCCTCCTCCTCCTCGGCCTTCTCCCTCCGCCTCCCCGCGCGCTCCTCCCTGCAAGGTGGAGTCTGGGGTTGACGTGAGGTACAGGGGCTGGAGAATAAAGAGTGTGGAGTTGAACTCGTGCCATTGTAGTGACTCATCTCGGGCAGAGCGCTGGGGCTCCGAGCAAACCAGCGAGCAAGCGAACGGCGTTCGGCGGGGACAGAGAGAGGGAGTGAGAGAGGCGCGGACGGGCGACACGGGCCCGTCCGGGAGCGGGCGCCGGGGAAGGGGTGCAGGTCCGGGCGCCGCAGCTGTGGCACGGGGAGCGGAGCCGCGTCCCTCTCCGCGCCGGCTCAACTGGAACCCCACCGGCCGCGGGCCGAGCGCAGGCTGCCTTCTTCTAGTCAAGTGTCCGAAGCGCTCGAAACTCCGGCGGCGAGTCGGCCACAGGAAGTTTATTCTCAGCTCCTTTTCTAAAAGGAGGAAATAGAAGTTTCTCCAAGCGGGCAGCCTTTCTTTTCGCCTTTTTTTTGCCCTGCCTGAAATCGGGGGTCCCCAGACCTGGCAGGCTTGACTCGCCGGGCTCCTATTCTTTTTTACTTTCCAATTTTTGATTGAGCCGGCGGTCCGGGCTGAGCTCCGGTTGCGCGCGGGGGCAGGAGGGCGCGCGCAGGGGAGGGACAGAGGGACGCGCGGACTTTTTAGTGGGAGGGACCGGGTGGACAGCCGGGACCGGGTGGACAGCCGGACCCGCAGCGCTCGTAGAGCAGGAAAGAAGTGCAGCGCTCGGCGCTCGGGGGGCACTGTTCCCGGGGTGTCGCCGCCGAGGGGCAGAAGCCCGGGAGCGAAGACTAGAGCCCGAGGCGCGGCCCGCAGGGAGCCAGCGTTCAGCAGCCGGTGCGCGGCCTCGGCGAGGGCGGGGGAAGAAAAACACCCTGTTTCCTCTCGGGCCCCCACCGCGGATCATGTACCAAGATTATCCCGGGAACTTTGATACCTCATCCCGGGGCAGCAGCGGCTCTCCTGCGCACGCCGAGTCCTACTCCAGTGGCGGCGGCGGCCAGCAGGTAGGTGCGGGGCCCGGGTGCACCTGGCGGCGCGGGCGGATACCCGCCTTCCTCTCGCCGCCACTGCCTCTCTTGCTTTCTTTTCCGTTTCTTGGTTTGGCGAGAAAATTCCTACGGGCCACCATTGTAAGTTCTGGATTTTCGTCTTGTCCTGCCCACACCTCCTTTCATCCCCTCTACCCAACGCCAACACTTTTTTTTTTTTTAAACTGGAGCGGCGAGCGGGCTGGAGCAGCCAGCAAACCCTATCCTTCACACTACATCTTATCCAGACCAGCTCCTGGAATTGCAGGTCCCTTTCCCAGGAGCCTGTACCTCCTCTTCCAGGAATCCACCTCCATTCTCCTCTCTTTCCGTGGTGGACAAAAAAAAAAATCTTTGCACCCACGGGCCCCTCCCTACATCTCGGGACCTTATTCTTGAGAAAATCCCTCTCCTTCTCTTTCCCGGCCCCCATCGGTCTTAATTTCTGAAAAATGTTGGGGACTCGGAAACATGGTTGGGCTCCTTCAAGTAATCCGGAGTGGGTGCGGGTTGGCGCTCTGGGAATCAGGTGCGAAGGTCAGGAAGGAAGGAGGAGGTCAGCCTTGATTGGCTCGGCTGCGCCTAGGTGCCCGGCGCCCATCCATCTCCTGTTAGGGTCGGAGAAGGAGTCTGCACTGCCACCAGAAGGGGCGCCTTGTGGGTCTGGGAGTACCTTGGGGCAAGGACGCCTGCAGAGAGAAGGGGGGCGGGGAGGGTGGAGAGACCTCGCTTGGGCTCCTGAGTGGTTCTGGAAGCCGAAAAACAACTTGTTTCTAAAGCAGGCGGACTGGTTTGCACTGGAGGGATTGTGCGTGCGATCTGTCTATAAATACCAGAATAAATAAATACCAGGAGGGTGCTGCTGGGTTGGTGGTGCTGGTGGGGTGCCTGTCCTCGGCAGCAGCCACCCCCCCACCCCGAGGCTTGTGAGGGAGCTGGCTTAACAAACAAGGCCGCTAGAACCTGAAACCCGCCTCAGTCAGGATCTGCAGAGTCTGTAGCCAAACTGGCTGCAGCAAGAGTTGCTCTGGTAAGGCAGTGGCCTTGGCCTCTATCCGCCAGCCAACCAGAAGGGGTTGGGGTGGGCTTCCAGGGAGGAGGGACCCTGATGGAGAATAAAATGGAGACACGGTGCTCTTTGGTAACTGAAGAGGGGTATCTTATTCCAGAGTGGCTCCCCGTACCTGGTGAGTCCTCAAAACGGCTTTTCTGTGTCTTCCCTCTTCCTGCCCTGGTGTCCCCATAAGCACCACTGTAGAGAGCCTAGTCTGTGCACTGAGGGTGCAGCCAGTGCACCCCTAATGACGGGTACCAAGGTGATGAGTTTCCAATTTTGTTCCAAAGTGTTTGATTTTGTTTGCTTTGCAGCCCCATTGGTGGTTTGTATTGAATCCAGCTATCGTTAGGCAATGGGTCAGAGTCATTTATAACCCATTCCCTCATTCTCCGGTTCAACAGCCCCCAAAAAGTCCCTCTCTGCCTCTCCGAACCAGGAAGGGATCTTTTGATTTCTCGTCTGCTCCTTTGGCTGCCGTTTCTGTGGCACTCATCACTGAAATGTTACAACCTCGCCTCCTGGCTTTTCTCAGACCCTGGGGCCTAGATGGGAAGTCAGACCGGACATCAGTGCCCCAACTGAATAATCTGTGTCACTAGGGCTTTGAGCCCAGGATGTGAGCGGAGGCAATTCCCTGTTTTGGAAGAAAATCAGACAGGAAACCAGTGCTAGGAAGAAGGAAAAGAACTCAGTCCAGCAGAGTGTAATGGGGCCTCATTACCGAAGCAAAAAGCAGCTGTTGGCTAATTCCTAGCATGCTGTAACACATGAGGATTTTGCAATTAGTAATAACTGGTGCACGGGGTTCTTGCATATACGCCTGCCCATTCGGCCCAGCAGCTTGAGTGAGGCGCCTTTCAAACCAGAGGGATTGGCAAGGTATTGTAGCTTTGGACAAGTTTCTCAGCCTATCCACCCCTGAGGGAGGGGGTGGGGGAGGGAGGCAGGGTTTTTTTCTCTCATCTCTGTGACTTTGAGCAGAGCTGTTCTGTGGTCTTAAGGACTGACGCGAGACGCTTTTGTTACTTCCCAAGTCTGTGACCCCGCTCTGGCTCGAGGTAACTTTATTGCATACCAGATAAAACCTGTAGTCACTTTATTTCTCTCAGCTTCCTTTACGGGGAGACTTTCCTGACAGTTAGTGATGGTCCTTCTTCCTTTTGTGGCATCTCAGCGGACCAATCAGTGTAAGAGCATTCTCTGGTTTCACCCTGGGCAAGTGAATATTATTTTTCTCTGCTCTCTTTGTTTGTGGGGTCTGATATTCCTGAGAAGTTTGTTGCTGTTTACTCAACCTAGAACATTCCTCTCCTCTCTCACTTCATAAAGCTTGATCTTAACACATGGCCATGCGTTTCAGTGACTTGGGGAAGGTGGTGGGGGGCAGATAACTCTGTTGAAACCTCTGTTCTTGTATATGGCAGGAACTTGAAGCATGGAAAATATTTCCTGTTCCAGTTATAGTTTTAATCTCAGAGGCTGGTCATTGGTGATTTGATTTGTCACTAATAGTTGCACACACCTCCCCCTCCTGGCTTTTTCTTTTTATTGTTGTTGTTGTTTTCTTTCTCTCTCCTAACTTTCCTAGGAAAACACCTACCAGATATATGCCCTGCCTGGCTGCACGACTCTTAAACCGTTTCAGGCCTTGAGCATTACGCAATTCAGCCAGTTACACAAACATAGGTCATTTCATAACTTGTTTTCATCAACTGGGCCCCCTTTTAATGAAAAACAAAACAAAAACAAGACCCAGAACTTTTCCAAGGCTGCCATTTGTCTGTTCCTCAGATAACTTGTGAAAATAAATCAAGGGGGACAGTTCAAGGAATACCAGACTAGCTCTCTTCTTTGGCAACCATCCTTTTCCAAGACACACACACACACACACACACACACACACACACACACACACACACACACACACACAGACACACACACACACACACACACACACACACACACACACACACACACACACACACACACACACACACACACACACACAAAATTCCCCAGAGTGAAGTTTTGCCAACTGTACCCAGGCTGGGACATTCCTCACATCAAAGAACTTTTACCAGAAATGACTGTGATTCCCAAGTCAGCCCCAGTCATACCTCTCTAGTGCCCCCTACGGGACATTCTTAGAAGAACTATCTGGGGAATGTATTTTTCCAGCCCCAGAGAGTGTTAACCTGGTGAGTTTTCGGAATTCTTAGGATTTTTTTCTTTTTAATCCAGGACAAATAAATGCCGTATATTTAACAGTCGATAACTAGGAGCTGCTTGACTTTGAAATGCAGTTTCTTTTCAACGTAGTTGAAAAGGGAGTGCTTTTTTCCTTTCCCTATTTTGACATCTGTCAGCACAATGTCTTCAAATTCCCAAGGCTTGTTTTCTTGATATTGTTTGTATTAGGACATTGGGAATTTTATTTGGGGAGGTGGTCTTCAGAATTGGTGGGAAGGTGGGAGGTGTATATTAAGGGTCTGGTGCCTTTTTTTTTTTTTTGCCTTGATCTCACAGATGTTGTAGATTAGGATCAAACGAAATGTTATCCCAGGAATTTGTCTGTTCCGCTGATTCTTGATGGTGGAAGTCAGTGTCACTGTTTCATCAAAGTGAATGGGGTGAAACCGCAGTCACGTATTGTCTGAGTGGCAGTTGAATTTTCCTATCCAAACTCCTGAGTGCATTTCCATTACTTTATTTCTGCCTGCCTCATTATGCAAGGTGAGTGTAAAGTTAGGAGGCTCTGTTTTTTTCTTTTCTGTCTTATTACAAACACACCCGAACTTACGCATCCAAATCACTGTTGTCCCCTTCATTGTTGTTCCTTGAGAAGACTAAATACTTATTTGAATGCTGTGGCTATTAGATTCAGAAAGGTTTTACAACATCCCTCTTTGGGACTGCCTTCAGCAAATTCTTTTGAAAACCCTCCCTCCTAACATATCTTTGTCTTTTGAGGGTGAATTTGATATTTGGAAGTTATCAAAAGATCTGACATATAAAGAACCAAGTGTGATGTATGAGGTCTGGGTGATCTGTCTGGGTCCAAAGCAGGGTGTGACCCCGAATCCTGTTGGTCTTCATCTCCGGAGTCTTCCTGGGACAGCAGTCACCAAGACAAGGCACATCAAAAGCAGGCACCTTTGCCACCTCTACCTTAGATTTCCCCACTCTGTTATACAGGAGCAAAGGTACTGATTTTGAGAATTCGGGAGGCTAACTTTCTGGTCTGTTTGTTGAAAGAAAGAAAAAGAATTCGTGTTTTATGGATGTGTCTCATCTGTGTTGTATGTGGTATCTTTTGATGGCCACAGCATTTCAAAATGACGGCAGCTGCCCTGATTGAGGCAAATATATCTGTTCCAAACTCCATTCGGTAACTCTGTCCCTCTTGGACTCACTGGGCTGGAGAGGGAAGGTGTAAGACTCCTCTTGCCCGCTGCTGTCTCGCACCCTGTCACGTGGCAGTGACTTGGCCACGCTCACCTGCTGTGGTTGTAGAGAAGATGAGATGGCATCCCCTTCCCGTGGAGTGCAGAGCTGTCCCAGGATTGGTGGAGGTACAAAAGGGATCCACAGAATGGTGGAGAGAGTCCTCTCATGCTTTGGAGTGGAATTTCTGTCCAGAAGGGCCCTGGGAGGAAAGACACTGGGGAACCTGGTGGAAACTCTGTGTTGATCGCCTTATTTTCCTTGCTTTTTTCTTTTCTTCTTTGCTGTGCTTCACCCTGGCAGTTAGGTGAAGAAAGATAGCATGATTCTTTCAAGTGAACCTGACAGGAGGCAGGTCACCTGAGATAGTGTTTGTAAAATTTGGGGAAATCACGAGTTATTAGGACCATTTCCATGGTGAGCTAAGTGGCTTTCCTCAGAGAGGAACGAAAGGTCAGAGGTCAAAGTGATGTCCACTGCAGAATCTGTGAAAATTGGTTGAATTCCATATAGAAGGCTTTGGAGAACACCCCACGTTAGGTAAAAATACAGAGCATTTGAGTCAAACTGGACCTCAGCAGGGTTATTCTGGGGCATTTGAAGCAGCATTTGCCCTGCCTTCTCCTCTTCCCCAAGCCAGTCTCCTGGGATGTTGGAATTTTCCTTTTCCTGTGCTGGAAAACTAAAAAAAGGGGTTCTTAAGAGAAAGAACCCAGTCTCTTCCCAGATATGCATAATCATTTCTGCCTGCTGAGGCAGGTCACAGGTATTCATGGGGTTCATGGCTTGAGTGCTTTGTGGCCCAGTCAAGAATCAATCTGATGGAGAAATACCTGGCTGAGGTGATGGGCCCAACACACCAACTCTGACTTCCATCTCAAATGCCATTTCTGCCCAGCCCAGGAGTTTCTGGGATAAGCCCTGCCCCATCCACGTCTGCAGAAAATAGGAACCCAAACCCTACTTCCTGGACCTTTCTGCAGAAGGCCGTGGTTGTGACCCTTATTTCTGAATCCAAGGCCCTGCAGAGTTCAGAAAGGTCATTTTCCCAACTTAGCAACTGCTGGGCTACAGGGACCTGTCTGACCTGATGAAGTTGGGTGGCCCTAGGGGCCCTGTGTTCTGAGCTGTCTTTCTCATAGGCAGTGGGAGGACACACGTACTTGCTGAGCGGCCCCGCAGCTCCCTTAAATTCAGGGTGCTTCAGGATAAGGAGGTTCTGCTGCCCAAAGACCTGCAGCAAGGCTTGTAAGGGCTCAAACTTGGGCTTCAGGTTCTGGAGATTCAACCTGTCTAGTGAGAGTCCATCCCTTCACTCCCTGGGTTAGAAGAATAGTTGTGATTTTTTGCTTTCTCACTTCCTCTCTTTATTCTTTTTCCACGAACCTGAGCATGAGAGATGAGAATGATCCTCTAGGACAGAGGCTGCCAAACTCTGGCCCGAGTAGTTTTGTAAATAGGGCTTAAGAGAGCACAGGCACGCCTGTTAGTTTACATCTCGTCTGTGGCTGCACTCACGCTAGTGTGGCCGAGCTGAGTAGCTGCAACAGAGACCTCATGGCCCCCAGAGTCTAAAATATTTACTATCTGGCCTTTGACAGCAGAAGTTTGCCAAGATGCTCTAGGAGGTCGGTGGGGGTGGGGGGCAGTTTGTCCTTTTATAGGCATTCTCGCCCACCCAGAAGTCAACAGGATGACACAGTGAAAGGAAGCATTTGGAGGCTCTGCCAGGCTGGAATACCACACAGCCATCCAGCATCTTCGATTCGGTCCCTATAGGAGGAGCTTCCGGGGGGCTGGAGAGCCCCAGGGGAGTCAAGTGAGGGTCCTGGGTTCCCTCCTGTAGCCCCCCACTCCCAGCACACACCTGGTGCTGCATCAGGGATCAAACCACCCTAATGCCCGCAGCTGGGAGACCCCATCTTGGTTTCTGTCCGGTGTTAACCCGTTCGTAGAGAGCTGTGATTTCTCCCCAGCATGACATTTGACTAATTCTTGGGTCTGTTGTCAGAGAAGAATGCCAGGCTAACTTCTGGCTTCACAGACTCCTAGGCCCTCCTCTCCTCTCCAACCCCAGTGTCGCTTTCTGAAAAATACCTTTGGAGTTGAGACAAGACACATCTGTCAGATCTCACTTAAACTTGTGTGTGTCTCAGAGAGCCTCCACCTGCAGACAAAAGCCTTCTTTATCACAGCCCCCGTCCCCTCAGGGGCTAGGACGTGTTTTCCTTGCAGTTTAGAGCCAGTGTGTTCTCCAGATGGCTTTACCTCCCTCTGAAACAAGTTGTACATGCATTCAGAGGCAGTCATTACCTACTGCCTTGTTTTTATTGCTGTCTTGTTTTGTCTAGACCAAGCCATTGCTGCAAGGAGTCTGGCTGATGGCTGGGCACGGCCTTCCGTGGACCTGCCATCACAGAGTGAGTGGACCGGAGGGCCCCGAGAGGGGCTGGGAGTCAGCCACTGAGTCCTAAGGGATCTTAGTCTCTCAGCTTTGCTTCAGCTTTTTGGCTTCCCTCTCCCAGCCTGAAATGGGAGCCCTTTTGTTTGTTTTTTTGGAAGGAGGAATGAATTTCTTGGGTGCTTTCCTGAAAGGAAAGCTGACAGTTCCCCCACAGAAGTGGAAGGTCACATTAAACCATCCTGCTGGATGCCTCGGGTGTCTTTCAAACCCAGGACCGGACTTGGGAAGAGAAACAATAAAAATGTTGGGTGCTTCCCAGGAATGAGAAGCTGGCATTCTCCCTGGGGCCACCCCTTTTGCACTGTAAGTGCACAGACACTTCCAGGGACGATGCATGTTGAGGATGGTGATGGTGGCGACGGTGGTCGTGATGACGATGACGCCACCTTTCGCTTCTTTGGAGCAGCGTTTCTCAACCCTGGCTGCACATTAGAACCTCCTCAGTCATTTTTTTAAAGCACCTTATCAGAACCCCACCCCAAAGCAATGCATTTAGACCTGTAATGGTGAGGCTGGCTGCGGCATTGGTGTTCTTAAAAAGCTCCTCGAATATTCTAACGTGCAGCCGGGGTTGAGAGCCGCTGGTGTGCTGTTAGAGCCCGTGACTACAAGCAGCTTCTTATTTAATCCTCATGATAGTGCAGTGAGTTTGGTGTTACTACTCCCCTTTCCAGACAGGGAAACCGGGTCCTCAGTGATCCACCAGGGCCTCAGATCCAGGCCTCCTGACTCAGACTACTCCCCATTCTCCCTCCCAATCCAGCAGCCCAAGAGAAACATAGCTGCCTGGGTTTTAGTGCTTCTGCACAAACTCAGCCGCTCACGTGTTCTCACTGCCCTGCCTCCTCACAGCCAGCCCTGGTTGTCTGTTTTTCCTCCTTGAAGATCATTTCCCACTTGTATCCTTCCGTGTTCACTGCATCCTGCCCTCCTTCACACACACATACCCAGATACACCTATTACTTTTCAGTGAGCTCCGGATAAAAAGTCCAGTTGTCTTTGCCTTGGGAGGTGACTCAGAATCCATTCATTGCACTGGGCAGCTCTCCTCACGGACTCCCAGAATCCATTGCGCTGGTAGCTTCACAGAATCCCAGAATCCACTGCACTGGGCAGTTCTCCTCACGGACTCCCAGAATCCACTGCGCTGGTAACTTCACAGAATCCCAGAATCCACTGCACTGGGCAGCTCTCCTCATGGACTCCCAGAATCCATTGCACTGGGCAGCTCTCCTCACAGACTCCCAGAATCCATTGCACTGATGACTTCACAGAATCCCAGAATTCATTGCACTGGGTCACTCTCTTCACTGAATGCCCCTGACCTGGGGCCCCAGGGAAGTCTGGGAGGTGAGACAGGCACATTCCACTACCCAGACTAGGGTCAGGCAGCTGGCAGGGGAGTGAGCAAGGAAGGGTCCACAGCGAAGGGTCCACAGCTCCCTCAGCTGCAGTGAAGTATTTACACAAAGCAACCCGGCTGTCGTCACCAGGGGCAAAGCCCATGGTGGTAGCAGCTGCCGTTGCTGCTGACACTTCTAATCCTGGTTGGTCTGATTGGGCCAATATAGGGGAGATGCTATAGCATCCATGCTAATGGCAGTGGGATTTCATCTGGGGTCAACCAGACCTGTGGGGAGTCCTGGGTGAGGGAAGGTCTATAGGGACCCTTGGTGGGGATGACCCTGATGCTCTGTCCGAGGGCAGTGGGGATGGATACCAGCACTTGGGGCTGGATTTTGAGGCAGGAAAAAACAATGCTACAGAAGCTTGTGTTGCACTGTATTTGAGAGACCTAGCCTCTTTGTCAGGCTGAACTGGGTTTGAATCCTGACCCCACTGCTTATTAGAACGTGGCCTTGGATAAGTTACTTAATCTCTCTAAGCCTGAATTTCTGCCTCTAAAATGGAGATAATGGTAGTTCTTACCTCAGAGGGAAAATTAATGGGACAATCTAGGTTAAACACTACCATGGTGCCTGTCATTTAATAAGTGCTCAGTAAGTGCTAGTTATTATTGTTGTCAATATTTCATCCACCAAGTTAGGGAAGAAAGGATGTGCAGAACCTTTTTGTGGAAACGAATTATCCGAGGCTGAGGGTTTCAGGAGGGGAGCTTTCTCCCGAAAATCTGGAAGTAGGGGATCTTTCCCTTCTCCCTCCTTCTCGCTTTCTAGTAGCTGCCCTGAAGGAAGGTCAAGCCCAGCTGCTGAGGAGCATGGCCCATTTTAGCTTTTGTACTCTGTCATCATCTTATATTTTAAATAGAATGCTTCCTGCAGCATGTTCCACAGAGCTCTGCAACGTGGTCTGGGCATAAATTAAGTGACAGGGAGAAAACTCAGAGCTAGCAGCAAAGTTTCACACAGACACGCCTGTGAGCACAGATAGATAGATATGTAGATAGATAAAGACAGACACAGTGTGTCTGCCCCAAGCAAGATGGGGGTGAAGGTCAAGGAGGACAAGGACAGCAAGGGGAAGTCTGGCAGCAGACGCTACCACTTTCAGTCTCATGGGTCAGAGGATATCTGTTCATGGACCTGGTCTCACCCTGATGGGGCCACAACCCCATCATGAACCTGTTTGGAAAGTAACGAAAGCAGACATAACAACCTTCCTGGTGATCCTCGTTGCTGCAAAGCAGATGGTCGGCAAATCTCCTCAAGGGATCCTAAGCTGGTACCCTCGGGAATAATGGCAAGTGACCCAGAAGTTCAGGAGGCCCCGGGTGGAAGGCCTGCTCTCTTGCAGGTGGGGGCCTAGCTGGCCTGGAGGGCTTCAGAGAGGACCTGCTGAGTGTGAGCTGCTAGGGACCACATCTATCCTAGAAGCCACTGGAGATATGACCACATCCTCGCTGAGCCAGTTGGGGATGGAGTTTCCAGGACCTCAGTCAGGGAGCAGATCTGACATGGGGGTCCCAGGAATAGTTAAGATCCCCTTGGTTCTTGGATGTGCAGGAAGTCCACCCAGTGTCTTGACCTTGGCTTCCCAGGCTCTGACTTTACTTTCTGCCAGTTTTGGCCTCCTGGCTCTGCTTGTCCTGTTCTGCAGTATTTATTGGCTCAATCCTACTTTTCTCCTCATTTCAGAAATTCCGGGTAGATATGCCTGGCTCAGGCAGCGCCTTCATCCCCACCATCAACGCCATCACGACCAGCCAGGACCTGCAGTGGATGGTGCAGCCCACGGTGATCACCTCCATGTCCAACCCGTACCCCCGTTCGCACCCCTATAGCCCCCTGCCGGGCCTGGCCTCTGTCCCCGGGCACATGGCCCTCCCAAGACCCGGCGTGATCAAGACCATTGGCACCACTGTGGGCCGCAGGAGGAGAGATGAACAGGTACAGTTCCTATCAGGAGCCGCATTCGTGGCTTTCCAGGCCTTATAACGCAGTGTTTCTCTGAAGACTGGCAGGGAGCAGGGTCGACGTTCCGGGAGCGCTGGGGAGATGAAGGAGCTCAGGACCAGTGGAGGCAGAGCTAGAGACCTGAGAGTCAGGCATTTCGCCTGTGTCCCTTAGAATCTGTGTCTTAGTTTCCTCAGCTGCAAAATGGAGATAGGGTCTTGCTGGCCAGGACTTGCTTCCAGCCGAATGAGATCATGGTGGGAAAGCACATAGTGAGTGGTGAGGCGTCAGCAATGGGCAGGACTTAGGCCCTGCCTATAGCAGTATCATTCTCTGATAACTTGGTACAGGGGCCACAGGACAAGCAGCCAGTGAACCCTGGCTGGGAGCTTTCTGGGGAGTCCTTAACTGTCTCCCAGTATCTGGTAGATACCCAGCAGTCCTAAAGGCCCCCGCCCCTTCTAGACCAGTACTGCCCACACTACTTCCATTCTCCCTCCATGGTTCAGGCCTCCAACTCAAGGCAGGACCCCGTTTCAAGTGCCTGGGATGCACATTCCGGAAGTGGAGGGACGCTGGGGTCTTTGGAGTCTGCTCAGCTGCTTGAGCTCCCGGGGCTGGGGGGGGGGAGGTGGTCAGATATCATCAGCCTTTTTTTTCCTCAAGGGGCTCAGCTTTGAGCAGGAGTCAACCTGGCTGAGAGAGACGCCAGCAAAGGGTGGGGCCTCTGCTCTCTAGGTAGCATCTACCCAACACTCAAAAGGCCCATTGTCTGTATTAACAGATTACCAGGGCAGCGATGGCCCCCTGCTTCCCAAAAGAGAAATCAGAGTCATGCATAATTCCAGAAAGGAGGGAATGAGCCTTCCAAGAGCCCCATCTGTCCCCCTTCACAGATGACACAGCCAAGGCCTGGACACAGCTACCTGGGGCTACTTGGCAAGTGAGTGGGGAAGCGTGGCCTAGAACCAGGCCCCTGGACCCCTGTGCGGTGCTCCTTCTCCAGCACCATGCCACCACAAGTCCAGGGAAGGGAGATACTTTGGCAGTAGAATCCCTTTTTCAAATGAAATGTTAGCTTGAAGAATTACTTCAGTTACAGCTTTGGAACCCCTCCCCATTTCAACCACTGTCCACCTCCACTCCTTGTTCCAATCCAAGGACCTTTCAAACGTGGTGCCCAGTGGATAATTGCAGATCCAGTGCCACTAGTCCCCAGGACACTTAGAATCACAAGGGTCACTGCTCTGAGGAACCGGAAGCTTTCACAGGAGCCCCGTTCCTCTGAGGAAAAAGCTGGGCCTTGTATCCATTACATGTTGGTTGGTTCTATTAGTGGCAGGGCCCTGTGCAGGGGCAACTTGGAGGGGTGTGTGTAATAGACAGTAACAGACACAGCTCCCGGGTGCTGTCTGCTGCTGGGGCAAATGGCCAGTATCCCCCTCACTGCTGCTTTCCATACCTGTAGTTATAAATATTGCAGTAGCAGTGATCCTAAGGTCCTCTATAAATGTGCCTCCTTCAGGGAGCCCAGGGTGCTAAGCTTTGTAGCCACTGACGATTTGGATTCTCCCTGTATGTAAGGGACCCCTGAGTAAGAGCCAGGCTTGGGAGGGACTCTTGGGTTAGCAGGACAACAAAGCAAGATGTGCTGAATACTCTTCATCCTTTTCTGGACCTGGCTCACACCAAATCTAGAAGTTTATATCTGGAAGAGACTTTGGAGACCAGCTTTTCTATAATTTTCAATAATTATAGAAAATTCAATAATTTTCCCTCTGCACCTATTTTACAGATGAGGAAACTGAGGCCCAGAAAGAAGGGCCTTGTCCAGGCTCACACAGTGAGTTAGTGGCAGAGCCAGGACTGGAATCCACCTCTTTTGACCTTCAGCCCTGTGGTTTTCCTACCGCACCACCTAGGCGTGCCCTAAGACAATTTGGAGAATTTCCTTCCTTTTTGAGAGGGAGAGAGAGAGCCAGAAGTGTTTTATCCCATGTCAGTTAGGAGTTCAGATAATCGTCTGGCAGCTTGGAGGAAGCCTAGGTGGCGGCATCCTAGAACCTTGGCTCTTTGGGTTCCTAGCCCGAGGGTCTTTTCTCAGAGGCTCACTTCCACCTTCCCAGCCTCCCCCAGGGGGAGGAACCTGTTACCAGGGGCTGGCCTGGTGCCTCACTGCCCTCCTCCGTAACCTGCCCCAGAGGCTCCCTCTGAGGCCAGCAGTGGCGGGGAGGGGCGGGTGTGTGTGGCTTGTGGATGGGTATGTGGTGGTGCTGACACACTCAAATTGTAACCGTGTTGTCACCACCCCTGAACACTTCCTAAGCCTAGAGCTCCCACAAGTTGCCCCACGCCTCACCACATAGGGGCGAGGCTTCTAGGGCAATCGGGAGGTCAGAATTTGTCCAGAAGCAGCCAAGGGGGAACGGAGGCCAAAGTGGACCAGGACCAGCTCTCCATCTTTTCTGCCCCTCATCAGTGAAGGAGGAGGGGGGCTAGCTGGGCCTCAAGGGGAACCCTGGGAGCCTTTCAGTGCTGAGCCCTGAACCCACGACTGCAGCAGGGTTACCCTCTTGGACTCAGGCTGAGACAGGGTTAGGAGTAGCAAGTATTCAGGGCCTTGGCCAAGTGGCCTTGTGACCTCAGCTGGTCTCCACAGAGAACAGGGTGCCTGAATCTGCGGACTCTGGGTCCCCAATTGATTTGCTGCTCAGTGAGTGCAGAAAAGGCATCAGAGAGGAGACCTCTGAATTGCATCTTCTTCTTTCTAGCACTTTCTGGTTTAGAGAGGACTCTCACACTGCATCTCATCTGATCATTGCAGAAACGTTGTGGAAGGCAGGGCAGGTCCTATTAACCCCATTTTACAAATGGGGCTCTGAGGCTCAGAAGGGTCAGTAATCTGTCCAAGTCCACCCAGAAGTGCCACACCTGTGTTTGGCTCCCAGCTGCCTGACGCCTCTCAGAAGGGAGACCGTGGAGCCAACGGCTCTTTGGGTTCCTAGGCAGAGGAGGGGCCTAAGGAGGGAAGTGGAGCCGGGACTCCAGCATGGACTCCAAGACCGGGTCTCTGGAAGGGGCCTGAGGACTAAGAGAGATGCTACCGGCTGGATGGGCTCAGGTCAGTGTGCACCACCTGGGGGCTGCTGCAGTGATGCTGTGTCCCGTTCAGGACGTCACAGCCACACACCTTCAAGGCTGCAGGGAGCATCCTGGGGACTCTGGCCTGGGCCCAGCCTGGGCAGTGGCTCCCTCCCTCACAGGATGGCTGGTGGTCCAGGCAGCATCCGTCAGTGGGGCGGCTTCTCTCTTAGCCCCTCCGAAAGTGGCTTTGGCCCTTTCCCCATGTATCCCTTGAGGGTAGGACTCAGGTCTTATTCCCCCAGAATCTTCTAAGCCCCAAGTACTGTACTTGGCATCTTGTAGGGGTACCGTCAGTCTGATGACTGAAGGGGTGGTCTGTCCTTTTGAACTGCTTTCTGCCTTGGCCCCCAGCCATCTCCTCACATCACCTCTGCGAGGGGCTGGTGGCCCTCCTCTGGAAGGAGGGCTCTGTGTAAGCAGAGTGTCAGCCCCGATGGTGGGGGCAGAGTTCTTGTCCTCTGGCCTGAGCCGCGGGCCCCTAACCAACCTCAGTGTGAGGAGCTGTGGGGGGATTTGTGTTCACTTGGTCTGTTGACAAAGCTCTAAGCCCTCACACTGTGCCTGGCGTGCAGAAGGGCTCGTTGGTTGAATGAGTGCATGTGGTGGGCAGCAGGGTTTAACCTGCCTCAGGGCCCCTCCTCCTTTCGCTGGTCCTGTCCAGCCCGGCACTGTGCCAGGCTCACGGGTGAGTCCTCGGGGTTGAAGTGTGAGCAGCCAGCGCTCGAGGGCTGGCAGAGGGGCTTGGGAGTGGGGTGGCCCTCCCTCTGGCAACAGAACATGCCCCCCTGGGTGCTTCTTAGTCTGGGCCCAGCTACTTAATCACGTGGAGATAATGAGGCTCGCAGAGCAGGCAGGGTTATGGGGAGGAGTAATTAGGCAGAGAGTGGAGGAAGCTGCGTAAGTGGGTGGGGCGGGCCTGGCACGAGGGGACTCTGCGGGAAGCAGTCCCAGCCCGTTCTCTCGGGCCTTGGCACTGAATCGGGGCTGGCCTGACACGTGCTGCCATCATGCTTGGGCTGGTGAGTCCCTGACCCATGGCTACCCTGTTCTCCCTTCAAACACGCGACATCACCTTCCGGGGGGGTTCAGCTCTAAGCGCCCTCCCAGGCGTCCACACAGCAGTGAGCCGTGTGTTCTGGGCCTCTGAGCCGCGCTCCTCTTGCCTTCGGCCCTCCCCTCCCCAGTTCCAGAAGGGCTTCTTCCCCTACTTCAAATGCAGTTAAAAGCCGAAAAGGTGGTGAGCCATTTATCCGAGCCTAACCGTGATCCTTGACCTTGGCCTCTAGCTGTCCCCGGAAGAGGAGGAGAAGCGTCGAATCCGGAGGGAGAGGAACAAGCTGGCCGCGGCCAAGTGCCGGAACCGCCGCCGGGAGCTGACAGAGAAGCTGCAGGCGGTGAGGAGCTCTGCGTGGGGCGGGCGCACTTCTGGGCGGGCCAGAGCAGGGACCCCAGGGCTCCTGGCCCTCCCCCTCCTCCTTGCCCCTAGTGGCTGACATGTGAGTCAGTGCAGACAGAAACATTGCTTCACATGGGTCAGCACTGCCCTGATTAAAGGAGAGGGCTGGGGAGAGGGAGCTGGCCTTTAGCACCAGCCTGGGCCCAGAGAGAATTGGACAGGCTTCTTGGGCCTGGTACCCTTTCTCATTCAGCACCTGTGCAATCCCTGCACTGAGACCTGCTGGGGCTCCTGGGTGAGGGATGGCAGAGGGTGTTGGCATTGGCGAGCCCAGGAGCCAAGGCAAGCCCAGACCTGCCTCCTCTGGGGCTCCTCTTCCCAGGGTGCCTGCCACCAGCAGGAGTGGCCCGGCCTAGCTTCAGCCATCTAGTTTGGGCGGGCGAGCATTGTGGGGAACTGCTCTCTGGGCTCCTTCACCCCTGCAGGGGTCGGGACGCTCTCTAGGTCTCATGGAGATGCGTCACGTGCAGCTGAGTTGTACTGTCTTGGGGTTTTCTCACATCCTTCGTGGCTGGGAGGGTTCCCTGCCTCTGCCCTGAGCCTGAAGCTGTCACCTTGGTACCTCCTTCTGCCTTTGTGAGTCATTCTCCCCTGCTGCCTAACTGCCCACACCTGGGGGCCCGTGGCCCTACCCCTCCCTCTCAAAAGCTTGACCTGACCAACGTCACATAACTCCCTCCAGAGCCCCGCCCTCCAGGATGGGCCGTATGCCGTGTGGGGGAAGCCCAAAGCCAGGACTGACTCTCCTGGGTGGAATGTGTTCAAAGTGAGGAGATGAGGGAGACTCCGTCGGCAATCCTTGCAACGACCAGCCAGGATGGTGCTTTGGAGATCATTGCCTTGCACGTCCTATTACTTTATTTAATCCTCCCAGTTACCATTCACCGACTTCTGCTTCCCTTTGTCCATCCTGGAGCCCTCGCTCGTGGGTCTTGAACGTGCACGGCATGAATCGCGCGGTGCCTGTAGTGGTGCCCCGTGGCAGCGTTAGAGGCGGGGAGGAGGAGTGGCGGTGCTCCGATGTCACGCGAGGCGGATCCATGAGTGCTCAGCACTCCCCGGGGAGACTCCCCCAGCAGAGCCCTCCCTACCATGCCCCCTGGGTCTCCCCCAGGTGCTTCTGCCACCAGCCCCAGAAGAGCCTGCCCCCCTGAGGCCCCTCAGCTTTCTCCCCACCTCCCTAGAAGCCTCACACCCAACTCCCCCGCGCCTCCCCACCTACGACCCAGCCACCCAGGCCCTGAGCCACATCCTCCACAGGAAGCCTCTCATAAGCTCATGACATTCGTCAGACCCTTGAGACAGATGGAAACTTTTTTTCACTTCGGAATGTGCTGTACTCGGCTGCTTAGCGAAGCTCTGGCCCATGTCATCTCGTTCTCAAACAGGAATCTGTGTTCGGGAAAAGTGGGGAAGAGGCTGGTGACACGTGCCTTTCCGTATTCCATAACGACCCCCTGCATGTGCATCTGTTGCTTCTCTGGCTTTGTGTGAAAGGAAGGGCTGAGGTCCATGCCAGCCTCACGTGCCCGCTCAGGCTGGCAGGGGTCTCATCTGTTAAAGCTCGGGGGCTGAACTGAATGTTCTCCCGGGCTTCTGTGAGTCCTGAAACATATGCTTTCTACTTAGAGCAAAAAAGGGAAGAGGGACGGTGAAGATCCAGACGGGATGCATTGAGATCTTCCTATAAGCCGGGCACTGTCCTGGGCTTGTGTGCGCAGACAGAAATCTGCACTGCCACGCAGCTTAGAATTTAGTGTCCATGTGTCCACGGCAAGCGGGATGGGGCTGAGGAGGCACGAGGCGAGAGGGGTGGAGCTGCATGCTGTGCCCCCTTCCCCCACCGGATCTCACTATTACTCACCCCTCAGGCGTACCGGGGGGCGGTCCTGGCACCAAGGCAGAAGAGCGTAGTAGCATGTGGACTCTGGAGTCAGCTACATTGGGGTCAAATCTGGGCTACCCTACCTGCTTGCTCTGTGGCATTGGGCAAATGATTAAACCTCTTGGAAACTCAGTTTCATCTGCAAACTGATACCTGCAGGTTGCTGATACCTGCTTCAAGAAACCGCTAGGTTGAATGAGATAATGCCTGTGAAATGCTTAACACAGTGCCTGGCACAAAGTAAGTGCTCGATCATGACAGCTACGATTGTTAGTTCACCCTTCCTCCAAGCTGACTTTCCTCTTCTCTCAGTCTGGAGCTTTGGAAACAAAAGGAAACCTTAAACGTGCAGGTGGGCTGTGAGCTTGCTGCCTTCATGGTCTGTCCTCTGAGCACGTGGCTGGCTTTCCCTTTCTCAGCCGGATTTGACAACCCCCCAGCGCAGCCCCTGCCGTCCCTCACGTACCCCTCTTCCCCTGCAGGAGACGGAGGAGCTGGAGGAGGAGAAGTCGGGCCTGCAGAAGGAGATCGCCGAGCTGCAGAAGGAGAAGGAGAAGCTGGAGTTCATGCTGGTGGCCCACGGGCCCGTGTGCAAGATCAGCCCCGAGGAGCGCCGGTCACCCCCGGCCTCCGGGCTGCAGGCCCTGCGCAGTGGGGGCAGCGGAGGGGTAGGCGCCGTGGTGGTGAAGCAGGAGCCCCTGGAAGAGGACAGCCCCTCGTCCTCATCGGCGGGGCTGGACAAGACCCAGCGCTCCGTGATCAAGCCCATCAACATCGCTGGGGGCTTCTATGGGGAGGAGCCCCTGCACACCCCCATAGTGGTGACCTCCACTCCTGCCATCACCCCAGGCACCTCGAACCTCGTCTTCACCTACCCCAGCGTCCTGGAGCAGGAGTCGCCTGCGTCGCCCTCTGAGTCCTGCTCCAAGGCTCACCGCAGAAGCAGTAGCAGTGGGGACCAGTCGTCAGACTCCTTGAACTCCCCGACTCTGCTGGCTCTGTAACCCAGCTCCCAGGGGCGTCCTCGTCACTGCCTCCTTCCCAGGGACCAGCACCTTTCAGCACTCCAGGGCCACGAGGGTAAGAAGGGGACCCTGCCAGAGAGCTCCCTGGTTCTGGGGAGACCCAGGTGGGATTTGGAAGTGAGGCGCTGGAGGACTTGGACAATCTCTTGGAAGTCACGGGACCTCCTCCCTCGTTCATCTTGCAAAGCAAATCCTGTTTCTTGAAAAACGTTGGACAACTTGGTTCGGCGGACCCGGGCATCTCTCTGGCTTCTGAAGAGCCTGAAGCTGGTGTGGACCGTTCCCGTCCCTTTGTCACGACATGTCTCTGGAGTGATGGTGTCTTTCTCTGCCCCACCAAGCATGCTCAGTGCCTTTTGGTTTCACCTTCCCACTATTTGCCCCTTCCTTCCCCCAGTGTCAATTTCACTTCCTCTTGGTTTTTATCAAATTTGCCATGACATTTCATCTGGGTGGTCTGAATATTAAAGCTCTTCATTTCTGGAGATGGGGCAGCAGGTGACTCTTCTGCTGGGGCTGACTTGTCCAGAAGGGGACACTCAATGTGCAATACAGAACCTTTCCTCCCCTGACACTCCCGGTCCACCACCATCTCCAGAACCACCAGCAGGGCTCCCTGAGCTCTCGAGGAGATGCCGCCATCGCTGGGAGGCTCGGAGGACCCTTCCTCCCCATCCTCGGAGACGGCTTTTGGAGGAGCGGCTTGGCCAAGAGACAGGGTGTGAGTGAGACAGCCGGGGCGCAGATTGGGTTTGCCAAATGCCTAATTACCGGGCCAGGAATAGTGCCAACAATCCACATGGGTGTCTTGAGTAGGACGTCTCCTGTAATTACTGCCTCGCCGTTCTGCCCCGGACCCTTCTCTCCGGACCAGGGAGGCATCCCTCCCTAGGAGCCACAAATCACTCCGAGTCCCTGCCGGCTCTGCCCTCCTCCACCCTGCCTCTCAGGGTGATGCCACCCACGGAGGTTTAATGAGCGTGGGCCTGGCCCCTCCCCAAGCCTCAAAAGCGCCTCTGCTGTGGACAGAAATGCAGGGGGAGGAAGGAGGGAGGCAGTCGGAGTGGGGTTCGCCTCGCAGCAGCCCCAGCACCCGCTTCTCACCTCTCACCCAGGTGCCTGTTCAACCCCCTGTGGTCGTCTGCTACCTAATGGAGCTAGTGCTTTTGCTTGTACACTCCCCTGCCCCTCACCCCAGCGTGCTCCTCAGATCCATCAGCCAGTTGTGAGCAGCTGGCCCAGAGCTGTCACTGTGGCTTGCAGCGTACATGCCATGCTTGGGGGCTGCTGAAATCAGAGATGAGATGTGTTGCTTCCCGCTGCAAGCTAGCTGCTCCCTTCCCATGGGGTGGGGGGCAGGGAAGGGGTCCTCCAGCCTCGCCAAGAGCACAGCTCAGCAGAGCTCAGCGTGGTCCCCACCTCCCACCCCTCACAGCCTTTTTCTCCCCAGGGTTGATCTTCCAGAATGAGCTTCTGCTGGGCTAGTGCTCTGAGCGAGACCCCGCTATTGTGATTCAGCTCTAGAGATCATTGGATGATAATTTAAAATTATATAGATATTATTTAAATCAACCCAGTGGGGGTTAGAACTCAAAGTTGGACTCCGGGGAGAGAGAGAGAAAGAGAGCAGTGACATGGTTCCCTGTTCCCTATTCCCTTCACGTACCCAGGCCTGGCACGCGGGCTGGCATTTAATGTCCATTATCCACTTGCCATGCACTAGACACACAGAATGGAACAGCCGAATGCCTAAAATACACAGACTGCTGTGACTGGGAGTGACGTGTGGAGAGATAGGGCATGAAGAGAGAGGAGATTAAAAGAGAAAGTATTTTGTCCCCAAATGCTTTAAAAATGTTATTTCCCACATTCCTTGGCTGTGACGCTGCCCTCCCAGTTCCCCAGAGGTTCTGGGCGGGGCGCTCCTAATAAGATTGGGCCACTGGGTTTCTCTGGCTTCAGATTAATCAAGGACGCGGAAGTCAGCAAGGAGTAGCAGGAGACGGGCAAAGAGAGCTGGGGTGCGCTCAGCTCTGAAAGGCTTAATCATCTCAAGTGGTGTTTGTGGCCAATTGGGAGCTATTTGCTTCTTTTTGCATATATATATATATATTTCTTAAACGAAGCTGCTTTCTGGTGTTTTATTTCTAAAAGTCCCTTTGTGCCCCACTTTGCACAGCCCTGATCCCAAGGCAGGTCCCGGTATGTGACTTGGGGCCGGGCTGGACATGCCCGAGACAGTGTCTGGCTTTCGTTCCGATTTCAAGCTGCGTTGGCTTTGGGACCAGCAGAAAGCAAAAGCCCAGCCGCCTCTCAGGATCTTGAGGCCTCCGGAGCCGTGTCTCTATTCAGGACCCTCTAGCTTTGTTCTGGGAGGTAGTCTGGCTTCCCCAAAGCCAGAGGTTATTCGGAGAAGGCGGAATGTTCACACCTAACGCACTAGTGTACCCTCAGTCACTTCCTCCTGGCTGTTCTCCAAGTTCACACCAGACCCAGGCCTGCCTCCTCCTCTTCCCCCTCAGGGAGCAGCCGCAGCGGGGAGGCCTTTGTGCTCGGGCAGGGAACCCTGTGCTCCCCCTGTGTCCCCAGCCGTGAGGCAGCTGGTGTGGACTCCAGTTGGGCTGCAGGCAGCTCTGGGATGGCATAGGGCAGGCACCCCTTGACAGGCTGGTGTGAAACACACCGTCCCCTTGGCCACCTGGCTGGCCTCTCTGGGAATAGTCCTCTTCCTGGCTGGGTGGATGGGGACAGCTGCTGACACAGGAAAGAGAGGAGATCCCAGGTGAAGTTCAGGCGATTGCCAGAGCCAACTCAAAGCAGAGAGTTCACTGAGGACGTTTCCAGAAAGAAGTCATTGTTCTGCCTGTGAGACAGGCCAGGTGTCTTCACTGTGCCCAATAACACAAGCATCTCAACGCCAAGAACCATCAGAGGCTACTGGTTCCCTTTCTCAGGCTTTGGGGAAAGGAGTCTCCTCTCTGCTCCCACATGGCTCCATTTTAAGGATGAGCTCAACTTCCAGGCATTGGGACTTTTCTCCCATTTCCCTGATGGACCACCAGTGCTTCTTGCGGTCTCATCTTGTAACTTTCAGGTTGATTTCCTCCTCTGATGAGACATCCACGTGGCCTCTTTAAGAAGGAAAAGAATAACACCTACTATGTGCCAGACGATGTGTTAGGCACTTATATATATATGTATACCTTCTTTAGGGTGAGACTGAGCCATGAGGACTCCCCTTATTAAAAGCCCACAAGTAATGAATAAACAAAAACACTTGGAGGTGACAAGGTCTTTCTCCAAAGATCTGAGGCAAGATTGCCTTCAGTCCGAGGTTTGTTCTCAAAGACCCATCCCCTACAATATCCTTCCACCTCTAAACTTGTTTTCCCTGGGATGTGCTCCTTTGCACTCTTCAGATGGTTGACCTGAGTTTTATAGAATTTGTGGACCAATAGGATACGTGGTGTGTGTAACTTTCTTTTAAAAACTTAAGTAAAGGGGTCTTGCTATTTTCTGCTTGTTGAGTCTTCTTGGCATTCATCTTAAAAGCCAGCATCTCACTATTTATTGACAGGTCGTGTGTGTGTGTGTGTATGTGTGTGTGTGTGTGTGTGTGTGTGTGTGTGTGTGTTCGTGTGTACATTTCTAAGTGTGCCCATGTCCTCCTGCACCTTTTAAAAAGGAAACCCAGTCACCCCACTACCTATTTGACATCTTTTCATGCTTCTAGTATTTCGGTCATACATCAAAAAGGGTTTTAATTTTCTAACGCTGACATGTTCAGGAGGAGCTGGGTCAAATTTTGAGCGGGGCGTGGGAAGGGGAGGGGGAGAAGAAATTGACATTTATTTTATTATTTATTTTAAATGTTTACATCTTTGTGTTGTACCAAGCCTGAATAGAAACAGATAGCATTAAAATGCTCAGTTCCTCTCTCCCTCTCTTTCTTCTTTATAATTTTTTTAAAAATTTAGGCTAATGATACTTCTTTTGTTTCTAAAATGATTTGTGACTTGTGCTGTATAAACTGTATAAAAAAAGGTCTGTTTTGAAAGATGGACTGTCATTCCTCTAGGGACAGGGGTCACCAAGAAGTCTACATTGTAAGAGAACCTGCCCTGTTCCTCAAAAAATTATTTTCTCTGTATGATTAAAAGTTTATTCCATTTCTTTTAGTTTGTGGTTACTTGATATTGAGGAAGGAAATCTTCACCTTTGTATAAAGAATAGGTATCAGGGTGTCTTTTCTGCAGTGAGAGATGTATATATAGTATTTTGGATATAGTAGACAATCACAAGCTTTGTGCATCTGTATTTGAGGTATGTCGATGATGTGGCGTAAAGACTGCTATAAGATCCTGGAGGCAAAAAAAAGTTGTACAAGATTCCTACAGCTTGATGGGGAATTTATCTTTCTGAACACCTTGTTTTCTTTCTTTTTTTAAGTATTGGTGGAATGGTCCCATTGGAAAGGCTGCTCAATAGGCCTCTCCAGGCAGGACTGTGAGCTCAGAAATCTTTGTATACTTTTGAAAATTGAGGAGTAGCTCTGCTCTAAAGCATCTCTGGTGGTGTTTTGTTGTTGTTGTTCTGTTTTGTTACTTTACTGTAATACAAGCCTACAGTATTTGCACTAAAGAAAGCTTGTTAGAAAAAGCTTGCTGCTATGGAAGAGAGAACATATTACAACTTTTTTTCCTTTTTTTTTTTGGTTAGCTTCTCCACTTTCAATTGAGTAGCATTTTGTAGAATAAAATGAATTAAGATTGAAGAGCCTCTGATGGTTGGTTTATTCTGTGTTTTCTTCCCATCTCTCCTGTCACGTCTCCTTTTTTCTTCTAGACTTTTCTACCTTTGGCCCCGTGGGCAGAGTTGGTCTCTCTGGTGGGAGTGGGGAAGCAAGGAATGGCTCCCCGGGAACCTCTTTCTGCAAAACTGGGAGGTGAGCTGCTGGGAGGGGCTTAGACCTTCCCTGCCTCTCTCTCTTGCTTCTTTCTCTTCTTGACCCTCTCCAAACCCTCCCAGTCCTGTTTCCCACTTCTCAGGGCCCGATTCTCAGCTGGCTGCCAAGTGCAAACCACTAATGGTTCACAGTGCTGTCCCTTCCTGGGGGTACTTTGGATTATGTTTCCACAAGGTTGCTGGAAACTCAAGAATCTTCAAAAAACCAATTTAAGGTATCGCTCAGATGGTCCAGGTGGTCACGTGAGGTCACGCGCAGGAAAGGCCTCTGGAAGCAACCAAGGTGTGCAGATAAGTGGGGTGATCACATCTCCGGACTTCCTTTTTGAATAGAGCCGGTTTGTTGGGTGTGGAACACTGAGAAGTGTCAGCCAGATCCCATTGCCCTGCAGACCAGGAAACCCCGGGGTAAATGGGGGAGCATCTATTCTGGGCGCTCGTTCCCTTTAATATAAACAGTAGGGAGGCACACCTGTCATTAGTTAGCTCTCGCGATGGTTGGCCGCCGCTGAGAGTCGGGCCCTGAGATGACACCACTTGCTCCTAATCTGCGTAAGATGAGCCCAGGGTGTAGGCCTCGTTTCCTGGAGGACCCAAGAGCACTGGACTGTGAGTCACAGGGGCCCTGAATCCTAGGCCTGCCCCCACTGCTCGTAACCTCTCTGAGCCTTAGTTTCCTCTCTGTAGAGGGGGAGGGTAACAATAATACTGTGAGAGCACCCGCGTGGGAAGGATTCCCGTATCTCCTTTCCCTTTCGAGAGGGCCTGGAATATAAGGGAACGGGGCACTCAGAACTCTCGGCACCGGGCCTCCAAGCCGCCTCTTCTGCCCGAGTAGACAACAAGGAAAGGGTCTGGGGTGTCTCAGTGGTACCTGTTGTTTCCTGAGCAGCTGACGTGTCTCTTTGTGAGTGTCAAGGAGGCAGGTGCTGGGAGGGTTCGTGTCGGCTTCCGTCGGCTTTCGGGATTATGCTGTCCTGAGAGAAGCAGGCGTCTCTGCTCGCCTCTCGTGGCTAGGCGCTTCTGTGACATTTTTCATCTTCCAGTAACACTTCGAAATCGACTTTGTTTGTTAAAATTCCCACCTCTTCACTCACATGGCAATTAGAGAGGCTGATGGTTGCCAGGCGCTTATTAGATGGAGTCATAAGCAGTCCTGTTTCTTCGGGTGGCTGTCGATGCCTTCAAAACACGCAGACAGCTTTTTAGTCTTTTATTGAGAAAAACAATAAGGGGCCACCTCCACTGGGCTCTAACAGGGTCTGCTGGGGAATTTGCAATTCCTGCTGAGTCTAGGCTGTCTTGAACTGGTCACTGGTTCAGCGACCTGGGTTGATGGTAAACTCTATTGATTACATATCCAACACAGTTGGAGTTCTAAAGATTAAGCGGGGTTCTCTCCCTCGGGAAAGACGACTTGGTGAGCGACTCCCGGGACTATCCCCTTTTGCTGGACCTAGAGTTTCCCAAGTGAACACAACTTTGTCACTGGGCTTTCTTTGTTTACTGGACTGCCGCTGAATAAGGGAAAAGGAATTTCTCCTGGAGCTGCTATTTTCCAAGGCCGTCAGCAGTGTTTGTCTCTTGGGTTACTGAATGAGACACGTATGTGAAGGCATAGGAGAAGGTATGAAGTG
This sequence comes from Tursiops truncatus, assembly GCF_011762595.2. Lineage (NCBI taxonomy): Eukaryota > Metazoa > Chordata > Mammalia > Artiodactyla > Delphinidae > Tursiops > Tursiops truncatus. Next base: position 66,774,273 of record NC_047047.1, on the reverse strand, counting down.
CTGAAAAAAAAAAGGAGACTTGGTTATAAAGTTGACTGATGCAACTTGATTATAGCACAGACACTGGGCTCTGGGCTCCCAGGCCATGTTTGAAATGAAAGGGTGTGATTTCCCTTTGGGTCCTGCGTCTTTAAAAGATGGACGGGTACTGGTATGTGGTCAGCCCAGCCCCCGCCGCTGGTCCGGGGCCCTGCCAGGCCTGCACACAGCAGGCCCCACTGAGGAGAGCTGACAGCCGCCCCGCCCGTCCCCACCAGCCTGGCACTTGATCCAGGATGCAGCTCTAGCACCTGCCCTTGCTCTCTCTGACGGAGTCTGTTCCCCCCGTGACGCGACAACAAAAGGACGGCTTCCTGAGAAGCTGTGAGCTGTCAGGACAAGTCCACCCGCCATTCGTTGCAACCAGCCTTCACCTTTGCGGGACCTGCCTGGAGTGGAGAGAAACTGTAGCCTGTGACTCTGCTCTTTGGGGCAGGATCGTCCTCCTTCCTCCCCACTGGGCCCTGACGGACAAACGGCCCAGAGAAGCGTCTGGGGCGCCATCCACAGTCTGCGAGTTGTTGTCTCTGGGAGGTTCCCCTGGTTTAAAGGAAAAAATAAAACCTGCTTCAGGCTCCACCTCTGGAACTAGAAAGTCCTTAATCAAACGAAACACCTTAACAAGTCCTTGTTAAGGACTCAGCCAACAGAGTAACAAACCAAAATACACACATTCAACTGGTTTGTCACGGTGCTCAGCTGAATGTCTCTGAGGACCCTTTGGAGGCCTGACCCAAAGGTGAAACTCACATAACATAAAAGTAACCATGTTAAAGTGAACAATTCAGTGGCATTTGGGACCTTTACAATGTTGTGCAACTACCACTTCTATCTAGTTCCAAAACATTTTCATCACTCCTAAAGGAAACCCTGACCCATTACGCAGTCACTCCCCATCCCCCCTGCCTCCAGTCCCTGGCAACCACCAGTGTGCTTTCTGTCTCTATGGATTTCAATTTAGGTAGTATTTTTGAGAATCCCAATGACTCTATTTTCTGAACTAAAAAACAATCATGAAACATTAGCATGGAAAATAATAGCTATGAATAGTGATGCAGTTTCCTCCTTATTTTAGTGCTTTGTAGATTTCATATCCTTTACACTGGTGGTCTTGTGCAGAAATGTTGCTGAACATGTTGGAAATGATCAGCTCCAGGAGAAATTCCTTTTCCCTTATGCAGTGGTGGATCTGGTACACTGGCAAAGACAGTCACCACCTTGATCTGCTCTATAAGACATGCCTTTGTTTCTCAAGTAAAGACGGAATAAATCTGAAAAGACAGACTTTGTTCCCGGATGAAAATAGGCACCTTTTCTGTGTTGTAAACATAGGAGAACCACATTTAAATTAATTTAAAAAATTAATGTGCAGATGGAGACTGTCACCATCATAGTCTTGCAGGTATGAGGGAGAAAATATTCATTCAAAAATATTTTTGTGTCCCTACTACGTGCATGACACTCTAAAGCCACCACTGGGGACACAGTTGTCTAAGACTCTATTTACCCAAGTGTTATATAAGGTGTCTCTTTGCCTCACAGTCAAATTTTTCATTTGAAATAACAATCAATTATGAACTAGAAGCTTCCCTCAAGGAGGTTACGATCTGATGGGAGTGAAGGGACAGGGAAAACAGACATTCACAGTGGAAGATGTTAAGTGGCTAAGCCTGTGGCAGGCGAGGGTTTCAGAGAAGATTCGCAGCGGAAGAGGCCCTGGGCTGGGAGGAGAAGCGGAGTCTGTACAGGACAGAGTGGAGAGCAGGCATTCCTGGCACAGGGAACAGTCTGAGCAAAGACCCAGTGCGGGAGGAAAGCGTGGGACAGCTTTGGGGACCAGGAAGTAGTCCCCAACATCTGGAGCATGGGCAGGTTTAAGGGATGCTGGAAATTGAACCTGAGATCTCGAGAGCCTCAATGACAGGCTTGAATCTTCTCATCAGTCAGTCATTCAGCCCAATGTAGTGCCTGTGTGTGCCAGGCCCTGTCCTCTGTGCCGGGGAGATAGAGGTGATAAGGAAGCACCCACATGCGTGCGCACACACACACGCACACACACATACACGCACACCCCTGCCATCGTCTAATGGGAGTATGATCAAGTAATTACAAGTTCACTGGGCATCTCAAAGAAGACACATAAGCTGTCATGGGTGCAGTTATCACTGGGACTTTCCCTAATCTGTGGGGCTTCCCAGAACTAGTGGCATTTAAGCTGAGACCCCAAATGTAAGCAGAAATGAGAATTTTGTTTTGAGGTATTGGGAGCCGTAGGCAGGGGCCCGGCGGGTATGGACATGGCTTCCGTCACACACTAGGAATATTGAGGCAGCAGATGTGCAAGATGGGGAGATGGGAGCGGGGAGCAGGGAGGCCAGGGGCTCTGCCCACAGCTCGGGAGAGAGACAGCGTGTCTCCTGCCTGCCCTCCTTTGCCTGCTTTAACAGAGAAGGGTCCCTCCTGCTCCCCAAGCCTCATTCCTCCCACCTTCTTCTCAGGGACCTTCCTCAAGCAGCTTATACCTCTTCTTATTATGTCGTTGACCTCTGCCTCTCTAAGGGCTCTTCCCATTAAATGAGGTCCAGTCTTGCCCATCTTAAAAAGGATAAGAGCCCTCCCTTGACTCCATCCCTATTTCAGCCTCGCAGGAGTTATCTTTACTCGCTGGGCCCACTTCTTCACCTCCCACTCTTTCCTCAACCCACTCAAGTCTGCTTCCACCTCCACTGCCCTGAGACTACTTCCTTGTGACCAAATCCTACAGATATATCTCAGCCCGCATCTTCCTTGACCACGGCACGGCAGCTGGCTCTGCTCACCGCTCCTTCCTTGCAATGCCATTTTCTTTGGCTTCCCTCTTCCTGCCCTTGACTCTCATCTCTCCCCCACCACCACCAACTCCTGTCTCACTTCCTAAATATGCTTCAGATCTGAATGTGCTATCCAACCCTACCGTCACCATCCTCGTACAAACCCCTGTCATCCTTCACCTGGGATGTCACCTCCAATCCCCATTCTGCAGCCATAGCGCCAACATTTTGTGTGTTCACAGTCTGCAGGTTCTGGGGCCCAACCACTAAATTGATTATGTAAGTCTCCCACTCAAAGCTTGTGGTAGAGATATATCCATTAGTATTACATTCAGCTGCCGGTGACAGAAAACCCAAATAAACAGAACCTTGAACACACAGAGCTTTAGTCTCTCCTATAAAAGTCTGGAGCCAGAGCTTGAGGGCTGGTCTGGTGGTTTCATGAAGTTGTCAGGGGCCAAAATCCTCTAGCTTTTCTTTCCTGTCCATTCCCAAGATATGGCCCTAATTTCCATGATCCGTGTTCTACCAAACTCTAGCCATCATATTTGCTTTCCCAGAAGCAGTATGGTGGAATGGGAGAGAGGCTTCTCCTCCCCCTCTTTTATTTCAACTCCTTCCCTCTTACAGAGAGTTTCCTGAAAAACCTTATGACACTTCTATTTATACGTTATTAGCTAGAAGTTACTCCCACGGTCAGAGCTAGCTGCAAGGGAGTCTGAGAAATGTAATCTTAAATAGAGCCTTAGCGATACACAGCCTTAGTCATAAAACTGGGGGTTGTGTTATTAAGGAAGAAGGGAAGAATGGGTACTGGAGTAACCAACGGGCGGTTTCTGCCATAGTCTGCCCTTTGGCCACCCCAAAATGTATATGCCTCCCTCTTCTCATACACTGAATTATTATTTCCTTTCCTCCCCCGGGGAGACAACTCCAAAGCCTCAGGCAGATCAAGGGCCCAGGATCATCAGGCGATGTGCAGCCCTCTGCATGGGCTTCAGATGAAGCTCTATATGGTCTGAACACATCTAAGTGAAAACACTCCACCCCATACTTACTTGCCAGGTGGAATAGGAATAGGATAACTGCAGTGAAGACTCCCATTCAGAAAAGGGAATCAAGGGAACACATCCGACACTGGTTCACGGCAACGATCAGATACTGACAGACTGGAGGAGGGAACCCCCCTCCCTGGCAGTGGAGCTTTGTCCACTGTCTGTGTCTCTGGGCTTCTCCTTCTGGGAGGCCCTTCTTTGTGCATTATCCCCCATGGCTACGCCTGAAGCAGGCATTGGTGAGCGGGCCCCCTGGGAGCTTCAGCGTGTTCACCGTCTACTTCCTGCTGCTGCAGGTTCTGGGACCCAGGGATTGGCTAAGGAAGTAACTAGTAAATGACAGGCCATAGTCAATACTTTTTGTTGTTGTTTGTTCAATGCATTAAAAAAAAATGCTTAGCAGGATTTCAATCTATCTGCTTCTTGTCTATTTCTTATATAAAACCCACAGCTACAGATCTAATGCAGCCATCATTTTAACACTGCATGGGAACCCAGGGTGGCTTCAGAAGGTTAAATTCAAACCTTCCCTGTGCCTAACCACCCTGCAATTTACTTTGATGTGAAGACCTCTAGAGAGATATTTAAGGAAATCTCCTCCCAGTCTCCCCTCCCTCCCTCATCTAACACACCTTTGCTATCTGGGACATCAACTGGAGGATGGACCACTAGGGTGCACACCTGACTTCCTTCCACACTTGCCTCCTCTCTTACCTCCTCCCCAACATCCTCCAGGCTAGAGATCGAGGCTCTCTCCTCTGATCTCCTCTTCATTTTTTTTTCTTTTTGGTAGCTTGCACGCTTATTTATTTATTTGGCCGCACCATGTGGCATGCGGGATCTTAGTTCCCCGACCAGGGATCGAACCTGTGCCCCCTGCAGTGGAAGCGTGGAGTCCTAACCTCTGGGCCGCCAGGGAAGTCCCTGTTCTCTTCTTTAGATAACACCCTAAGATCAATTCTGTCAGGTTAGCTTCTTGAAACCTTAAAGAGAAAGTTAAAGACATCCGGAACATCTTTTTCTTGATAGAGAGTCTTTCAAGACTATCGCCTGGCTGAAAAATCTTATTTTCAACGTCAGAAGCTAAATACTACTTATCTCCTTCTCTGAATTGTTTTTCTTTGATAATTCTGACACCACTTTCAAGGCAAGCAGACGAATGCACTGATCAGGAAGGAGGTCACATGCACAGAAATGCAAAAGAGAAATGCAAGTGATCCTATTTTGAAAACGAGAATCCTGCTTACATCATTAAAAACTTCCTGTTTTGCTGAGGGTGATTTCAAAATGTGTAAGCGGATTCTTTGGGGTTTCATTCCTTCTTCCTCCCCAGCCTCATCTGGTCAAACTCCCAGCCTCACATTTTCTCAACAACCACACTGGACTTTTCTCAGTTCCTTCAACACATTTTGCTCAGGACCTTCATAACAGCTTTAGTGTAGCCTGGAAATCTCTTTGCCTCTCTCTCTGACCATCTCCTGTTCATTTCTCAGGTCTCAATTTAAAGGTCACTCAATTTAAAGGGCACTGAAATTTAAACATTTCCCTGCCGTGTCATCCCTCAGATCATCTTGCACCTTTGGGACTATTCAATTATTTTAAACAGCATATTAAGTATCTCTGTTCCCCACTGGAACATCAGCTGCAGGAGGGCAAGAATGATCTCTCTTCTGTCCGCCTGACACATCCTTAGGTTATCATAATCTCTAACCTAGATTAGAATGATGAGTTCCTAAAACGCAAATCTTCTTGAAGTCCTTCCTCTTTTCACTCAGGTTAAAGTCAATCTCCTTTGTGCCGCTTCCAAGGCCTGGTGTGATCTGGCCCCACGTCTTGCCACTTGACTCCCCGTCCCCGTCCATGTTGATCTAGATTGAAATGTCTTTCGGGGTATTATAGGGGCTGAATCTTTGCCTACAATCTTCAGGTAAGTTATGCCCAATTTATGGTATAAACAACTTCATCCTTCAGCTCTTAGCCAAGAGCTGCTTTGATTGATGGATGGACTCGTCATTCATCCTGTTCTAGGTGCCAGGAACTGTACTGAGGATGAACAAGACAGACGGGACCCCCAGTCTCCATGTTATCTTCCCTGACCACCCTCAGCCCGAGGCTCGGTTCCGTGTCTCTCCTCTGGGCTCCCCTGACTCTGAAAACCCCCTAGCAGTGTCTCATCCTACCGCCGCAATGACTGTTTACCTGTCTGTCTCCCCTGCCAGCCCAGAAGCTATTTGTTGACTGAATCTAGGAAGCGTCAAGGTCCTCAGCTGGGGGGTAGTTACAGGAACTAGGAAATGGCATGGAACGGATGAGGTGGGCCACAGACGCTGTGGGCAGGGGGTGCAGGGCAATGTGGACCGGGGGCAGGGACGGAAGCAAAGGAAACAGCAGAAGCCCCTGCTTCTCCTCCTTCCTCAGGGAGTTACAGAGTGTGTGGTCCGAGAAACGTGTTTGGAGCCGGACTCCAAAGGTCTGGCTATATGATTCCGTTTATCCTGTTACAGAATAGGTACACCCAAAGAGGTAGCATGTGAGTTGGTGGTTGCCAGGGGCTGGGGACAGGGAGGATGGGGGGGATAGATCAATGGGCACAGGGTTTTTCTTCTGAGGAGATAAAAATGTTTTAGAAACAGGTAGTGGTGGTTGCACAACATTATGAAATGTTATGAAGGCCGCTGAATTGTACGCTTTAAAAATGGTTAATTTTTTTTTTTTTTTTTTGCGGTATGTGGGCCTCTCACTGTTGTGGCCTCTCCCGTTGTGGAGCACAGGCTCCGGATGCGCAGGCTCAGTGGCCATGGCTCACAGGCCCAGCTGCTCCGCAGCATGTGGGATCCTCCCAGACCGGGGCACGAACCCGTGTCCCCTGCATCGGCAGGCGGACTCTCAACCACTGCGCCACCAGGGAAGCCCCAAAATGGTTAATTTTATTATGTGAATTTCACCTACAGAAGGAAGGAAGGGAGGAAGGACTCAGAGCTGGAGTAAGGGGCGAGTGTAGGGCCCGTTTCTTTCCCTCTGCCAGTCCCTGATGAAGTTACAGTGACTCCTGGGACTGTGGGGCTGGCTGGGTCTGCTTTGACAGGGGAAAGAGCCTTCCAGGACATCTGGTTCTTCTCCAGGTGCAGGTAAGCTTGGAACACCTGGACACTGGCCCCTATGCACCCGGGCATGGGGCAAGAGCATCACAATCTTCTCAGATGCAGGGACTGGATGGCAGGCTTTCCTGGACGGGGCAGAAGAGGACTGCTCCACACACATCTGTACCGAGAATTGGGTCTTGAAAGCCATAGTGAATAAGTGTGAGTGTTTGTCAGGGCGTGAGGTTGGTGTGTCTAGCTGAGGGGCAATGTGGTCAAAGGGAAACCACCCGAAGTTGTACTGTCCTCAGGTCCTTCTTCTGCCAACAAATGGCTGTATAATCTTAAGCTAGTCACTTCTTGTTTCTCAATGAAAATAAAAGCCACAGCCATTGCTGGTGGGAAAGAGAAATGGCACAGCCGCTCTGGAAGACAGTTTAGCAGTTTCTTACAAAACTAAATATACTCTTTTTAAAAAAAAATTTTGTTTTATTGAAGTATAGTTGATTTACAATGTTGTGTTAGTTTCTGGTATACAGCAAAGTGACTCAGTTATACATATATATAATAGTTTATGGACTTGCCTGGTGGCACAGAGGTTAAGAATCTGCCTGCCAATGCAGGGGACGTGGGTTCGAGTCCTGGTCCGGGAAGATCCCATGTGCCACGGAGCAACTAAGCCCGTGCGCCACAACTACTGAGCCTGTTCTCTAGAGCCCGTGAGCCAAACTACTGAGCCTGTGTGCTGCAACTACTGAAGCCCGTGCACCTAGAGGCCATGCTCCACAACAAGAGAAGCCACTGCAATAAGCCCGCGCACCGCAACGAAGAGCAGCCCCCACTCGCTGCAACTAGAGAAAACCTGTGTGCAGCAATGAAGACCCAATGCAGCCAAAAAAAATTAAGAAAAAAATAGCTTGCATTTGCTAATACCAAACTCACACTCCTTCCCTCCCCCCTCCCCTTTCCCCCTTGGCAACCATCAGTCTGTTCTCTATGTCTGAGTCTGTTTCTGTTTCGTAGATAAGTTCATTTGTGTCATAGTTTAGATTCCACGTGTTAAGTGATATCATATGGTATTTGTCTTTTTCTGACTTAATTCACTTAGTATGATAATCTAGAGGTCCATCCATGTTGCTGCAAATGGCATTACGTCATTCTTTTTATGGCTGAGTAATATATATATACATATATATACACACACACACACACACACACATACCACATCTTCTTTATCCATTCATATGTCAATGGACATTTAGGTTGTTTCCAACACATATGTATCTACCAGTAATTACCTTAAATGTTGATGGACTAAATACTCCAATCAAAAGACATAGTGTCAGACTGGATAAAAAAACAAGAGCCTACATTAAACATACCCTTTATGAACCCACAATGGTGCTCCTAGGTATTTATCCAAGCAAGTTGAAAAGTTATGTCCACACAAAACCCTGTACATGGATGTTTACGGCAGCTGTGTTTATAATTGCCAAAACTTGGAAGCAACCAAGATGTCCTACAGTAGGTGGATGAAGAAAGAAACTGTGGCACATCCAGACAATGGAATATTCTTCAGTGATAAAAAGAAATGAGCGATCAAGCCACAAAAAGACATGGAGGAAACTTGAAAGCATACTGCTAAGTGAAGGAAGTCAGTCTAAAAAGGCTACATACCGTGCAATTCCAACTATATGACATTCTGGAAAAGGCAAAACTATGAAGATAGTAAAAAGATCAGTGGTTGCCGAGCGTTCGGGGGAGGGAGGGATGAATGGGCAGAGCACGGAGGACTTCTAGGGCAGTGAAAGTATTCTGTATATTATAATGGGGGGTAAACGGCATTATACATTTGTCCATAGAGCGTACAACACTGAGAAAGAACCCTAATGTAAACTGGGGACTCTGCGTGTTCATGATGTGTCAGTGTGGGTTCAGGGCCCGTAACCACGCTGGTGGGGGATGTTGGTGGTGGGGAGGCCATGTGTGTGTGTGTGTTGGCGGGGGCCAGAGGGTGTATGGGAACTCTCTGTACTTTCAGTTTTGCTGTGAACCTAAAACTGCTCTAAAAAATTAAGTCCATTTTTAAAAAGGGACCTAAAAACATACAGGCTATCACTGTTGAGTGCTTACTCTGTACCAGCAGAGGACTGAGCACTGCACACCCACTCTGCCTTTAGTCCTCACAACCATCCCCAGGTTACAGATGAGGACGCTCAGGCTCTGAAGGATAGGTGACGTGTCCAAGGGCGCCCAGCTGGTCATTGAAGAGCCACAAGCGACTGTAGCACCTATCCTTGGCCACCTTTCTGCCTCAGTTGACTGTCCAAATGGTGGTGATGATGACAACATCCCCGCCTGCGAGGCTGTGAGCATTAAATGAGCCCTGGGTGAAAAGGTCCTTTGTAGAGGTTTGCACAGAAGTTATTATTTGATTAAGTTGCTGTGTAAAGGGTATGTGTAATAAGCTCTTGGAGAGAAGAGTTCCGTTTAAAGCAAGGGCTTGGCCTTTCTCAGACCTGTGGGGACGGGAGGTGTATAGGTTGTGGAGGTGCCAGGGCTCTCACCTCCTCTCCACGTGCTCGGGGGTCCTGGTGGCGGCCGGGGCCATCCCAACCCACTGCCTGCACATCGAGCCCAGGACCCGGCCCTCAAGCAGCAGTGAGGTAGAGCGCAAAGGAACGGGGGCGACCCCTCCCTATCTTTCACGCTCAGGATGGAGCACAGAGCTGACCCCGAGGGATCTAGCATGGCGCTAGCAACCATTTAAAGCCATTCAAGCCTTTAAATCCCTGTTGGGTCACTCATTAGCTGAGTGAACTTGGATGAGTTACTCAACCTCCCTGAACTTCCATTTTCTCATCTGCAAAATGAGGATAACTCCATAGGGCTATTGGAAGGATTATGTGAGATAATGTACTTAAGGTGACTCAAACCTAATAAGCCCTGCATGATAATTGTGTCATGGTTATGCAGCCATCCTTCCTTATTACGACACGACTGAGGTGGAACCCTGAGAGTGCAAACAGCTCGTTCCAGGCTACACAGCCGGTTTGCGGCAGGCCTGGGCTTCCTCTGCAATCATTTCCACCCCTGCCTTGGTCAGGCCTTTTCTGAGAATCCCTCACAGATCAAACAAATCGATAGCCTGCATTTCACACCCCGGTCAGTAGGCCCCTGCCCCCATTTGGCAATGGAATTAGAAAACCACAGGCTGTTACTTTTTCCCGGCTATGCCACTAGTTTGCAAACTGGGATGATTTCCTTGAGTTCCTCAGTGCTGAGCTCCGCCCCCTTCATCTGAGATGGGCCTCCCTGTGGGCTCCAACAGATCAGCAGATCTCCAAGAACAATATTAGCATTCCAGAGCCCCTGGCCTGCTCATCCTACAGCCACATCAGTATCCAGACACCCACACCTCCAACTCTGCTGAGTGGACCCAGATCATCAGCATTTCTCTGACTTGGTGACACCTTATCCCCTCCTCACAAGTGCTGCCTGACATGCAGGTCTTTTATACAATTAAAGTGAATTAAAAGTATGTAATTCTGCTTGGAACATTTCGCAACAGCCCTGCAGATAATGACAGACACCTCGGCATTGTGAAGCAGAGCTGGGAGCTCTGGCTCCCGTCAAAGCTGGCTCTGATACCCCAAAGCCAGGCATTCGGTGACCAGCAGTCTCTGCCCTGGACAGATCTCCCCGAGGGAGTCTCTGCTACTCTGAAACCCCTGCTTCCTCCCGTCCCCACCTCCCACCATTTCAGAGCCCTCGCACCCCGTAACCACTGCCTCATAAGCCATCACTCCTCCCCCTTCCCTGTGCCACAGGTCCTGCTGACGGGGCCACCCCATGGGCCCAAGGAGCAGGTGTGAGTGGGTGACTGGTTGAGGGTAGGGATAAGGCGCTGTGGAGACCCTGAAGGGGTCCTCGCCTGCCAGGCTGAGCTGGGAGATCCATGGAGGGTCCCCAGGAATGACCACTAGCACTTAGGCTGTTCCAAGCACTTAGCAGACAGTAACCTATGAAGCAGATACTATTATTACCCCTACTTTAGAGATGGGTATATTGAGGCCCAGAGAGGCTAAGTAACTTGTCCAATGCCACACAGCTTGAAACTGGCAGAGCAGAGATGTGGGTCCATCATTTGGGCCAGGGTGCCATTGGAACACAGGAACTGGCTACCCCCTAAGCTAATCCCACCCACCCAATCACCTCTCCCCTCTGCCACTGACAGGTGCCTTCTGTGTTATCTGCAGTTACATCTTCGAGACACGGCTGGGCTCTCTCTGCAAGTAGGACAAGCACACAGGGTGGCTGGCCACGGGTTGAAGGCCCTCTGTCTGCTTTCCCCGCCCACAGACCCAGCCTCACCCCAGCTTGGGAACCCTTTGAGGGTGCTATGATCTGAATGTGTCCCCCCAAAATTCAAATGTTGAAGCCTAACCCCCAAGGTGATGGTATTAGGAAGTGGGGCCTTTGGGAGGTGATTAGGTCATGAGTGGAATGAGCACCCTTGTCAAACCAGCCCCAGAGACACCCCTTGCTTCCTTTCCACCAGGTGAAGACACAGCAAGAAGTCAGCTGCCTGAGACCCTGGGAGGGCCCTCACCTGACCATGCTGGTACCCTGATCCTGGACTTCCGGCCTGCAGAACTGTGAGAAATAATTCCTGATGTTTGTTTATTTATTTATTTATAATTTTGTTCATTTAATTATTTATTTTTTGGCCACGTTTGATTTTCATTGCTGTGAGCGGGCTTTCTCTACTTGCAGCGAGCGGGGGCTGCTCTTCGTTGAGGTGCGTGGGCTTCTCATTGCGGTGGCTTCTCTTGTTGCAGAGCACGGGCTCTAGGCGCGCAGGCTTTAGTAGTTGCGGCACGTGGGCTCAGTAGTTGTGGCTCGTGGGCTCTAGAGCGCAGGCTCAGTAGTTGTGGTGCACGGGCTTAGTTGCTCTGCGGCATGTGGGATCTTCCCGGACCAGGGCTCGAACCTGTGTCCCCTGCATTGGCAGGCGGATTCTTAACCACTGCGCCACCAGGGAAGTCCATTCCTGATGTTTATAAGCCACCCAATCGGTGGTATTTTGTTATAGCAGCCCCAGTGGACTAAGAGAAATGGTGTTGTGCCGTCACCTCGCTGCCAGACCTGGCCGGGTCTGTGGCCAGCTGCCTTGCACACACCATGCAGACCTGGCAGTCAGCCCCCAGGCAGCAGGTCCCAGGTCAGGCCTAGAAGCTACCGCAACCCTAGGAGAGGCTGCCGGAGACCTTGTCCTGCGCCTGCTACTTGCCTTGGGGCTAAGCTTGCAGATGGGGCCGTGTGAGGTGGGTGGGGACTGAGGGAAGGCACTGCCTCTGGCTCTGCCCTACCTGCCCCCTTCCCCAGCTCTCCCTGTCTGCACCAGCAGCACCAAGGCCCTGCCACCTGCTTTCATGCCCTTTCTCATCCAGTCAGACCTTCTCTCGTCTCATCAAAACACACAGCCTCAGTTCACTGACATCTAATGAGGAAATGCCTACACCACCACTCAGCACAGGGCCTGCCCACAGCCAAGCAGCCCAGTCCTGCCTCTGGCCTCTGCTCCATGGCTCCTACACCGCCCGGCAAAGGGCGGCCCCTTTAGGCCCGCTGCCATTGGCAACACTCTTCTGCCTCCTCTCTAGCTGGGAAACTTTTTCTTATCCTTCAGAGCCCAGCAGAAGTGTCACCTCAGGTAGTGTCACCCAGGCAGGCGGGAGCCTCCACGCCAGCTGCCGCTTCTCAGACCATGAAGCGAGAGGACTTGAGGCTGTTGATTTGTTTGACGTCCCTAGACTGAGCTCCCCAAGGATGGGTACTCATCTCTTCTTCTTTCCTTTGGATTACTTAAAAAAAAATCAAATTACACAAGTAGTCTGTGAATATGTGCATACTGTAAAAGAAAAAAGTTAGAACAATACACAAAAAGCCCCGACGCCCTCCCCATGGTTAATAGTTGTGTGAGTTTCTTTCTCTCTCTATAAATTGATTTAGTGTCTTTTTCCATAAGTGAGATTAACCTATAGGTGTTGTTCTGTGGCTCGCTTTTTTCACTTAATCATAGATTATGTGTGTGGTAGGCAGAATAATGGCCCTTCTCCCAAAGATGCACATGTCCTAATCCCCCAAATCTGTGAACACGTGACCTTCCATGGCAAAAGGGACTTTGCAGGTGTGATTAAGTTAGGGATCTTGAGATGAGAAGGTGATCCTGAATCATCTGGGTGGGCGCCATGTAATCGTAGGGTCTTTATAAGAGGGAGGCAGGAGGGTCAGAGAAAGATCGATTGGAACATCTTACCCTGTTGGCTTTAAAGATGAAGGAAGGGGCCCCAGCCAAGAAATGAGGTGGCCTTTAGAAACTGGAAAAGACAAGGAAATGGGTTCTTCCCTAGAGCCTCCAGAAGGAATACAGCCATGCAGACATCTTGATTTTAGTCCAGTGGGATTTCTGACCTACAGAACACTAAGAAAATAAATATGTGTTATCTTAAGCCAGTTCGTTTGGGGGTAATTTTCTACAGCAGCAGTAGGAAACGAATATAGTGGGTATACAGCTGAGATAAACAATAATATTTATGGCAGTAATTAGTATTTATTGAGTATATACCATGTGCCAGATGCTGTTCTAGTGCTTTGGGTGGTATATTAGTATGCTGGGACTGCCATAACAAAATACCACAGACATTTATTTTCCCAGAATTCTGGAGGCTAGACAGCCAAGATCAGGGTGCCCACAGGGTTCATTTCTCCTTCAGCCTCTTTCCTTGGCCACCCTTTTGCTACCTCTTCACATGGTCTTTTCTCTGTGTGCCCATTTCTTTGTCTTTTCCTCTTCTTACAAGGACACCAGTCATATTGGATTAGGGCCAATGGCCTCTTTTTAACGTCATCACCCCTTATATGCCCTAATGGCCTCATTTTAACGTCATCACCCGTTATAGTCCCTGTCTCCAAATAAATTCTGAGGTACCAGGAGGTTAGGGCTCCAACACGTGAATTTGGTGGGGGACACAATTCTACTCATAACATGTGGATTATCTCATTCAGTTTCCACAGTAACCCAGTGAATTAGAAGCATTATTATCACAATTCTACAGATAAGAAAACAGGCACAGAGTGGTTAAGTTACTTCCCCAAATTTACACAGCAAATAAGTAGCAAGGCCACGTCTGGGAATCACCTGTTCATATCCTTTGCCCATTTTTCTATGAGGGAGTTATCTGCTGTTTTAGGTTTGCAGGTGCACGGGTGCTCAGGAAGCATTGAGTAACGAATGAATGAGTGGGAGTAGCTCCCAGGACTCCTAGAAGAACATGGGCCAGGCTGGGCTGAGCCTGAAGGCTGCTTGTACCCACACCTCCCCAGGATGGCAGGAAATGCCTCCAGGGGAAAACCAAGAACCAAGCAGGAGGTGGGTGGCCAGGAGGTGTGGTGGGGGAGGGATGGTGCCACCCTCTGTTCACCAACTGAGCACACTCCTGGGAGGCTTTCTGGACAAGGGGGACGGTCTGGTTTCTCTTAACCCTCAAGGACCTGCGGCAGACAATTTTGTAGCTTGAGGTGTTCCGCAGACAGTGTTGGGATGCTAGAGTCCAATCACTCCACCTGTAGCTCCAGATTCCAGATTTCAGTTACTCAGATGTCCTAAGAGAGCTCCTCTTCGATATGGACAATCCAGGCCAGCTGCAGAGGAGGGATGGCCAGTGATTGGCCAGCTGCTGCTTGGACACGGGTGGCTGACCAACACCCATGGCCGAGGCCAGGCTTGCCTTGACCTGGCAACTCATTCTGGTCACTGTGGCAAAGGAGACAGCTGCCCATGAGGCCCAGGCAGGTCTTTGGCTGGCCGCCCAAATCAATGGGAATGCCCCAGTTACCTCTCGGGGACAGCAGATAAAGATGGCCTCAGGGCACTCGGCCCTCAGAGCATGGAGCTCCAGCAGACCCTTCCCACATCAGACTCTCAGCTGGCTGTGGTCCAGGGGCCACCACACAGCCCACCATCCCTGCTTCTTGACCTCTTCTCTCCACTCCATCCCAGTCTGTAACAGCAGGAGGTAGAGACACTCAGCAACAACTTTATCT
Organism: Tursiops truncatus; assembly: GCF_011762595.2. NCBI lineage: Eukaryota > Metazoa > Chordata > Mammalia > Artiodactyla > Delphinidae > Tursiops > Tursiops truncatus. Next base: position 66,759,180 of record NC_047047.1, on the reverse strand, counting down.
TGATCCAGTATGGTACTCATAGAGGGGAATTCAAGGGCCATAGAAGCCAAGAGAGTTCCCATTTCATCATAGGTTCTTGGTGTGAAAAGGTGTTAACTATCACGTAGCCCCACTCTTCCCACTCAGCATTACAGGAGTTGAATTTCCTATACAACATTCCCAGGGCAGAACGATTACCCAGCCTGGAGGGTTCTTCCTTCCATCGGTCCCTCCTTGCACTGTAACCCATCTGCTTGCTGCCTCTTCCACCCGTCATCCCCACAGGAGATGGCCATTCCCTGTTCCTCACGGCTCTTCAGAGATTTGAAGGCGGCAAATGGGTCTCTTCCTCTAAGAGAAGAGTTATGGGTTTCAGCAGGAGGAAAGAGATCCAGCCCTGTCAGTCCCCAGGGAAGGTCTACCCTGAGTTTCAGGCCCACTGCAGAATGGCTTTGCTTTACCAACCTTCGCTATGAACCTGCATGTGGGCGCAGAGCAACAGTGTGGGTGGGTCTCTAGGCCCTTTGGACTGCAGACACATAGCCTTGCTGGCTGGGAAGGCCTCAGCCCACTGTCTGAGTCCCGGAGGCATGTTTCTGGGTCCCTAGGGCCTGGAGATAGGGACACAGCGCCCCACAGAGAGCACTGACCTTGGAATTTGACCTCCCGGCTCCCTGTTGTGGTTTCACCACTTCTGAAGCTTGAGTTTCCGAGCTTTAGTTTCCTCCTCTGTAAAATGGGGAAATATCGTGTTGTTGTGAGGATCAAATGACATCACATATGGGAAAAAGCTTTGTCGACCAAAACATGCTCTGCAAATGAGTAACCGGTTCTAGTGATTAGCAAAGGGGGTGTGGGGCTTGGACTTTCTTCGTTCTGGGCCTTCCTAGGGGGTGAGTGTTGAAGCAGAGTTGGTTTAAAGGGGGCTTTGGACTCCTGCTCAAGCCCTGTGGCTGGTCCTTGGCACCCTGGGGGGCTCCCCACTGCGGGGCTCACAGCCCCCCATCCTGCATGATACCTGCAGGGCTTCTGTGCCCGTGTCTCCAGGAGTGGGTTCTGGCCCAGGTGCCTCAGCCCCGCTTTGGAGACCTGGAGAGAGCGGGTAAGCCTCACAAGGTCAGGGTTTGGGATAGGGGCCAGGTGGGAGGTACAAGGTAGGGCCCCCTGTCTTTCGGTTGGTTCTCCTCTCTTCTCAGGAGACCCCAGGGCTGCCCGCCCAGAGCTGCACATGCATGGCCTTCAATTTAGACAGAGGCTAATTCTAATTCCCCAGTAGAATGGGTTTATTGAGAGAAGCAATGGAGGATTTGGGAGTTGGGGCCCAGCCTGATGACAGTGGAGGAGTATGGAGTAAGGGAGTTGGGGCCCAGCCTGATGACAGTGGAGGAGTATGTCCAACCCATCATTGGACAGATGGGCCCCTGGAGGGGAGGGCTGTCCCAGCCCACTAGTGGGGGGCTAGATTTGCTGTGTTGGGGACTCCTGTGTCCCAAGCCAGGGCTCTTTCCCGGCAGCTTCCTTGGGTCTCTGCAGATTCTGTGCTTCCAGCCTGCGGCCTGTGACTCCGGCCTGTCGTCTGGCAGGCCTGAGCCCCATGAATGGACAGAGATGGCTGCCACCCTCACCCTCCTGGTGTCACAGGAGCAAGAGGCCAGGAGCCTCCACAAATTGCAGCGTGTTGCCACCTGCCTAACCCCAATCCGGTTTATCCTGAATTGGCAGATGCACCAGTGGGACGTACTTCCCAGGCGGGGCCAGGCTGGGCAGCCCCATCCTTCCTCATGCCACAGGCCGCAAATGCGGGCGTGGGGGGGGGCGGGGGGAAGGGGAGACAGGCCTGGATTATCTGGGTGGGGGGCAGGCAGCTTGTTTCAGTGGAGGCACATCCCCACCCCAAGACGGTAGCATCCATTCCAGGGGGCAGCAGCGCTGCTGGCATGGGCGTTTGCCCAGCTGGTGCCAGAGACGGGGCAGGTGCCGGGCTTTGACTGTGGCCTCCCCTCTCTGCCTGCCCATCCGCTCTGCTTGGGCTCCCCAGCTGTAATGCAGAAACAAGTCCCATCCCTTACCTGCCTGGGGGTCACTGAGCCGGAGTGAGGTAATGTCGGCGTGGCTCAGCCCTCCCCTGAGAGAGGCAGCCTCTAATCACAAGTCCACCTGAACTGCCTAGAGCTCTGCTGGGCTCCCTCTGGGGCCCCTGCTGCTTCCTGGCCACCTGGAGACCCGGGAGCTGGGCCAGTGTGCAGGCTGCCCAGGCCCGTCCTAGGCGTGGGAGAGGGAGCTCCCAGCACCCAGCTTTCTGGGCACCCCGGCCCTTGGTCTGGATTAACTCCTCACAGCCGATTGTTCAGGGTTCAAGGAGCCGCCCGCTCCTGGCATTCTGGTTCCACTAAGAGTCTGGGCGGCCAGGCGCGGCCGGGGCCTAATGAGCAGGGTGTGCCCCGAGGAGTTGTTAGGAACAGGGTGACAGCTGTGGGCAGGTCCCCACCCTCGGCCCTCGGGCGGGCCGGCTTGCACAACAGTTACCTGTGCTGCGGACACCACGTGGCATCCTTGCCAAGGGTTTATTTTTAAAAAACAAATACTCAGCTTTGGTAGTAGGGGTGGAGAAGGTTTCTAAATATTTAAAAGACATCATGACAGCACTTTTGAACCCCTAAATCTATTGTATTGGGAAAGATGATGCAAGTTTGTAAAATTGCTCCCAATTACAAACAGGGTAGAACGCCAAACACATACCTAGGTTCTTGTCTCCCTCAGCTCGCCCCTTCCCCATGATTTTAAAAGGAAAAGATTTCTGCAATCACTGGGTGATTGTGGGCAGGTGGGCCTCACACCGCGGCCATCCTCCACACCTCGGTCAGGATGGGCTTCCTACTCTCTGCTCTCTGCAGGCAAACGTAACTGCCTGTTATCCCTTCCTGGGTTGAAAAATGCTGGCAGGAGGGTGGATTCCTGGGCCTGGCTGGTTTTCATGATAGGGCTGTCACCTAAGATCTTCAGCAGCTCATGGAGTTCGGGACCAAATCAGTCCTCCAAGTAACGACCAAGTGGACTCAAGATGCCGTGTGCTTCTGTGTGTCTTCTCTGTCTTCCAGAAGCAGGCCTCCTGCCCGGTAGCAGGAGTTAGTCTGATGGACACATAGGGCCTGTCGAGAAGGGTGCTGAAGTACGTGTGAGTGTGTAAGTGTGTGTATGTGTGTGTGCGCGCACCGGGAGTCTTGCATCCCGGGTCCCGCTGTCAGCTGGGAGGCTTCCAGCTTAGAAATGGGACTGAGGAATCAGAGGGCTCAGTGGGAGAGCTGTGGGGAAGGCAAGGGCAGGTGGGCCTGAGGAGAACACTGCAATGGTAGCAACGTGTTCCGGAAGCTGGGTGGATGCTACTGGGTCTAGCAACATAGGGAGAACTTGGGGACACCAGACTTCCAGTGGGGTGGGGCAGGCTGTTCCTCTAGAATCTCTTTCCAGTATCGTAAGCACTGGGGCCACAGCGAGGGCATCTGCTGCAATTCAGCCAGTCGGCCATCTCCATCATCGAGCAGCCTCGCCGTGCACCGCGGCAGGCTCTGGGGATACCCGGAGATTAGCCGTCTCTGGTCGGCACAGCTCCAGGTCTCACTCTACCCCGGATCTCTCTGCTGAGCCCCAGACCCTGTCGAACTGCCCACCTGACACCCCTCATCCAGTCTTCACAGGGCTGCAGGGGGAACACCATTGCCTCTGCTAGAAACACCGGGGGGATAAAAGAGAATGCAAACCTCGTCTCTGCCCACCCCCATCCCCCCAGTCCCTGTACTCCAGACACAACAGCTCCTTCAGGCTCTGGGACAAGGCAAGCTCATTCTTCCATCCACCTCTGCAGCACACCATAACTGCTATCCGTCCCTCCATTTTTCCAATTTATTTCAGAAAAATTAAGATCTCACCTTCCCTCTTCTGGGGAGCATTCTCAGTCAAGCCCTTAAAATCTGTCTCAGTGGAGGGAGTTTCCATCATCAGCAAGCAAGGGAAGAGGGTCGTTGGAAAGACCTGGAGGTTAATTGTTAGAGCATATGACTGCCATGGGGGTGGGGTCAGAGTAGAACATCTAGAAGTATCTTCAGTCTTACAAATAAGACAGTTCTACACTGTGATGGAGTGAGGTAAGGGGGCAGGAACTATGTCTAATTTAGCAGGAGATGTTGGGCAAGTCCACTCCTCCTTCTGAGCCTCCATGTTCCCATCGACAAAATGGGAATGATGGGTCCCACCTCTCAGGGTGTTAGGAGGACCAAACGATATATACCCCTTATGAACGTTTGTAACACAGACCTGACCCGTAGGAGGTGCCTAATAAGTGCCTGCCAGCTCTTTTTCCCCTTCTCTCAAGGCAGCAGGTACTGCAAAGGCCAAGAGAGTCTAGAGGTGCCCCCAAAGCATTGACATCCCCCAGGGCACTTCTGGGACGATGAGGAGGTAGAGGGGCTAATCCACAGGGACTGTGACAACCGGGCATTAAGAAATTACCAGCACTATGGCCATCATGCTGGTCTCTTAATTAGCCCGAGTTAATGAACAGCATGATTCATGATTTGCTGCTTCTCAACGATGCCCTTTCTGCTTGCCTTCCTCCCACTTGGCCCGACTGTCGCCACCCCCAACCCGCCATCCGCATCACCCGACAGCCACGCAGCAGGCCTAGATGTCAGCCACATGTGGGAGGAGGGGGTCGACGCTCCTCGGCCCCCTGGGCCCCCAGCCTGCCCCTGTCTGGTTCTGGGACCAGCTGAGCCCGAGGGAAGTCCCAGCGGGTGCTGAGGAGCTCTGCGTAGGAAGCCCTGAGTTAGCCTCCCGACGGGGGTGACAGATGACGGACTTGGCCAGGGCCACATAGTGTGTTAGGGGTGGAGCTTAGGCTAGTGCGTTGAGGCCTCTGGTGCAGGGACTCAACACGCTCCCCTCACCTACCTCCTTCCTTTGGCCCTGCCGCACACAACTGAGGCAGGACCTTGTCCTTCTTGTCCGTACAAACCTCCAGGGGACTGGCTGCACCAAGTTCTCAGAAAATGGGTTCATGGAAGAGGTCTCCCAAATCTTCCAGCTCCATCCCTCTCTGTCCTCTGGGGAGCCGAAGCGGGCAGAGACCTAGGATGTTTAAAGGGTCCACCGTGTTCCTCAGCCCTACGGCGGTGCCCACTTACTTGTCCACGGCCGCCCGTACCACCTTCCATGCCCACCGATTTACCTTGCTTCTTTGAGTTCAAGGACCACATAAATATTATGAAATTAACTTGTTTGTGTTTGACTCCTCACGAGTAAGGTTTGTTAGGTTGTACGTGGTAGCATATTTTGTTTGCTTTTTTAAATTGTGGTAAAATACACATTACATAAAATTTACCGTCTTAACCGTTCTAGGTGTACAGTTCAGTAGTGTTAAGTATATTCACATTGTTATGCAACCAATCTCCAGAGTTTTTCATCTTGCAAAACTGAAACTCTAGACCCATTAAACCCAGCTCCGCAGTTCTCCATCTCCCGAGCCTCTGGAAACTGTTTTCTTTGTTTTTTATTGAGGTCTACTCTGCATATAGTGAGATGCATAGATCTTAAGTGTAAAGCCCGATGAGTTCTGACAGATGCATGTATGTGTAACCACGTCTCCAAACAAGATACAGCATCTTTCCATCACCTCACAAACTGGCCTTATTCTCCTTTCCTTTTTCTTTTTTTTTAAAAAAGTTTTATTAACTATAATCATAATCACCATGTTGTACATTAGATCCCCAGAACTTTTCTGTCAATCCCCACCTCCTTCTCTGAAGCAACCAATGTTCTAATTCCTATCATTATAGATTAGTTTTGCTTGTTGTAGAACTTCATATAAATGTCGTCATACTATATGTACTCTCTTGTGCTGGCTAAGTTCTTTTAACATAATATTGTTGAGATTCATCCATATAGCATCTATCGATACAGGCACACCTCAGAGATCTTGCCGTTTCAGTTGCAGACCACTGCAATAAAGCGAATATTGCAGTAAAGCGAGTCACATAATTTTTTTGGTTTCTCAGTGCATATAAAAGTTATGTTTATACTATACTGTAGTTTATTAGGTGTGCAATAGCATTATGTCTAAAAAAATGTACATACCTTAATTAAAGAATACTTTATTGCTAAAAAATGCTACCTATCATCTGACAACACAGGGTTGCCATAAACCTTTAATTTGTAAAAAACAAAATATCTTCAAAGCACAATAAAGTGAAGCACAGTAAAACAAGGCATGCCTGTAGCTTGTTCATTTCTATTGCTGAGTAGTATTCCAGTGTACAAAAATACCACAATTTGTTCATTTATCCACGTATGGATGGATGTTTGCTTGTTTCCAGTTCTTGTTGTTACGGGTAAAACTGCTGTGTACATTTTTTTTTTTTTTTTTTTTTGGCGGTACGCGGGCCTCTCACTGTTGTGGCCTCTCCCGTTGCGGAGCACAGGCTCCGGACGCGCAGGCTCAGCGGCCATGGCTCACGGGCCCAGCCGCTCCGCGGCCTGTGGGATCTTCCCGGACCGGGGCACGAACCCGCGTCCCCTGCATCGGCAGGTGGACTCTCAACCACTGCGCCACCAGGGAAGCCCTGCTGTGAACATTTTTGGACACGTGTTTTGGTGACTATAATGTTTTCATTTCTTTCTGGTAAATGCTTGGGAATGGAACTGGTGAATCATAGGGCAGGTGTATGTTTAAATTTATAAGAAACTGTCAGTTTTCCAAAATGGTCAGACCATTTTACACCCCCGCTAACAATGTCTGAGTCCCAGCTGCTCCCCGTCCTCGCCAGCATTTGGAATTGCTGGTCTTTTTCAGTTGAGCTCTTCCAGTAGGTGTAAAATGTGGCCGCACAGAGGTTTTATTTGCGTCTCCTGATTAACGCAATGATGTTGAGCAATCTTTATTTGTTTATTGGCCAATCTTCTTTTGTGACATGTCTGGTCAAGTCTTTTGCTCTCTTTTATTTATTTACCTATCTCTTTATTTGGGGGAGTCCTTTTTATTATTGCTCTGTTGATATTCTCTATATGTGCTGGATACCAGAACTTTGTCAGATATATGTTTGGTGAATATTTCTTTGTAGACTGGCTTGCCAATTTTTGTAACAATGTCTCTTGATTTTTAAAAAATCTTGATGAGGTCCGATTTATAAATCTTTCTTTCAAACAATGTTTTGTGCTTTTTGTGACCTGTTTAAGAAAACTGCCTTCTGCAAGATCATGAAAATTTTCTCCTCTGTTTTCTTTCAGAAGCTTTATAGCTTTAGCTTATCTGTTTAGGTCTATAATCCATCTCAAAATAATTTTTGAGTATGATGTGAGGTAAGGGTTAATGCTCATTTTTTTTAATATATGAATATCCAGTTGTTCTAGCACCGTGTAAAATGAAAGACTTTCCTTCCCCATTGAATTACCTTGGTGTCTTTGCTGATTTGCTAATAATCAGTTGACCACATGTGTGTGGATACATTGGGTTGGCCAAAAGTTCGTTCGGGTTTTTCCATAAGATGTTACAAAAATCCGAATGAGGGCTTCCCTGGTTGCGCAGTGGTTTAGAGTCTACCTGCCGATGCAGGGGATACGGGTTCGTGCCCCGGTCCGGGAGGATCCCGTGAGCCGTGGCCGCTGGGCCTGTGCGTCCGGAGCCTGTGCTCCGTGATGGGAGAGGCCGCAGCGCAGCGGTGAGAGGCCTGCGTACCGCAAAAAAAAAAAAAAAAAAAAAAAATCCGAATGAACTTTTTGGCGAACTCAATACTTCTAGACTCTGTTCCCTCGATTCCATTGTCTATTCTTATGTCAATACCCACCGTCCTGATTACTAGAGCTTTATAGCAAGTCCTAAACTAGGTAGTGAGAATCCTCCATGAGGTAGCACAGTTTTGAAATACCAACAATTCCCTCCAGTATTTATTCTCTGCCCTTTTCACCACTCGGGCAGTTCTGTGCTGATTGCCGAGGGGAAGTAAGCACAAGCTCAAGAGCAAGATGCAGGGCAGACACAAAAGGGAGATTTCCTGCTTTGGTTTTGAAAGCCCAAGTCCTCAGAGGAATAGAGACGTAACATTTGGGGAACACAACGTGATAAAGAGTAGCCCGCCCCTCAGCTTCTAGTCAACAACACTTCTAAGACAAGATAACCCACCCTAGGACGGGTGGAAGGAATTAGAGCAACCATGCACCCCTATGTCGGGGTTAGGATCTCAGGGAGGCAGGGGAACCCTTGCAGAACCTCCCCTGTCTCTGACGGTCCAGGGCAGCAGAATGAATCCTGGACCCTCACTGTGGCCCTGGGGAAGAGCTGTGTCCTGAATAGGCTGTGGATCAGCACAGCAGCCATCCCGACAGAGGGATGGAAATGTACCCCGGTGCTTTGGTTCCCTGTAAACCTCCCAGAAGATCTGCCCTGACCCTAAGAAAAGGGGGAAAGGATCATGAATTGACTGTGATTAATGTCCTGCTACTCTGGTAGCAAGGGGTTTCAGCTGAGTTATAGGGAAGGAAAGAAAGATCCTAAAACACCTGAGTTTATTGCTTACGATTTATTCTGCTTTATATGGAACTTCTAACAAACTACATTTAAATGACTGAGGCTAATGATAGTAAACAGTGAAGATGGGGGAGAGGAGCCCTCCTTTCCGCTGGGAGAAGTGCTGGTGGGGAGGAATCAGGGGGCTCCCCGGCCAGGCCGTTTTCCTGCCTCACTAATGTTTCAGCCCCTGCGTTTTGGATCTCAAAATGCCATCAAACAATTGATCCTCCTAACATGTTCTTCTGCGATCTAGTCCCTCTGTCCCGAAACACCTTCATAAAGTCCTTCCGCTTAATGCATCCCTCTTGTCTTCAGCAATTCAAAGGACATCATGCTGGGTCCCAGCTGACACCTCAAGATCCTCATGGAGCGAAGCTTGGAGGTGAGCCCCGTTTCCTACACGGAGGGACTGTCTGGGGAGCTGAGACTCAGAGTGAGGGCACTGTCTTTTCCTGGTTGCAGAGAATGTTGAGGTAGGGCTGCCTCATGCTTCCCAGCCCTGGTGTTATTTTCCATGCCATCTGTGTCCTGACTACACCCACTGTAGGTATGGAGAAACTGATGCTTCAGCTCTGTGTATTAAGTGCAGGACAATCTAGTTTGCATGTTGTTTTGCTTATCCAAGCATGTAAAATAAACACTTCAAAACACATTGAATTAATACCTCCCTTTGCTGGGATCTCGTTTCCACCAAATGTTCAGAAATGGGACACGTGGAAAATGGAAAACAGACCAAAACTATTTGCTCAACTGGCACTGTGGATTAGGGTGGACAGGAGCGTATAAACACACACACCCGCTCCACATACGCACCCTGCAGGTTGAGCCCTGGATTAGGGCCCTTTCAAAGCAGCCAAGGCTGGGCTGCCAAGTTCAGGGTTGCCCCGGGCCTGGCTGTGCTGGGGTGAGGCCAGGGGTGCTTGGGTCAGAGAAATGCAGTGTCCTGGAGCTCACTGAGAGGCCCTGCACCCACTGCCCAGAAAGGGGTGTGGGCCGTCACCTCCTGCTGAGAAGGCCATGGGCACCCAGGGGTTGGCAGAAGGGAGAAGGGGTAAAAGGCCTTCTAGCTCATTGCTGAGTAAAGTCTAGCTCCTGTCCAGGGTCCTGTGGCCCCTTCCCCCAGCAGGACTCCTGGCGCATGTCTAAGTGGCCCTGCTCGAGGGAGTATTGAACTCATTCACCCTCCCAGCAGTTGACGCTCATGGGCCTCTTACTCATCCCGAAGTCATCAGTCATGCTTCCAGGAGTATGAGTAATTCAGGGAGGGAGGGGGAAGGGGAGAGGACTCACACTTGTACAGGGGTGGGGGTGGGGATGATGTTGAAGAGGCAATGTGGCCCAGAATGAGCCCTCATCTCTCATATTCCAGAGCTGGAAATGCTCCTCTTTTTGAGAAGTAATGCATCCTTAATCTGCTGCAAAGTGGGGTGTGTGTGTGTGTGTGTGTGTGTGTGTGTGTGTGTGTGTGTGTGTGTGTGTGTGTGTAGAATGCTGGCAGTTTAAGGAAACTGGAAACCAAAGCAACAAGGACTTCTCCCTTCATCCCTAGGCAGCTGGGGAAGTGTGGTAGCCCAGAGATGCCAATAGGGTACCTTTTAGACTTGTTGATAAAATATGAACTCGATTTTTTCTAACACATTATCCCATTTGTCTCTCTGAGGGGAACTGAAGCTCAGAGAGGTCATGTGAATTGCCCACCACTGGGAACTATCAGAGCTGGCATTAGAACCCAGGTCCCTAGACTAGTCCAGCACCTACGTCTCTGGACTGTGAGGTCTGGTCTTTGCCAGCCTCTGGACTTGTTTTCTCTGCCAGACCAGCTCTCCACAGCTGGGCTCAGCCCGGACCCGACAGCCATCCCCACCCTTGCCTACGTCACATTCTCCCAGAGGTCCCGGCAGTGGGTGCTCCCGGTGAAGTTCAAGTTCAGATTCTTTTTGCCTCTTCCTGCTCTGGGGCTTGGCTGCCTTCAGGGTAGAATATTTTCTGAGGTAGTAACAGGTGGAAAAGCCAGGAGACCACATGTAGGATGGAGAGTTGGTGAGCCAATCAGCCCAGACTATAAGAGGTGACCAAGGAAGGGTTCTTCCGGCCCAAACGGTGGTCAGGCATTTGGGCTGTGGATTGGCTGAGGAAGCTGACATCTTAACCCTGTACCTGAGTTTCTTATGTTTCCCGGCACGCTCCTCCCCAGAGAACGGATGGAATACATCCTTAATTCCCTGGAAGCGGAAACCCTGCAGGAAATACACCTGGAAAGGGAACTCCCCCTTGGTGAGCACCTACTATGTTCCCGGACATTGTGCTATGTTTTACACGTATTATCTTTTTGGATCTTCACAAAAACTCCCTGTGAGGCAGGCAGTATGATCCTCATTATACGGGTGAGAAACTGAGGGTTCAGAGCTTATGTAACTTGGGCTACATCACCCAACTAGTAAGCGAAAGAGGCAAAATTTGAATCCGGATCTGACAGCTCAGTGCCTAGTCTATCGAGTCATCCTGCCTTAGAAAGGCTACAACAGCTCAGGAAATATATTCTAAACCACCTCATCTCAGGGCCTAACCTCAGATCGAGATCAAAGAAAAAGCCGTTGTCACAGGATAATGACTTCTTGAGATCAGAGCCTCTTATCAGCGGAATTGTGTCCCCCCAAATTCATATGTTGAATCCCTAACATGATTGAATTTGGAGACAGGGTCTTTAAATAGGTAATTAAGTTAAAATGAGGTCATACGGGTGGGCTCTAATCCAATGTGACCGGTGTCCTTCTAAGAAGAGGAGATCGGGACACAGACACACACAGAGGGCAGACCATGTGAAGACACAGGGAGAAAGCGGCTGTCTGCAAGCCAAGGCGAGAGGGTTCAGAAGAAACTAGCCTGAAGACCCCTTGATCTTGGCCTTCCTGCCTCCAGAATTGTGAGAAAATAAATTTCTGTTTAAGCCACCCCGTCTGTAATACTTTGTTATGGCAGCTCTAAGGAATTAATTCAGAGCCCCTTTTAAAGATCATCTCTGCGTTCCGCACACAGTAGGCACAGAATCCATGTTTGTGGATGGGCAGAAAGAAGGCAAATGCCTCTCCAGTAGGCAGAGAGGATTCAAATTTTGACTTTTGCAACCGGCATCTGTCCTTCTGTTGAAACTTCCTGTTTCTGAGGAACAGAGATTTTTACAGATCCCAGAGGGCATCCAGTAAGCCCAGCAGGGATTACCAAATAATTCTGGTTTTGATGAGCTCAGTGAGTATGAATCAGAAGCAGACAGAGTAGCGTTTCCCTTGAAATAGACCCAAGATTACATTTTAGAGGGAAAAGCAAAAACATGTTTGGGAATTTATCGCCAGCCAGGAAAGATGGACAGTGTTGGGACCCTAGGCCAGGTGGAAAAGGTCTTTCCTTCCTTCTGTGCAGAACAGGAACCACCATGGGCTTGGGCGAGGTCTGATGTTGCTATTGGTCACGCCGGGGCCTGTCCTCGTGGTTCTCACCCAAGTCTCCTATTTGAAAAAGGCAATTCTGGGGTGAGGGTCCCTCCTGGGAGCCCTAGTCATCTTGGTGGGCCGTGGCCTACAGGATGACCTGGCTCCAGCTCCCCCAGGAGGGAGTCCTGGTAGCTTCCCCAGAGATGTAGAGGTTTGGGACAGGGAGAGAGTATGGGGTCCACACAGCTAGGACCCCTCAGCCCCTGACTCAGGGAACCAGGGCTCCAGGTCCTATGATGGGACAAGATGGGGCATGGGTGAGAAGGTCGAGCCAGGGTGGGCCACACATCGTGGTGAAGCCTGGCTGTTTTTTCAAGAGAATGCCATGAAACTGGCCGTGGCTGAGGAAGAGCTGTGAAAAATCATGGAAAGTGAGTTCAAGCAGGAGGTCCTAGGGAGGCCTAGGGATGGTAGAGTTTGGAAGCAGTTAAGAGCTTAGACAACCTGGCTTCTGATCTTGGCTCTGCCATTTATTGGCTGTGTGATGTGGGCAAGCTCCAATGCCTACATCACCTCAGCCTTTATATCCGTCCACTGGGGAAATCGATCTACCTCCGAGGATCACTGGACGGTGGCATGGGGCGATGTGTGATGAGACCTCCAGTGCGGGCCAGACTCCCGTAAGAGCTCCATACTGGGGCCAGTCTCTCTCTGAGCGAGCTGGTCACCCAGCTGTCAGAGTCACTTGCCCACATTAGACGAAGGGTCTCCTCTCCCAGGTGGGGATCTGACCATGCTCTCCTGGGTTTATACCTTCGGGGGGCCTCACTGCCTGGAAAGAGCATCTCAGCTCCTTCAGGATCGGCTCTCCTTAGCTCTTCAACCTCATTTCTTGCCACCTTCTCCTGCACCCTCTCAGGATCCTCTTACAGTTCCCCAAATCTCCCTCCACCCTGAAACCTCCGTGCCTTCTAGCACGATGCTCCTTCCTCTGCCTGAAACTCCCCTCCCCCGCCTCCATCGGGCGTCTGCCTACTCCTCCCACAGCACGTATCACAGAGTCCCCTCCCCACCCTCTCCTTCCCTCCTGGGGGGCAGTCTTCCCTGCCACTCCCTCTGAATGGCACCAAGCCCCCTGGCCTCCTGCCCCATCTCCCTCTGCCCCCGGCACACCTACGCTCTGCAGTGGAACTGTCTTTCCCTTCTAGGCCACAAGCTCCCTGTGTCTTGTCAGTTCTCTCTCCCTCCCCTGTGCCTAGTCCAGTGCTTGAAACACGGTAACAGCTCAATAAACATGTGCTGAAAGACTTGATGACTTGCTAAATGAATGGCTTCTCCGGGATATGGGGGCAAGTCTCATAAATGAGTCACCATGCCCCCTCCCACTGACCCAGGTGAAACAGTCCTTGTGATGACATCACTAGTTGCCCCTGATTCTCAGAATCACCCATGCCTTCTTCTTTCTTCTCCTTTTGGTCCTATTCGCTTTTCATCTCCCTCTTCCTCCTTCCTTTCCTTCCTCCCCTGGGGGCAGCACATCTAAATAAGGTGATGCTCCCCCTGCGGCTGGCCGGGTACAGCCATGATTTTCACCCAGTTACACTCTTGGATAATGGTGAGATAGAATCCTGAGATCCATCCCCAGGTGAGAAGGTGGGACAGATATGAGTCCTGTGGTGCACCTCGCGTTGGACACACACAGAGACCCTGCAGCAAATGTGGGACCCTGGTGTCCTTGAGTTAACCGAGTAGGAACCTGAAAGGCGTGGGTGGGGGAAGGAGGAAGGTGTTTGATGAGACCTGGGCCAAGGAGAATGGGCACGGTGTGTGGGAACCTGGCAGGTTTGGGACCCTGAAAGCCTCCACATTCAACACTGATTCTGGTGTGGGTGGCGAGGGGGCACCACCCTCACGCATACACTCATGGCTGGCTGCCTGTGGTCCCTTGGGGAGGGCAGTTGTCCTTCCCCAACCCAACTCAGATGAGTAGGCAGGAGCCCAGAGGTGACCGCTCCAGCCCTGACCCCCAGCCAACCCCAGGGTACACCCTCGCTCCTTTTCTCTCATCTTCCCTCCTTTTCCCCAAGACTCCCCTCAACTTCATTAAATGTCTTGGAGGTGTTTCTGGCCTAAGTTATGAGGACTAGGCTTTCAGAGTGTGCCTCGAGATCACTGCCATCTTCCAGTTGTATACTTTTCCATGAGAATGAAAAACTAAATTAGTACCTGCTTCTGGAAAACCGATGTTTATGGGACCATGAAGGAGAAGATGGGATATTTGTGACTCTTAAAACAGAAGACCACAAATATCTGAATAGAAGGCAGCTTCTGAGGCTGGAGAAAAATAATATTATAATGAATAAGAGGACCTGCTACTTCATGTATCTGGTGGAAAATGTATGGCATGAACTGACCTCAAAAAGTTGGTTTGTAAATAAGTGAAAGTAAACGGACCCAAGGAGAGATAAATCAAAGGGTACTTCTTGGGAGGGTTTTATGGGGCAGAGGGGCACCAGCTGGCCACACATCTCTAGCCCCACGCTTCTCACACTTCTCCAGTCATCTCCTTGTCTGTCTCCTCACTGGCTGGTGAGCCCTATATAAGGCTTTACAGGCCCAGTGTCTTTATATAGCATCTCTCTCTCAATCCCTAGCGCCAGGCACAGAACCTGGCACACTAGGTAGGGTGATGCATATCATTGATCATCCAAACCGGGACACTTCAAGAGTGAAAGGAGGCTATTACTCATTACGTCAGGACAACAGTTATAATCTGGGACTCATGCATGAACGAACAAATGAACGAACGAATGAAAGATTCTTTAAGAGGTTGAGGCTGTTGGCACTAAGGCAGCCATGATGTCACTGTCAAATAGGAAATTCCTCTACACGCACCATGTGCCCCATTACACGTTTTATGGTCCATCTTTGTTCTCTTGCAGACGAGGACTCCTGTTGCAGGAGGAAAGCTGGGCTGGGACTGAAAGGCCCGGCCGGCGCTGCTCAGAGACTCCTCCACCGTGGGCACTGCCTGCTTGGGTACCAGGCACTGAGCTAGGCGCTCTGTGTTCTTACCACGTTTATTCCTCCCACCACCCTTGCGAAATAGACGCTCTTATAACCTTTTCTAGGTGAGTGAACCGAGGCTTAGTGAAGTTAAACAACGTGCCCAACGTCACACAGCTACCGATATCAGAGCCGCAACCCGGGGCCGAGCCTGCTGGATGCCGGCGCGTGCGGTTCTAACAGGCCTCAACCCAGCTTCTGTGCGGCCTGCTCTCTCCTGCTTGGCGCCCGGTGACATCAGGTTCACCTGCTGGAGAGGAGTCACGGGGGCTGGGGGCTGGGGAACAGATGGGAACAGAGAGTTTGCCTCCCTGGAGGCCAATCCTGTGTCCAGTTGTGGGGTGGACAGGGCAGTGGCCAGGTCAGGACGGCGGGCAGCGGGCTCTTCATGGGCAGCAAGCCTTTTGGGCTCTCCACAGGAGAGGATGCCCAGACCCCAGTGTTGCGTCTGAGTCCACGTGGCCGGGGTCCCTTCTACATCCTACCTCCTGCCCTCCCCACCCACCTTCACCCCTCCGGGGCTGTGAGGCTTCCTTGGACCCGGCCTGGCTATCATTCCAGAACGGCCATCTGAGGCCCAGCCACAAACCATCGGGAGAGCAGGCCCAGGGGCCTGAGGTCTCCAGCAAGGGTGGGCCATAGGGTGGGCCATGCCACGCCCAAGGGCCCGGGGGTGGGGTGAGAGGCTGGCAGGGGCCTGTCCAGGCTGAAATGGAGGAGGGGAGGTAGTGCCAGGACCCGTCTTCCCTTGTAGGCACTGCTCTGGCACCCTGCTGGCTGGATGCGGGGGTGGGGGGGTGGGGGGAGGCGGGCCAGGCTGGGTGTAGGCCAGGAAAGGGCTCAGCTAGGGCTCTGCTGAGCACTGGTTCCCCACCTGCCGGCCTCTGCCTGCGACTCTCCTCAGACAGGCCTTGTCCCCTGGCAGCCAACCGGGCCCCAGCCTGGGGACTTGGCCGGCCAAGTACAGCTAACTGGCGCCCTCTAGTGTCTGCCTCTCTCAGTCCAGTTGCCCCTCTTGGGAACAAGGCACATCACACACAACTCCCCTGAGCCAGTCCCCGGGCCAGGCCCCCCACAAACCTATCATGTATCTTCCAAACCAGGACGCCTCTGAGAGTGAGAGGGGGCTCTGCGGACAATGAGGCTAGGACAACAGACATAAAATGGGACTGTCCCAGGCAAGTCGGGGCGTCTGATCACCCCACCCAGTTCAGAAGCACACCCTCCCCGTCGTGGCCGCCAGAACCATCTCTGGGAGGCTCCCATTAAGGAAATGAGAACCCCGTTAGCACACGGCATGGGAGAGTAGGTGATCAAGAAACGTGCGATCAATAAACAAGTACCAGCTACACGTGGTGGTGGTAATCGCCTGTTTGCTCTAGCTCTGGGGGCCCTGTTGCAGCCGGGCGTCGGGGAAGCGGCATCTAAATCTCCTTGTGAAGCAGGAAGGAGGACTCTGGCTCTGGAGCCTGGCACGCAGCAGGAGCGCGGGCCTTGGGGCCGATAGAGCAGACCCACACATCGGCCAGTGATTAACCGAGACGTCCCCCTCCGGCCATTTTGGATCTTGCTGCGGCGTCTGGAAAGAAAAGCACCCCTCCAGCAAGAGGACGACATTTTGACACGGCGCCTCTTCCCGCTGGTTTTCAGGTGGGTCCTCAGTCTCCCCGTCTGTCCCTCCTTGCGCATGCGTTCGCGATGACCTCTACTCTGCTGCTCGCTCCGTGCCCTCCTTGACAAACACAGGCCAGTGGGTGGGCCGCCACCGTCCCCGACCCACCCGTCCCCCTCCATTTCCTCATCACTGCCTCGTGGTTTCTGGGGAAGGCCTCAGGGACTTGTGATAACTGCTGGCTCCCCGGGGCTCCCTGATGTGGGCTGATGCAATGCGGCCGGCATCTGTGACCCCTGCACCAGGTGGGACCCAGCGCAGGGAACCAGGATGGGAGCAAAGGATTTCCACAGGTGGGGGTGAGGGGAGGGCCCGAGCGGGCTCAGCTTGGAGAATTCCAGGGCGAGGGCTCTGGGGGGGCTCTGTGTGTGTGTGTATGATTTGAAGAGACATATAAGTGACTTCGGTGAAGTCAGGCGGATTTGGGGGCTGGCCAGACGCCATGCTGGAGAGTTCCTTGGCATAGGGATGATGGGCCAGGTCTGGTGCCTTGTGTGGGAAAGGGAAGAAAGCTTTAAGCTGGTTTTTGTATTCCTCAAACCAGTTTGCCCACATCCTTGCCATCTGTGCCCCATGAAGGACCTGTTTGCAGCTGGGCATGTCTGGACCTGAGGGGCAGAGCGCCTATGTGAGGCCAGTGGTCTCTCCAGCCTCTCACCCAGCGGTCCCAGCCACTGCTGGAGTGGAGGGAGCATCTGGCTCTGCCTGCTGTCCTCCTGCTCCTCACTCATCCTCCCCCAGTCCTCCCCTCCCCCACCCCATCCCCTCCTCACTCATCCTCCCCCAGTCCTCCCCTCCCCCACCCCATCCCCTCCTCACTCATCCTCCCCCAGTCCTCCCCCTCCCCCACCCCATCCCCTCCTCACTCATCCTCCCAGTCGCAGCAGTCTCTGCGCCTTTTCTATCCTCGGGGCCCTGGCTCTAACATAAGGCTTCCTTCTCCAGACCACCTGCAGGGCTTTGCACAACCAGCAACACACAAGCATTGGGTCTGGAGCAAAAAACCCTGAGTTTTTAGGAGATTGGGATTGACATATATACACTAATATGTATAAAATGGATAACTAATAAGAACCTGCTGTATAAAAAAAATAAATAAAATAAAATTCAAAAAAAACAAAAACCCTGGGTTTGAGATCAGGCTCTGCCATTTACCAGCTGTGTGGCCTCGGGCAAGCTAAACTCTTGGAACCTCAGTTATCTCATCTGTAAACTGGGGATAATAATACTTGATGGTCCTTATCTCATGGGGCTGTCATGAGAATCAAATGCATCCTGCACGTGCAAACGCTTTGCAAAGGCCTCCACCAATGGGAGGGAGTATTGTCGCTGTTTTCATACCACACTCAACCCGAACAGAACACTCACCCAAGACTGGAAACATGTTCTGAGGGCTGCTGCTTTACTCATATGGTCACTGTCTGGTGAGCTCACTGTGTGCCAGGCCCTGTTCTAGGGACATGGGCTACACAAGCAAATATGAACCCCCGCCAACCTAAAGCTTACATTCTAGGCGGGGGGGCTCCCCACACCCCAATCTGCTCAGCTCACACTCTGGCCTTTCTCCTGCATCTGCAGACCTAGCCTGAGAAGGCAGACAGCATCGATCAGGCTGCTAGGGATTCTCTTCCTAAGTACCTCGCAGTCACCTGATGGCCTGGCAGAAGCCCTTGGGTGGGAAAACAAGGTCATTCTGATACTTGCTGGAACACTCAGAGCATTGTAGCAAGAAGAGAGCACGGTCATTAAGTCTAATCGCCCATTTTACAGATGAGGAAATTGGGGTCCAGAAAGGTTTAACTGCCTCACCCTCGGTTATGCAGCTGGTCACACAGTTATTCATTTGATCAACAAACATTTATTGAGCTCCTACTCTGTGCCTCCCACTGGACACCAGGGACAAGGCTCTGTCTTAGTTTTGGCATATGAAAGCAAGTAGGTGAATTTCAGGTGGTGAAGAGTGCTGGGCAGAAAACTAGGCCTCCAGATAGGGAGGGGGAGTGACTAGGGGTTACGGAGGTCAGGGGAGGCCTCGTGAGGTGTCAGATTTGAGCTGAGGAATCAAGCAGAGGCCTTAAAGGACTCCAGAAATCCCCTTCCTACACTTAAAAGGCAAAGGAGTGCCTCTCCATCCCTGCCCCCTGGGAAGAAGAAATGGCATCAGAAGAGAAAAATGGGCCTTGCCCCCTCCTGGGGGCAAGCAAGTCTCTCTGAGCCTAACGCTGAGTGACTCCTGGCCTGAAGAGGGAGGTGGCCCTCTCTATTACCCAGGGTTGCTTTTGTTTTTTTAATAGACTATTTTTTAGAGGAGTTTGAGGTTCACAGCAAAGCTGAGCAGGAAGTACAGAGACTTCCCATTTACCCATGGTCCCCCGTGTTCCCCTGCCCTACACATGCACAGCCTCCCCACCATCCACGTTCGCTACCAGCGTGGTCCATCTGTTACAATCCGTGAACCTACACTGACGTGTTATCACCCAGAGTCCACGGATTACCTTAGGCTTTACTCTCAGTGTTGTACACTCAGTGGGTTTTGACACCTGTATAATACTATCACACAGAATAGTTTCACTGCCTTAAAAATACCCTGTGCTCTACTTATCCACTCCTCTCTCCCTCCAAACCCCTGGCAACCACTGATCTTTTTACTGTCTCCATCGTTTTGCCTTTTCCAGGATGTCATAGGGTTGGAATTGTACGGTAGGGAGCCTTTTGAGATTGGCTTCTTTCCTTTAGTAATTTGCGTTTAGATTTCCTCCATGTCTTTTCATGGCTTGATAGCTCATTTCTTCTTTTTTTTTTTTTAATTTTATTTATTTATTTTTGCCTGCGTTGGGTCTTCGTTGCTGCACGCGGGCTTTCTCTAGTTGCGGCGAGGAGGGGGCTACACTTCGTCGTGGTGCACGGGCTCCTCATTGCGGTGGCTTCTCTTGTTGCGGAGCACGGGCTCTAGGCGCTGGCTTCAGTAGTTGTGGCACGCGGATGTAGTTGCTCTGCGGCATGTGGGATCCTCCCGGACCAGGGCTTGAACCCGTGTCCCCTGCACTGGCAGGCGGATTCTTAACCACTGTGCCACCAGGGAAGCCCCTCATTTCTTCTTAATGCTGAGTTAAAGCTCTGTCTGGGTATAGGGGCTACTTTTGTTTCAGCTTTTGTTTTTCAGCTGGGCTTCTATCTAGCTTTTCCTGCAGCAGTCTCAGCCTGCCAGCCTCTCATTCCCCAGTGGTGGAGGTGGAGCAGGGATGTTGCTGCCTGGTGCTTGTAGCAGGTCCAGCTGGAAAGCATGGGGCCTCTCCGGGCCCCAAGGCTGCACCACCCCCGGTCCCCAACAGGTGGCCACACCACCCAGCTCTGGCCGGCCTCTAGTTGGTAATGACTGAGAGGGACAGGGGCATCTTGGGAGACTGTGAGGGAACGAGGTAGAAGTGGTGGCTGTCCCCCATTGGCCACCTCTCTTTCTCTCTCCCTCTTCCCAGGCAACTCAGGCAGCCGAGCTACATTTCTTGGTTTGGGGGAGGGGGAGACCTGGAGCATTTTGCCATTCATGTTCTTCAGGGAAAGAAGTTCTGGTGCCTTGCCCTCACACGATACTGTCTTCTAGAGGACTAGAAACTTCCATTGTGTTCACAATGGGATCTGATCCCCCAAGTAGGTAGTTCTTTGGGCAAATGACCCCATTTGCATGGGGAGAGCCTCCCTGGGGTAAGGAGAAAGGGTGCTGGTATATTCTGCCCTTGGAGCTGGCAGCGTAAAGGGGGAACTATTTCTGGAGAAAGAGGCTGCTCCTTTTGTTAGCAAGATTGAACCACAACACCTGGGAATGGATACAGAAAATGTATGTATATACCATACAATGAAATATTATTCAGCCTTCTAAAGGAATGAAATTCTGATAAATGCTACAGCACAAATGAACCTTGAAAACGTTTTGCCAAGTGAAATAAGCCAGACACCAAAGGACAAATATTGTGTCATTTCACTTATATTATGTATCTGGAATAGCTAAGTTCATAGAGACGGAAAGTAGCATGGTGGTTGCCAGGGGCTGGGTGGAGGGAAGGGGAGTTAGTGTTTGATGGGATCAGAGCTTCAGTTTGGGATGACGAGAAAGTTCCAGAGACGGATGGTGGCGCTGGTTGCACAACTTCGTGATGCACTTAATGCCACTGAACTGTACACTTAAAAATGATTAAAAGAGTAAATTTTATGTTAGATATATTTTACTACCATAAGAAACCTTAAAAAAAAGACTGAACCAGGATCATAAAGTCCACAGAGCCCATCATGTTCTTTCACCATTGTTCACACTACCCCCCACTATGACAATCCAACACGGAACCCTACGGCTCCCACCCATGGAACCCTACGGCTCAAGAACGGAGCTCTCACTACCTCAAACGAGCTTTGAACCTCAAGTGAAAGGACTTGAGCCTAATCGCTGAGCCTCATCTTCCTCAGGTATAAAACGGGGAAAGAATACTTGCCCTTTCCTATGTCACAGAACTGTCACAGGATCAGTGAGGTTATGGATGTGAAAGTACGTGTAAATTCTGAAGCACTCAGTACAGATAAGGAATCATAAACAATATCATCCTTATTGCTTCCCTAGGTCGTTGGCTCCATCTGGGGACAACTCTAATTGCTGGAAAGTTCAGGCAGAATCGTGAAGTAGCAAAGGTTGCTCTTGGTATCACGCCTCCTCTTACATGTGTCTTAGGATGTGCCTCTCCATTTAGCAGTTTCATCTTCCATCCCAACCCCTTGATATCGTGAGCGATGCTCACCTCCTGCCTATATCTTTTCCCTTGGGAACTGTGTTAGGAAAACCCACTTCTCCTGTGTGTCTCCTTTGCTCTCGCATTTCTATCACACTCACAGCCCTTCTGATGCCAGATGTGTGGGGTTCGTCCCCACCTCCCGACACCAAGGGATTCTGTGACACCAGCTGGGTGTCTTACAATTTAATTTGGAATTTAATCCAATTCTGACACTGTCTACCTGGAGACAGCATCCGATGCCACAGGTTAAGGGCTTAGTCCCACAAGAGTGGCCCCTGCACACTTCAAATGCCAGTTGCAAGTCCAAGTTGCTACCTGTGCTGCTGACTGATTGGCTGTAAATCGGAGGTTTGACTAATTTGCTGCAATGGCTCACAGACCTCAGGAACACTTTATTTACTGTTTACCGGTTTATTATAAAAGGATATAATTAGGGACAGCCAGATGGAAGAGATGCATGGGCAGGGTGTGTGGGGTTGGGGGGTGGTGAGGAACTTCCTGCCCTCTCCGTGCACGCTGTTCTCCCCACGTGTCCACCAACCTGGAAGCTCTCTGAGCCCCATACTTTTGGGATTTTTATGGAGGCTTCATCACATAATGATCGATCATTAACTCCATTTTCCCTCTCCTCTCTCTGGAGAATACGAGGTGGGGCTGAAAATTTCCAAGTTTCTAATCGTGGCTTGGTCTTTCCAGTGACCAGCCCCCATCCAAGAACCCACCAAGGGCCACTTCATTACATCAAAAGACACTGCTATCACTCAGGAAATTGCAAAGGATTTAGGAATTCTGTGTCAAAAACTGGGTCAAAGACCAATATGAGAACAAAAGATGCTCCTAGGGCTCTCATCACTTAGGGAATTATAAGGGTTTTAAGACTCTGTGCCAGGAACTGGGAAATAGATATAAATATTTTTTCTCTTATCTCACAGGATTCAGGATGCCACCTCCTCCAGAAAGTCTTTCCAGATGCTTCCTCTCTGTCCCTCATCTGAGCCAGATGGGGTTTTGGGAGCTGTGTGTTGCAATGAATGTACAAATGAAATTATAAAGACCTAGATTGAATTCTGCTGCCGTCACTTACTATGCACGTGACCTTGGCAAACAACCTCTCTGAGCCTCAACATCTCTCTGTAAATTAGTGGCAATGAGTTACTTAACAGGACAGTAATGAAGATTAAATGGTATAAACAACAGTGCTAGAATATGAAGGATACTCAAGAAATAACAGTTTCCTTCCTCTGAACTTTCATAGCCCTTTATCTGAGCTTTCAGCCTTGTGTTATAGGTATTTGTGTCGTTCATTCATTCAACAGACATTTAACTGAATATGAAGGCAAGAAGTGTTATGACTAAAACTAAAGATGAAGGAGGATGGTTAGGAAAGATTTCACTGATAAGGCATTATTCAGGGAGAAAATTGAAGGAG
Organism: Tursiops truncatus; assembly: GCF_011762595.2. Classification (NCBI taxonomy): domain Eukaryota; kingdom Metazoa; phylum Chordata; class Mammalia; order Artiodactyla; family Delphinidae; genus Tursiops; species Tursiops truncatus. The sequence continues at coordinate 66,736,271 of NC_047047.1, read as the reverse complement.
TGAGTCATAAATATCAGAGAAGGATTTTGGGGCAAGAGCAGAGCCCCTGAGGCAGGAACATGCTGGTGGGTTTGAGGAGAAGCAAGGAAGGAACAGCCAACGTGGCCAGATCAGAATGAGTAAGAGAGGGAGGGAGGAAGAACAGAGAAGTAGCAGGGACCACATCACATGGGGCCTTTGTAGACTGTGACAAGGACTCTTTTTGTTCCCTGCTGAGATGGGAAGCCGTTGGAGCCTGTTGAGCAGAAGAGTGGAAGAACTGACATAGGCTTTAAAAGGAACCGTTTGTCTGCTGTGTTCTATGCCATTGACTGCATGGTAGCAAGGGTAGAAATAGGGAGATTGGTTAGCAGGTTATTGCAGTAATCCAAGCAAGAGATACTAGTGGCTTGGACCAGGAAGGCAAATGGACGTAGAGAAAATGGTCAGATTTTGAATATATATTGATTTGAAAGTAGAGCCAAGACTACTTGCTGGACAGTGAGAGAAGGATCTAAGCCAAGGTGTTTGCCTGGGGAAATGTGAAGATGGTGTTTTCATCACCAAGATGAGGAACCTACAAGGAGAAGCAGGTTTGGGTGGGGCGAAGTGGGAATTACAAATTTGTTTTTGTATTTATCTGGTTATTAGTATTTACCATGGTCTCCATTTGTTTCTAATAATCCAAATTTCCTTCTTACATTACTTTCCTTCAGCCTGAGAACTTTAGCATTTTCTGTACTGAAGATCTGCTAATGGTGACATTTTTTAGTTTTTCTTTATCTGGAAATATCTTTATTTTACCTTCATTTTTGAAGAATAGTTTTGCCGAGTGCAGAATTCCGGGTCGAAAGTTTTTACTTTCAGTTACTTTAGAGATGTGGGTCCACTGGCTTCTTCATTGTTCCTTTTCTCCCCGGGCCCCCCACCTTTTTTCAGCTTTATTAAGGTATAACTGATAAAACTGTAAGATATCTAAAGTACACAACATAATGATTTGATGTAGGATCCGTGGTGAAAGGATTGCCCCCATCTAAATTGATTAGTACATCTATCACCTCCCATATTTACCTTTTTTTGGCGTGGGGTGAGAACATTTAAGTTTTCCTCTTAGAAAATTCCAATTATACAATGTAGTGTTATCAACTTTAGTCACCATGTTACACATTAGATCCTCAGACTTTATTTATCTTATACCTGAAAGTTTGTACCTTTTTACCAACCTCTGCCTATTTTTCTGACCTATAGCCTATAGCCCGTGGCAACCACTCTTCTGCTCTCTGTTTCTATGATTTTGATTCCCTCCCACCGCCTTTCTTTAAGATTCCACGTATAAGTGATACCATCAAGTATTTGTCATTCCCTGTCTGACTTATTTCACTTAGCACAATGCCCTCCAGGTTCATGCATATTGTTGCAAATGACAGGATTTCCTTCTTTTTTAAGGCTGAGCAATATACTATTGTACACATATACCACGCTTCCTTTATCCATCCATCTTTTGACAGACACTTAGGTTGTTTCTATACCTTGGCTATTGTAAATAATGCTGCAATGAACATGGGGGTACAGATATCTCTTTGAGATAATGGTTTCTTTTCCTTTGGATATATAACCAGAAGTGGGATTGCTGGATCATATGGTAGTTCTATTTTTAATTTCTTGAAGAACCTCCATACTGTAGCGACTGTACCACTTTACATTCCCACCAACAATGCACAGGGTTCCCTCTTCTCCACATCTTCATCGGCATTTTTTTCTCTCTCTCTTTTTTGATAATTTCCCTGATGATTAGTGGTGTTGAGCACCTTTTCATGTACCTGTTGACCATCTGTATACCTTCTTTGGAAACATGTCTATTCAGGTCATTTGCTCATTTTTAAGTTGGGTTATATGTTTGTTTGCTATTGAGTTGTATAAAATTTTGTGTATATATATTTTTTATTGGAGTATAGTTGCATTACAATGTTGTGTTAATTTCTGCTGTATAGCAAAGTGAATCAGCTATACATATACATATATCCCCCTTTTTTGGATTTCCTTCCCATTCAGGTCACCACAGAGCACTGAGTAGAGTTCCCTGTGCTATACAGTAGGTTCTCATTAGTTATCTATTTTATACATAGTAATGTATATATGTCAATCCCAATCACCCAGTTCATCCCATGCCCCCACCCGCCTTGATATCTATACAAATTTTGTGTATATTTTGGATGTTAACCCCTTATTGGATATTGGCCTCCATTATTTCTGGTGAGAAGTCAGGGTCATTTGAGTTGGTTTTTTCCCCCTATATGTAATGTATCCTTTTTCTCTGGCTACTTTCAAAATTTTCTCTTCATCTTTGGTTTTTAGCAGTTTAACTACAGCATGCCTTGAGGAAGTTTTCTTTGTATTTATCTTGCTTGGGGTATGCTGGGCTTCTTGAATCTGTAAATGTATATTTTTCACCAAATTTGGGGGAGATTTGGGCTATTTCTTATTTTTTTTCTGTCCAGTAGTCTCTCCCCTTTCCTTCTGGGATTCCAGTTACATATGTTAAACATTTTTTTTTTTTTTTTTTTTTTTTTGCGGTATGCTGACCTCTCACTGTTGTGGCCTCTCCCGTTGCGGAGCACAGGCTCCGGACGCACAGGCTCAGCAGCCATGGCTCACGGGCCCAGCCGCTCCGCGGCATGTGGGATCCTCCCGGACCGGGGCACGAACCCGTGTCGCCAGCATCGGCAGGCGGACTGTCAACCACTGCGCCACCAGGGAAGCTGATGTTAAACATTTTGATAGTGTTTCTTAAGCCTCTGAGGCTCTGTTCATTTTTTTTTTTCAATCTTTTTTCCTCTTTGTTCTTCAGATTGGATGCTTTCTACTGGTCTAATATCAAGGTCATTGACTCTTTCCTCTGTTATCCCCATTTTGTTGTTAAGCCTAGTCAGTAAATTTTTTATTTCAAATATTATCTTTTTCAGTTCTAGAATTTCTATTTAGTTTTTTAAAAATAGAGTTTATTTCTCTGCTGTTTTCTATCTTTTCATTGTTTACAAACATATGATGGCTTACCTCATGAAGCATAGTTATAACAGCTTACTTTAAAATTATGATCTGCTAATTCTAACATCTGGGTCAGCTCAGTTTCTGTTGACTGTCTTTTGAGTATAGGTCACATTTTCCACTTTTTTCATGTGTTGAGAAATTTGGGGCTATGCTGGGCATTGTGATTAATTTGTGCACACTCTGGATTCTGTTCTGCAGCTCCCCCAAATGCTGGACTGTTTGCTTTAGCAGGCAGTCAACTTGATTGTATCAAACTATAAACTGTCTCTTGGGCCACAGTTCAAAACTCAGTTCAGTTCTTTTATTCTTATCTGGGCCTCTTAAGCCTGCCTCATGTGCTACATTTCAGGAATTGGCCAGAGACCTGGACAGAGTTTATACATAAAATGTGTGGTTCTTCTTCTCTGGGTCTCTCTTTTCTTGGATTCCTCCCCTCACTTTCTAAAGGCTGTGGCTGCCTTAAACGCTCTCCTTTGCTTCTTCAGGCCAGAAGGACTGCAGGTTTTCTATCATTTTATCTGCCCGTTGTGACTCTACTGTGGCCTGCTTCAGGCAAAACAAAAACAAAAACGAAACAGGAAACACACCCTGTGCATTTGCTTTTTCCAAGTGTTGATTCCTCTCCAGAAACTGATTGCTTCTGTTCACTCTCCAAGGCCTTCAGGTAACTGGTAGTTTTTAAGAGTTCATAGTTATTATCTACAGGAGTCTGTCTCATAGGAGCTTACTGAGCTATCCTGGAAACAGAACTGTCAGTAGTTTTGGTTTGGACACGTTAAGTTGCAGATGTCCATTAGATATCCAAGTGGAAATGTTCACTAGCCAGTTAGATATGCACCTAGAGTCCTGGAGAGAAATCGTTCAACATTTGAAAGAATATAGATGGTGTATGAAGTTATGGGTGTGGGTAAAATCAACCAAGATGTGAATATACCTGTAGAAGAGGAACAGGCCCAGAACCAAACCCAGGTGTACTCCAGGGTTTAAAGATCAGCGTGACGAGGAAGAAATTAGCAAAGCAGATCAGGAAAGAGTGGACAACAAAGGAAGAGAAGAACCAAGAAAGAGTTATCCTGAAATCCAAGAAAAGAAAGGATTTCCAAAAAAGGCAGGGTAGTCAACTGTATCAAATGCTGCTGGTAGATCACGATGAAGATGAAAAACCGACTGCTGGATTTAGCGACAAGAAAGTCATTGGTAAACCTAAGAATAACTGTGTGGTTCAACTAGTGGAATCAGAACTCACTGAAAGGAAGTGAGGAATTGATAGTCCAGGAGAATGGAGAAATCCATCAGGGACTTCTACCATCAAAGAAGGAAGAAAGATGTGATTGAAGCTGGAGGGGGTTATGAAGTCAAGAAGTTTTGTTTTGATTTTTGACATCAGGAAAAATTATACCATGTTGGTTTGCTAAAGTAGGAAGTAATTGAGAGGGGATCATTGGTGTGTTGAGAGAGAGGGGACAGGATCCTGTGCACATGTGGAGAGTGGGTCTTAGATAAAGTCATGAGCAGCTCGTTCATAGCAACTGGAGGCAAGAAGAGAAGCTGTTGGGTATTGGATGTGATGGGGGTGGGAAAGACTATTATGAGAGGACCCAGAATAGGGGGAAGTCAAAAGAGGCAGCGGGCCAAAAAGGAATCCCCTTTATTTCTTAAACCAGTTTGTGTTGGATTTTGTGTTGCTTAGGACCAAAATCATCCTAAATGATCGATGTGGTTGTTATGAATCTTTCAAAAATGAATTTTCATAGACCAGAACGTTATTATTTATAAGAAATGACTACAAAGTAATGAACTTTCATATAATAGACAGACCAGAAGTTCTGAGTCCAAATGGGTATTTGCCATTCTTTCACTTACTTCTGGGAGCCACTTCCAAAGAATATTGTCACACCTTAAAATATCTTTTGACTCTGTTCTGTTTTGAATTACTTTAAAAATCTGTGCTACACGTTTTGAATACCCTCAAAGATGACAAATCATGGTCTTTTGTTGGTGGATTAGGTGTTGGATATATACATAAGCTAGCTGGAGTTGAGTCTGGCAAATATCTTTTATTTTATTTTATTTTATTTTATTGGCCACACTGCCTGGCATGCAGGATCTTAGTTCCCTGACCGGGGATCGAACCCGCATCCCCTGCATTGGGAGTGCAGAATCTTAAGCACTGGACTGCCAAGGAAATCCCTAGCAAATACCTTTTTAGATCAAAACCTTTTCCACAGAAAGTCCAGTGCAACCTGGAGCCTTAGTATGGGAAAGAAAAGAGTCACTGTCCAGAGTTAGTTCTTTTGGAGTAACAAGTCATCTTTTGGATCCCTCTTGGTTAGCCTGACCATTCAACCTTGTGGAATATTTTCAACAGACACCATACGCTGATGTCAAGGAAAATAGCCAATGTGAACTTCATTTCTGTTGTGCAGGAGGGTAAATTTTCTCCTTTGAGACAGGATAATCCTCAGATGTGTGTGAGGCAAGAGAGCCACAGGAGGGTCTCCTCTTCTCACTTACCTTTCACAGTGAGTCTGTATCTTTTTTTCTTTTTCTCTTTCTCCCTCTCTCCCTCGCCCCGTTTCTCATGCTCACTGCCCCTCCTCCCCTTCTTTATTGAACTCTAATTGACCTACAACACTACGTTAGTTCCAGGTGCACAAAATAGTGATTTGTTATTTCTATACATTACAAAATAATCACCGCAGTAAGTCCAGTTACCACTTGTCAGCATACAAAGATATTACAATATTGATGACTATATTTTCCGAGCTGTTCATTGCATCCACATGACTCATTTATTTTATAACTGGGAGTTTGTACCTTCTAATCACCCTCACCTGTTTCACCTATCCACCCTTTCCCGCCTGCTCTGGCAACCATCTGTTTGTTTTCTGTATCTATGAGTCTGTTTTGTTTATTGATTTGTTTTGGTTATTAGGTTCTACATATAAGTGAACTCATACAGTGTATATCTTTCTGTGTCTGATTTATTTGACTCCAGGTCCATCCATGGTGTCACAAATGGCAAGATTTTATTTTTTATGGCTGAGTAGTATTCCACTGTATATATATACACCACATATATACGTATGTATACATCCATTCATCTATCAGTTGACACTTAGGTTGCTTCCACATCTTGGCTATTGTAAATAATGTTGCTATGAACATTAGGGTGCACATATCTTTTCAAATTAGGGTCTTTGTTTTCTTTGGAAAAATACCCAGAAGTGGAATTGCTGGATCCTATGGTAGTTCTATTTTTAATTTTTTGAGGAACCTCCATACAGTTTTCCGTAGTGGCTGTACCAATTTCCATTCCTACCAACAGTGCACAAGTGTTCCTTTCTCTCCACATCTTTGCCAACACTTATTATTTTTGTTTTTGTTTTTTTGGTTGTTTTTTGTTGTTGTTGTTGTTGTTTTGTGGTATGCGGGCCTCTCACTGCCGTGGCCTCCCCTGTCGCGGAGCACAGGCTCCGGACGCGCAGGCCCAGCGGCATGGCCCACGGGCCCAGCTGCTCCGCGGCATGCGGGATCCTCCCGGACCGGGGCACAAACCCGCGTCCCCTGCATTGGCAGGCGGACTCTCAACCACTGCACCACCAGGGAAGCCCTATTTTTGTTTTTGATAATAGCCATTCTGACAGATGTGAGGTGATATCTTATTGTGGTTTTGACTTGCATTTCCCTGGTGATTAGTGATGTTGCACATCTTTTTATGTGTCTGTTGGCCATCTGTATTTCTTTGAAGAAATGTCTAAATATTCAGGTTCTCTGCCCACTTTTTAATCTGTTTGTTTGGTTTTTTTTGAGTTGTATGAGTTCTTTGTATATTTTGGATATTAACCCCTTATCAGATATATCATTTGCAAATATCTTCTCCCACTCAGTAGATTGCCTTTTTGTTTTGTTGATAATTTCCTTTGCTGTACAAAAGCTTTTAGTTTGATGTGGTCCCATTTGTTTATTTTTGCTTTTGTTTGCCTTGCCTGAGGAGACAGGTCCAAAAAAATATTGCTGTGACTGATGTCAAAGAGTGTACTCCCTGTGTTTTCTTCTAGGATTTGTATAGTTTCAGGTCATATATTTAAGTCTTTAATCCATTTTGAATTTATTTTTGTATATGGTGTGAGAAAGTAGTCCAGTATGATTCTTTTGCATGTAGCTGTCCAGTTTTCCCAACACCATTTATTAAGGAGGCTATCTTTTCTCTCTTTTCTAAAAATTTATTTATTTGTTTATTTGGCTGTGTCGGGTCCTAGTTGCGACATGCGGGATCTTCTGTAGTTGTGGCACGTGGGCTTCTCTCTAGTTTTGGCGTGCGGGCTCAGTAGTTGCAGCGCGCAGGCTCTCTAGTTGTGGTGCATGGGCTCCAGAGCACACGGGCTCAGTGGTTGTGGCACATGGGCTTAGTTGCCCCACAGCATGTGGGATCTTAGTTCCCTGGCCAGGGATCAAACACACATCCCCTGCATTGGAAGGTGGATTCTTAACCACTGGACCACGAAGGAAGTCCCTATCTTTTCTCCATTATATACTCTTGTCTCCTCTGTCTTAGGTTAATTGGCTATATAAGTGTGGGTTTATTTCTGGGCTCTGTATTCTGTTCCATTGATCTATGTGTCTGTTTTTGTGCCAGTACCATACTGTTTTGATTACTGTAGCTTCATAGTATAGTTTGAAATCAGAGCGCATGATACCTCCAACTTTGTTCTTCTTTCTCAAGACTGTTATGGCTATTTAAGGTCTTTTGTGTTTCCATACAAATTTTAGAATTATTTGTTCTAGTTCTGTGAAAAATGCCATTAGATTTTTGATAGGGATTGCATTGAATGTGTATATTACCTTGGATAGTATGGCCATTTTAACAATATTAATTCTTCCAATCTGTGAACACGGTATATCTTTTCATTTGTTTGCATCATCTTCAATTTCTTTCATCAATGTCTTAGAGCCTTTTTTGAGTACAGGCCTTTTACCTCCTTGGTTAGAATTATTCCTAGGTGTTTTATTCTTTTTGATGGAATTGTAAAATGGAATTGTTTTCTTAATTTCTCTTTTTGATAGTTCATTGTTAGTGTATAGAAACAACAGATTTATGTATATTAATTTTGTATCCTGCAACTTTACTGAATTCATTTATTCTAATAGTTTTTGGTGGTGTCTTTAGGATTTTCTATATATAGTATCACATCATTTGCAAACAGTGACAGTTTTACTTCTTCCTTTCCAATTTTGATTCTTTTTATACCTTTTTCTTGTCTGATGTGGCTGGACTATGGCTTGGACTACCAATACTATGCTGAATAAAAGTAGTGAGAGTTGGTATGCTTGTTTTGTTCTTGATCTTAGAGGAAATTGTTTCAGCTTTTCACCATTGAGTATAATGTTAGCTGTGGGTTTCTCATATATGGCCTTTATTATGTTGAGGTATGTTCCCTTTATGCCCACTTTTGGAGAGTTTTTTTTTTTTTAATCATAGATGGATGTTGAATCAAAAGCTTTTTCTGCATCTACTGAGATGATCATATGGTTTTTATTCTTCAATTTGTTAATGTGATGTGTCATGTTGATTGATTTGTGGATATTGAAACATCCTTGCATCCCAGAGATAAATCTCACTTAATCATGGTGTATGAGCCTTTTAGTGTATTGTTGAATCAGTTTGTTATTATTTTATTGAGGATTTTTGCATCTATGTTCATCAGTGATTTGGCCTGTAGTTTTCTCTTTTTTTTTTTTTTTGTAGTGTCTTTGTCCAGTTTTGGTGTCAGGGTGATGCTGGCCTAGTGGAATGAGTTTGGAAGCATTCCTTCCTCTGCAATTTTTGGAAAGAATTTCAGAAGGATAGGTGTTAGCTCTTCTTTAAATGTTTGGTAGAATTCACCTGTGAAGCCATCTTGTCCTGGATTTTTGTTTGTTGGGTTTTTAAAAAAATTTTATTACTGATTCAATTTCATTACTGGTAATTAATCTGTTCACAGTTTCTATTTTTTCTATATTCAGTTTTGGGACATTGTACATTTCTAGGAATTTATCCATTTCATCTAGGTTGTCCATTTTACTGGTGTATAATTGTTTGTAGTAATCTCTTATGATCCTTTGTATTTCTGTGATGTCAGTTGTAACTTCTCTTTCATTTCTGATTTTATTTATTTGGGCCCTCTCTCTTTTTCTTGATGAGGCTGGCAAAAGCTTTAGCAATTTTTAGAAATCTTTTCCAAGAACCAGCTCTTAGTTTCATTGATATTTTAAATTGTTTTTTAGTATCTATTTCATTTATTTCTGCTCTAAACTTTCTGCTTTTTTTCCTTCTACTAACTTTTGGTTTGTTCTTCTTTTTCTAGTACCTTTAGGTGTAAGGTGAGATGGTTTATTTGAGATTTCTCTTGTTTCCTGAGGTAGGCCTGTATCACTATAAACTTCTATCTTAGAATTGTTTTTCCTGCTTTCCATAGATTTTGGATCATTGTGCTTCCATTTTCACTTGTCTCCAGGTATTTTTTTTTAATTTTCTTTTTGATATTTTCAGTGATGCATTGGTTGTTTAGTAGCATGTTGTTTGACCTACACGTGTTTGTGTTTTTTGCAGTTTTATTCTTGTAGTTGATTTCTAGTCTCATATCATTGTGGTCAGTAAAGATGCTTGATACTATTTCAGTCTTCTTAAATTTATTGAGGCTTGTGACTTCTCTGGTGGTGCAGTGGTTAAGAATCATCCTGCCAATGCAGGGGACATGGGTTTGAGCCCTGGTCCGGGAAGATCCCACATACCGCGGAGCAACTAAGCCCATGTGCCACAACTACTGAGCCTGTGCTCTAGAGCCTGTGAGCCACAATGACTGAGCCCGAGTGCCACAACTACTGAGGCCTGTGTGCCTGGAGCCCATGCTCCGCAACAAGAGAAGCCACTGCAAGGAGAAGCCCGTGCACTGCAGCAAAGAGTAGTCCCCCCTCACCACAACTAGAGAAAGCCTGTGTGCAGTAACAAAGACCCAATGCAGCCAAAAATAAATAAATAAATAGATTAATTTTTTCAAAATTTTATTTAATTTATTGAGATGTGTTTTGTGGCCTACCATGTGATCTATCCTGGAGAATATTCAGTGTGCACTTGAAAAGGATACATATTCTGCTGCTTTTGGATGGAATGTTTATATATGTATATGGAGCCCGTCTGATCTGTGTCATTTAAGACCAGTGTTTCCTTACTGACTTTCTGCCTGAATGATTTGTCTATCGATGTCAGTGGGGTGTTAAAGTCCCCTAGTATTATTGTCTTACTGTTAGTTTCTACCTTTATGTTTGTTAATATTTGCTTTATGTATTTAGGTACTCCTATATTCGGTACATATATATTTACAATTGTTATATCTTTTTGTTGGATTGATCACTTGATCCTTATGTAATGTCCTTCTTTGTCTCTTGTTGCAGTCTTTGTTTTAAGTTCCATCTCGTCTGATTGTATTGCTACCCCAGCTTTCTGTTTCCATTTGCATGGAATACCTTTTTCCATACTCTCACTTTCATTCTGTGTGTACCTTTAGATCTGAAGTGAGTCTCTTATAGGCAGCATATATATATGGGTCTTGTGTTTTCTTTTTTTTATCCAATCAGCCACTCTGTGTGTTTTGATTGGAACATTTAGTCCATTTACATTTAAAATAATTATTGATATATACTTATTGCCATTTTGTTAATTGTTTTCTGGTTGTTTTCATAGTTCCTTTTTTTCCTTTCTTGTTTTGCTCTCTTCCCTTGTGATTTGATGACTATCTTTAGTGTTATTTTTTAAATTTCTTTCTCTTTTTTGTGAGTACATCTATTATAGATTTTTGGTTTGTGGTTACCATGTGGTTTATAATAAGTATAACTATATATACGTATAAAAATATATAACATATATGATTAAGTTGATGATCTCTTAAATTTGTACACATTCTACCAAACCCTGCATTTTTATTCCCCCGCCACATTTAATGTTTCTGACATCATATTTTACATCTTTCTGTTTTGTGTATCCCTTAACTGCTTATTGTGGATACAGATGATTTTACTACTTCTGTCTTTTAACCTTCCTACCAGCTTTATAAGTGGCTGATCTACTATGTTTACTGTATATTTACCTTTATCAGTGATATGTTTTCCTTTCTTTATTTTCAAATTTCTAGTTGTGGTCTTTTCTGCTTAGAGAAGTTCCTTTAACACTTCTTGTAAAGCTGGTTTAGCGGTGCTGAACAATTTTAGCTTTTGCTTGTTTATAAAACTATTTATCTCTCCTTCAAATCTGAATGATAGCCTTGCCTGGTAGAATATTCTTGGTCATAGGATTTTGTTCTTTTCATCACTTTAAATATATCATGCCACTTCCTTCTAGCCTGCAAAGCTTCTGCTAAAAAGTCAGCTGGTAGTCTTGTGGGAGTTCCCTTGTATGTATGTAACTAGTTGCTTTTCCCTTGCTACTTTTAAGATTCTCTCTTTATCTTTAATTTTTGTCATTTTAATCACAAATGTATCTTGGCTTCAATCTCTTTGGGTTGATCTTGTTTGGGACTCTGTGCTTCCTGGACCTAGATGTCTGTTTCTTTCCCCAGGTTAGGGAAGTTTTCAGCTATTATCTCTTCAAATATAGTCTCTGCCCCTTCTTCTCTCTCTTCTTCTTCTGGGACCCCTACAGTGCAAATGTTAGCATGCTTGATGTTGTCCCAGAAGTCTCTTAAACTACCTTCATTTTTTAAAGTTCTTTTTTTTCCCTGATGAGCTGGGGTGAGTTCCACTACGCTGTCTTCCAGTTTGCTCGTCTGTTCCTGTGTATCATCTAATCTGTTGATTCCTTCTAGTGTATTTTTATTTCAGTTATTGTATTCTTTAGTTCTGTTTGGTTCTTCTTTATATTTTCTAACTCTTTGTTCAACTTCCCACTGTGTTCATCCATTCTTCTCCCAAGTTCATTGAGCATCTTTATGATACTTACCTTGAATGCTTTATCAGGTAGATTATCTCCACTTAGCTTAGTTCTTCTTCTGGGGTTTTATCTTGTTCCTTCATTTTGCAGATATTCCTCTGTCACCTCATGTTGCCTAATTCTCTGTTTTTATTTCTATGTATTAGGTAGGTTGGTTACATTTCACAATCTTGGAGAAGTGGCCTTATGTAGGAGACATCCTATGGGACACAGCAGCACACTTACTTCCTTTGGTCACCAGAGCTGTATGCTCTAGGGATGCCCCATATATGGGCTGCATGTGTCCTCTTGTTGTGGCAGGTGGACTACCACGGGCACACTGGTAGATGGGGCTCACCACCAGCCCTGTTGGCTGCCAGACCCTACTTTGTGCAGAGGCTGCCTGCTTGCTGGTGGGTAGGACCGTATCTTGGTACAGCTGGCTACGGGGCCCAGGAGATCCTGGGGCTGGGGCTGGGGCTGGTCCAGGGTGGATGGATCTAGGTCACCGCTAACCTGGCTGCTCTGCCTGTGGGGGGGAGAGGGTCTCAGGACTGGTGCTGACTGGCTAGTGGGTGGTGAGCCCCTGGTGCTAATAGGCTAGAGGGAGGACTCCAGCATGACACTTGCCAGCACCGGTGTGTTTGTGGTAGAATGAGTTCCCCAAAATGGCTGCCACCAGCATCTTTGTCTTCGGGGGAGTCCCATTTGCCTCCTGCCTCTCTGGGAGGACCTCTAAGACGAGCAAGTGGGTTTAACCCAGGCTCCTTTCAAATTACTGCCTCTGTGCTGGGTCTCAGAGCAGGTGAGATTTTGTGCACCCTTTAACAGCAGAGTCTCTGTTTCCTACAGCCCTCTGGCTCTCCTGTATGCAAGCCCCCAGCCTTCAAAGCCAGATGTTCTGGGGGTGCATCTTCCCAGTGCAGGACCCCCTAGGGCTGGGGAGCCCAATGTGTGGCTCAGACCCCTCACTCTTTGGGGAGAACCTCTGCAACGGTGATTATCTCTCACTTGTGGGTCACCTACTCAGGAGTATGGGCCTTGACTACACCACATCTCGCTCTTCCTACCCGTCTTGTTGTGGTTCCTTCATTATACCTTTAGTTGTGAAAGACCTCTTCTGCTGGTCTTCAGTTCATTCTCCTCGATTGTTTCTCTGTACATAGTTGTGATTTTGATGTGCCAGTGGGAGGAGGTGAGCTCAGGGTCTTCCTATCCTGCCATCTTGGCCACACCCTCAAGTCTGCATCTTCAGCTAAGATAAAGTCACTGGCAGACATTTGGACTGCCAGTTTTCCTGAAAACTTTGAATTCTCCTAAAGAAACTACTCAGGTGGTATTTGGAAGTGTGGAATAAGAACTAGAATAGGGGTCAGAAGCTACTGGCTCATTTTGGCTTTCATTTATTAGCCATGCAACCTTGGATGAGAAACTCACTTGAGCCCCAATTTCTCCATCTGTAAATAGCAGTGATTCATATTTGGCCCAACAAGATTAAAAGGGGAAAGGTTTATGAAAGCACCTAGCAATGTGTAATAAAGGAGTCATCTTGCTCAGGTTCAAATCCTGGCTCCAGGCAAGTTACTTAGCTACACTGTGCCTCAATTTCTATGTAAAACAGACATAATTATAGTATCCACCTCATAGATGTTTATATCAATCAGAGTTTAGTGCAGAAAACAGCAGAGAAACAGTGTCTGCCTTCCTCCCATGTTCCAAAATTGAAGCAAGTCCTTCTAATTGGTGGAACCAGAGCATCAGCTGCAAGCTGCTTTCTAGCTTCTGCAGTAGGAAGGTACACAGGAGGATGCTACGGGAGCTGAGGAAGCCAATCCACACGCACCTCCCAAGTTATCACCGGGATGCAGTGAAATGATGTATGTGAGGTCTTAGTAAGTGCTCAAAAGACATCAGCCATCGTTACTTTCAGCGCATAGCTAATGCTTGAAATATATTTGTTTATTCCTTCATAATGGACCAGAATATAATCTACTCTGTTTATACAAATAGCATGTATTATGGACCCAGGTTTTCCCACAGCAGACTGAAGGTCTGAGTCTCCCTATTTCAATCAATATCATTCAGGCTTTAGACACAGGTGTCTAGTCTACTGTGGACCATTGCTGCCCTTCTTTGAGAAAACTACTAAGCGATTTGAGATAATATATGTAGAATGTTCTATCTCTGGAGGGATACTTAAGAAACTGATGACAGTGGTTTCAATGGTATGTACAGGGCTGGGGGTAGGGGTGGGAATTGGTTGAGTGGGGAAGAGGAGGGAGGGAGACTTGCATTTCACTTGCAGTGAGAAGGGTCTACATTCTCTCATTCCTTTGAATTTTGTAATATGTCCATATATTACCTATTCCAAAAATTGTAGAAAATTTAAGTCTTTGAAGCATTCACTGATTTATTATTGGCGTTCAACTTCAAAACAAACCCATCCTACGTTCAAGCTACATGAGTCATAGCGTCCTGGCTTTTAATGCCCATTCAGGGCACTCATCATAAATCAGAGTGGGTAGAAATGGATTGTTGACAGAAGTTGTTCCAATGTAAGGCAAAAGGCGTTGTATAACTCTGCCGCAGCTCCAGTTCTTGTGAAATGGTGTCTAAATAATCTGCTCCAGGCCTTAGGTGAGCGCCAACAGGGTACTTCTGCTCCACAAATACTGATGGCCGGTTGTCTTCCAGAAGGGTCCTTGAGGAACAGCTGTTCCTGGTAGGCAGCTAGTGTGAGGAGAGTAGCTCAGCATATCTTTGCCATAGACCGCACCATTGTTCTTTCCCCCCACCCCACCTTTGGTCAGTTCCTTCAGTCTGCAGATAATTGTAAATCAATCTATTCAGCAGGTTAAGTAATTCAGGAAACTGGGAAGGGGGTTATGCAGCTAATTCCTTGCCATAATTCAGGCACTTAGGCAATCTTGGGTGAGAGGCATCAAAGTGCTGAGATGGAAGGGTCAAGGGGACAGACCTGATTATTGGGCGGACTCCAGAGGCTCAGTGGGTGCAGAAGCTCTGGCTTAATCCTGAGGTGTGGTAAGGAGTGTGAGCAATGAAAGCACTGAAACGGTGGCTGGTATTACGGAGAGGGATGTCTGCAAGTGGCGGGACACTCAGGGGAACAACCTCATCAGAGAAGATTGACAGCATCTTCCTGACGAAAGTCTGGGATCAGCCTGTGCCTTCTGCCACTGGCTCCTTGACCGGTGTATGGCTGTTAGCATAACTGATGCCATCCTGGGCCTTATACAATTTCTCCTGTCCTTTTGCTGACACTACTCAGGAAAAGTACTGTGCAGTGAATCACTTCTCTGTCATCAAGAGCTTTGTAGTTAATAGATATTGCTTAATAATCATTTGGACCTGGTAACCTCTATGCTCTGTTAGTCCCCAAACAATGATGAAGACCTTTGCTACATATTCCTGGCACCCACGAGACTAGTTACCCATCATAAATCTTAGGAATGCGGGTCCTGTTTCCAAGCACCTATCCCCCTACCCCGGGTTAACTATAAAATTGTCCCAGTGGCCCCTTGGCGGCACAGAGTGTAGCTGCAGGTGCAGTTGGATTGTTGTCTGCCTGGTCCAGATGCCCCCTGTGAGTAAGTTACCCTGCAATAAACTGACCCATGGACTGTACGGAGCTGCCGGCCTCAATTTTCGGTCTCAAGATGCCTTCTCAGTTTTGTGGGCACTTTTGTTCCGTCTGTCCTTGAACAACTGGGAACAGAGTCCATCAGAGGTTGGTCCAGGAGGTTGGCTTTTATTCACCAATTTCACATCATAATTCAGTGCACACATACACTCATGCATTATTGAAACTACACTTTAAAGAAACAGTGTGTAGTAATTAGTTGTGATGCACTCTGATTTTTTCTTTTAATGCTAGTTGCGACCAACCAAATTGATGTCATAACCCACCAATGGGTCCGAACCAGTAGTTTGGAAAACACCACCCCAACCACATAAGCTAATCAGCTCTGGTCTGTCTGATTCTCAGCGGGTGGCGAGCCACACAAAAATTCCCAAGAAGTCTCTTGCACAACTGAGTATCTTGGCATATCTGTCCATTCCCAGAGATTTGCATATATGAACTTCAGAGCGCACTTGTGTGAATGTACACTTCGTCCTCCTTGACCTGACCTCAGACAGACTCACTTTCCTGACATTAGAGCCACAGTGCTGAGTGCACCTCTTCATTCCTTGCTTCTCTGATATTTGAACCCAGCACTGCATCTTTCCCACTCAGTCCCCATGGGAGGTCCCCGAAGTTAAAATATTTGAATTACAGAATGTCGAGGATGAAAGAGACCTTAAGAATCATTTAATACAACCACCCTTTTGATGCACCTCAGTAGTCTCCAGTATCTGCTTGCATTCCTCCAGAGACAGTGAGCTCACTACTGACTGGGGCAGCCCCTTCCATCTTTGGACAATATTGGCTAAACCAAAATCTGTCTTCCTATGCTTCCATTTATTACTTTTTGTGTCAGAATTAGCCAATGTGTCTTCTTGGAACAGTGCCTGGCACATAGTAAGCACTAGATAGAGATTTGTTACTAGTGACTAGCAGTGGTTGTATTAGTGCTATTAACAGTAGTAACTAATCTAACCCTTTTCTCACATGACTGCCCTTCATGTGTTCAAAAGAAGGCATCACATTGCCTGGGTCTTCTCTTTTCTCTGCTAAACACCTGCAGTTCCATCAGTCCTTCTTGCTGTAGTGTGCTTTCCTGCCCCTTCGCATCCAGCTTACTGTTCTCCTGATGCGGGCAGGTCTCTGACATATTGATACTTCTGTGAAAACACCAGCCTTCAGAATTGGCCACTGGACTCCTCGTGTGGGGTACCAGGGCAGAGGACAGAGACTCTCACCTCCTGTGACCTGAGCACTTGGTGGCTAATAATGCTGCCCAGGATTATTAACAGCCCACGTCAGAGCAGAGGGAGGCCTGCACCCACAAATAATGGTGGAGTGGGAGGGGTGGCGTCCCTCCCTCCAGAGCACGGTCCCTTGGGGGAAATGCACCAGCTGGCGTCCTGGAAAGAATGAGGCCTGCAGGAGTGTGGCGAGCCCACCCAGGAAGAACTAAACATCCTGTGGCTACACCAGGGAGTCTCAGACCCAAATAACTTCAGGGAGGTGAACGAGTGGTGGGACTGTAATGCATTTGGGAGGCGCACACTCCCCCTAAGGGAGGATGCACTTACCCTGCTCCGGAGGTTATTACCACGCAGGAATGTGGGCCCTCATGTTTCAAGGTCATCCACATTTTCCAAAAAGCCAGAAATACGAAGTTTTAAATATAGAATCATCCCACTTTTAAAAAGTCAACTAGTTCAACGTTTTCATTCAAACTATTGTATGAGGCAACAGTGTCCAGGCTAGACCAAAGCCCTGTGACCCTCAGTTCTTCTTTTGGACCTCTGTTCTCTACCTGCAGAGCAGGGGGCCTTGGAGGGGGGTGCTGGGGCTGGGTGGAGCCTGGTGACTTCCTCTTACTTCAGTGTCGCCAGACAGTTCTCAAGTCACACTGCAGCCAGGGCTAAACTTGGAAAAACGGCTCTGCTATCTGAGCAGCCAGAGGGAGCTTGCTGGAGTCTCACTAGTGTTTTCTGGGCAGGTGGAGAGAGCACTTGAGGCTGCTATGCGGTGGAAGAAGGTTTTGAATGGAATCCAACCCCGTCCCCCTCAAGGGGCGGGAACATTACCACCTGGTCAACATTACCTGCTCTGTGGGGGAGGGAATCAGGCTTTCCTTGGCCTCTGGCTTCCTGAGTGACCTCATCTGTCCTTCCCAATGACTATTTGCTTAACTATTTGCGAAGTAGTGAACATAAAAATGCTTTTGTGTGGTTCAAATGTAAAGCGTGCAAGACAGCGTTAAAACGTAGTTGCTTATCCTAAAATTTTCCACTCATTATGGGATCCACAGAACCATAGATTTTTAGAGCAAAAAGGGGCCTTTCAACCAGCGAGCCAGCCAGATGAGGTAAACTGAGGCAGAGAGTAATTTGCCTAAAGTCTTGCTGCTGGTTCACTAATTCCTTTATTTCACGTCATCCTCCCTGTGCTTTGGAAAAATGAACCCCAGCTGCCCCTCACCCCATCCTACCACTCACACGCATCACAGCTGGCCTGACCAACTTACCTTTGCGATAGTATCATATTTTGTGCAAAGTAGAAAATTTGCATAAAATATTAATAAATTTTAAGATACGATTTTATTTTAAAAGAGTAATAAAAGTATTAATGAAGCCTTCATTTATATGTAACACATGAAATAATGCAAGTCCCCCAAAGTTTTATAAATTCTTCACAAATTGCATAATTTGAAACCTGGCAGGCCAAGTGAATTATAAACTGTTTATGCTACTACCACATGGTGCTACAAATTTAGCTAGTAAACAGAAACTACTACCAGACACTGTCAGGATTGGTTTTAATTTGCATGAGCTTTAAAATGTGCAGGTTTTCAAAATGCATTTTTCACATGAAATGAAGTGCCTGGTACTCCACTGAACACATTTTATTGTTTCCCAACTGGATGAAACCTGCTCTGGTCTGAGAGTTCTTGGTGATGTGGGAGACATTGCTGGCTGCCTTCCCAGCAGCCATTCCTACTTTCTACCTTGTGAGTAGAATCCCAATTTTGCTTAGATATTGATCAACAGTATGCTCAAGGAAGGTGGTACCAGCCCTAAGAGATGAGTCATGCTTGCTCTAGTCTAGACATGGTAATTCCATCTCCCTTGCCAGTGATTGACCCAGTTCTGCCCACTGAGACCCAAGGAAGAGTCAGCTAGAGACCTCTGGGAATGATTTCTCTTGACAAAACATAGACATACACCAGAAGAGCCGTGTGTCCTTCCTGCCTTTGGACATTGTTATATAAACATGGGATGCTTGGAGATGTGGCAGCCATTTTGCAACCACGAGGGAAAGCAAAGAGAATCATAGAGAATACCTATATGCTAGGCTGAAACGTGTGTTTTATGGTAACAATAAAGGGACAAAGAAGAAAAGGGAATAGACACAGAAATGTGAGGCATATAGGGCCAAACCTCCCAACAAGACAGGACCAAGTCAGGATTACATTGGGCTGCCTGTCTTAGCCCCTGAGCTATTTCTCCTGCACTAGAGATGTGAAAGAAACATATGTTCTTGGAGTGGGAGCAGAGGGCACTCAGAAGGTGTGGGGTTGGGGGGGACCCAGAGTGTCCTGTGCACCCTGAGGGGAGTGTGTGGGATACTCCTGCATATGCCGTGTGCATGTGTGCTCTGGAGAGGACACGAGAGGTTCCCTGTGCCCCATAGATATGTATGGAGTTGTGGGATAATGTGGAAACTCTCCTTCCCTTGGAAATTAAGCCATTCATCAATTCACTCAGTCATTTTACTAATTTACAAAATGCTGACTTTGGGCCACACCCTGTGTTGCTTCTTTGGGGGATGCAAAAAAGCAGAACACAGGCTTCCTGCCTTTTTGGAGTTTGCAGTCCTGGATAGGGAGAGAAATCATGCTTGCAAATTATTAAGAACCAAGATAGTACAAGTCAAATAGCAGGTGAAGGGCCGAGGCAACCAAGGGAAATGGTCTCTGGGGACTGGGGAGTCAGGAAAGGCTTCGTGGTGGTAAGGGCAAGAAGAGGAAGGAGTCTGATACGGAGGTTTGGTAACTGGAAGACAGGGAGAACGGAGATTCTCAGTTTGGGGTGTCAGAAGAAGGAGGCTTCATCTTCCTACTTCCTTGCACCAATGGGAGAAGCTTAAATTCTAGGTCTTAATCTACATTCTAATTCTTTGCTTCATTCGTGTCAATAAATTTTTATTGAGCAGCTACTATGTGCCAGCATGGTTGGCAGTTGGGGCTATAGAGAGGCAGATCCCTCCAGGAGCTCTGTATCTGTGTTGAGACAGCCAAAGGCAGGGGATAAGTGCTGTTCTAGGGAGAGACACCAGGTGCCAGCAGGCCTGGCCAGAGGAGGCACACCGAGGAGGGCAGGGGGGATGGCAAGGTAGTTTTCAGGGGCACAGATGGCAATTTATCTTGGGCCTCTAGGGAATCTGCTAGGCCGGGGTGGCTGCTGGCCTGCTGATGAACCTATCCCCCACTCAACTTTTCAGTAGGGTCCAGTCCCTGTGACCAGGAGCTCACCCCGTCTCTTTGTGTGGATGGTACCCGTGGTCCATCTGATCATTTTGGTCTCTCATCCCAGAGGAAGGGGATTGAATAGGGAAAGACTCTGCTTTGCCACCCTGAACAGATTCTCTTTGCCTTGAATTATATGGACAGCTGTAAGTTGACACCTATTTTCCTGGGGTGAGGAAGGGTGTGACAGGACAGTGTGGGCCGTCCTGTGCACATATTCCTCTGTAGGCAGAGCTTGAAGGATGCTGGGAAGAGGTGGGCAGTTGTGAGCTGCCTCAAGGGCCTGCTCCCT
Organism: Tursiops truncatus; assembly: GCF_011762595.2. Taxonomy (NCBI): domain Eukaryota; kingdom Metazoa; phylum Chordata; class Mammalia; order Artiodactyla; family Delphinidae; genus Tursiops; species Tursiops truncatus. The sequence continues at coordinate 66,715,849 of NC_047047.1, read as the reverse complement.
GGGGACCAGCGATGCTAACCTCTCTACTGGATGGAGGTGGCTCTATATGAGGTCGCCTGGTAGGAGAGGACACCAGGGGCCTTGGGAAGGAAACTCCCCGAGTGCGGCATTCCATGTGCACAGTGCAAAGACCTGAGGCCGTGTGGAGCGGCCAAGCTGATAAGGCGGGAACCACTGGGGCACAACTTCTTCTTCGGCCATTGTCAGGGGTCTTCTCTGCTCAGCCAGGCCTGTTCCTGCCCAAGATCACTGTGTTGGAGGGACAGGAGGACCTGGGAGGTGGCAAAGGTAGCCCAGTGCCTGGGGATGAGGTGTGAGACAGGTGGTGAGGTAGTTTTGAGGTGAGAAGGTAGCTACTGGCCTTTGTTGGTTTTGGGGGCATCTCCAGCCACAGGGAAGTGTTTGACCTTCCCAGGATGGGTCATTACTGGTCCATCCTCATTTCCATTCAACAAATACCTTTTGTGTAGGACCCAAAGGGACACAAAAGCCTTAGGGAAGTTTGCTACCTATAATAGACAGCCGATTTGGATGCCGAAAGAGAGTTGCAAAATATGCTAGAGCTTCAAAGGAGGGTGAGATCACAGCTGGTAGGAGGTGACTGGAAACAAGCTCCAATAGTAAGCATTCCTGCCTCGCTGCCGGGAACCACAGGCTGCATGGAGCACCTCATACTCCTGGCTTCGTTTCATCCTCGCTTCGCTGAAGTATGGACCAGCCCTTCCTTTTATAGATTGGGAAACAGGCTCAGAAGACAGGAAGTGACTTGCCCAGGGGCAAACAGCTTCAAAATGGCTAAGCAGAGATTAAGGTCAGAAGTCTCTGGCTCCAGAGCACATAGTCATATGCATTTTGCCTGGCTGCCAGATGAGACAGATGGGGTTTGAGCTGAATCCGGAGGGTAGGAAGGAACTTGTTAGATGGAAACAGGAGGAAGGTATTTCAGGCTGAAGTTACACCCTGAACAGAGATGTGGGGGTCACTGTGGTGCCAGAAATGTGTGGTTTGCTCAAAGGGAGTCTCTCAGGGGAAGGGGGGAAGGGGAGGCTTAGGTTCATCGTGGAAGGCTTGAGGGCCTGGGCCAGGGGCTTGTGTCCCTACCAGAAGGGAATCCCTGATGGAGGCAGGAGGCCCAATGATAAAGAGAAGGGAAGAAGCAAACCAAGACCGAGGAGAAAGGAGGGCAGTGGGACACGTGAGCTGGAGGTGAGGGGAAGCGGGGAGGAGTCGCCTTCCTCGTGTGGGCAGTGGAGTTTCTTGGAGAAGAGCTGCACTGTCTTGGGCTGAAGGTGCAGCAGGCAGCCGTCAGGGAGGAGCCCAGCAGTACCCACCACCCTGAGGCAGAGAGCGAGAGGCCGGGTGCAAGGCCGATGAGAAGAGGGAAGAGGGGCTTGTGAACGGTCAGAGTGAGAAAGGACCCTCTGTTGGCTGGGTTGGGGGAATGAGGAAGGGAGAGGGTCTGGTGAGAAGCACAGTCAATTCTCAGATATTCTCCTCAGTCCCAGCCCTGGCTGTGACGCGCTGTGAGTCTGTAAGTCCATGTATCTCGCTCAGGCCTGAAGTCACCCTTGGGGGAGCAGGTCCCCACGGGATGATATCTGCTTTCACAGGTCCCGTGAGGCATATTGGACCTGTAGTGCTGGCTCTGCCCTGGGCCAGGCTCTGTGCCCTGGACCCGGATGCAAGCAGCCACGCCCATGCCTCCCCATCTCTGGGAATCCCCACCCCATCCCGTCAGACCTGCCAACCCTCTATCAGTCTGCTCATGGCTCTCCTCCATGCCTTAGCCCAAGCTCTTCCGATGAGCGCACATCACTTCTTCCAGACCTGGCTCAAGGTTTGCCTGCTCTAGGTAGCTTTCCCGCAGGCTCCCACCCTTCATTCTCTGCCCCTGGCGGCTCTGTGTACCCTTACATGCTCTTTCCTTTTACTTATACAGTCTCTAGGCTTCATTTTTTGTGTATGTTCATCTTATCTCCCCAAAGAGGTGATGAGATCTTTAAGGGTAGGGATTACATCTTACATCTTTTCTGTCTCCCACATAATACCTAAGATTGGCTCATAGAAGGCCCAGCATTCACAGAACATCAAATGAATGGGAATTCCCTTCCACCCACACATGGGCCCTGTGGCTCTAGGAATGTGACCACAAAACATACCCAGAGGATGTGGTGAGATGCAGGTGGGGAGCAGGGCCAGGCAGGAGCTGAAGCCTGCCTCCACCATGATGTTTCTCTGGAATGATGCATAGCTGGAAGGGACCTTGGTGATGATCCAACCTTCTTCCTCCATTGACTGGTAAACAAAAGTCTCAGGTGGGGCATAGGTGTCCCCAGGGGCACAGAGCTGAGCCAAGACTCCAAGGTACAGCATGAAGACCAGCAACAGCCCCTTCTGCTAGAACCCAATTTCCCAGGTCTCAGATCCGTGTCTTCTCAGCAGCATCTCCATGTTAGAAACACTCTTCTCTCCATGACATAAACCTTCTACTTCTCTGGCTAGTTTTTCTTTGTCTCCTTTGTAGGTTTTTCCATCTCTAGCTGCTCACTAAATACCAGCGTTCCTTAGGATGCAGTCATTAGATGTTTCTCTTCCCCTCCCCCCATCCTCTCTCCCTAGGCAGACTCATCCCACCACACCTGGAATGGCCATCTGACTTCCGCATAACTCTGGCCCAGAATTCTCTTCAGAGTTTTCGATCCCTTTATCTGCTGCCTCTTTGGCATCTCCCGAGTGTCCATACCTGAACATATGACCTCCCTCAGCATTCTCCAAAAACCTCCTCCCTGCCTAGTGGTCCTACTCAGTGCGTGAACCACTGTCCATGCCAGTGCACAGGGCAGAAATTGAGGCATTGTTTTTTCTCCCCTCTTACGCATAATCCATTGGCTTTACTTCCTGAACATCTCTCTACCCACTTCTCTCCATCCCCACCACCATCCGCTGGCTTCACGCCTCCTCCACCTCCTGCTCAGAGGGTAACAGCCTCCTGTCTGGGCCCCTCCTTGTCTCCCTATGGTCCCTACTCCACACAGACATCAGTCCCCTTTTTAAAATATTAGGCAGATCCTGTCACTTTCCCATTTGCGACCCTTTATTAGCTCCTTGTTTCTCTTAGGGTAAAGGCCCAGACGTGACCAAGGCCTCCAAGGTAAAGACCCAGGTAGGACCAAGGCCTACAAGGCTTGAATAGCCCCTCCTACCTCCCCTGCCTCAGCCTCCCTTCCCTCTGCATGGTCACCACCCTGGCTCTTCCCAGGATCCCACTAATCACAGAGCCTTGAAATCAGCCTGGGAGAGGTCTCCTGGCCGCACGTGTTCATATCATCATCTTATGTGCATTTGTAAAACGAATTCACGTTTCCCTCTCTACCTGCCTAGAATATAAGCTCCGTGAGGTCAAGGGCCTCACGGCGCATGTAGAAGTGGCTCACGAAGCACGTGCTGCTCTTAGGCCACTCTCAGGGGTGATGCGTCTGAGTTCTGGTCACCGGGCTGTGGGGCAGATGAAAACCCAGGTGACCCGGCGCTGCACGGGCTGGACATACGGCACATGAAGGAAGCACCTTTATTCTCTTATCAGCCCCTGCAGATGTTTCTTTGGGTCCATTCTCCCTGCCGGGAAGCCCCAGGCAGCTCCTGCTGATTTTCTGGTCACTCTCATGTCATAAGATATCCAGCCCCGTGGGAGAGCTATCAAAATGCCCAGCTTCCTTCCGGTCAGCCTGGGAAAGTTGTGGGACGGGGGAAGTGGTCCGCTTCTGTCTCCATCTCCTTTCCCCATTCTGGGAGAGCTTGGTGCTCTTGGGTGGAAGGCGGGGGAGGGCAGGGAAGGGCCTGCTGGACTTTTTACAACTGTATCTCCCCGTGGTGCCCTGCCTTCAGGTACCAGATTCTCTGGCGGAGGAGTCTGTGGTCACTTTGGAGCCTCTCCTAGCACTGAGGTTATTTTCCCTGTGGTTTTCTGCCACAGGCCACACCTCCTCAGCCTGGTCACACAGGGTCCCTCTGGCTCCACCAGACCTATAGGAAAAATATAGTATTTTATTGGTGGTTTGTTTGTTTGTTTTTTCTTATTATTTTCACAAAAAAGAGCTCTCACAATATATACCTTTATATTCTTAGTTTCTTTACTCAACATTATACCCTGCAAAGCTTTGTTGGTTGGTGTGGGCCACCCCATTCTTTTTCATTACTGTGTAGTATTCCATAGCGTGGCCATACCACAACTTATTCAACCACTTCCCTCGTGATGGACAGTTACAGACTTTCCAGTATTTCAAACAACAGATGCTTTGTTCAGAAGAGCTGGGAAGCTACAGGGGTCAATGCTGGCAAGTCCCAGTACCCAAGAGGGGCTCCGACAAGGCTCACGTGGTAATGAGAAGGCACACAAGTCGGGGTGGTAGGGGAGCTCTGCACCAGCAGTCGGGAGCCCGGGGCTTGAGCCCACTCACCTTCTCTGGGCCTCTGTTTTCCCTCCTCTGAAATAAAAGGGTTGGGATGCTCCAGGTTCTCAGTCTGGGGGTTACTCATCTAAACCACCTGGGAAACTCTAAACAACATGACTAACAACAGCACAATGCAATAACACCAAAAAGAACAGTGCTTGGGCCACACGCCTAGAGATTCTGATTCTATTGGCCTAGGACAGGGCTCTTAGTCATTTTTTAAAGTGCCCCAGGCAACTCTAATATGCAGCAAGTTTTGAGAACCACTGTTCTAGACCAGGGCTTCTTAAATCCTACTGTGCACACAAAGTATCTGGGGACCTCCTTAAAATCTGCTTCCTGCTTCAGTGGGTCCTGGGTGAGCCTGAGGGCCCAGATTTCTAACAGGCTCCCAGATGCTGCCAGGGTTGCTGGTCCTGGACTGTATTTTTTTTTGAGTGGAAAACTAGATCCTCTAAGCCCTCTTTCCATCCTAATGTCCTTTTCGACCATCCTATGTACACACTGACCTTCAGCCAACTATTGCCAGGCTAAGTGAGGCCAGTATGTAGAGCGTGCCTGAAAACTTGGATGCAAAACACAGTGGCTCCCCAGGACCATGCATGGCAGCTGGGGAAGCCCAGGGGCTTGACTCCAGCCGTGGGTGTATCGAGCCCAGAAGACAGTCGGCAGAGGGTTGGCAGGGCTTGTGAGGTCCAGCTGCAGATCCAGTGCTTCCGTCTCAGCCATTATTTAGGCAACAGTTGGCCTAGGGGCCTCCAAGAGAAGGCAGCTGTTTCCAGTCAGGCCGCCTGAGCCAAGCTGCAAGGGATTCAGAGCAGGCAGTGTCACCTAGAAGGAGGCCTGCCTCTAGGCAACTGCATTAGACACCTGGAAGGGGGTTCCCCTAACAAGACATAAGCTTGGTCTTTTCATCCCAGTGTCCCTTCTGTTTACAGTATTTCTGGGCATCTTTATCAATCCGAGGCCAATTAGAATTAGACCATCTAATTGTTTCATCTGCAAAGTCATGCATTTATTTTACATTTTATATCGTTTCTGTTTCAAAGTCCTTTCAAAGTATTCCACTAAGTGCTATAGTTTAGACAGTGGGGCTATCTCCCATTCTCCTTTTTGCTTGCAAACTGGGTCTCTGATTTCAGGTTTGAGAGGACTGCTGTTATATCAGCCTTGAGACTGACTCCTGAATCTTGTTGGAAAGTAATTTCTAGTCTGTCTCTAAAAATCTCCCTTTTGATTCATCTTTTCTCTGCTTACTACACCGAATCAAGATGTAATCAATTTTTATGTTCTTTAATTTTTTAAATAGACTTTATTTTTCAGAGCAGTTTGAGATTCACAGCAAAATTGAGAAGAAAGTACAGAGAGTTCCCATACATCCATCGCCTGGACCCCACACGCACAGCTTCCGCCACCATCAGCATCCCCCCCACCCAGAGTGGTACGTCCAGTACAGTCCATGAACCAACATTGACACAGCGTGATCATCCAGAGTCCACAGTTTACATTAGGATTCATCCTTGGTGTTGTACAATCTGGGGTTTAGACAAATGTGGAATAACATGTATCCACCGTCATGATATCATACAGAATAGTTTCACTGCCCTAGAAATCCTCTGTGCTCTGCCTACTCATCCCTCTCTCCCCCGACACCCCTGGCAACCAGTGATCTTTTCACCGTCTCCGTAGTTTTGCCTTCTCCAGGATGTCGCACTGTTGGAATCACACAGTATGTAGCCTTTTCATATTGGCTTCTTTCACTTAGTGATATGCATTTAAGGTTCCTCCATGTCTTTTTGTGACTTGATCATTCAGTTCTGTTTAGCACTGAATAATATTCCATGGTATGGATGTACCACAGTTTATTTCTCAGTCCACCCACTGAAGGACATCTTGTTTGCTTCCAAGTTTGGGCCATTGTGAATAAAGCTGCTATAAACATCCATGTGCTGTTTTTTGTGTAGACATAAATCTTTAATTCTTGTGAGTAAATATCAAGGGCTGTGATTGCTGGATTGTAGGGCAAGAGTATGTTTAGTTTTGTAGGAAGCCGTACCATCTTGAACTCCCACCAGCCATGAATAAGAGTTCCTGTTGCTCCACTTTCTCACCAGCTCTTGGTGCTGTCAGTGTTTGTATTTTGGCTAGAATAAGTGTGTGGTGGATTTTAGTTTGCATTTCCCTAAAAATAGGATGTGAAGCATCTTTTTATATGCTCATTTTCCATTTGTATGTCTTCTGGTGAGGTATCCATTCAGGTCTTTTGTCCAATTTTTTGATTAGATTGTTCATATTCTTATGGTTGAGTTTTAAGAATTTCTTTATGTATTTAAGATGACAGTCCTACATCAGATATGTCTTTTGCAGATATTTTGTCCTGTCTGTGGCTTGTCTTCTCGTTCTCTTGATGCCAATCAATTTTGACAGGGGAGGTCCCAGAAATCACTTTTAGTAAAGTCTGACCTGTTTCCTGGGCTCTCTCGATGCTGCTGGTTTAGCATGCATGCTGGGATTCCTTGAGTCTTACCCTGGATCGGTCTATTTTGCTTTTTTCATTGCTAATTTAGCCTTTAATCTTCATACCAACATGCGAATTTGTTGGTAGAGCTCTGGCAAGCCTGGCTTATAGGCTCCTGGGAGATTCCAAATTCTTCAGAAAGGAGGTGTCTGTCTTGTCAAGATTTGGAGAAATCTTGGGCAATCGTTCTTGGGTGTGCTGAGATCAGGGTTTAAACTCTATGGCAGGTGGCATGTGTGAGTCTCAAACAGGATGTATTTTTAAAGGAAACTGATGTTTTGGAGTGTCAAGGGGCTCATTAAGAAAAACGCAAGAAATCCAGACAAGGGGAAGGAAGAGGTAGAGGGGTTGGGGTCAGAGCTGTGTGAGTGGTAGAGAGTGTATGATGAAGAGCAGGCGGGTGTTAGACGTGGGGCGGGGGGGGTTCGTGAGAGAGGCGGTTTTATCCCAGATGGTTTTACATTTTGAGTCATCAAGTTCCTTGTGGACCCTTGACCAAAAAAATTTGAAGAACTGGAATTCTGCTTAGAAGCGTCAGGGTACCAATCAATAAACACTGCTCATTGGGCCTGAGGAATTTTATTCTGGTCTTGTTCTAAGGTACCTCTCAAATGAGCAGTTCTATTTAAATCAAGTGTTTCCCCCTCGTACATTGTTGGTAGAAATGTAAATTGGTGCAGTCACTGTGGAAAACACTATGGAGGTTTCCCAAAAAACTAAAAATAGAATTACCATATGACCCAGCAATTTCACTCCTGGATATATATCTGAAAAAAAAAAAAACAACCCTAATTCAAAAAGATACATGTACTCCAGGGGCTTCCCTGGTGGCGCAGTGGTTAAGAATCTGCCTGCCAATGCAGGGGACACAGGTTCGAGCCTTGGTCCAGGAAGATCCCACATGCCGCGGAGCAACTAAGCCCGTGCGCCACAACTACTGAGCCTGCGCTCTAGAGCCGCGAGCCACAACTGCAGAGCCCACGTGCAACTACTGAAGCCCACGTGCCTAGAGCCCATGGTCCGCAACAAGAGAAGCCACCGCAATGAGAAGCCTGCTCACCACAACAAAGAGTAGCCCCCGCTCGCCACAACCAGAGAAAGCCCATGTGCAGCAACGAAGACCCAACACAGCCAAAAATAAATTTATTTTTTAAAAAATATACATGCACTCCAATTTTCATAGCAGCATTATTTACAGTTGCCAAGGTATGGAAGTGACTTAAGTGTTCACCAACAGATGAATGAATAAAGATGTGGTATGTACGTAATGGAATACTACTAAACCATTAAAAAGAATGCAATTTTGGGCTTCCCTGGTGGCTCAGTGGTTGAGAGTCCGCCTGCTGATGCAGGGGACACGGGTGCGTGCCCTGGTCTGGGAAGATCCCACATGTCACGGAGCAGCTAGGCCCGTGAGCCATGGCTGCTGAGCCTGCATGTCTGGAGCCTGTGCTTCGCAATGGAAGAGGCCACAACACTGAGAGGACTGCGTACTGCAAAAAAAAAAAAAAAAAAAAAATGAAATTTTGCCATTTGTAGCAACATGAATGGACTTGGAGGGCATTATGCTAAATGAAATAAGTCAGACAGAGAAAGACAAGTACTGTATGATGTCACTTACATGTGGAATCTAAAAAATACAATAAACTAGTGAATATAACAAAAAAGAAGCAGACTCACAGATATAGAGAACAAACTAGTGGTTACCAGTGGGGAGAGGGAGGGAGGGAGGGTCAATATAGGGGTAGGGGAATAAGAAGTACAAAACTATTAGGTATAAAATAAGCTATAAGGATGAAGTGTACAACATGGGGAAGATAGCCAATATCTTATAATAACTATAAATGGAATATCATCTTTAAAAACTGTGAATCACTATATTGTATACCTGTAACTTATATAATATTGTGCAGTGACTATACTTCAATTAAAGGAAAAAATTAAGTGTTCCCCAAAGTGTCCATTGAAGGCCCAGGTCATCCTTGGTGAAGTTCTGCTAGAGGGGACACAGGTTGGATTGAGAAGACTCCTGGCTACTGTCAGCTGAAAGTTACAGTCAACTGAAGTTGCTCTTACAATCTTCTGTCTCGGGCCCCTGACCTAATGGTCAGCTGCCTCTGAACACAGACCCAACGACCAGAGTCCCTGGCAGGTAGAATATATCAGAGAGAGAGAATGCTCTCTTCGAATCAAAATCAAGGTCTCAGGACAAACAGCCAGGATGGGAGGACATTTTTTCTGGCTTTATTGGTGACTTACAGCAAAGTTAGCTCTCAGAGGGTGCTGATCTGCAGAGAACTGCCACCTCCCTGTTCTGTGAGGCTGGTTCAAACAGCCAGCTTACAGGAATGAGGCCTGTGTTCCACTCTGTGGTCCTCCTCCTCTCGACAAAATAACACTCGAGCACACAGGACAGAGCAAAGGGACGGGTGGAAGCAAATCACTAAGGACGCAGCTCTAAAGGGGAACCCTAGCCAAATATAAACACCCAGTATTCGACAAGTGAGTAAAACGGCCAAGGAACCTAAAGGAGAGCGGAGTTGAGGTCCCGCGTAAACGGACTTGTTGATATGGACGATGGTCCACGGGCAGTGAGGCTCGAGGACACCACACCTGGACAAGAGTCACGGTCCACAGTGACAGGCAGGTCAGGCTGGAGCTGAGTCATGGCACCGAGATTGCAGTCATAAAAATCAAACAAAACCCAAGAGAAAATTAGTCAAGGCTGTTTGTTTATAAACTTGCAGCCACAGGGAACCGTCTGCAGTCACTTTCGTTTCCACAGGGGTTCAAAGGTGTCTGAAAGGAGAATAAGTTTCATAGGGGAAGAAGGAGGAAATGCTGGCAGTCTCTGATTGGCAAGCATTTTCTTCGGGGGGATTTTGGAAACAGGGGAGACTCTGATAGACCTTCAAATCTATTTGCCAGTCCTTGATTGGCTCACTATCCGTCAGTTATAAGACTGGGAAATTTTCAGATTTTCCTGGGGTTTTTTTAGGAGGATTATTTTGAGAGATTTCTCAAGCATAGGAGGACACCTGGGCCAGACAGAGACCAAGCAGGGCTCCCTTCCTTTGTGTGGTGATGTATTGTTCTTGGTCCCAAGAGTGCAATTCTTGGGACACAGTTTCTTCCTGTGTGCAAAGCTGCAATGGGACTTTGCAGAGACTGTGCAGGCGGTTCCAATAGGCCCATGTTTGGATGGCTGACAAAGTTAAGTAAGTGATGTAACACAGCTACAGAGAGGGCAGGAGCAGTTAATCTGCCATGACGTAGCACTGGCTTCTGTTCACCAGGGCCTCTGGAGGATGACTGGAGCCAGGCTGGGTATTTTCATCAATGTAGCAGTTGTTGAGCATCTGCTGACATCAGGCCCTGTGCTAAGTACTAAGGACACAGCAGAGAACCATTTGGCCCTTGCCCTACTGGAGTTTGCAATCAGAAAGACAGGATAGACCTTGAACGAGCAATTCCAAGTGTGTTGAATATTGGAGGAGAAGCAAGGCCAGGGAACCATGAGACAGGGCCTGACACTCGCTGGGCCAGAGAAAGCATTTTAGGAAGAAATATTTATGCTGAGCCTGGAAGGAGAGCTAGTGAGGCCAAGGGGTGGGAAGGGGATTGGTGTGGCCTGAGAATTCCAGGCAGAGGGAACAGCATGTGTTAAGTCTCTGAGGTGGCAAAAAGGATGACACGTTCAAGGAAGTGAAAGGAGCCCAGCAAGCCTGAGGTCCGAGCAAAAGGGTAGAGGAGGGCTTAAGGCTAGAGGGAGGAGGGGGACATGCAGGGCCTTAGACAGCATGCCAAGATGGTTAGACTTCGTCCAAAGGGCAGTGGGAAGCTGTCAAAGGCTTTTATACGAGGGTGTGACTTCAGATTTGCACTTTGAAAAGATCCTTCAGGCTGCTGTGTGGAAAAAAAAAAACCAAACAAGATTGGAACAAGCAAGAGGGGACATGGAGCAGATATTACAGCCATTCAGGGGAACAGAGATGGTGACATGGGCCCGGGGTGGGGCGGTGGAGACAGAGAACGATGAGTGAGCTCACGAGGTGATTGAGGGTCTAGAATTGATGGGACTCAGCAATGAATGATCTGTTGGGGCTGAGGAGATGAAGCTTCCAAGAATCATTCTTGGGTCTGTCTACAACCACTGCTGCCACTTCCTGTAGGAGTGCAAATGAGTGCAGGAAGAGCATACGGCCCGTTCTTAACCCCTTGAGTTTGAAGTCCTATGAAGCATCAAAGTAGAGATGCTGAGTCAATGAATCAATAAGTTTATGGGGTTTGAAGGTTGAAAGACAGGGCTGGCTGGAAATGGAAATGTAGGAGTCAGTGATGCACAGATTTTAAATGAAGCCGTGGGTGTGTGTGTGTGTGGTTGGGGGGTGAGATCACCTTGGGAGACAGAGAGAGAAAGAGGAAGGTCCAGGCCAGAGTGTTGAGGAGCTCCAGAAGCAGAGGGGGAGCTGGCAAAGGAGGCTGAAAAGGAAGAACTGGAGAGAAGAAAGCAGGAAACTACAGACATCCAGGCCCAGGACAGCACTTTCTGAGAAGAAGGGTAGCAGTCAGCCGTTAAATGCTGCTGAGATGTCAGGTAGGACGAGGTCTGAGGGCCTCACCGTCCACTGGATTGAACAAATTGCTGATCTTAGAGTACGTCTGCTAGAGTGACAGGAGCAGAAGCCACGGTGGAGGGCAGGGGAGATGAGTGAGGGGAAAGGGTTTTAAAAGGTCACCCCCTCGGGGATGGGCGAGGGGTTGTGGTGGCCAGCCTGCAGGGACTGGTCCAGGAATCCAGGCGAGAGATGCTACAGGTCAAGATCCTGGAGCCTCGCTCTGCTTAAGAAAACCTGGATCTCAATGTCTGCAGAGAGGAACAATTGGAAACTTGGCTCCAGGTGGCTCCCAGAGCAAAGATGAAAGGGAGTGGGGCGTAGGAGGAGGCGTCCGGGGTTTCCATGGAGACCACCCTGAGCTTCCGGCCGCTCTCTGGAGAGCCTGGGATTAAGGCCTACAGCCCTGGGTGTTCCTGGTCACATGTGTTTGGCCCCTAAGAGGCCTACGAGGGTCAATCAAGGAACAAACGGAAATGAACAAAAGTAAGGAAGTATTGTGTCTTGGGCTGAGGACTGGCCTTTGGGGCAGAAAAAACAGTATTAAAAATCTGGTCTCACCACCTGCTCTCCGTGTGATCTTGGGCAAGCTTCTAAACATTTCTGTGGTTTCTTAGAGACTGTCTTCAGAGATGTTACAGTATGAAAATGTACGTGGATTAGAATGGAGGAAATTGGGAATTTGAAAATTCCTTTTCCTCAGGTTTTCTCTTCTGGGTTCTAACAGGTTATCACCCTGCAGTTATAAAGAAGGTCCTTCCAGAATCAGGGAGAGAAGAAAGGAGTACAGGCTGGCCTGCCTCAGCCAGCAGTGCCCCGAAGAGAGGCACACAGGCGCTCCCTGGGAAACAGAGCCTGAGGTGACAAAGCTCCGCGGGGCTGTGCCTAATCTAGACCTGGCTGCGCTGATGACTGGAGCCCAGCGCAGATCTGCCTGCCCAGCCCCGCCTGGCCCAGCAGGCCCATCTGCATCGGCGCCCTGGGACGGAAGGCCGGCCCCCTCCCACTCCCAGCCCCCTCTCACGGCCCTCTCCCCAGGTGATGCCCATCACAGGTAAACAGGGAGCCGGCCAAGCAGGCACACTTGTGCATCGTCATCATTACTAAGGCTATGAACACCGCGTGCAGCGTGTGTGGGGGTGGCTGACGGCCCAGCTCCACAGCAAGCTGGCGACGCCAGGCCACAGCCGTCTCCTGCCCCACAGCCCAAGGCCCAGAGGCCCCAGCCTGGATCAGCAGTGCGGATGGAGAGATGTCGACAGCCGGTAAGCTGCCCCGATTTGGTGGTAGAGAGGCGCTCTTCCGTCTCTGGATCCATGGTCCGGGAGAAGCCCTCCTAGCAGGTGGTCCACTCTGAACACAGGCCAGGGAAGCGTGTGGGGTCAGGCCACGAGGGGCTGCAGGAACCAGGATCCTCCCGGCATGGTCCTAAGCACACGAGGTTCCCAGGAAAGGCCAGGAGACTGTGGTTATTCCCTTTGGATTTGAGGAACAGATCATAACTCTCAAAGGATGCAAAAGAAATGGAATAAGGGAAATCTTAGCCACATGGCACAGTTCCCTCAGGAGCACCCCCCTCAGTGGGCAGAGGACTCTCACACCACTTCTCTCCCCAGGGCACTCCCCCGGCCCTGCCCCGGGGATCTCAGCTCTGGAAGATCCAGGGAAGAGCTTCTCCTGTGTTCCAGTGCCTACTGGCCATGCTGGCCGACCTGTCTCCATGGGAACCCTCTTCCCAGAATGGAGGTGCGGGCCCTGGTTTTTATGTTGGTATCTGCTAGTGCAGGGTCTGTGTCGAGTGTCTCTGACTTGAACCTGACCACTCCTGGGCTGTGGTAGAGAGGGCAAGCACTCTGGGTTCTACCCTGAGTAGCTGAGCAATTGGGCAAGTTACTAATCCTCTCTGGGTTTTCATTTCTTATCAGTAAAACTGGCCTAAAAATTCCATTGCTGCAAGTGGTCGGGGTGATTCAGCCCTACATGATGAATGGGGAAAGAGCCCTGGACTTGAATTAGGGAATCCAAGACCTATAGCTCAGGCCCTGAGTCACAGACTGGCCCTCCGGCTTTCTCTGCCTCGGTCTCCCCCTCTGTACAATGGGGGTGGAGGGGACTGACTAGATGGCCGCTAAGGTTCAGGTGCTCTCTGACCAGTTCTGACCTAATCCCTGCTGCTTTCCTGCCTCTGGGTGGGATCCTCCCGAGGAGGGGAAAGGAGGTCACAGCCGGGCGTCCACCAACTGGGATGGAGCAGAGCATCCCTGTTTGGTTCTCTGGTCCTCCTGAGATGGCCTCCACAGGTTAGTGGGTACCCGGAGCCCAGGCCGTGAGGCGGTCAGGCTGGGGGGCCCGCTCAGACTCAGCGCCCAGGAGGGAATGGTCGTACTGCCAGACTCTCCTGCCCAGCTGGGTGCATGAGCCAGAGGCTGCCCTCCACCAACGCACAATCAGACTCCTTCCCGGGTTTCCCTCCGGAAGGGTGTTTAAGACCATTTCATCAGGCTCATCTCTCAGTCACGCCTGGGAGAAACTCACAGCTGTGGAGGTAGAAGACGTGGGTCAGAACCTCCTTACAACTTACTGGTTGGGTGACCTTAGTCAAGGCTTTTAAGCCTCATGAATGTAGCTGATATTAAATGAGATCATTCATTTATGAGTTTGATTAGAGCATGCCTGGCACCTAGTAGGTGCTCAGCAAACGCTGTTCCAGTCTTCACCTGGGTGTAGGTGCACTAAGGTGTACAGATGGGGAAATGCATTGACGACACCCCCAAGCCCTGCTCAGGGCGGGGGAGGGTGGGAAGGGGCTTGGGGGCTGTCTGGCTGATCATCTCAGGCTGCAGATCGCCCCATCTGCTCAGACTCTGTGTTGTGCAAATACCACCATCTTCCGTGTGCTGGGAGGCATAAAGGTTGGGAAGCACTGGGGGGTCTGGGGGGCTCAGAGTCTGGAGATGGTGGATGAGAGAGGGGAGAGAGGGACCAACAAGCAGAACAGCGTGTGATTTGGAGGATGTCAGGGCTTATGCCGTCGGGGCCACATGCTCCCCATCTGTAAATGGTGGCCAGTTGGTGACGGTGCCCTTCTCTGCACAAAGGTTTGTGCGAGAGAGAGGTACCCTATATGCTTGAAGTAGGCAGCTCGTTTCACCCCTTCCCCAACGGCTGTTGTCCCGTTCTTCACACTGCACGTGAGAACATGGAATTCATGCCATCAGTCTCACAGGCCGGGAAACCAAGATGCAAGGAAGAGGAAAAGCCTGCAGGTGGTAACGGGCACCATGGCTGTTCTGGAACTGTAGCCCACACATCCTGGTGCTCAATGACTGGGCCTCTCCAGGCGCCAGAATCTGGCCCTTTCCCCATCTACTCCCTGACCTCGGAGGGAAGCACCAGCGTTTTACCCAGGGTTCCTGTGGGTTTCCTCTCTGGAGAGGCTGCCAGGTCAGTCTGACTTTGTCAGCATCCATGGCCTGTTCTGGCATCAAGCCACGTCCCAGGGGCCTTTGGCTCGTCCAGAACAGCAGAGATGAAGCCCTCTTCATCCCTCAGTGCTGGGCAGGCCTGGCTCAACTGGAATCCATCATTAACTTGATGCCCAACTCCCAGCCTAGGCCAATTAATTCAGAAGGTCCGAGAGTAAAGCCCAGGCACAGGTATTTTTCCTGAAAGCTCTCCAGGTGATTCCAATGTGCAAGCCAGGCTTGAGAACCAGGAGCTGGGAGAATAATCGTGTGACCTTGGGGAAGACCATGGGCTGTGAGCTTCAATGTTGCTTCTCCATTATTTTTTCCCATCGTGCTTCATGGTATTAGAGCATTGTGCCTGTCTCTTTCTCCTCAGTGTTCTGTCCTAAAACGTGATGTGTATCCCTTTCATCTTTTCTGTTCTGTCCTGTTGAGCTGATCTTTTTATAGTAGTCTTGGTCTCTTTCCTTTTTATTCTGACTTTCATTCATTCATTTATTCATCCAACATTGAATGAATGCCTGCTATGACAGGCAATGTGCCAGCCGTGGGGGCCATAGCAAAGAACAAGGAGGACAGGTCTCATGGAGTGTGTGTTCTACTGGGATTTGCCCTGTCCTTTTTTTTTTATTACTAATGCTGTGATATTTGAAAATTGTATTTTTTCTAGACATGCATTGCTGGTCCCTTCTTCATTTTGTCTCTTACTTTTTCATTCCTTAATTAAACTCTTCTTATCATTAGTATATTGATTATAAGAAAATCCGCTGCCCCAGGGAAGCTAAATCTGCTCAGTTACTTGCACTGGACAGTGTTTTGCCCGTGTGTGTGTGTGTGTGTGTGTGTGTGTGTGTGTGTGTACATCCAGGCTTGTGTTTTGTATCCACAGGAACACTGGCATCTAGGTAACATTCAGGTTTGGAGATGCCTAATCCAAGCCTCTTTTCCCTTCTGTGGCTGGGAAGGGCTTGGAGAACACAGGCTTGGTTAAACCAGTTGTCTCTGCCTTTGGAGAAGAGTTAACCAATGAATGAAGATTTGTTGAGGGCCTCGTATGTGCAGGACACCGAGCTAGGTGCTCTGTGGGGAGGGGTGCCAGGGGTTCCAAGACGACAGGAAGAGAAAGGCCCAACGTCTCCCTCAGGAGGCCTACCAGGATCCTGTGACTTAGTTCCATGCAGGAATGAGTGACACGAGGCCGTCATGGTGAGGGCCAGTAGGTGCTTCAGAAAAGCTGAAACTGGGGCAGACAATTCTCAGGGCATGAGTGGCATCCGTGCAGATTATTCTGAAATTGACACCCCTGGTTCCACCCCTGCCACAGTTCTGGTGTGTACCCTTCCTCTTCTAGCCATGGGTCTTTTGTAAGATAGGCACCAGTGGGTACTTGTCCTAAATGACAGGCACACATTCTACCACATTGGCAGAGCTCACCCAGGAGCCAGGGATGAGGTTTTCCTTTGTTGAAAGAAGAGAACAATTTTATTTACTACGGCTCACAACCATTAAAAAGAATCACAGGCACCTTGTGGTTTCTTGGACAACAGCACACTCTCAGCTTTTTTAGTCACTAAGATGCCTTCTGACCAAGGCATGGACTGCCATCCCTACAAGATTTGAATTCATGGGCCTGTGCCTTTCGCAGAAGGAACACCTGCTGATTGTTGCTAAGTCTGAAGTGAAGCATCTTACCTTCTCTAGGACATGTCCTCGTAGGACATTTTAGTGGCAAAAATCAGAGAAGCTTATAAGCTTTTGGAGTTTGCCTCTGGCTTTTGACAAGTCCTTTGTCCATTGTTTTCACAGCTGCTAATAGATCACATAGGTCATCAGTGCTCATTAAGCTAACACCTAACGAGCACACCACAGAGGATGACAAGAATGCCCCCCAAAATGTTATTCCCCCACTGCCTCACAGTTGATGAGAATTCCTTGATGAGCTGACAGGACTCAAAGATTTTTTTATCTAAGAGAGAATTCAGTCTGTACTATATAAAAATGCTTCACACAGGTTAAGTATGTGTTTAAGTCATTTCTCAATTTTTCTAAATGGAAAAGAGGTGAGAAGTTGGTATGTGTGCCAGTCCAGCTGGGCCATAATGGTCATGGAGAGAAGCAGTAAGAGACGGAAAGGAATACACAGACTGCAGAGCTAGGCTATTTCTGCCCATTTCCCATCACGCTTCCCACCCCACCTCCAACTGGCTTAAGCATGAGTGGGGACCTATGAACACCCATTCAGTCCAAGTAGGTTCAGGGATGCTCCTCGAAGCTGTTGGTGGCCTGGAGCTGAGTGGACTCCTGACATCCTTGTAGCAGGACAGCAGCTTTGGGTCTCTCATTGAGCTTTGTGGGAAGTCTGGTGAAGATACCAAGTGTCAGATGCTCGGAAGCATCTAGTCCAAATGGCCCCTGCACGCACGCCTTGGGTTTACTTCTTCTTCCTCCTCTGCCTTGTGTGCCGCCCTCTGCGAGGCTCCAAGACCAGCCGATGGTCAGCTGGTCAAGTTGTATCAGGGCCTCCACACTCTCGGTGTGACCTGAGACCTCCGTGCGGCCCTGAGGCGGAGCCTTAGACACAGCTAAACCAGTGGTCACCCACGAGCCACATTTTTCTGAGCAGGTGAAAAAGGAGAACGACATCTTAATATCTGGAAGCCAGAAACAAGGGGCCGCCCACTTAGTCTTCACTTTATACTTAAGAGAACCCAACTGTGATTTTAAACATTTGAGAAAAGTGTCAGCAGATCAAGACCTGAGGTTGGGTGATAGAAACCGACTCCAGACTCCTAGCTAGATCTCAGAAGTCAGGCTCTCAGCCTTGCTGCCATAAGGGCCACCAAAATGCAAGGATGATTTAAATATATTTGTTCTATTAACTAAAGGCCACTGTTCCTTGATACTTGTGGGGAAAAAATTCAACGTTACCCCCTCAAGGCTTGTCACCCAGGCTTTAAACTCCAGCGCCATCGGCCCAGTTTGGACCCAGCCCAGCATTCTGACTTCGTTTGCCCAAAGGAAACTTCTGGTTCTATCGGATGAGTTCCATGGCTCACCCCTCTGGCTAACATCTGTCAGTTCAACATGCAGACAATAAACGTGCGGCACACACTTCAGCCCAACACTCCCAGCCACCCCGGCTCTAGGCGCAGGGCTCGGAGAAAACCTCTCTGTGCCGTGGAGGCTAGGGAACCCAGAGGCACTCCTGAGACACTGTGGGGACACATTGCCCACTAGAGAGCTCACATTCGGAGGTGGCTGGTTTACAGTTGTTACAGAGTACTTTCTCTCCTTTCCTGGCTTTTAGTTCCATAGCTTACAGCGGGAAAGCTGGGGCTAACCTAAGGGATGCCCCCCAAGCTCTGACGGCTGTGGCCGACCTGGGATTCCAGCCCAGTGCCAGCAATTTCCAGTCCCCCGATGCTAGCAATTTCTGGGCACTCACCATCCTGGGAGGCCAGGCGAAGGGGGCTGTGTGGTCCTGGTCTTCTGGTGCCTTTGTCTAGAACATGCCACCCATCTTTGACCCATCTACCTTGAGAAGTCGTCTACCTAAATGTTAATATTTATCATTTACAGCTGGTCACTGCCCCTTTCAAAGGTGAAGACAGTAAAATTTATGACGGGCGTCCTATCAGACAACAGAGGAGCATAAAAGCAGAAGGAAGAGTGATAGCCCATCGGTCCGCGGACGTCTGGAGGGTTCCAACATGGGGCTGCGGCCACGCACTTTCCTCCTGGGGCTGCTGCTGCTGCTGCTGGGGCGAGGTAAGTCTGCCTTTTGCTCAGAGGGCAACCAATGGGTCAGCCCTGCCGGTGTCCCATGTTGCTTCGGCACAGAGCTTGGGAGAGGAATTTTCAGTGAGCACGAAACGCACAGGTGAGAATAAGCAGGCTGCAGTGCTGAGCTTAAGTGCCCACAGCTGTAGGGGGGTGGGCAGGTCTTAGGACAGGTGAGAAGCGTGGGCGGGCAACAGCCCCGTGGTGGGGAAGCAAAAAGCCATAGGTGTAGGAGTCGTGAAGACCCGGATTCTACTGCTCTGTGCTGCGTGGCCTTGGGCAAGTCCTACCTCCCTGGACCTTGCTTCTTAACATGGAAAAGTACCACTATGACCACTAATGGTAAGCACATTTTGATCATTACATGGGCTTTGTTCGTTTTTGCTGAAAGGGCAGAGGAAGGCAGATTTGAGGATGATGAATTCTACAGGATTGCACCACGCTCTTTAGTACTACTGACTCTGACTGCAACGAGTGGGCTCAAGCCAGGGCTTTGGATTTCTTCTGAGCTAATGGTTAGAAGACAGTGCCTCTGTCCCTCTTCTCCCAGCCCCTGGCTCTACCTTCCTCCCTTTGTTCAGAAAGGCAGGATCTTTTAAACCGAAGAGGGCCTTAAAGATGATTTTTTTTTTTTTTTTTTTTTGCGGTACGCGGGCCTCTCACCGTTGCGGCCTCTCCCGTTGCGGAGCACAGGCTCCGGACGCGCAGGCCCAGCGGCCATGGCTCACGGGCCCAGCCGCTCCGCGGCATGTGGGATCCTCCCGGACGGGGGCACGAACCCGCATCCCCTGCATTGGCAGGCGGACTCTCAACCACTGCGCCACCAGGCAAGTCCCTTAAAGATGATTTTTTAACTGTCTCCAAATGAGAGGCCTGGGCCCAGAGTCAGAAAGCTCTTGCCCTGGAGCCCGCAGAGGGAGAGGAGGAGGCGGGGACAGAGGCCGGGGCCTGGCTGGGGTCCAAGCGCTGCTTCAGCTACCTACCTGGGACATGTCGGTCGCCCTCTCTGAGTCGCTGGGTGGGATGCGAGGCCAGAGAGAACGATAGTGCCTGCTCTGCTTCCTGCACTGGTGACTGCATTTTCCTGATTACTCCTGAGGCTTAGGAATCTTTATCTTTATGGACCATTTGAATTCTTTCACGCAGTGACCGTTCTAGTGTGTTTCCCTTTTTTTCAACAGGTTGTCCTTTTTCCCACTGATTTCTTTTTAGTTGTTCATATGGGCTGAGCACTTGCTGTTTGTTGGTATAACCAACAAGTATCTTCTGAAGCTTGTCTTTCATTCTCTTTATGGAGACTTTAAGTGAACAAACTTCCTAATCTGGGGGGGAAGTAAAGGGAGACCAGCCAAATGAGAACAAACGGAGGCATGTATTCCAAGGTTGCTATGGTAAAAGCTGCTATCATTTGCGTTTGGCAGAGACTCCGAGGCAGGCAGGGGAGTGGGAAAGCTTGACGACGGAAAAGGGGAAGGCTTCAGGGCTGCTCTGACTGGCGGCTGTTGCCAGGGGGAAACTAGCTGCAGGTGGCTAGAAACCAGGCATCTTAAATGATTCGTTTGGGAAACATACGTGGCTTTCTCTGGTTGGTCCTGAGTTGGAAGCAGGGACAAAAGTTGGGGAGCTGCAGACATGGGCCAAGTCCTGACTGTTCTAGGCTGATTCCTTGCCCGTCTACTGCAGATGTGTGGGTCACAGGTGTATTGTCATCTATGGTCTGGCCATTGTCTGTCTGTATACTGTCTGTCCATTTCTAAAGTTTTTTTTAATCTTTTCTGGTGTGTGCTCTTTGTGTCTTCTTAAAGAACTTCTCTCTGGCCTCAGGGTCATGAAGATATCCTATATTTCCTTCTAAAAACTTTATAAATTGCTTTTCTCACTGGGTCTTTTTAAAGACATCTGGGATTGATTTTGGTGACTACTGTAAGAGGAGAACCTAGTTTTATGTGTTTTTTCATGAAGATACCTGGTTGTCTCAGCACCATTTATTGAAAAGTCAGTTGCTTCCTCACCATTCTGAAGAGCCTCCTCTGTTCATATATAAAGGACTCATACGTGCATGCATCTGTTTTAAAACTCTGTTTTGATTTATTTGTCCCATTGTCTATCCCTGTACCAGTAGCACATTATCTTAATTCTGTAGTTTTGTACTAAGCTTTATTATTTGTGAGAAACAAGTCTTTCTGTTTTTTATTCTTTTGTTTGTTTGTTTGTTTTTGTTTTTGCGGTACGCGGGCCTCTCACCGCTGTGGCCTCTCCTGCTGCGGAGCACAGGCTCCGGACGCGCAGGCTCAGCGGCCATGGCTCACGGGCCCAGCCGCTCCGCGGCACGCGGGATCCTCCCGGACCGGGGCACGAACCCGCGTCCCCTGCATCGGCAGGTGGACTCTCAACCACTGCGCCACCAGGGAAGACCTTTTCTTCTTCTTTAGAAGTGACTTGGCTTTGAACTTTCACAATTTTACTATTTGTCAATTTCTACCCCCCCAAAAAACAAACCTGTTGGGCTTTTGATAGAAATCGCTTTTAATTCTGTGAATCAAGTAGGGGAAAACAGACATCTTTACAATATTGAGTCTTCCAAATCATGAGCTTATAATTAGACCTTTAATGCCTCTCAATGCTTTATAATTTTCTCTGAGGTTTTGCATATGTTTTGTTAAATTTATTCTTAGGTATCTAATACTTTTGGTGTATGATAAATGGAATGTTAAATTGTCATTTTGAAAATGTTATTGGTATATAGAAATAAATTTTTAATTTTGTACCCAATTAAACTCTTATAAATTTTAGTAAGTTATCTGTATATTCTTTTGAATTTTCTGTATACACAATCCTGCCAGTGATGACGGTCTTGTTGCTCTCTTTTCAGCCTGTGTGCCTTTTCTTTCTTTTGCCTTACTGTGCTGGCTGGTGCCTTCACTACAACTGTTCATAGCAGTGACGGTTGGACACACTCTTGTCTTATTCCCAAGTTCAAAGGAAAGTGTTTAATGTTTCGTCAGTAAGTGTGGTGTTTGCTACAGGCTTTTCTGTAGATGCTCTTTATGAGACTAAGAAAGTTCTATTTTATTCCTAATTTGCTAAGCGGTTTAAAAAAAAAAACATAAGTGGGTGCTGAATAAATTTTTCTGCACTTATTGAGATGATAGTATGATTTACTCTAATCTGCTAATATGGTGAATTAAGTTAATTGACTTTTTATTATTTTGTTCATTGTTTTCAGTCATTGCTTGTTAAATTCACCAAAGACTGCACATTGCATTTACTTGTGCTGCCTCTTTAAACCCTTTTAATCTAGAGTAGTTCTTTAGCCTTTTTTTCCCCTTTCTTTCTTTTGTGTGTGTGTGTGTGTGTCCTTGAAAATTTGAGGCTGGCTTTTTTTGTGCCCACTGCAGTTTGGATTGGTCCAAACTGTTTCTTTGTTGCTAGAATCAGATTAAACTCTTCAGGTAGAAATACAATGTAGATCATGTTGTGTCCTTGATGTGTAACATTCAGCGATACATGTGACGTTAGCAAATATTTTCATTGGTGATGTTAAATTTGATAATTTGGTTAAGGTGGTGTCTGCCAGCTTTCTCCCTTGTAAAGGTACCTCCCCCCATGTGATTTGTAAAGGTACCTCCCCCCATGTGATTTATAAGTTGTCTGTAGGGAGATACTGTGATACCGAGTGACTGTTCTTATACCCAATGGTTTTTAACATCCATTGATGATTCTTGGCTGAATTATTACCATGGTGAGTGTAAGATGGTGATTTTAAAATGGCTATCGTTCCTCCTACTATTGTTAGTTGGCATTCCTCCATAAAATAAAATTCTCTTCTGTGCCCCACTCTTTTTAGGTTTTATCTTTCTCATATAAAATGGACATATGGATTCTTTTATTAATCAGTATATTATAACCCAGTCCTGTCATTACTCATTTTGATGCTCAAGTTATTGGCCAGTGAGAGCCACTTCAAGCTGATTCCTTTTTCCCCATCAATTTTTAAGCACTTTTTAGCTTTATGGAACAAGTTATTCCAGGCTAATCTTCTATTTTCCCTGTCTCACCATGCAATTAGCAACGTCTTTAAGGTGCCAATTGATAGGGGATTTTATTTAGAAACCAAGATCGAGATGCCAGGGGTGTTCATTGCTTCTGGAGTGTCATTATGTCTAAGTTCTCTCAGTGGACAGAGCCAAGAAATATCGTTTTGTTTTTAATGAGATGAATTTATACAGATATCTCTTAATTTTAGTTAGAATTAGGCTTTTATCTCCTTCCTCTATTCCTGATTTGTATTGTCCTTATCCCACAGTGTAAGCTGAGGTTACAAAAATATTGATAAATTTATTCATTTGCTGATTCCTACAGTACATCCAACACAATATTGGAATTACTGCAACAATAACACCACCACAAACAAAGTTCGAAATCTCTCTGTGGTTCTTTTGTCCTTAGAATATGTCCCACGCAGGGTATATAATCAAAATACTTGGATCAAAATCACTTGTATTAACTCTTTTTCTTTTGTTCTCTCTGTGTGGTTATGTTATGTATTTGACATATAGTTAAATTTGTCTCTGTTTCTATTCACTTATAAAGTTTCTCCCATTCTTGATTTTACTTTAGTTTTTGAATATATAAAGCATTAACATGGTTCAAAAGTTCAAAAGTGTGAAAAGATCTACCCGGAGAAGTGTCATTCCCATCCCTATCCCATCCATCCCATTTCCACCTATCCCTGTCGGTAACCAATTTCATTATTGTCATATCCTTTCTATGTTTCTTTTTGCAAATATATATTCTTATATTTTCTTCCTTCTTGCACAAAGGTAATCTACTATAAACTTCTTTTTCATCTTGATTTCTTTTCACTTAATAATATATCCTGAAATTACATTGTATCTGTTCAGAAATCTTTATTTTTTTCCAGCTGTAGGATATTCCATTGTGTACCATATATATTCAACCAGTCTCCCAGTATGCACACTAGATTGTTTCCAATATTTTGCTACTTTAAGTAATGCTGTCATGAACAATTGTGTACATAGGTCTTATTCATGTTGTTGGAGGGAGAGCTTAGGGTAAGTTCCTAGAACTGGGATTTCTGGGTCAAAGGATAAAAACACATATAGTTTTGTTAGATATCACCAAATTTCCCCCCAACCATAGGGATTATACCATTTTACATTCCCATTGGCAATATATATGAAAATGCCTACTTCTCCACAGCTTGACAATAGAGTGTATTGTCAGGCCTTAGAATTTTTGCAAATGTCACAGATGAGAAGTAGTATTTTAGTTTTAAATTCTCTGCTTGCAAAGGAAGTTGTCTTTTTTTTTTTAAAGACCATGTGGTCTCAGGTTCCAGAATGCAACGAAAAAGGGTAAGCTCCAAAAGCATCAACACTTTTCAAGTCTCATGCTTGCATCATCTTTGATAATGCCCCATTGACCAAAGCAATTCATATGGCCAACTGCAGGTTTAAGGGGTAGAGAAATAGTCTTCTCCTCTTTTGGGGAGGAACAGCAATGTTATACTGCAAAGTGACATACATTCAAGGATAGGAGAGATTTGTGGCCATTTTGCAATGTACTTCACCTACCTTCATTGCACTTGTTTTCCAGGATTTCATAGCTATTTTTGCATGTTTATTTTTCTATATGAATTTTAGAAACAATTCGCCTAACTTTAGAAAAAAAAAGGTATTGGTATTTTTATTGGAATTGCCGTAAATTTGCAAAATAGAGAGAAAGAGGCCACTGTATCTTCTAACCAAGCCAGGCCATACATTGATGTATATGAAGGCTTTTACTTTTTGCTATGTTAATTTTATACTTTCTATCTCGCTAAATTATTTCATTGTTTGAATTAGTTTTATCATTGATTCTCTAGAGTTTTCATGGTTAGTCCCACATTATCAACGAATAGAGATATTTTTCCTTTTTCTGCCTTTACTTCTTTTCTTTCCTGATTGCATTGTCTGATACTCCAATACAATGTTAAATAGCAAGGGTGATAGTGGGGATTCTCACCTTGTTCCTGATCTTAGTAGGAAACACATTTTCCCTGTTTAGTTAGATGATGGATTTTGGGAATCATGCATACATACACACACATATATGTGTGTTTTCTGTGTTCACATTAAAGAAGTATCCACAAATTTGTGTTTTCATTTTTATCAGGAATGAACTTTAAAGTTTGTTGAAGGTCTTTTCGGCATCTATGGAAATAAGTGTATTATTTTTTTCCTTTTAGATTTATTATTATGTTGAATGGTTTTCTAATGTTGAATCATTCATACATTCCTGGAATAAAATCAAGTTGGTCACAGTGTACTTTGTTTTTATATACTGCTGGATTTGGTTTGCTAACATTTGCTTAGGATTTTTTTCCCTTATATGTTCATGAATGAGATTGAACTATAACTTTCCTTTCTCTCACTACTGCTGGATTTTGATACCAATGTTATACATTCTCATAAAATAAATTTGGGAGTGTTCCTATTTTTCTCTTTTCTAGAATAGTTTTTAATAATGGAATTTTTTTTCCTTTAATTGGTAGTAGAACTCACCAATAAGACCATTTAGGCCTGAAATATTATTTTTTGGTGGACTTTTGACTACTGACTCAATTTTTTAATGGTTATGGAATTATTCATATTTACTTCTGCTTAAGTAAGTCTTGGAAAGTTTTATGTTTCACATTTACTTACACACAATTCAGTGAGTCTGCAGTTTGGGATGACTTCAGGGATCTTGTCTCTGTTCCACATAGTGTTGTCTGGGATTGACTTGGAGAGTCTAAAATGCCATATCAGGATACTTGGTACTGGGGTGCCTTGGTGCCCCTCCACACAGCCTTTATCTCTACATGAAAAGCCTGGGATTCCTTACCTTGAGACTCAGGGTCCAAAAAGAGCAAAATTGGAAGCCACAAGGCCTTTTAATGCATAGACTCAAGAATAATTTCTGCTGCTTCTGTTGGTAAATGCAAGTTTCAAGGCCAGCGTAGATTCAAGGGGAAGGAAATAGACTTCACTTCTTAAGGGGGGAAGAGTGGCAAAAGTCATATTGCAAAAGTGCATACAGGATGGAAGGAAATGCCATGGCCATCTTTGGAAAAATATACAGTCTATGTTGTATATGTGTTTCCTAGTTCATTCATTTTTGTGTTAATCTTACTCAACATTTGTAGTGTATCTTGAATCTGTGGCTTAATATCTTTCATCAGTTTTGAAAATTTCCCAGCTAGTATCTCTTGAAATATTGCTTTTACTCCACTATTTCTGTCTTTTCTTTCTGCAGTGCCAATTAAATGTTTGTTTGCTTTTCTCACTTTATGTGCCATGTCTCTTAGCCTGTCTTCCAATTTTACCATCTTGTTGTCTTTCTATACTGCATTCTAAGTAATTTATTATAACACATATCCTAGTTTATTCATTCTTCTTATTGTGTCTAATTTGCTGTTAAACCTGATCATAGATTTGGAAAATTGGTTTTATTTTTCAAATTTAATTTACATTTAGTTCTTTACCAAATTTTCAATGTTACTTTTTAAAATAATTTTGTGTTCCTATAAATATCCTC
Organism: Tursiops truncatus; assembly: GCF_011762595.2. Classification (NCBI taxonomy): domain Eukaryota; kingdom Metazoa; phylum Chordata; class Mammalia; order Artiodactyla; family Delphinidae; genus Tursiops; species Tursiops truncatus. Next base: position 66,689,436 of record NC_047047.1, on the reverse strand, counting down.
AAGTTTGTCTTTTATTTATTTATTTTTAAAATTTATTTATTTTTTTGGCTGCATTGGGTCTTTGTTGCTGTGCACAGGCTTTCTCTAGTTGCGGCGAGTGGGGGCTACTCTTTCATTGTGGTGCACAGGCTTCTCATTGTGGTGGCTTCTCTTGTTGCAGAGCATGGGCTCTAGGCGAGCAGGCTTCAGTAGTTGTGGCTCATGGGCTCTAGAGTGCAGGCTCAGTAGTTGTGGTGCACGGACTTAGTTGCTCTGTGGCATGTGGGATCTTCCCAGACCAGGGCTCAAACCCATGTCCCCTACATTGGCAGGCAGATTCTTAACCAGTGTGTCACCAGGGAGGCCCTAGTTTGTCTTTTATTTTTTAAAACATAGTATTTTTATAATTTTTGTCTGATAATTTCAGTCTCCAAAGTTTTTGATCTATTTCTGCTTTGTTTTTTTCTGCTAATACTTGCTCCTGGACACCGTATTTGTTTATGTGCTTGGTTATTTTTAGTGTGTGGTGCTTTGACTCCTTGAAAAGTTATTTGTGAGATTCTTTGAGGCCTAGGATGAAGGCCTAAGATGAAGATGGCTGTCTTCAGAGACTATATGAACATCATCTTTCAGGCACTTGGGACATTACCATGAAGGATCACTTCAAACTAAATTTGTGGTATGAGGTTGCCTAGAATAGCCAAGCCCCATGCTAAGCACTGTACATATATAACATATTCCCTTTAAGTGGGATGTACTATTCTCCCCATTTTATAGATGAGAAAACTGAGACCCAGAAGTTAAATACTTGCCCAAGTTCATTCAGCTAATAAGCACAGGAGTCTGAATTTAGTCCTGAGACTGAGTCCAAAGCCAGGGCCTTTCACCATCTCCCTGCATTACAATAGAGCCCAAAGGAGGAAAGAACCAAACCACACCAGTGCTTTTGTTTAAGCTTTAAAATGGGCTCACCAAAACCCATATTAAAACAGATTCCTGCTCTGAAAGTTTTGGTTTAGAAAACTGAAACATCATTATCTCAAAACTACAATTGGCGAAAACAAGTTGGCAAGGAAGTCCCTGTGCCTAGTAAAATACTATTGTCACTAGAATTTCATTTTCCTGGCATGGGTCAGAAGTTCCCCAGGAGACTGTCCTGCTTGTGAATGAAAACTCTTGCCTTGGTAACACACCCATGCCAGGCCTGTCTCTGCGAAGCCAAAGGTGGGAACTGGGTGAACTCATTGTGTAAGGAAAGGAATGCCTCTTTCATTATGAGAACAAGTAAAGTTAGTCAACGTTTGTTTCACAAGGGCCTGGAGTCCTTCCTGGAGGATGCCAGCCCAGCCTTCTAGAAATACTCTTTCCAAATAAGAGTAGAAAGCAATCTTGGAGAACTTCTGGTGGCCCACGTCCTTCCAGTTATTGATGAGGGGTCGGGGGGACTTGTTCAAGTCATCTATCTAGTTGGTGGCAGATGGTGGAACTCTGGTGTCAGACTCTCTCCTCTACATCAGATGCCTGAATCCCCATTCCCAGCCCCCACTTCAGCTCACACAGATGCCTCCAAATTCCTGCCCTGAGTAGTGGGCACAGGTATGGGATTTTCTCTGGGGGCTCAGAAGTCCTACTTTCCTGGGATGTCATCTGCACCTTGTAGATTTTGAGGACTTTATTGTCAATCATCATTTTCATCAAGTTGCATTTTTGCTACTGTCAGTTAACTGTCTGAGCACCCTTCTAAGAACCCAAGTAGGGCTGAGCCTGCCAGGGAGATAATAAACCAAATGTACGGAACCCTCTGGGGAGAGAGAACTGATCTGCATAAAAATCACTGGAGAAGAATTAAGTACCAAAATAGGTGTAAGTAGCTGTAATAAAAGCAACAGGATTCAGAAAACTGAGAGATGAATGTGGGCTGGAGAATTTTCACGTGGGAGGTGAAACTCGATTGAGCACGCTGGAGGATGAGTGGGCTTAAGATAAAGGCAGAGGAACAGGGAGGGCATGCAAGTGGGGGAAACAACATACCTAAAGGCAAAGTCAGGGCTCAACGTGATGGGTTTGAGGAGCAGGGAGTGGGCCTATTGGGCTGAAGGGCAGGGCTGGTGATGGGGGAGGTGATGAGTTAGGTAAAGTGAGGTTCTGAAATCCTTAGATGAGAACAGTAGAGATTATTACAGTGTCTTTTTGCTTAAAGAGACTTCTAAAGTGATTTAATCCAAATCTGTTATTTTTACATTTTAAAAAACTAAACCCTATATATAAGATAGATAAACAAGTTCCTACTATATAGCACAGGGAACTATATTCAACATTCTGTAATAAACCATAATGGGAAAGAATATGAAATAGAAAATATATATGTATAACTGACTCATTTTGCTGTACACCAGAAACTAACATAATATTGTAAATCAACTATACTTCAATTAAAAAAAATTTTTTTAAACCCAAAAAAACTAAGCCTTACAGAGGTTAAGTGACCAGTTCAAGGTCATGCAGCAAGTCTAGAATTTGGATTTGCTGTATTGGGAAGGGGAAACTATTAAAGGTTCTTCAGCAGAGGAGTGGCCTAATGGAAGTGGTATTTTGGGCAGGATGAGTCTGCTGGTCAGACATAAAAGGTCATGCACTGAAAGAGGCAACAACTGGTGAGTCAGAGGCTCACCTGGCTCTTAGAAAGAGCCCCAGCAGGGAGTTTGCTGGGCTCTGGGAAGGCCAAGTGCTTTCCTCCTGAGTCAGGCAGCCATTTCCTCCTGCACTCTTGCATCTCAGGGAGAAGCAGTGGTCCTCGGGCAATGCTTCCTTCTTCAGACCAGAACCTCCCAGTTGTCTCTGGGAGGAGACCTTCCCGATGGGGGAGACGTGAGGCCCCCCCACAGTTTCCTGGGATCCCCCTCCTGTTGGAGCTCACTAATCCTTGCTTCTGCCCCCATCTGGCTCTGGGGGTCCCTGGTCCCTTTAAATTCTGGCCCCTTGGGGCTGAGGCAAAGCTGGAGCAGAGTGATGGTGGAGGGATCAGGGCTCTGACCTGCCACTGCCCAGGACCACTTGTTCATCTTTACCATGGGACTGTCTTCTTTGGGTTGTTCCTTCCTGGCTGTGGCCCCGCCTCAAGTGTCCCCATGAGGAGATTAAGGAAAATACAATCTAAAAGGGAAGCAGTCCTTGTCTGAGGTCATATAATGAACCAAGGGCCAAAGGTGAGGTCAGCTTTGAATGTGCTCTCTCCTGTTAGGACTGCTCTTAGAACCATCTTCCCTCTCCTGGGGCACAAGATGTTTGAGGTTGAGTGTTGGGTGGGCATCAGAGATGGAGACGGGAGGGTGTGTTGGTCTCTGTCCAGGATGGAATTTGTAACGGGTGTCTCCTCAGGGTCATCAGCACAGGGCATGGGTATTTAAAGAACGGTGGTTTGGGACTTCCCAAATTATCTCTAATTTTTTAATAATCTCATCAGACTTAAGGTTGTGTCTACCCAAACATTGTAACAGTGTTAATTCGAAATCATTTTTTGGCATCCTGCTGTTAAATCTATTTCGATTGACTGCTGGGTAAGGTAAGGGCAGCTGAAAATACCTTTCTTGTAGACCCAGCAAAGGAACAAATTTCCGTATGTTGGCAACTCAGGCTACAGAGCAACACACACAAAAAACCTTTGTATAATTGCCCTTTAAAACATTTTTATTTTATATTGGACTATAGTCAATTTATGATGTTGTTAGTTTCAGGCGTACAGCAAAGTGATTCAGTTATACATATACATATATTTATTCTTTTTCAGATTCTTCTCCCATTTAGGTTATTACAGAATATTGAGCAGAGTTCCCTGTGCTATCCAGTAGGTCCTTGTTGGTTATCTATCTTATATGTAGCCGTGTGTATATGTTAATCCCAGCCTCCCCATTCCCCACCTTTCCCCTTTGGTAACCGTAAGTTTAACAGACTTTGGTCCCAAGGAAAGCAGGCCAGACTAGGTTAAGGAAAACTGAGCTCCACACACAGCCTTCAATAACTTGCTGAGTGGTCTTTGGCAAGTTTGATAACCTCTCTGGGTCTCAGTTTGCTGAGGTTTTAAAATTCAGCCCACCACAGACATTCTAGAATTCTAAGACAGAGGTCAGTCTAGCTACCCCAGAAAGGTTCTCTGGCCCTTGGGTCGCCCTCCCTGACTGTGGCATGTGACTGCCCAAGCACCCTGATAACATCCTGTGCTCCTCAGAGCACTGTTGGTATAGGAGCAACAGCCGTGCATGACCTGCGCAGTGCCTGCTCGCAGGTCGACAACAGCATCCCACAGGCCCTAAGTGTGAATGGGGATAAGATGCTGCACAGGGTGACCGACAAAGCCCAGAAGACCTGCTTACAGCCCAGGACAGCACAGAAGACAAACCCTGGCTGACTTGGGCCCTCCCCTTCCCAGCTTACCCAGATAGCTCACTGGTTAGTGAACGGCGGTGCTGGTGCAAGGCCTGACCCTGCCCTTGCTGGTGTGGTTCGTGTGAGCTGGTGAAAGTTACCTAACCTCTCTAGAGCCTGTCAATCCTGCCTCTACTTACCCTTTAGGGTTGCTGTGAGGACATTATACTTTTTCAAAGAGCCCCCAGATTTAATGTACACTGAGGAGTGGCCCTAATTCCAAATATGTTGGCCTTGACCGTCCTTCCCACTGCCCAGGGCATGTGCCTCCCATTCACCCCGGGAGACAAGTCCTCCCTTGCGAGCGTGTGGCCTCTCCTATTCACACGGCGCTTTCCTGTTCTCACAAGGAAGCCAGTCTCATCCCCATTTTATAGATGGGGAAGTCAAGGTCCAGAGAGATTGATGCTTGGTCAGGGTTACAACATGGCCCTCTTTCTTCGAGGCAGGGATGGTGGTGGAAAGTTGTGCTCTAGACACAGTATAAGTAAAAAATAATAACAAAAAAGTAAAGGAAATCTACCAATTAAGAGCGCATGAGTTGTTTTAGTTTTGCTTTTGAAATCACACTCCCTCCCCCTGGCCAGCTGTTGGGTTGACAAGCTTTGGGTTTCCGTGAAGAGTCAGGGCTGTTAACCTCAGAAGCACACAAACATCACTCAAAGGGCTTTGAAAATCTGCTGGGGTCCAGCACACCAAGGCCCCCCACCCCCAGGCCAATCCAATCTGAATCTCAGTGTTGGGGGCTGGGCAGCAGGCAGTGGGTTGAGAACCACTGTTCAGAGGGGCCTCCCGGAGGAGAACCTTGTGTGACTTTGCCTTGCCAAGGCCTAATACTATGATGGCCCTTTGTTGGCTCCAGGACCCCAGTGGTCACAGCTCTCTCCAGCTTGGATGACTGATCTCAGCCAAACCTGTTCTTAAGAGTGTGCACACACATTCTGTTTCCTGCCTAGCAGGTGGAAAAGTACTTGTCTTTTTCCCTTATTGGCCATACTGAGGTGGTAGTTTTTCAGGGAGCTCTACGCCCTTCATAGATCCATGAGCTTGAGGCTAAAACAACCTTCCAAATGGGAAAATTCCCTTGGGATTCCATGATTGGGGTCCAGTCAGGCCACAAGTGCTTTGACAGTTTCTCCCACAATACCTTGGGGTGCTATGGGAAAGGCAAGAATTTTTCTTCCATTTGCTGGTGGGAAGCAGAATGGGAAGCAGAGTGGGAAGCACTGGAGTGAGGGCCCAGGAGTCAGTGGGGATAGGACCCAGGGGTCCTAAGTTTCCATCCGGGTCTTCAGGTCTAGACACTTAGATTCCAGGTACAGCCTCTCTGTGACGCCCCAGGGCAGTTATCAGGGATGATTTAGATCATCAGGATAAACACGAACTCTCTAGTTATATAAGGAAATCCCAGAATATTGAGACTGGAAGTATCTGAAAAATGGTCTGTGCTTAATCATCTCTCTTATACTGATTATAATAATCATAACTACCAGTTACTGAACCTTAGCACGTGTCAGATACCAGGCTTCATGTTTACATGTGAATGACCCTTACAGTAACTCCACGAGGCAGGTGTTATCGACCTCACCTTATAGGTGAGGAAACAGAGGCATGGAGAGATTGACTAGACCAAGGGTGTCCAAGCTCCTAACACCTGCCTGGTGTATGTACCACATGCCCCCCATGGTCCCCAGCCGCTGCCTGGACCAAGTGCCCTGAGCGGCCCCATTCTTTTTTTTTTTTTTTTTTAACATCTTTATTGGAGTATAATTGTTTTACGATGGTGTGTTAGTTTCTGCTTTATAACAAAGTGAATCAGCTATACGTATACATATATCCCCGTATCTCTTCCTTCTTGTATCTCCCTCCCTATCCCACCCCTCTAGGTGGTCACAGGGCACCAAGCTGATCTCCCCGTGCTATGAAGCTGCTTCCCACTAGCTCCATTCTTATTCAAGTAGCTCTAGCTGTTCTACCAAGGGACAACCTGTCTCCACTGGTCCAGTCCTGGTTTGGGGGCCACAGGGAACAAGGCCATCCCCCTTGGTATCCAGACCTTTCAGACACTGAAGGAAGTTCTCATGCAGCCCCCTAAGCTTCTCTTTTCCGTTCATCCCAAGTGTGCTTAAAAATGATATCTGACCCCCTGTGCTTCAATGTGTCGTACCTGTTCTATGATCTTTTCTCCTCCTTTCTTGTCTTCTTTGGATTAAGCATTTCTATTGTTTCAGTGTCCCTGCAGTATCCTGCCCAATGTTAGCTTGCTGATTATACATTTTTGTTATTTTGGTATTTGATTACAACATGCATCCTTGTTATATTAAAGTCTAATATAAATGAGGATCAATCACTCCCCAGATAAAGAAAAACCTGACAACAGTGTAACTCCATTTGCTCCATTCACATCTGCCCACAGCAATACATTACATATATTTTAAACTCCACACTATTATTTTTTATTTTTTGTATTGGGGTGGGCAAACATTTTTTCTATAAAGGGCCAAACAGTAAATATTTGGTTTTGTGGATCATGTATGGTCTCTACCACATATTCTTCTTTGTCTTATAACCCTTTAAAAATATAAATATCATTCCTATCTAGTGAGCCGTACAGACATAGGCCGTGGGCAGATTTAACCTATGAGCTATAGCTTGCCGGCTTCTGTTTTATACAGGCAATATTATTTTGGATTTACCTACATGTTTACTTTCTGTACTTCATTTCTTCTTACATTACTATGCTTGCATGTGGGGTCATCTTCCTTGTAGCATTTTGAATATGTCATTCCACTGCCTCTGGCCTCCACCGTTTCCGATAAATTGACTGTTAATCGTAATGTTGGTCTCCTATGCATGAAAAGCTGGTTTTCTTCTGCTGTTTGAGCTTTTTTTTTTTACCTTGGCTTTAAACTACACCTGAACACATCAATTATTACAGTTGATGTGTCTAGGTAAAATTGTGTTTTTCTTACCTGAAGTGGTTGTTTTGTTTGTTTGCTTTTGTTTTTATCCCTGCTTCTTTGATCTGTGACTCAATATTTTTCACCAAATGTGGGAAATTTTCAGCCATTATCTCCTCAAATCTTTTTCTGCCTCTTTCTCTCTCTGCTTCTTCTGGGACTCATTAACTGTACGCTTTCTATGCTCGACGGTATCCACAGACCTCTGAGGCTCTAGTTGTTTTTCTTCAATCTCTTTTCCTCTGTATTTTTCAGAAATGCACTTTCTATTGATCTGTCCTTAAGTTTACAGATTCTTTTTTCTGCCATCTCAAGTCTGTTACTGAGCCCATCTAGTAAATCTTTCAGTTATTTTATTTTTCATCTCTGGAATTTTCTTTTTATAGCTTCTATTTGTTGAGTCTTTCACCTTCACATTTTTCTTTAATTCCTTGAACATAGTTTCATTAATTCTTTGAACATATACGTAATAGCTACTTTGAAGACCTTGCCTGGAAAACCCAACGTTTGGGCCACGTTTTCATTGGCTTCTTTTTTTTCCTGGGTCTCGCTTTTCAATTTCATGGCACATCTAGTAACTTTTCATTGAAAACTGGACATGTCTGATAACATTTAACAATCTTACATTCCATTTCTGAGGGTTGTTGGTTCATGTTTTAGTAACCTGCCTGGAATTAAACTGTGGAATCTGTTGCCCTGCAGTGGGCAGCCACTGATGTCTTTGCTCAGTTTTTTCTTTCTTTTTTTTTTTTAACCTGGCATCCTAGGAGTCACCCCTGAGTCTGCATGGTTTAGTGATCAGTGATTTGGACAGAGGTGGTGTCCGAAGACCTTGAATTTGGAAGGCTCTGTTTATCGGTCTGTGTGTAGGGTGGGGAGTGAACACAAAGTTGCAGACAATTTTCAAGGTTTCCTTCCCTTTAATTTTAGGTGGGGCTCTTGCAGGTCTTCCCAGCACGCAGACTCCCAGCCAGCCGGGAATATGTGAGGTGTATCTCTGCCCTTCCCTTTTCCTCCTTCTCATTCCTGGATCGCCCCATTGAATATCCCATTGGTTTACTCCTCACCCCAACTGGGAACAAAACATCAGGCTAACAAAGCTGCAGATATTATCCCTTTCTTTCCACATTATTCCACCACTTTTCACTGTCTATTGTCTGTTGGGATTTTTTTCTCTCTCTTGGTTTCTGTTTATTTGGTATTATCTCCTGGTAATTTTTTTTTCATTTTTATTTTTATTTTTGGCTGTGTTGGGTCTTCATTGCTTTGCGTGGGCTTTCTCTACTTGCGGCGAGCAGGAGGTACTCTTTGATGCAGTGCGCGTGCTTCTTAATCCAGTGACTTCTCTTGTTGAGGAGCACGGGCTCTAGGCGCGCGGGCTTCAGTAGTTGCAGCACGTGGGCTCAGTAGTTGTGGCTCATGGACTCTAGAGCGCAGGCTCAGTAGTTGTGACGCACGGGCTTAGCTGCTCCGTGGCATGTGGGATCTTCCCGGACCAGGGCTCGAACCCATGTCCCCTGCATTGGCAGGCGGATTCTTAACCACTGCGCCACCAGGGAAGTCCCAATTTTTTTTTTTATTGAAAGCCAGGTATTGTGTATGAAAAATTAAATAACTGTATGTTCCAGATGGTGCTGTCTTCTTCCATAAAGGCTTTACTTTGGGCAAGCAGTTAGGTAGGGGCAGATCACCCTAATCTAATACTGGGAATCGAACTGACTCAAAGCTGGGCGTCAGTCCTTTTGGAGGCTGGTCTATTTCCACTTTATCCATCTTCCAAGGGTCTAGCTCTTTGAAGTCCCAGATAAAAGACTGGGACATTCACCAGGGCACCTCCTTGATGGGCACTGGGCTCCAATGTTTCCCCCCAGCTCCATGGGCAGTCTGAAGCTCTGCCCAGCATATTAGCCACTTACCTGCTGATTTCTGTTGCCCATGATTTAGCAAGTGTTTCAAGGATAAAAACAGCATCAAATGTTGGACTCGCTCTCTCTGCTGTCCTTTTCTCTGGCTCTTTACTCCTCAAGTTCTTGCTGCCTTTATGACTCTCAACAGATGGGCACACATATGCGCACACGCACACGCACACACACACACACACACACTCACACACACAAAATGGGGAAATGCATGACTTAATGTCTGCAGAGGAAGAAAATCAGGCCCAGAAGATTCCATGATGTTTTCAGGGAAAGATGTAGGGATCCATCTCTTCGAAAACAAGCTCTTCTGAGCCCCTTTAAAACCTTTTAGATTTAGAGTCAGCAGATAGGGTCTCTCAACCCAGCCCCACCTCTCTAAAGAAAAATTTTAACTTTCATTGCTATAAAATTATACTAATAATGACATCTGTCTCTCTGGATTCTTTTTTCTTTTCTTTTTCTTTTTTAAATGCCCTTGTTGTTTATCCATTCCATATATAATAGCTTACATCTGCTAACCCCAGCCTCCCACTCCGTCCCTCCCCAACCCCGCCCCCTTGGCAACCACAAGTCTGTTCTCTAATGTCCATGAGTCTGTTTCTGTTTCGTAGATAGGTTCATTTGTGTCATATTCTAGATTCCACATATAAGTGATATCATATGGTATTTGTCTTTCTCTTCCTGACTTACTTCAGTTAGTATGATAATCTCTAGTTGTATCCATGTTACTGCAAATGACATTATTTCATTCTTCTTTCTGTAGTTCTTTTAAGTGGTAGTTTAGGTTGTTTATTTGCGATTTTTCTTGTTTTTTGAGGAGGGCCTGTACTGCTATGAACTTCCCTCTAAGAACTGCTTTTGCTGTATCCCATAGATTTTGTAAGATTGTATCTCTGGATTGATAATGAAACAACTTCTTTCATCAAAATTAACAGATTTCAATATACACTTTGTGCAGGCACTGGGCTAGATCTTCTGCTTATATTATTCAATTTTTAAAATTTATAAATTATAGAGTACAAGCATATCCATGATGATAAAAATCTTTTTAAAAAAATTTTTTTTAAGAAAACTGCTGTTTTCAACAGAGACCAAAGGCTTTCTTTGAGGAGCAATTTTTTATTTCTCAGGCATGAAGCCTGGAGGACCAGGAGATGCGCTGAGCGGGACATTTCTCAAAGACCAGGGAGAGTCGCTCTAGCCCCTGTGTTCCTCTACTTGTGAAGGTGCTGGCAAAGCCCAATGAGGAGCTGTGGCAGCAGCAACCAGCATGGTAATCTAGAGATGGATCCCAGGCTCCCATCGGGGATGCCCAGGGCTAAGGGATATTGCTGATCACCAGAGATGTTATCTTCCCATTTCACTTTGATGACCTCTTTTCAGTAGTGTCTAGATCAGCGGGGTGGGATGAATTGGGAGATTGGGAATGACACTATTGTTACTATGTATAAAATAGATAACTAATGAGAACCGACTGTGTAGCTCAGGGAACTCTACTCAGTGCTCTGTGGTGACCTAAATGGGAAGGAAATCCAAAAAAGAGGGGATATATGTATACGTATAGCTGATTCACTTTGCTGTACAGTGGAAACTAACACAAAATTGTAAAGCAACTGTACTCCAATAAAAATTAATTATAAACAAAAATAGTGTCTAGATCAGACATTGGTTAACAAACAACAGCCCATGGGCCAAATCCAGCCTTCTGCCGCTTTCTGTATGACCTGTGAGCTAAGAACGATTTTTACATCGATTTTTTTTTTTTTCACGTGGACATCTAGTTATTACAGCATCATTCGTTGAAAAGACTGTCTTTTCTCCATTGTGCTGCCTTATGCACTCTTGTCAAAGAGCAGTTGACTCTATTTGTGTGGGTCTGTGTCTGGACCCTCGCTTTTGTTCCATGGGTCTGTTTGTCTATTCTGCCAGTATCATCCTGTAGCTTTATAGTAACTTTTGAATGTGGGCAGCGTCAGTCCTCCGACTTTGTTCTTCTCCTTTCATATTCTGTTAGCTCTTCTGGGTCTTTTGCCTCTCCGTGTAAACTTTAAAATCAGTTTGTTGATATCCAAAAAGGTTTTCACATTTTTAAATGGTTGAGAAAAATAAAAAGAAAGGTATTTAATGGCACATGAAAATTATATGAAATTCAAATGTCTCTAGAATTTGTCCACATGTTATCTATGGTGGCTTTCACAGTACAACAGCAGGGCTGAGTATTTGTCACAGAGACTGCATAGTCTGCAAAATCTAAAATATTGACTATATTGAAGAAGTTTGCTGAGCCCTGGTCCAAATCTTAGGCTGTGACTTACACTTAGTTTGGTTCTGAGCTCGGCCCATGGGGCCGGGCTGCCCATTTTCAAATCCTTCCATCGCCAGGTGTTCACTGTGTCACCTTTAAAATGTCACTTACCCTTTCTGGGCCTGTTTCTTAACTGTAAAGTGGGGATGATAGCATTTATCTCATAGAGTTGTTGTGAGGAATAAATGAATTATTTCACATAAGTGCTTAGAACAGTGCCTGGCACCCAGAAGCTGCATATGTGTTGAGTCCCATGTACATTTTTATCCCGGCTTAAAAACAGTGTTACCAAAATGGTCTCAAATCTCTGCCCTGCGAATTCACCCACCTCACTACCCCCAGTGATGATCATCTTAAAACACACCCTGTCATCCCTTCAAAGACTGGTCATGGCTTCCTGTTGCCTGTGGAGCAGCCTGGCATTCACAGCTCCACAGCCCAGCTGCCATCTGTCTGTGCAGACTCATCTGCCCTGCCCTGCACTCCCCTCCAGCTATGAACCCTCTGCTCCAGCCCTTCCAAGCTCTCCCTGTTTGTCCACACCTCAACACCTTCCCATCATGCAGTTCTTTCTGCACAGATGCATTTCTTCCGGGCATTTCAAAAGGGTCACTGAGATCTGGGGGCAGGATCCAACCAACATTCCTGTTACGAGCTCCGAAGTGGAAATCAGTGCCTGATCTCACCGTGGGCGTGAAATGGAAATATACTCTTGTTCCTCATGAAACTCCAGATAAATTCTTTTCAGGGTCAGAAAGTAAAGCTGCAAAAGAAGGGTGGGGTAAAGAAATCAAGTGCTTTCCCCCAAGCCAGGCCTCCCTTCAGCCTTGTCTGATGCTGTCTGGGGGTTCTTGCATGATATGCCCTTACAAGGAGTGTGCGCTCTGGGCAGAGAACTGGGTGGGGAGAAGCCAGAGGGAGCAAGGGAGCCAGACCTCTGATTACATATCAGTATCATAAATGTTTCTTGAAGGTGTTGAAGTAAGCATCAAGATGATGTAACAGTGTGAACAAAACGCTCATGATACATTAAAGGGAGCTTGTAGGATACAACGTTGCATCCACATTGATTACAACTGAATACAAAGTGGGACTGATCAGGAGACTGATGGTGGACAGGAGGGTGTGAGCATATGAAACCACTCTTGGGCTAGAGGGGTCGTGGCACCATGGGTGGTTGTCTTGGTTCCTTTATTGAAAAATGAGTGCTGTTATTGTACACAACACTGTCATTTCCGTAGCTAAAAGTTTGATGGTAGGTTTGATAGGAAAACTCATGAGCTTACAAAATGAGTCTCTCATTGTACATATATTATATTTTTAAAAAGTAAAAAAAAAGTTTTAAAAGACTGGCGCAAAGTAAGCTGGGACAAGGACAGTGTCTTCGCAGCTCTCCACCTGCCTTTTCTTCCTCTTTGCCTCACCGTCAGTAAGCCCACTGGAGACAGCCGCTGTCCAGCTACTGTGTATAGTTATGGCTAAGCTCACATCACCTTCAGACTGTTCCCAGGTGTCCTCTGCCTTCCCTCATTTGTCCTGGATCCCCAAACAGCAGCAGCTATTTGTCCAACATTACTCTCCTGGAGAGTTCTGCCCTTCGCTAAGGAACCAATAAAGGCATCTGTGGTAATGTGCCCATGAATGATATAGGGTTATTGCTGACCCCTCCCAGGTAGCACTTTTGCTTTTCATCCTGGGGATTCTGATTAATAGGCTGCATTAATGGAAGCACAGTGTCCCAAACAATGGAGGTGATAGTGGAGGAATGGAACCTGGACTTTCCTAACACAAGGGACGTGACTGAGCAGGGCACATAGGTTGGGCAGGGAGGAAGGGCACGAAAGCTGCAAATCTGGGCGGGAGTTAATTTCCAGCTAAATAACCTGAACTGTTTTTGCTTTCTTTTAGGAACTACCCAGGCCCGTACCTCCCCTGGAGAGAACACACTGGAAGAGCAGCTATGGCCAGAGGTCAGGGCTTTGTCCTCACGGGAGGGGGAGTGAGTTCCCTTCTAGAGGGTGAATCTAAGTCTTGATGCAAGTTGGCAGGTTCCCTCCCTGAGGCCTTGAGGGAATGGGCTAGATGAGCGGCTTCTCCAGGGACAGCCGGGCTGCCTGGCAGAGCATAACTGTATCCCCTGGAATTTGGGGCTCATCATCCCTGCAGAGTGAGCAGGTGGTTCCCAGAAGTGTCTGGAAAGATTATAGATGGGCTGGTTATCTCTGTGAACCTTGAAGCAGATGCTGTGAGTTATCTGAAGGCATCTGGGTGAGATCTTGCCAGAACATCTACAAGATAAGAGTTGAGAGTAAATGCTTTATCTCTTAACCGAAATTGGTAATTCACGAGACATTAACTTGTGTCTCCTTGTGACAGAGAGATGTGGGGAAGCAACTCATTTACTGCACATTTTTCCCCCATTGGAGTATTTCCCCTTCCACTCTCAATTCTGGGGAGAAAACACATAATCTCCCTTCCCAAAGCCCTCCATGTGATTCACAGAAGCAGAGGCTGCTCTGAAATTTCACAGGCATCTGAGGAGGCCAAGTGGTCTTGAGGACCCCAGCACTGGTCACCCAGTCCCTCCTGTGCTCTCAGCAGCCCCTCTGGGCTTAGGACACATTCCGTTCCCGTGGGAATGTGAGAGTCTCCCAGTTTCCACTTTATCCAGTTACCAGCAGCAGATAGCATAATTCCTCATATACCTACTTTTGTGTAAATAATCAAATTTAAAGAAAGAAACAGATAATAAAAAAACATCATAGGATAGAACAGATTTAAACATTTTTCAGTCTAGATATACTGGGTCTCTTCTTAATGATTTCTTTTTTATTGTAAAATATACATAAAATGTACCATTTTTGAGTATACAGTTCAGTGGCATTAAGTATATTCACACTGTTGGGCACCTGTCACCACTATCCATCCCCAGAACTTTCTCGCTATTCCAAGAATTGTTCTTATTCTTTATCCTCCCTCCCTCTCCACCCCACTGTTCTGGGGTATCCTTAACTGCCATCTGCTAAAATCACTGTCAATAGGCACATGTCCCGTTGTACTAGGTGAGCTGGGTAAGGGGTTAGAAGACCATGACTGTGGAAAATTGTTGCTTCTGGATTTTGAGCCTAGTACAACAAGTACCTGGTCATTTCTACACCAAGTTTTCAGGACCTGTAACATTGCCACACAAGGCAGCTGATGTTTCCCATGTTCGGTTTCAGTGGCAGAGCCTGAAGGGTTTTCCATTCTCATGCACCTCAAAGAAGTCAGGATCTGATGCGCCTTCTAACTCAGGTATGTGCCGCTGAGCCAGGAAGGCCAGCAGAGGCTCCAGCACTACTCCTCTTGCACTTTTTGGCTGCTCAAGCCCTCTCTCTTTCCCATCCTTAGTCCTTCCTCTTTTGGCCCCCTCAGTCATTCCTGTGGAGGGACACAGCCCAACACACCACGCAGAGATAAAACCGGCATGACCCCACAGTGGTTTGCCTGGGTGAGGGCACCCTCTGGGAGCTCACCTCCAGGTGGGTAGAACCGAGTCACAGGAGCTGTGGCTTGGAGCTTGGTCACTCACGTGCCTTCCCCAATCCTGTAATGTAGCCACAGTGGCAGCTCTAGACATATTAGTCCTGTAATGGGCTACATTTATCTAATACCTGGATGCTCTGAACGTTGCTCTTGAGCTGGTCCTCTTCTCCAGCCTTATCCTATCACGTGGCTGCATTATAAACTGTGTTTAATGGATTTGTTTATGTTTGCATTGTACTGACTTACCAGGGTTTCCAGTTAAGCATGCTGTTCTCACTATTCTGTCATGTAAGGAATGTGGGTAGAAAAAGAAATTGATGTACTTCTTAGGAAGTGGCTTCTTTGGGAGGCTTACCTTGAATGCCCCCATAACATGACCGAGGAATATATCAGTGGTTTCTAAAGAAACTTAATTCTAAGGATGCTAGGGCCCCAGGTAGGTCACGGAGGCTTCTTGGTACCATTTGCACACAGCTTGCATCCGATGCAAAGCCTGTGTGTTCACAGGCTTTGCGTCCTTCAAGCTAACATGAACCCTTTTGAACTCAGATGGTTTTCATTTTAATTTGTTGCTCTCTCACTCATTAATGGTAGCCCAGAAGTGCAGAGCCAAGGGATAGAGGGAAGTAAGAGGCAGAAAGAGGGCCAGGTGAGAGGGGAATGAGGGCTGTGAGTGACCTTCCATGGGACACCTATTTGGAGATACTGAGTCCAGTTAGCAGTGTGGCCTCCAGAGAGGAGTGAGCCTCTCTGGAGCAGGTTTCCAGGGCTCCCAGCAACTGCCTGATCTTCAGCTTCCCACTCCCATGGCCAACAGGCGGAGCCTCAGCAGCTGTCCTTGGGGTGGGGGACATGGGTCTGCTTCTCCCATTTGGCGCCCTTGGCCCGCATCATGGGGAATATAGATCTGACCTTCTTACATGCGTTCTTGTCTTTGCAGTCCACTCTCTGAGCCCTTCTGATATTAAACTTGTGGCAGCCATTGGCAATGTGGAAACTGTGAGTTTGTCAAGGAGATGGAGGTGGGAGGTATAGGGTTTGGGACTGGTGAACTTCTAAATGAGCTCCTAGTAACCAGGCAGAACGCTTCGTTTGGGGAGAGAAGGGCATTCTCTGAGTTGGAAAACATCCTAAACTCTAGGGTTCTGAGTTGATGTTGTTGTTGTCTTAAATGAAATGAATGCCTCCCTTTACATTAGGATGAAGAAACTTTTGGAGTTTCATTAAAAAATCAAACCTAATGATAAATTAAGTCAAAGGTCACACAGAATTTTAAAAGTAAGCTCTTAAACTTTCTCTTTATGAGGTGAAGAACAAAAATGTCCTTACCTGCGTGGTAAATGTTTAAAAATACACTCTTCTTTGCTAATAGGTTGTAAGTGGTGTTGTTCTATATGGTCAGGTAACAGAGAAAGAAAGCAATAAGAAGGGAGGGATGGAAAGAGAGAGGAGAGAGGAGGTGAGCAGAAAGAGAAGAGGGTTGGAGAGCAGAGCGGAATTTCCAGTGTGATTCCCCAGTCAGTCCTGGCTTCCCACAGTCCCACCTGCTCTGGTCTCAGCACTGCTGCCCCCCAAGTCCTAGCAGCTCCCAGCCGAACAGACAACTAATCAGGTGTTCTCAGCTCTGCCCTGGGGCCCAGCTGTACCTCCTGCACCAGAACCAGGATGCCCCTGCCTCTCCCCTCCTGTGCCTTCCTCCTGCCACTACCTACCACATGTCCTTCCCCATGTCCTTCCGTGTCCCTGCTGCACTCTGTACCCGCTGCAGCTTCAGCCCCTGCCCCTGGGCCCAGCCGGCCTCCTCGCTGCAAGCCCCGTCCTGCTACCCCACGCACAGCGCCAGCCGTGTGTAAAGGATGGGACTTCACATTAGAAAACTGACCAGGGCCCAGTGGAATCTGCAGCCAGGGCTCCCGCCCTTGTTCTGTTCTACCTGTGATGGTGGTGTTAAAACTGCACATGTGACTGTGCGTATGCGTGTGTGTGTGTATGAGGGTGAAGGTGGAGGTTTCCCAGTAGGAGGGATGTGAAGGGGGGGATTGGAATAATGAGAAAAGAGGTTGCATGTCACGCAGAGCACACTGACTCCGCCGAGCCTGTGTGTCCCTGCGTGTGTCCCTGCGTGCCGATCGCTACGTCACAGAGCCAGGAATGTGTGACACCAGCTGGAGGACTCAAATTCTCCTTCCTTGGGCAGGAAAATTCACTGCAGGGAAATCTCGACCCCAAGTCAGGTTTCTAAAGTTAAACCAATCAACAGTTTCCACTGTCTGGTCCCAGCTCGGAGAGAGTTCTTTCGCTCATGAATTATTCATCCCCACATCTCCTGCTGTCACTCAGCTCACCCTTTCTCCTCCTGGGAGCCCGAGGCCCAGGGCGCTGGGAGACGGTTTCAGTCCATGACGGTCTCCTGGCCCCAGAATCATTATCATCACGCTGACGGGCACCTCAACCTTCAGGGTGAGCCCTGAATGCACCGTTCTTAGGAGGCTACCTTCCTCTGTCTGCCCTGAGAGTCAGCTGTCATGAGCTTAGCCTGGTTTATAAAAGACATCAGACCAGGGAAAAATAATGGAAGACAGTGAAATGAAAAAGACGGAAGTCTGTAAGGCCCATGCTTTTGCTTCGAGTTCCTGAGGCTTTGTGTCGCCAAGGCCGATCGCTTACTTGTATCCATGACTAGCACTTGTTTGTCTCATTGCTGTGGACTTCCTTTTCCTCACAGAACGTTAAAGATCAGATTCATCAAAATTATTTTCAAACTAACACTTGTGATACATGTTCAGTATAAGAAGAAAATCAAAGCACATGTAGATAGTATAAAATATGGAAGATCTCATTCACATCTCCTATTCTCTTGCCTCAACACACACACACACATACTCTCCAACATATAGGGTGAGAGAGAGAGAGAGAGAGAGAGAGAGAGAGAGAGAGAGAGAGAGTGTGTGTGTGTGTGTGTGTGTGTAACCTAAATAGGGTTATACTGCAATATACTAGCTGTGACTTTTTTTCCCCCTTAACTAAGAGTCACAGACATTTTCCACGTCAGAGAGGTTATAATCCACTCTATCAAATTCCATGAAGCCAGGGCTTGTGTCTCACTGACTTGTGTGTCTCCAGTACAGGCAGCCAATGAAGAGTGTGGGGAGAAAATGGCAGCAGCGGGCAAAATGGTGGCATGGGAGTTTGCGGGGTTTGTCCCAGCCTTCCCTCTGTGACTCCCCCTGAGCTCTCCCCCACTCTCTCCACCTTGTTCCTCCTGTTCTCTCCTTTCCTTCCCCTCACCACCCCCATCCAGCTTTCCTGAGGGAAACCTCTGCTGTCAATCAGGTCCCGTTCGGTTGGGCACAGGCTATCCCCCTTGCCTCGGCCCTGGAGGCTAGCCTCCCTCAGGACTTCTCCTGTCTGGCATCCTTATGCTCCCTGACTTGCATCTGTGTGTGATTTTCTGTTTAATGTGTTACCTTTCCCTGGAAATTTTCCTTTCAAGCTCCCTCTTATTGAGAAGTAGAGAGGACTCCATCCCAGGTAGAGGAAGGTCATGGTCAGCCTGCCCTCCCAAGATGACCCCAGAAGTGTGGCCCAGTTCTACAGACTGAATGGCTGTCGTTGGAGCTGGGTTGTTAAGGATAGGCAGGTCCTTTGAGGGGAAGCAACAGCAGGCTGGGTGTAGGTAGTGTGAGTACAGCATCACCTGTCAGTACCACAGACACTGTCTTCTAGGAGTTCTGAGAGAGAAAATTGGTGTCAGAACCTGTGAAAATAATACTACTGACAACAGCTAATATGTCCTGGGCACTTCCTATGTACTGGGCACAATCCCAAGCATCTAAAATTAGTATCGAGCAAGTATATATTGAGTACTTACGATGTGTCAGGCACTGTTCTAGGTCCAAGGAATATAATCAAGGACAAAACAGACACAAATTCCTGCCCTCATGGCGCTTACGTTCTAGGCAAGGGAGACAAACAATACACAAATACATTTTAGATTGTGGAAGATCACGATAAAACAATCTATTTTGTTTCTATGTGGGATGTTAATATTCTACAGTGATGCATTTAAGTCTAGGCTCTCTCACCCAGTTTTCTATTCTGAAGAAAATGTTTATACCTTTTATTGCTCTGAGTTTGAACCAACAAGCTTTGGAGAAAACCTAACCTTCTTTCTTCCCTCCCTGAAAAACGAACATGGGTGGGTTTGGCCTTTTTCTGGATCCACGGGTTCCCTTTTGTTGGTGGGAGGGGGTGTCCTCCCCAGGACAGGATCTGCAGCCATCCCTGGCTGGACTGCTCACACCTTGCATCTTTTCCAGCCTCCAGACTCAGGGACGGATGACCTGGAGAAGCAAGAATGGTAATTGTCCTGGAACCACAGAGCAACAGAGTTGAGAGGAGCCTCAGAGCTGATCCGCTCTCATCTCCCTGCTTCATTGGCAGGGAAACCCGAGGGCCAGGGAGGAGACACCTGCTCCAGTCTCGCTTAGGATCAGGCGGCAGAGTGGGGACCAGATGCAGCCTCCTGCCTCTGTGGCCAACACTCCCCATGCCCGGGAATCCCCCGAATAAGGGGAATAAGGGAGGAAAAGTGGGAAAGGCCGAATGTGGGATTCTTGCTTCCTTCCTCCAGTCTCCTTGCTCTGCCCTGGAGGAAGCTAGCAGGGTTGGACCAGGGTCAGCCTCGTTCAACACGGGGTCTGCATCCTCTTCCAACTTTGGACCAGACTAACGGGGGTGGGAAGGAGGGTCCAGACCTGCTCACCCCCTTTTGGTGAGTCCATTGCCATCTGAGGTGTGTCTCTGTCTCCAGGAAGGATAAACCAGAACCTGGGCAATGCTAAGCCGCCGCTGGTTATGAAAGAGACCACAGCAGTTGGGGGCAAGGTTGGCAGGCGACAAATGCGGTCTGAGGCTTACGTGCTTGCTTCTGCTTGCAGGACTGAAAGCGAGGGACCGCAGGCGTGCATGGGAGTGGTGACCGGTGAGTTCTGTGTTTTCATGGCCAGAATCCAGATTGTCCCTGTCCCTCCCGACACAGCAGCATTTCGGTTAGTGAAGAGGATGTACCCTATTGGCCACCTCGGGGCAGAGCCTGAGGAAAGGGGGAGGCAATCTGAGAGGACAGATAGGGAGCTAGGGTATGAAAAGACACATTCCCTGAAAGGAGGGCATGAGAAACGTGTCTGAGAGTCCCTGAGCAAAGAGACTCCAGGAGACATTGGGTTAAGCTTCGGAGACATGGGAAAGGGGTCAGGGGGTGGCTGGACCAGAGTCCTGAGGCTCCTTCTCCCCCGGGACCCCAGGACTGGACTTACAGCACTTCATTTGGGAACCTGTCCACCATTCACTGCCTCCACCCCCTATCCCCCCATCACACCAAGGAGAAGACCCATCTCTAATTTTCAGTTTATTTCATTTTGTAGTAATTCCCTTCCTTACAAAATAAATATCTCAGTTGGATTCAGGGAAATGAAATGAGAAGAATGAAAACCAACTGTAATCCTGCTATCTAGACATAATCATTGTTAACATTTTGACCTTTTTATATATGAATGTGCCTAGGAATATGCTATCTCTAACCTGGTTTTTTTCATTTAATATCGGAGGTCCCTGCAAGTAGATTAAGTCATCCTGGAACCCCTGAGTCCCTTAACGTCGGCTGAATTAGCCTGGTGGATAGAGTCACCTATGCTTGGGGCTCACAGGTCGAGAGCAGGGACACCACTTTTCACTCCATAATTAGAGTGAGGAGACTCGGGCAGCAATGCAGATGCTCTACTGAGCTGACACCGAGCAGAGCGTGAGGACGCGTGAGGTAGCCGGTATCCTGTCAGTTCAGCCAGTGAATTTCACCAAGGGCTGGAATTACGAGGCTCCCTGCAAGGCTTGGGATAAATAAGGGACCCGTCCTGCCTTCAGCCCTCACCATCCAGCAGGAGAGGCTGAGGCCTGCTATGCAGCCCTCCAGGATCTGATTGACAGGTGAGAGGGTACTGATGGCCCAGGTGGTGGGAGGGTCCCCATCTGCTGCCTGCACAGTGTCAGCTCCCTTCAAAGGCGGCCCCTCTAAAGCCGCCTCCTGGATTCCCGTCCCACAGAGCCCCAGGCACTCGCGGACGGGGGCAAAAAGCAAGGGGGACTGGCGCAGGGCAGTGCAACCTCCCTGCCGTGACACCCTCCCCACTCTGCCCTCTCCTCTCTGGGGAGCAAGACGCAGCCTAGCTGCTCCTGACAGCACTATTTTTAGCGGTCCTCTGGCTGTCAGCTCTGGGACGAGTTTTCTGCGTGTTCCCCAGAGATCTCCCACCCTGCTGTCGCTCTCAGGAGGAGGGAGGGTGGCGGGAAGGCAGCCTGCCCGGGTCCCTGTCCCAGTACACTTTCCCGAACGAGTCAGTAGCACAGGACAGTGAAGAGCTTTGGTATCCGAGAGCTCAGGCTCAGATCCCAGCCGCCTCAGGCAGCCCTGAGACCTCGGGGAGCTAGCTTGGCTTCCCCCAGCCTCAGGATTCCTTCACACACACCTAAGTGCTTAGCGCTTGGCCTGGCCTAGCACCTGACCAATGCTCTCTTTTTTCAGCTCCCTTTACATCTAGGGCCCTGCTACGAGGTTGACCTCACAGCCCAAGGCAGGTCATGCTTCGGAACAGGGGCAATGACCCTGGTACCTCACCCCAAAGGGGGTCACTCTTTACAGGTGACCTCCGCATGCCGAGACCACAGCCTCAAACCAGCTCTCTCTTTAGTCCTTTCAGATATCATCAGACACTTCAATCCATCTGTCCTGAGGCCCATCTGCAGCCCTGGGAAGGGAGTGGTACCCCATAATGGTGCCGAGTAAGCTCTTTTTCTGACACTTTGCAGGGTTGTGCACTCCCGTCAGTCCTGGGTTTCTAGATGGGAGGATTTGGGGTGGCGGGCTGGAAGAGTCAGAGGCTTAAAACTAGAGATCTGTGTTAAAGCCGGAGCTTATCTCCTGCGCTGATTTTAGTCTGTTTAATGGGCCTAACTTAAAAAATCAGGTCAATGTCTGCCCTCCAGAGCCCAGGAGTGGTGTAGTGCAGCTTCCAACTCAGAGACTGGCCTGTGGGCTGAGGCAAGGGGCAAGCTTCCGGCCCTCAACAAAGTGGTATTTAACTGAGTTTTCTCTCTGCTTCCCTCCCTCTGTGCAGAGACTTGTGGATTCAGGCAAAAGAGCTGGTGAGGAACATGAAAGAGAACCAGGTAAGAATCCATCCGGCTCTGTTGGGGGCCATCTGTGTTTGCTGAGAGGCAATCAGGCAGCTGACGCCCCCGGGTTATCATGCCCTGAACTAGGCAACCAGTGTGGCCTGGGCCCTCCAAGACTGCCTTTCCCCTGGTGATTCTCTGGAGGCCAGCAAAATCCAGGGCCACTTCTCATGTTCCCAATGTGGTCCTGCCGAAAGTCAGCAGGTGGGCTAAGTAACTTCCTGCTCAGCAAGATGGTTGACAGCTTGGGTTCCAGAGGGAGACCAGTTTGAGTGGGAATCCTGAATTTCCACCTATTAGCTGTGTGACGTTGGGTAAGGCGCTTAACCTCTCTTAGCCTCAGTTTTCCCACTTAAGAAATGCGAGTAATAAAATGACCTGCAGCACAGGGCTTAGGGTGGATTCAATGAGGTGTTGGATGTGCATGGCACACACAGAGGCAGTGCTCAGTGCAAGCCTGCAGCTGTCATGGTCACTGAAGTGGCCACTGCTGTCGTTATTAATTACGATACCCATTTTAGTTCTTGGGTGGAGGTTTCTGTAACATACATGCTGGGGCCCTGGTCTCCACTCTTCTAGCAGTTCAGACACTCTTTACTCAGAAACTCACATATAGACTTGTAATTAGCCAGCTCTAATCTTTTGTGCTCTCCTTATGAACAAGTATCAAATCAAGGCAAGCCTTGCTACCAAGCTGGCTCTAACCAGGGTCTCAGCCTGGACCCCTGGAACCAAGGGAAACCACTTTGAAGGCCAGTCACGCATTCATTAAAGAGTTCAGGTGTTCAAGCCAGGTCATTCCAGGTTATACAAGGACAGGGACAATTACAGGAGTGATGCTGTAAAACGTTGGTTTCCTCCTCCCAAGAGACTTCCTGAATTTCTGGAATGGTCGTAACATTCTGGAAAATGGCTAGGAGGTCTTGAATCCAATCCTGTCATTTTACAGATGAGGAAACTGAAGTCCCAAAAAGTCTTGTGACCCGTCCGAGTTCACTCAGCAGGTTAAAAGCTAAAATCTAAAGTGCCTCATTCTTATCCAACGCCCCTCAAGTACACCATGCTGCCTCTTAAAAAACAGAAGTTTATTTTTTGTTCCACGTAACCCGTGTTCATTAGAGAAAGATCAGAAAACACAAACAGAAGAATATTAAAATCATCCTTAAACATGATGCCCAGAGAGAATCACTGTTCCCAGCTTGGTGTACACTCCCTTCCACATTTTTTCCAAGCACGTTTATCTGTTTTTATAAAATAGGGACGTTACTAGATGTAGAGACTTTTTATAATCTGCTTTTCTCGGTATCCTATTTCCCATGACAATAATTACGTTTTCCAGCATCGTTTTAACAACTACATGGTGTTTTGTCTTATGAGCATTCCACAACTTACACAGCAGTCCTCTGTTTTAGACATTTACATTGTTTCCAATTTTTGACTCTTATGAACAAGGCTTGGATCGAATGGTAAGCCCTTTAAAAAAAAAAAAAAAGGTTTTGATAAGTTTTGCCAAACTGCCTCGTAGAGCAGTTTATACCACTTTAAATTCCCACCATATACACCTCCTTTTGGGGGAAAAAAATCCATACATATGGTTTTATGGGGGTGGTGTATGAAATGGAAAGACACGCAAAGAAAGCAGTTCTCTTGGCTTCAGGTTTCACCACCGTCTCTTTTTGATGCTATTGTCCTCTCTTCCAGCAACTTGACTTTCAGAATGACTGGAAGCTCATCACCGTGTTCTTCAGTAACACTAGCCAGTGTCACCTGTGTCCCTCCGCCCAACAGGTAAACCACAGGCTGGGAGGCAGAGGGATTGCAGATGCTGGGGTGGGTGCAGAAGGAACTAAACCTGCCTGATTACATCTGGAAGGCTGGGCCTGATAGCACCTGTTTCAGAGTTAGGGCAGGCAGGCAGGCAGAGAGACAGACAGATATCTAAGGGCTCAAGGAAACATATTGAGGGAGAGGTATTTTTAACTTACCATCCTTACCATTCAGGAAAAGGAAACCATGGTATAGATAAGCTGAGTCAATGGTCATTCTGCACCTGAGGAAAATCCGCTTCCTAGTTCAAAAATCATTTTGCCTCTTTTAACTCTGATTTCATTTGAATGCTGAACTTAGGAAATAAAGCAGTACTTTTGATAACACCTCTTGAACTCTAGCTCACCGTGAACCCTAGTTTTAGTGGGAAGTTGTCTAGTTGTTTATTAGGTAGACTGTATCTTCCAGGCTCTTTGGCGTTGCCAGGAATGAGATATGAAACATGTGACTTTTAAGATATTTAGGTGGGTGACTGACTATGACTTAAGTCTTTATTGACAAGTGTCCAGGTTAGGATCAACTGAAAGTGAGAGGGTGGCTTAGAGGCCTAGGCCATGGTGACGTAAATGGCATACAGGTGACCCTTCTGGAGCCTGAAGCCTCATTGCCACCCAGCTGGCCCTGCCACTTACGGCAGTTCAAACACCTGCCCACTGTCCTTTCAGCAGCCTTCCAGGGCCTCCACCAGGCCATGGCACAGGCAAGGGTGAAGTTTCTTGAGATGCTGTCCTCTTCTTTTCTGTGCCCCTCTCCCAAATACGTACTCTTGCCTTCCTCCAAATGCCCCATGACCCCTGCTCCACCACCAAAATCCCCTCCCTTTAGTGATGTTAGGCGCTGGGAGAATGCTGACAGAAGCCCACCTTCCCTAATCAGCTCTTGTTAAACAATATTCCTGCAGATCTCCTGGGTTTGTGGCGTATAGATCTTGAAGCTTATTCTACTTCACCTCTGTTTTCTCCCATACCAAGGGAAATTTCCAAGCCCTGTTTATTCTCTGCACCACCCCCTGCACTTTGGCCATTTTGCACACCAACATTTACTCGTGAATTTACACATTCATGCACTGAAATGCTCAAACAAGCATTTAGGCATGGCTGCATTCCTCTGTATATCCACGCAACCATGCATCCATGCATTCATGCATCCATCCGTAAGTTACCTATTCGTGCATCAATTCATTCTCTCTTCTTACATGCAGGCACACATTATTGTACTTATGATGAGTTTGTTCATGCTAGCATTTGTTTGATTTTTTAATATTTGAATGTATTCATTGATACTTACACTCATTCATGATTTCTTCCATGTATTTTATCTTGTGTTCGAGCATTCCTATGTGAATTCTTGCATTCTTTCGTGTATTTATTCCTTCAGTACATTACATGCATTCTTGAATACATGCATGATGTATTCCTGTGTGCGTGTCCATTTATGCATTATTTATTTTTATTAAATTTTAGTTACACAAGCAATGCACAGATGCTTTCTTCTTTTAAAAAATGAAACATTATAGTTAAAGCGAAAATACCCTTTAGCCACCACCTCCAATCCTCTCTCTCTTTTTATTTCCAAACTTTTTGCATATTTGTAAATCCTAGTATTCCTTTATGTGTGTGTATAGAAGAGAGAGATTTAACATAAATAGTATTATATCGTATGTACCACTGAACAGTTTTTTTCACTAATCAAGTGTTTTTGAGATCCAGTCATGTTGATACATATGGATTGAGTTTATTCCTGTTACTTGCTAAATAGTATCCCACGTGTACATTTACTACATTTTATTTCACTATTTCTGTATTGATGGCCATTTAGGTGTTTCTAGTTTTCCACTAATATAAACAATCTTGTTCATTTACTTGAACATGGTGGTTTTCTAAATACAGTGATTATATTTCATTGTATTCAATTACAGTGTAATTTATTATATTTCAGATTATAGATTGAAGTACATTAGTGGGTCAAAAATCAGTTTAAAAGATTACAACCAAAAATTATAAAAAAAGAAATAGACTAGGATCAACTATAAAATATTAGAGTTCATTGCATGTAGTAAGGTAAGTGTTGGTTCGTGATTATTTTTGCTTCATTTATATATAGATATGTGTGTACCGGGTTGTGATGTGAAACATATCTCACACTGTGGGTCATGATCAAAGCAGTTTGAAGAAAGTGCCTTGAGTAGATTCGTAAACATAAAATTGCTGGTCATCAGATACATACACTTTAAGTCTTAAAGGGCTGCCTAATTGCCCTCCAAAGGAGCTAAACACCTTTATATTCTAATATCCTGGGACCAATCCCCACATATAAGGGGCTTTTCCACGCCACCAAGCAATTCTCAGACACCGGCTGGGTGTCCTACAATTCAGCTCAATTCTGACACGATCTGCCTGGAGACAGTATCAGATCCCACAGGTTAGGAGCTCAGTCCTGCAAGACTGTCCCCAGCCCCCATTTCAGAGGCCAATCCCAAGTCCAGGTGGTCACCTGAGCTTCTGCCCAACTGGCTATAGATTGGAGGTTCCAACAAGCCCCTCCTTGAGTTCAATTAATTTTCTAGAGTGGCTCACAGAACCCAGGGAGACATTTTACTTACTAGGTTCTTGGTTGATTATAAAAGGATATAATTCAGGAACAGCCAGATGGAAGAAATGCATAGTGCAAGGTATGGGGAAAGAGCGAGAAGCTTCCATGCTCTCTCCAGGTGGGCTGCTCTCCCAGCACCTGCAGGTGGTCACCAACAGGGGAGCTCTCTGAACCCATCCTTTTGCACTTTTTTGGAGCTTCGTTACATAGTCAGGATTGACTAAATCATTGGCCAACGGCAACTGATTCAACTTCCAGCCCCAGGCTGGGTGGCGGTCGTGGGCAGGGGGACTGAAAATTCCAACTCTCTGATCCCAGGGTTGGTTCTCCTGGCAACCAGCCCCCATCCTTAGGTGTAGTCCCAAAGTCACCTCATTAACACAGCAAAATATACTTTTATGCTCTCATCACTTAGGAAATTCCAATGGTTTATGAGCTCTGTGCCGCAAAAGGGGACAAAAACCAAATATATACCTCGTATTACAAATGACAATATCACATAGTCTCACCAGTGTCTGAGTGCACCCATTACCTACAACCTTTCCAACACTTGTTGTTATCAAAGCCAATGATCTTTTGTCAGCATGTGAAATTCCCTCAGGATCTAGTCATGTTGATACATGTGGATTAAGTTTATTCACACTTAGAACCTCACACTTTTAATTGGTTGTAAACATATGACAAAAGTAGCCATGCTCCACTCCTGATTTCTAAATGGCTACATACCAGTGACTTAATCTCTGTAAACTGAACTCACTGAAGCGATGTTTACTATCATCCACTCGTATTCCCACTGTATTGCGTTTTTCCTTCCGTCTTGATTTTCCTTTGGCCCAAAGACCACCGAGGCTTTGGAGCCTAGAATAAATCCCACCTGCATTTCCATTTCCCCCAAAGGACATTGTGGCTCATGGTTCTGGCTCTCGACCTCCTTGGCCTGGGCTGGCTGGTTCCTCCCTTCACTCTTGCACTCTTGCTTCTGCAGCCCAGACCCAGCCCTCACCTCCTAGTCTCCCTGGTGGCGCTTCTGGCCACAGCTAACCAGGATCCCCCATCTGAGAAGCTCTTACACAGCACTTCTGCATCCCCAAAGCACATCCCAGGCATGGCCTCTCCCTCAGGGGTTGCTCTGCAGAGTCCCAGGGGCTGCAGGAGGTGCTCTGAGACTGTGGGCTCCAGGCTTCCACCCGACCTCACAGAGCAGCTCTGCCTTTAACTGTGGCATACATATGGCAGGTTTCCTGAAATAGTTCATGTGAGAAAAAGGTATTTTATTGTTAAGAAGAAATGTTAAACTCCGGTCCTGCCCTACTTAGGACCTGGAATTTTCCTCCCCTAAGAGACCTTTGGGCTTCTTTCATGGGGAATAGACAAGGGCTTGTGTCCACATGTGTTCTTTAGGGATTTCTTAAGACCAAAGCCATAAGAGAGTAAGACCAGGAACCATTCATTAGGCAGTGATGGTGCTTCTTCAGGGCTGCTATGGTGGATGAAGCAATTCAAAGGCAGGTGCTTCAGAGCTAACTAGTAACCTGGCTCATAGCAGTGACACAGGGATGCTTTTAGGGTCTGGACTCTTGCTTACTGCTCTCCAGTTAAAGTCTAGTTATATGGAGTGAGAACAAAATTGCAAGAAGAGAAAAAATAAAGGAAAAGAAAAACAAAAAGCCTAACACTGCAAAAATCTGTTACTGAATCAAGTTTCTCTGCCCCATGCATGACAGGCCAAATGCTGGGACACTGAGGTTTGCAGAAAGAAAGGATTTATTCACCAGGCAGCCAAGTGAGGAGATGCAAGAACAAATCTCAAATCCGCCTCGGGATATTTATGGGATAAAGAAGCAGGGCAGTCCGAGGCATGGGGAATGTGGGGGATAGGTGATTGGAGAGAAGAAAAAGGTGAGGTAATCGTTCTGAGCAGGTGCAGCTAAGCTACATGCTTCTTCAAGGGGACACATGCTTCTTCATGGGATGCATGTTCAGAAAATGGTAGCGTTAGCATGTTCTGAAGGTGGAGTTCTGGGCCCTCTGACATCAGAAGGTCACTGATGGGACACTCAACACATGCCCAGTTGGAGGCCTCAACCAGTCTTGTCTAGTTGGAGCTTGAGCCAGTGAACAGCCGACTCCAAGTTCCTGAAACACAACTAGGGCAAACATCTTATTTAGGCCATGGAATGCTTGGAGAACATGCAAGTTTTTATAAAAACAATTAAGGGAACTTGATCAGTGAAGGCAGGTTACAGTTCATTATTTATTAAGCAAGTTGTAGTTTAAGGTATCTAATGGATGACACTTGGTTTCAAAAATATACCCATTCATTCCTTGCAGATGCCTTTAGAAACAGGTGTCAACATTTTGGAGGACACGCTGGCAGTATGACTCAAGAAACCTAAAAGTGTTTGTGTCTTTTGACTGAATAATCTTACTTCTTGGAATAAATCCCAGATAAATAACTTGGTAGAAAAAGTTAAGTCTGGTTGCAGGCACATGTTTGATAACAGAGCATTCTTCTGATTCTGGGGGCAAAATATGGAAATGTGTAAGTTCCTTTGAAGAAATAAGCTTTTTCCTGACTTCGAGTTATGGAGGAGTTTATCACGTGTGACCTTCTAGGCAGGGGACATTTTATAGGAGCATCATGTCTTCCACTAAGGATCAGGGACAGTTGGTGCCCCAAGGACAACCATTCAATACCTGGAAAGCCTAGGTGGGCCCTGATTCACTCTGTAGCAGTGAATCAGCACCTTGACTAAGAGGTTTCTAAATCAGGGTTTGCAGTCTGAGGAGACGCATACAGGGATTCCCCGAGGAAAGAGGGATGCCCTGCATATGATACAGGCAGTGAGGACCTTTCTGGACCGAAGTTCCTATGACTCCTAAGAAGGGAAAGTGTGGTGCTTAACGTCATGCTCAGGGAGAGAAAAAATGAGACAGGAGGCTTTGTTGCTGGCTACGGCAGCAGATTGGGCTGGACTGGCTTCCAGAGGACAGCCTGGCACCAAAGTGGGGACACAGGAGCGGGAGGCCACCCTCCACGCGGTCCCAGCCCGACTGATGGGCAGCTGTCTCCAGAGTCACCACCTGTGTCCCCCCCAGGAAACAGAACAGGCTGCTAGGCCTGCTTTGTCTTCCTGTCTGAGCCAAGTCGCCTCGGGACAGCAGGTTTGCAAGCAGCTTAGGAATCTGTCTTGTTGCAAAGTTTATTTTTGTTTTGTTTTGTTTTGTTTTTACACTGAAAAGGTAAACCCGGGTCGTTTTTTGAAGTGCTCTCATTTGTTTATTTTCATTACCTGCAAGGAATTGGGTGGGAAGAAGGTGTCTTTAAATACTCAGTGACAGGAGCCCTTTTCTTAGGGCAGATGTGGCAGGGAAAGGTCTGATAAGAGTGCCATGTGGAAGTTTTGAGGTTCATCTGGGTCCTTAAATCCAAGCGTTCCCCCTTTGGACCTGATTTTCTTCAGGTCAAAGTGATTCCATCAGTCTTTGGGAATAAATCTGGTCTCGTGTCCCTCATGTGAGCTTTAGAATTGCCTTGGCCTTGGGTTTGCCCTTCCCTGACACAGAACTTCTCATTTGGGAGAGTTTACTTTTTTCCTGGTGGGTGATGTGTTGGGGAAGTCAGAGAATGGACAAAAATCCCAGGAAGCTCTGGGAACTCTACACTTGTGTGTGGGAAACTGGGGTCTAGATGGCGCTTCTGTTACTATCATCTCTGTCGAGGGGGGATGGGGGGTTGGGGAAGGGAAGGGACAGGCCAGCGTGAGCCTGGGCCTCTCTGCCCCGTGTCCCCCGTCCCCACCCACACTCAGAACATTTCTCCTTCCACAGCAAAGACACGTGACGAGCAGCATGGACCAGCTGACGAGAATGCTGGACTGCCTGCATCAGGAGGTGAGGTTGGCAGGTCCCTCAGCTTGGTGGGACCACGCGCCCGGAGCTCCCTCACGGGCACCTGCAGCAGCCAGGAGAAGCTGCCCTTCCGTGGGATGGGGGGACAGGTTCTGGTTTCTTTCAAATGGCCTCCACCAGGACGGGAAAATGGACTCCCAGGAGGGAGACCAAGACCCCAGGGAAAGGGAAGGCTCTGGAGTGCTTTTGATGAAAACACGGGTCACAGATAGACCTCTTCACTCTTGCAAAGGATATTACTAAGAGCGCCCCCTGAGGAGGAGGGAGGATACAGCCCTGTTCCCCCCTGGGGTCTCTGTGACCCGCTCCTTCCTGAGGCCCGTTTCTGACTGTGTCTGGGGCAGTGATGGCCTGGAGCCTGCAGGGACCTTGAGAACTCTCAAGGCTTCCCTAAGTGATTAGTGTGAGCACTGCAGGTCCTGGAAATCCCAGGGGAGCTCTGGGTTCTCACCTTCCCCGCTTTTCCCTAGGGAGGAAGAGGGTCCCCAGTCCCATTACCACTGGGTCCTGCTGCCCTGTGTTGGGGAGGTGCCCTGCCCACCGTGAGGGGCGGTGAATGACCCATTTCTGGATGGCGCAGCCGACAGAGCTGACAGCTTTGAACTGACCCCAGCCAACCACGTCCCAGAGGGCCTGCCTGTTTAACCAAGGAGAGTCCCATCGTGCTCAACCAGACCCCAAACTAGGCTCAAACCAGGGGTTCCAGAGAGGCTGCAGGGCAGCGGCAGCGACTTTGCAAATGCTCATCTTGCCCCTCGTATCCCCCTAGGTCCCCAAAGCGTTTGTGAACCTGGTGGATCTCTCCGGGGTTCTGAGGGGCTCGCACTGGCATCAGGGGACTCCGCTCAGGTAAAAAGGGAAGTGAAAAGGGACCAGCATTTGTCGACTGGTGCCACGCGCCAGGCACCGCGTGGGGCACTTCACATGCATCAGCTGATCCAAGGCGTGGAGTGGGAGAGAGACAAAGCGACGTGTGTGAGATTCCACAGCCAGCGGGGGCAGAGTCAGGCTGCGGAAGGGGCCCTCTGCCGCATTGTTTTGGGGACTGAGTTAAAGGATGAAATATGCAGCCTGGTTGACGTAGTGACAGGTGCCCCAGCCCCACCAGGGTGACTTGAGAGTTTAAAAACCAGCTTGGGCAAAACAGCTATTAGCCAAGAAGTATTATTTCCAGAAATTGGAAAGACAATTTAGTCTAATTGTATTTTATTTTCACACAACTTGATTCCCATGTATTTCTGAGATTTTTCAGATAATTTAAACTTTCTGAGCCCAGATCCTGAGATTTCTGGCTGGATAAAGTCAGATCAGGGGCGTTGTAGGTGGTGGCAACGGAAAGGAGAGGACAGTGCAGAGAGGATAGGGGGGTTTGAAGAGGAAGAAAGCTGAAGGAACGGTGGCTCAGAGTAGGGGAGGGGAGAACAGGAGGTGGGTTTCTGGGGGAGGAGCAGTGAGGGAAGCGGTGCATCAGGAGATGAAGTGAGAGGCAGCGTCTCCATAACATACCCTTTTTTTTTTTTTTTTTTTTTTGCCGTACACGGGCCTCTCAGTGTTGTGGCCTCTCCCGTTGTGGAGCACAGGCTCTGGACGCTCAGGCTCAGCGGCCACGGCTCACGGGCCCAGCCACTCCGTGACATGTGGGATCTTCCCGGACCGGGGCACGAACCCGTGTCCCCTGCATCGGCAGGCGGACTCTCAACCACTGCACCACCAGGGAAGCTCCATAACGTACCCTTTTTTCTCCCCAATGTGTACTTCCTTCCTTCCTTCTCCTGGGCCATCTAAGACTTCCAGCTTCCCCTTCCCCCGGCTCCCAAAGCAACTCCCAGTGCCCCCAGCCCCACCTTCCTCCAAGAGGGAGTCTAAACGGCCCCACACGGCATCCATGCTCACTTCCTGCTTGTTTTAACCTGCAGTCCCACAGCCGAGCCCTGCAGGTGCTCAGGGGAGACCTCGCGGCTGTCCAGGGTTGTGACCCATTGGGCCTATCAGGTGAGTGCACTCTGGGACACTGCCTGTTGGCTCACAGGGGCAGGTGGTCATGAGAACAGGGATGGTGGGAACAATTAGGGTGCATGTTTGCTGACGTAGGACCCCACCAGCTGAAGTCAGAACTGAGTCAGGAGCGAACGACAGCAGCTACTCTTGCGTCGCTTCCAGGTGCTGACTTGATCTTCCAGCACGTAAAGTGGGAACTGCCGTACTGGTTGCGGGGAGAGTGGATGCAAGTGGAGGGTGGTGGTGGTACCTACGGTAAAAGATGCTGAAGGATTTTGCAGGTCGTTCCGAGATGCTTTTGGTTATCATCCCCCTTCTGCCACTGCATCTGTGGCTGGTGGACGGGTTTGCCTGGACTAGGCTTGCACAGACTGCAGCCTGGACTACGGTCTGGCTCCTGAAGATGTGCATCTAGTTTACTGGAGAGACCCCAAGACAGTGTGCGTGGCTCAGCGGAAGCCTCCATCCCCACCAGCAAACCGTGCAAAGCACGGTTCCCACTGACATGCGTTAACATGATGATTTTTATTTAAGAGGCAGTTTTGTATAAGAAGTTTTCCATGTGAAGCTGTATGTCATTTCTCTTGCTTTGGAAATGACATTTTTTGAGTGGTTAATAGCACATCCCTGTACAGAACTCAGCCCTTGAAGAGAGAGTGGGGACCCTAGCTACATACTGGGCTGGCGTATACTTCTCGAGCTCCCAGGGAACAGTTCTCGGGTCTTACCTGATGCTGGACGTCAGAGGAAAATGAAAACCTGGTTTAGTTAATCAAAGGGCCCTGAAGTGTGAGATGAGAGGGAGCTTCCCAATAGCATGTGATTCAGAATAGCATGGGTGGGTGATTCTGACCGGGGGGCTGCTGGGAACTCCCTGGTGTGAGGATGGGGCAGGCTGAGCCTCGCTGGTACTCCTTTCTTCAGGAAACCTGGGAACAGCTCCTGGCCTCCAGCAAGTACAACGAGCAGACGTCCTTCGCAGTGGTTTTCCAGCCTTTCTTCTACGAGGGAACCCTGCCACCACCCTCGGTGAGTGAGGGCCTGGCCCACACCCTCTCCCTCTCCCTCCCCTGCCCTCTCCTCTGCAGATGCCCCAATACAGTTGAGCTTCACCGAGCCCAGGATGTGTAGTCTCAGGGGAAATGCTGCAGTGTTCTCTTATACTTTTTGGACAACTTCCCCGTGGGGTTGGATAGCCCTGTGAGGAAGGTTCCGAGAGGCAGAGCCGCCCAGAGGTAAAGAGCATGGGCTCCAGCCAGACGGCTTCTGGCTTTGGAATGGGCCGGCTGTGTGACCTTGGGCAAGTTGTTTGAACTCTCTGTGTCTTGTTTCCTCATCTGTGAAATCAGGGCCATTATTAACATTCCGCCTGCTAGAGTGGTAGTCAGGGTGATTAAATACATGTGAGGAACTTAGAGCAGCGCCTGGCTCTTGGAAGCCCGCAGTGTCTCTCAGCTATGGTGACTATTCAGGATGGAATTTCCAGGCCCCACACTGCACTCCTCCCCCTGAAGGCTCCTCCACATCTATCCCTGCAAGGGAGGGCACTTTGAGTTGTTTCCTCACCCAGGTCACTGGGCAAACGCCCCTTCCCCCTGGGGGTCCTGCAGACCACAAGTGCTGTGGTGGGTGCACACGTGCTCAGCTCAGCAAGGTCTCTACACCTGTGGGGCTTCAGCACGGTACATCTGGGACAGCCCGTCCCTCCAGGCTCCTGGCTCCTGCCATTGGAGTCATTGTGTCCCTCCGGGACTTCAGTGATGTTTAAATAGTGGTTTAGTAGGAGGAGGAATATTAGTTCCCGTCCCCCCCTCCTACTCAGACCATACCTGAATCACTTCCCTGTCACCTCCTTCTGCTGTTGAGTTCAGTGTGTACAACCCCACAATGCGGAGGAGCAGCCAGACGTGAGACGCGCCCCTACAGGCCCTCACCTCCTAGCCTGTAAGTCCCTGCCATTATTGATGGGGAGGGACTGAGAGATAGAATCTGAGTGCATCAGGACCCCCACCTCTGCCGGGAGAGCTTCAGAGTGCGCGGCAGGGCTGTCCCAGCCCCGGGGGCACACGGGACCTCTCATTTGGTTCTCTTTCAGGGGGAGCGACCACTCCAGGATCCCACCGTCCTCGCCTTGACTCTCTGGAACAGCATGGTGAGTGGCTGGGGGTCCCGGGGCGCCGCCCTGCCAGCCTGGGGTTTAGTCTATGGAAGGAGAAGCAGGGCCTCTGCCGTCGTGCCCCGTCTGCTCACCGCTCTGATGGAGGGGTTGAGGGACACCAGCAGGACCCCAAGATGATGATTCTGGGCCATCAGGGGTCCCTCCCACATCCAGTGACAGCCCATCTGGGACCACCTGGGAGTTTCACCTCCTCTTCCTGGAAGCTGGGCTGCAGCCCTGACAGTGAGCACGGCTCCCTGGGCAGCCTCAGTCCTGCTCTTTCCGGATGCAGGAACGTTTCCTTGGCATCTGTCTGGGAGACCTCACTTGGAGTGGGGCACTAGGGAGAAGGCT
Source organism: Tursiops truncatus (assembly GCF_011762595.2). Lineage (NCBI taxonomy): Eukaryota > Metazoa > Chordata > Mammalia > Artiodactyla > Delphinidae > Tursiops > Tursiops truncatus. Next base: position 66,654,252 of record NC_047047.1, on the reverse strand, counting down.
CACGTAGCAACCTGGCCCAGCTCTCCCTCATTTTACACTTAAGTGTCCAATGCCCAGGGTGGTGCCTGGGGTGAGTGTGGAGTGATGAAGACCTGGGTTCAAAGCTCTCACGAGCTGTGTGAACTTAGGGTCTCAGCTCCCTTTCTGCAAAACCCCCGAGCCAACACGTGGAGAGTGTACAGTTCCCTCCCGGCCCACAGCGAGTATTCACCCTGGGTGGCCCTTCTTACTCTGACTGTGACAGGCTTCCCCCAGACTCTGAAGGTCCCCCGGGGCTGTCTGGGATTAGTCAGTGGATGGAATGTTCCATTAAACTTTGAACCTCTCCAGAGCACCAGACAGAGACCTGATTTTGCCATTTATTTTTTTCCCATCCAAACTGTCCTAGAATTCCAGGGACGGCAACCTGGTTTTCTTCTTCCTTGCATTAGAAAAATTCCTCTCCATCTCCTCAGACTGAGGTGCTGTGCTGAGTCCTGTGAGCAGCTGTAGTTGGGTGCGCAGTGGCCAGTGAGACAGCAGGGAGGGCAGGGGCCAGCCCAGGCAGCCCGGACTGACGGAGTCACACTAGCCTTCGGAGAAGCCATTTGATTTCTTTGAACGAGGACCCTTGTTGGTGGGCCTGACCCCTGAGCGGTCAGGCCCCAGAAAACCACTTTGCTGTTCATCTCCCTCCACCCTCTCTCTGGGGGAGGAGGGCTGATTCTTCCAGCTCGGCCAAACCTCTCTCCTCCTCTGTTACCTTTCTCCCAAGCAATGAAAGAAAGCCTAGAGGGTGCCTACCCTATGCTGGGTCCAGGGAAGATACAGGAGACACACCAAATGGCCCAGCGAATAGCTGGAAGGGCACAGCAGGAACAGGGTCATGCCCTGGACAGAGCACCCAAAAGGGATATGGGCAAGAGGCCAGGACGGCCCCCCGAGGGTGGGACTGGAATTGGCTTTGTCGGCATGGGTTGGGGGGAAGTATGTCAGAGGAGGTGGGGCTGGCATTCCCAGGAGAGAGGAGCTGTGTGAACAGAATAAAATGCACTAGCAAGGGGTGGTGGGAGAGGAACGGGATAAGGAGGCCCCACGAATGAATGAAGTGCCCTGTGCAATCAGACAGGCGCACGGCGCGCACAGCGCCCTGAAACCCGCTCGAGGGCGAGGATGGGCAGGTGCCCAGAGGGGAGCAGAAGGTCTCACGCTCAAGGCCAAAGGTCTGGGACCCAGTAGGTGTCCCAGGGGCTTTGGGGAGGAGGCAGCTTTCCTAGGTGGGCAGTTACCTGCCCAACGAACCAGCAGTCCTTTCCCAGGGAGAGGCCTCGAGGTCCCTGTAGCCGAGCCAACAAGGAGGGAAGCGTGTCCCCTGGCTTCCTCTCGGGCAAAACGCCAGACCATCCCACGGCTCCCGAGCGCACGGACAGCTCCTGCAGGTTAATTTATGAGAAATTACGAAGGTAACAGGTTAGGGGAAAGGGCACTGGGTGAGGAGCCAGAAAACCTGGGTTCTGAGTCCAGCTGTGCATTTGGTTGTTTCTTGAGGTGAGTCACGTGGTCTTTCTGGGCCCCGTTTTCTCTATTTGCCAGCCTCAGAGGACCTTGGGAAATATAGGAGCAGTTCACCCTTGGGTTCCCTCCTGTGTCCTCCCAGGGACATGGGGAGTCCAGGAGCCTCCCTGCCTCCACCTCTGTGTGCCTCTGTGGTGGTGGGCTTAACTGCGACTATAGAGGTAAAAGACAGCTACATCCGTCATGCCCACATTTGCAGACACACAAGAGCCCCGAGTGAGGGCCACCCTCTTACATGGGGAGCAGAGAGGGACCAGCAGAATCGCTGTGACCAGAGGGGCCCAGCTTCTACCGCTTCTCTGCTTGGCCTCGACCTAGGACACAGCGATGGTGGCGACTGTGCAGGGCCACACAGTGTCTGCTCCCCGGGCCAAGTCCCGAGGTGCGCGTAAGCTCTGAGGGCCAGTGAAGGAAAACCCCACACACACGCACGCAGTCATCGTGAGCGGCCCTGCTTCGGAAACACACCTGGCTGCATGGGCCACCCAGACGGAAGCGGAGCTCCTGGCACGGAGCAGAGGAGGGTTTTGTGTTTGGGATGTAATTCATTCCCTGGGCCCTTCCTGCCTCCTCAATAACTTCTGATGATTCTTATGTAACCGTAGTGTTGATGAGACCCACCTGTGTGGACTCAATTGCCAGGTCTAGCAGTCACGGCCCCCCACCTTATTCCCAGCCCTGCGCTAGCGCCAGAGGCGCAGGGCGAGGTGAGAAGGGCTCACAGTCAAGCGGAACTCTTGAGAGCACGTCTAAGGTCATCCCGCCACCCCTGCCGCGCTCCAGTTCATCTCGGGGGCAGGGAGGCTGTGCAGAAGAGATGCGAGCAATTAAAGGGCTGAAGGGTGGAGTAAGAGAACAGGACCAGCGTCCCCAGGGTGCGTGCGGGCACGTGCGGTGCAGGGCGGTGGATGGAGGGACACGCAAAGGGTCATTTGATCTAGCCGAGTCATTTTCCATCCTGAGGATGGAGGGTCAGAGCGTGTGTAAAGGGGATTAATGGCAGTAGGAAGGACGTAGGTGACTGATAAAGAGACATTTAGGACAAGGTTCTTAGTGCAAAAGGATTTATTGGGAAAACCTATGAATTTTCCTTTGGAGTCCTTAAAAAATTAGGTTCTGTTTTATCCATTCGACTAAAATTATCACAACGTGGCTTTCTCAACATTTCTTTCCAGATTCTATTATTGATTAAATTCTTGAAAGATTGGAGAAGAGAAGTCAGGCCACTTCGACATTGGGCCACCGACTCAGGCCCACTGAACACTCCCTTTCAGAGCGGCCCTGAGAGTTCTGGGTTGGAATCCCATACTTAGGAGTGTCCACCATCAGAATAAAACTGAAAGGAGATGGGGAGTGCAGTTCCTCCTCCAGCCTCTGAGCAAAAGGTTGCCACTCGTTTTACAGAAGGTTAATTACACCCTCTTATCTGACCCTGTCCGTTTGGGTGAAGGAAGTTTACCTGAGAAGATAAAGTTCTTCCCCTGCTTCTTGTTTGCTGGGCACAGATGCCGGGGCAAGATATTGCTGAGGAATCTAAAGGGCTCCGGAAGATGGCAGAGCCCGTGACTGAGCCAGATAGGGGGGCTCCACCCTGTAGCCTCCTGCACTTTTGTCCCCCGTCAAGGTCTGTGGGAGGGGAGCAGAGGGGAGAGGAGGGACCGGGTGACCTAGGAGCCCAGCTCCTCTGGGCAGCAGGGCTGACAGCAAACACGAGGTCCCCAAACAGTAGAAGACGGTGCGTGCAAGAGAAAATCTGTGATCTCTCAAAGCCGCTGTATTTTTCTGTTAAGTGTTTACAAATGTCTAATGAACATTTAAAAATAACAGAAGGAACTTAAAATCCTTGCTCTGTTGAATTCTCCAACTGCCTTCATTTTTCTGTCTCCCCTCCGATGTTTTTACCTGAGCCGATCCTCTGCTGCTTTCTCTGGCGGGTACACCATACACTTTTCGTCTATGTTGTTAGACAGGCTTCAGTTATCATTGAAGTAGCTGCCTCTATCAGCCACCGGTAGCACTATCACTGTTCCTGAATGGCTAGACACTCTAGTTGTTAGCGTGGCGCCGTGCTATGTCCCATGTCACTGTACCTCTGTGTCCCAGGTAAAGACATGGGGCTTGCCAGGTGACAGAGGGTTTCATTCATTCCCTGCTGGTTTACGCGAGAGCCATTTATTTGCCCTTCCTTCCCATTCCTACTCTCCTCCCTGAGGGAAATTTAATCAGGGAGCCGGCCAGCAGCAGGGCAGCAAGGAGGGGGATGCGACATCAAGCTAATAACCGGCTCCTGGTGATCAGGTAGCCGGTGACCCCGTGAGAGCGATTTGGTTGAACCTGGACATCCATGTCCTTGTGTCAGCTCAGCCTCCCTGGTGTTCACTTTCCCCTGTAGCAGGAGGGGTGGGCTGGGAATCAGTGGTTCCTCTCCCGCAGTGGGCCCTCAACTTGAGCGCGCATCAGAATCCCTGGAGGGCTTGAGAAAGCACAGGGAGCTGGACCCCACCCCAGCGTTGCGGGCTGGGAATTTGCCACTTCTAACGTGTTCCCAGGTGACGCTGATGCTACCCGCCCAGGGTCACACTCGGAGAAACACTGAGCTAATGAGCCTTTCTCAGTGGTAGTACCCTAGGATGCTGCCACCCGTGTAAGACTTTTCTGTTCTGAACATCACCTTCTTTCCTAGATGGAGCCAGCAGGACAGAAAGATGAGCCATTCAGTGCCAAAGAGAGGCGGCCAGTGAAATGTCCCTCTCAGGTAGGCGAGGACTCGGGGGTGCGGGGGGCCGGGGGCGGCACCTCCTGCTGAGCTGGGGAGAAAGGCGGGGTCACAAAGCAGGGGGCTTTGCTGCAAAGTGGGTCTTACCTGGTTGAGGCATTAGCCCGTTAGAGTCTCGGGTCTGTTCTTCTGGGCCTGGGCACACCTAAGGTTTATACCTGTGGGCCAGGAGAGCTGTTTTAACAGAACTGAGGCCCCTTCCGTGCTTGTAGAGGGCATAGGAACAAAGGCACAGCTCACATGGCCCCAAATGCTAAGATGGGTATCTTAAATATGTGCCTAATATATAGTAGGTGTAGAATTAACGTTGCTGAATAAATTAATGAAAAAATAGCTGAATGTAAATGAACAGAAATCTTTTTTATCACTTAATGCTACTCAGATTTTTGGCTTTATTGATGAATTGGTACGTTTTTGTTACCAGGCTGTAAGAACTGTATAATTCACTCCCTTTTCCTCTTTGCCTTGGCTCTCAGGAAACTTAAGATTAGGTTCTCTTTTCATGGAAATATACCTACTTTGCCTGTTGGCATGGACCTCGGGTAGAGAGCAAAAGATGCTGACTGCTGCAAATGGGAAATTTCAAAATGTTAATGAACTCCCTCAGGGAACTAATGAGCAGTCCAGAGAAGAAAAGCCAGAGAATGTTTCTCTCATCCTTTAAAGGATGGTATGAATGTTTCAGATTGGCCAAAGGCATTGCTGGGTGATAAAAGTTGATGATTACAGGATACGGATTTCTGGATCGTGGTTACAACGCATTGCCTTTCTCTGCAGGAGAATCCCTATCTGTTCACCTACAGGAACAGCAACTATCCGCCCAGGTTGCAGAAATCCCAGGCGAAGTTTGAGGTACGGAGAGGATTTTCTGTGATTGACAAACATGCAAATGAACCAGGGGCCGTACCTTGCTGAGTCTTTTGAAGCTTCCAGGGCAGTTCTTTGTGTCCTGGACCCCATGGGTAGGTTGGAGAAGAGTGAAGGAGCACATGTGTGGCTGTCCCCTTGGTGCTTGAAGCAGGGCTGCCCTCCAGTTCCGTCTTTAAAACGGCCTCAGCAACCAGCATCCCATGGCTTCACGGGGTGTGTTGGGGGGCTCAGCACTACCTGTTCCCCGTCTATTTTGATGCGAGACAAGAATTTCAGGCCCTCCCCAAATCTCTGACAAGTCTTTTAAAACTCATCTGAGCCCTTAATCTGAAGAGAAAGTCCAGAAAAGGCAGGGAAATGGGGTGAAGTCTGAAAGCTGTCAGCATGGAGACCGGAAGGCCTCAGCTGTCGGCCACACCTTAGGGGCCTGCCTCACACATGTCTTGCTTATGACTTATCTCATGAGTCTCTTTCTGATACTTCCTGTCAAGATTAGATAGGGCACTCCACACTCCTCTGAGAATGCAAGAAACACTTGAAGGTTGTCTCCTTCTCAGAGGACTGGGGACCAATATGGGTTGAGACAAATTTGGTGGTGGTCCCAGCACCGCCCCTGCCTCCCTATTGGATAAAAGAGGGTGCGGTTTACTCCCAGGGGTGTAGGCAAAGCTGATGGCCTGGGCCTGCACCACAAAGCCCAAGAGATACGGCGTAAAAGACTTGATGTATCAGCTTGTCCCGTGCTTTCTAACTAATATCACAGCAGTAAGGATACATCTGAGAGGCACCGTGGTGCCGCAATTTGAGAGCGCTGGCTCGGGGTTCAAATCCAGACTCTTGCACTTACTGGCTCTGTGTCAGGGGGACTTAACCTCTCTGTGCCTTAGTTTTTCAAATCTGGGAAATGGTGATAGGTCATAGTGCTACCTAATAGAGCTATTAAATTGTAATAAGTTATTAAGTATAAGGCACATATAACAGTATCTGACATGCCATGAGTTTTATAGTAGAGGGAGCAATGCATATCTTCAGGATACGTTTACTGAATACCAGCTGTGTACCATTAGGATGCACGCTCCATGGGGGCAGTGACTCAGAGCAGGTACCTAGTCACTATTAGCCGAATAACCAAATGGGTGGGCAGGTGGGTGGGTGGACGGGGACCAGGCGTAGGAGATACAAACACAAATACGTTGCTTGTCCCAAGGAGCTCAGTCTAGTGGAGTCAACCAGCAGTGATAGCACAATGTAAAAAGTGCCGTAAGGTTTCCACGGGGTATTCTGGGAACACAGCGGAAGAACAAATGACAGGCAGGAGAGAGTTGAGAAGCCTTCCCCAAGAGTACCCATGACCTCAGCCTGAGGATGACAAAAGTCAAGCCAGGTGGGTGGGAGTGAGGGAAACAGAGGGAGGGAAAGGGAAAGAAAGAGCAGACGTAGGTGTTCGGACGAAGATGTGGAGGGACAGAGAGTCAGGTCTGGAATGTTGGGGGCTTCCTACCCCGTGCTGAGGAGGGTGGACTTTATGCTGATGTTAGCACAGAGTGGAAATATGCTTATTCAACCAACAAGTGTTTATTGAGCATCTACTGTGCAGCCTTCTAGGCTCTGGACATACAAGAAGCAAAATGGACGAAAATTCCTGCTTTCACTGAGAATTTGGGCAAGGGAGTGATTTTTATATTGAGAGAGAAAGAGTCCTCTGAATGGATTCAGAAGGCTGGGGAGGAAGCCCACAGGCCGGCAGCAGTGATGGTGAACAGGGCCATGTTCCAGGAAGAAGGGACAAGGCCTGAACTTAGCCTGAGGCTGAGGGACTAGGGAAGGGGGGCCGGCTTGGGAACATCTGGAAAGGGTGTTGTGGACGCTCAGATGTGAGTGTTGAAGGAGAGGGAGAAATCCTACATGATGCTTAGGTTTCTGTACTAAGTGATATCTTCCAAAATAGAGGCCCACTTCTCACCCAGTTTCTTAGGTTGCAAGATCCATTTCTTCTTATTTCTCCATGTGTCTCATTTTAGGTGAGAGATGGAACGGAAATCAGGTGTCCTGACAAGGATCCCTCTGACACGATTCCCACATCAGGTACACGGCTTGAGTCAAGTGATTTTTAAAGTCATCTGAGGTCTAAAACCATCAATGTAAGAGCAGCCTTAAGATGACAGGGCTTTCTACACAATCTGAGATACACCTGAGAAGTTTTCAAGGCCATACAGCTCTGTATGTATACTTATAAGTTCATGCCTGTGTTTGATTATTCTTTAACTAAAATATGATAACATTATCGAAAGCATTTATTGAGCATTAACTGTGTGCCAGGCCATGCTCTGCAAAGGGCCCAGTGTCAGGTGAGTGAGCTGATGTCATTGTCCCCGCTGGGAAGCCTCGATGAGGTGAACTTATTCTCTGAAACATAAAACTACCTTTAAGCAGGAAGCAAAAATAACCAGTCCAAGCTCCCGGTCAGAGCCATATGCAGAGTGCACTCAAACACTGGAAAGCCATCTTACAAACGTGCCATTTTCACTACTTCTCTGTGTTTCCAAGATGACTGGTGCTGGGCCATGAAAATGAGGCTCATGGAACATTCTAGGCAGAGACCTTCCCAAAGAGGGGCTGCCTAAGGGCTGAAACTTTTCCTCCAGGTGAGCCAACCTCTGAGTGATGGCTCTGTGCACGTGATCATGGGAGGTCACGGGAGAGCCGTGTGGTGGCCCACGTGACTCACAACCTCAACCCAGGAGTGTTTCTGCAACGATGCGATAGGTTCTCATGCTTGGTCCTGGAGGGTGACTCATTTGTTCATTGATTCGTTCACTTGTTCACTCATCTATTAGATGATTGTTGAATGCCTCTTATGTGCCTGCCAGGATGGAAAGTGAAGTTTGAAGATGTCGCAGTGTGCAAATCTTTGTAGTCACTTTGTCTCCTTTTGCTGAGTATTAGTAGAACAAGTTTAAGTGTCAGCCCGCCCTTCATGCCTGTCTTAGCTCTACACGCTCAAATCTAGTCAAATGACAGGCAAGTAAGTTAAAAATCTTCTCACCAAAACTTCGGTGTTCTTGACTAAGTTGCAGAATAATGGAATAGGTGATAAAAGTCTTACAGGTCTTCCCTGGTGGCGCAGTGGTTGAGAGTCTGCCTGCCGATGCAGGGGACATGGGTTCGTGCCCCGGTCTGGGAAGATCCCACATGCCGTGGAGCGGCTGGGCCCGTGAGCCATGGCCGCTGATCCTGCGTGTCTGGAGCCTGTGCTCCGCAACAGGAGAAGCCACAACAATGAGAGGCCCGCGTATCGCAAAAAAAAAAAAAAAAAAAGAAAAAGAAAAAAGAAAAAAAAAAGAATCCCCCTGCCAATGCAGGGGACATGGGTTTGAGTCCTGGTCCAGGAAGATCCCACATGCCACAGACCAACTAAGCCCGTGTGCCACAACTACTGAGCCTGCGCTCTAGAGCCCGTGAGGCTGTGTGCCACAGCTACTGAAGCCCACGTGCCTAGAGCCTGTGCTTCAAAACAAGAGAAGCCACCGCAATGAGAAGCCCACACACCTCAACTAGAGAAGGCCCGCACGTAGCAACAAAGACCCAACGCAGCCAAAAAATAAATAAATAAGGTAAAAGTCTTTTTAAAAAAAGTCTTACACACACACACTTAGTCTTTAGACTTTTTCCCCCCCGTACTTAGTGACAGCCCCTTCGTATTGGTTAGTTTACTAGCAGAACTTCAGTAGCAGAAACAAATTGTTAGCTTCATATGTAGGCCCTCCAACAGCAAAACCTCAAAGATGTATGTATGTATAGAGAGAGGAAGGGGGGAATTTGAATGTTTTAATAGCCGTACTCTTTACAGTGAATCCAGTGATTCCATACAGTGATATCCATCCTCTTTTAATCTTATCATTCTGAAAGGATGATGTGTAAAGATTTTGCAGTCTTGTCTAGATTATGTTCCCATCATGACAGTGATAACCAACCAATCCATCAGAGCATATCTGAACATCTGAAAGCCAAATAAAATGTGAATCTCTTCTTTATTCCTTGACCCTGAAGATTATCTTGTTTATTGGCACTTGAATATGTAAGCACAAGAAATCTCAAGACCTTGAGATCTTAGATACTCTGGTGACAGAAGCTGTTTGGATAAGCAGATGGATAGATTTATGCCTCCTTGATCTAACCAAGTGGGCCTGGGACCAAAACATTAGCATTGGCCAACTGGGTGGCAGCCCTCATGGGCTAACATTGGGCCTGCGCCTCTGAGTCCCCCTGAAAAGTGTCTTTAGAAAAATGGCAACAACTAACTGGACAAAAACAAAAAACACATTTCATTACTGCGCTTGATCTATGATTGGACATTTTAATCATACTTGTGGCTGTCAGGGTGGGAAAAAGACTTAGCACAGGGTCACGTCATTATTACCCTTGATGATCGTTGTACTGGTGAGGTCGTTCACTCTTCTGGAGATCATGCTGGCAATTTCTAATTGAGATGAAGGCCTCTGATACGTACTTGTAAGAGCAGATCATCTTATCTTTACAACCGCAGTGACTCAGCACATGGTAGGGGCCTGATGAATGGTTGTTGAACTCATCTTAATTATGGAGTATTCCTACTTCCGCAAATCAGAAATTCCCAGAGTTGAAAACGATCTTAAAAACCAAGTGGACCAAAATGCCTTCCGTTAAGACAACTTTTCACTAAGACTCTCTTATAAAATAACTGTTTTATCTTCAGAGTTGTTTTCAAAAATCTTCTTTGTAGTCCCCTTTTCTAGTGTCTCTCTCAAACCAACCCACAGCTACACCTAGCTAAGGAGAAGTGATAATTTCAAAATAAGATACTGCTTCCATCAACAGGTCCCAGCCCCTGGCAGCCCGGGTGCCCCACCCTCACACCATTCAGAGCCCACAGGTGATGAACCTCTCCTACTGATCTATGGGGCTTGGGATGGGATATATAGAGCTGATGTAAGTAATTGTTATTACCAGTCGCTATTTGGTAGCATGAATAAATGAATGCACACGTGCGTGCTTCCAATTTTTCCCTTCTGGTCAGTGCATACATGCAATTTACTGAGTGCTACCTCCTGTGAACTTTATAACTTCATAAGTACTTACATCATTTTATATTACTTCACGGCCCTGTCCCTAACATAGTTGGGATAACTAAGAATAACATGCTGGGCCTGGTAGATGACTTAAGGTTTTCCCAGTGAGGAAAGGAGTAGCATTTTGTAAACAGAAGAGTGGCCATAAAGAGCCAGAGGGCACAGGGCTCATCGCCTGTCCATTGAAGCTGGCTATCTTGAAGTCAAGCTGCTCCTTCCTTGCAGAGGGGAAAATTCATAGTATTTGAAAATAGGAGTCCACCAAGCTAATTCTGTGCCACTGTCACCAGTAGTATCAATTAGAACAGTTCATTTATTTTAAGCTATTGATTCCTTTCTAAGTCCCTGATGTGATTTATTTTACCCATTTGGCTAAAATGAGCTATTCAAGCGCTGCTATGAAAAATGCCCAGGTTACAGGCACTGGGTGACCACTAGGAGTTTCACTTCATTGTGAATCAGCTGTGTACTGTCCAGTGTACGTCCTGAAACCGTCTCTATAGTCACCACCTGCTCATGAGTCTTGTGGCCTAACCTAGCCTGTGACTAGGAAGTAGTGACGCCCCACAGGGAATATAACAGCCTGCCTGTCCCCTCGGCGTGACCAGCCTACTGGACAAGTTCAAACTCACCCTCAAGACACTCAGATGAATGTATTTCCCTTCCCTGCAGTTCCCACCATTTAAAGCATTGAGAGCTGTAGTCTCTGACACAGAGCCTCTTCCTTAGCCTTTAATTCAACTGAACATATTTCTTGAGCTCCTACTGTGTGCGAGGCACATATTTCTTCACATAAACTTATGCCAACGCACTTCAAAGACAGAAACAAGGCCCAACCTGTGCCAGCAGTTTACCACCATTGCAGAAGTCCTTATATAAGTCCCTAAAATCTGAGAGCAAAAGGGTTGGGCAGCCGTAGCTGACAGTCGAGAGAAAGTTGGTTTTTCAGGTTATGGCCCCAGGTTTAAGCTGTTGGGTTACACAAGACAAAACTCCCAAGCGTCAAGTCTGCTGTTCCTTTTCATGTCCAACGGGCAGTTTCCCCTTTCTCTACTCTAGTCAACCATTTTCTGTCTATTCATGATCTTTTATCTTAGTTTGGATGGCCTTCTGATAAGAGGCCCCTTCTGTAAAGATCTTGATGAGTGAATGATGTGTTTATCAACTGCTTTCAAGGTGGTGGACAGTTTGTACCAGAAAATGTTTAGCTAATCAGCCACACAAATGTAATCTTATCTCTAAAGAGTTCTGTCCCCAAGGAGAGCAATTGCTAAAGTGCTTTGCTGTGGTTCCAGGCTGTGTCTTTATCATATACGATAATATTAACAAAGCTCAAATCAAGGTCTCCAGAATGTCAAACCAATGAAATGTGTGTTGGGTTCTATTTGAATAAGATCCCAGCTGAGTCAAACTCCTCCCATCTAGACTTGGTTCATTTGGTTTATTATCTCTTACAGATCATTCCTTACAGAATGACCAACAGAAAACCACCCCTCCCAACATACCCACCAATCTACACGTGTATACACACACGCGTAGATGTGGACATACACGAGTGCGCGCATATATGTGTGTTTCCTTTCTGCCTGCTACAAATTTAGGAGACAGGAATGGCCAGTTTCAGCTGCCCCTTTAGCAAACTGCAATGTGCTTTCAAAGCAAATCTATCCATCTCTTCCACATTTTACTAGCCCCAAAGATGTTCCCTAGCCTTGACACACCAGTTAGTGTTCACAGAATTCACTGTATTACACATCATGGCAACAAGAATACGGTGATTGACTGTCGCCATCAGGAGCTAAAATAAACCGTCTAGAGTTGAAGGGAGGAGGTCTTATTTTCCATTTTGTTGCCTTTTTTACCCAGAGCCTCATTTCTTTGAGAAGAGGTCATTTGAAAGTTCTCAGGCTTGGCCCCGTTGATGTGTGCTAATGTGTGCAGCTGGCTTTGTGATTTGATAATGTTCTCCTAACCACATAGGATTGGGCCCACCCCAGACCTACTAAATCAGAAACTCTGAGGGTGGCAACCAACCATCTGTGTTTTAACAAGCTCTCAGATGATTCTGATGCATGCTCGAATTTGAAGACCACTAATCTCTATATTTTGCATACACACATTCACAGCTATGCATGTGTTACTTTGCATGCTGTCATAGGGAAGAGGCAGGGACTTTTCCTTTTCCAATGAGAGGAAATCCTCAGTGGGAGCAGCAGTTCCACATCTGCAGACAGCATGGAAGTCAGGTAGACAAGATGTCTCCATGGAAGGAGGCAAGACCTAGAGATCTCTTTGAACATTGATCCCACTGACTGTTAACACAGCTTCCCATGCAGGTGTGATTATACACCATGATTTGGATGTTGATGAGTGAAGCAGGCTATATGTAGCCTGCTGGTGTCGAAAGCATCTTGTTCTCTGTGTTTTACTGCCCTCGTTATAGAGTTACTTGGTAAAGAAGGGCTGTCGAGAGAGCCTCCTGGCAGACAGATTTCAGTTTATCCATCTTAAGCAGTGGTCCACTGAAATGATGGGTTTCTTTCCCCACTGAAGTAGTGGGTCACCCTGTGGTACAAATGCTCTATTAGGCTTCTTCCAAGGCTGAAAGCTAATTGACAAGTTACTGCAACATCGCGCCGCTAGAGACCATGAAAGGCACATCTGAGGAAAGATGGAGCTGTGTCAAAGTTGGAGTGACTATGGGAGGAGGTGCCCCGGGGGAGTGGGAGGTGAACTTGTGATTTGAGGGGACAGAGCCACATATGGCAGAAGGAATTTAAGTGTGATTCCCAAAATGCACTTGGGTTCATGTCCATATGTATATAAGGTAAAGGGGTAGATAGATATAGGACAGGCGTATATATGCAAGTAAATATATATATATATGTGTGTATGTGTGTGTATATATGTGTAATATTTCATGTTACGCTCCTAACTTGTTAGCCAGGCATAAAAGGCCTTTGGCCCTAACATACATTTCCAATGTTATTTTTTTTTAATTGAAGTATAGTTGATTTACAGTGTTGTGTTAATTTCTGCTATACAGCAAAGTGATTCAGTTATACATATATATATATATCGATACATTCTTTTTTTAATATTCTTTTCCATTATGGTTTATCATAAGTTATTGAATGGTCCTCTGTGCTATACAGTAGGACATTTTTGTTTATCCATTCCATATATTGTATAATAGCTTACATCTGCTAACCCCCAACTTCCCACTCCATCCCTCCACCAACGCCTGCCCTCTTCGCAACCACAAGTCTGTTCTCTCTGTCCACGAGGCTGTTTCTGTTTCGTAGATAGGTTCATTTGTGTCATATTCTAGATTCCACATATAAGTGGTATCATATGGTATTTGTCTTTCTCTTCCTGACTTACTTCACTTGGTATGATAATCTCTGGTTGCATCCATGTTGCTGCAAATGGCATTATTTCATTCTTTTTTATGGCTGAGTAGTATTCCATTGTATATATGTACCACATCTTCTTTATCCATTCATCTATCGAAGGACATTTAGTTTGTTTCCATGTCTTGGCTATTGTGAATAGTGCTGCTATGAACATGGGGGTGCATGTATCTTTTCAAATTAGAGTTTTGTCTGGATATATGCCCAGGAGTGGGATTGCTGGATCATATGGTAATTTTTTTTCTGAGGAACCTCCATACTGTTTTCCATAGTGGCTACACCAACTTACATTCCCACCATATGTATAGGAGGGTTCCCTTTTCTCCACATCCTCTCCAGCATTTGTTATTTGTAGACTTTTTAATGGTGGCCGTTCTGACCGGTGTGAGTTGGTACCTCATTGTACCATTTGATTTGGCATTTCTCTAATAATTAGCGATATTGAGCATCTTTTCATGTGCCTATTGGCCATTTGTATTTCTTCTTTGGAGAAATATCTATTTAGGTCTTATGCCCATTTTTTCGACTGGGTTGTTTGTTTTGTTGTTGTTGAGTTGTATGAACTGTTTGTATATTGTATATTTTGGAAATTAAGTCCTTGTTGGATGCGTCGTTTGCAAATATTTTCTCCCATTCTGTAGGTTGTTTTTTCATTTTGTTTATGGTTCCAGTGTTATTTCTTGATAGTCTCCTTCCCATGCCCTTCACTTAAGTCAAACTGTACAACTATCCGTTCTTTATGGACGTCACACGATTTACCACACCGCATCCTTATCTCATCATATCCTGAGTTCAGACATGACCTTCTCCATGTGGCCTGCTCTAAACTCTCCTCCCCCACCACACACACACCTCTGAGCGTAAATCATCCCTCCAGCTCCTGAACCTCTTATCACTGTATTACCTCCCATAGTATTCATCAGCCTATAAGTTATTATAACTATGGATGTTTCTCATTCCCTGCTTATCCTGTGAGCTTCCTGAGCACATTCTCCATTTCTGACCACGGTTTTGTCCCCAGGCTCCCCAGCCACTGCTCGGTGGCCAATATGTTTGTCATACAAGTAAGTAGCTGCTTAGCCACATCACAGCACATGCCTAAACTCAAGAGATAAAATAGTAGCAGGCTATGGAAAACAGTTTGGGCTTTCCTCAGAAAGCTAAACATAGGATTATCCTATGGCCCACCAAGTTCCACTCCTTGGTATATACCCAAAATAATTCAAAACAGGCATTCAAATAAAGACTTGTATATGAATGTTCATAGCAGCACTATATACAGTACCCAAAAGATGGGACCAACCCAAATGTCCCTCAACAGATGAAGGAATAGGAAAATGTGGTTATCCACACAGTGGAGTATCAGCCATAAGAAAGACGGAAGTGCTGGCACCTGCTACAACACGGGTGAACCTTGAAAACATTAGGCAAAGTGGAGGGAGCCAGACACACAGGTCACATTTTATGATTCCATTTACGTGAAATATCCAGTATGGGTAAATCCATGGAGAGGAAGCAGATAGTGGTTGCCATGGGCTGGCGGGAGTGAGGGATGACTGCTTAGTGCGTACAGGTCTCTTCTGGGGGTGATGAAAACGTTTTGGAACTAGATAGGGGTCATGGTTGGACAACATTGAGAATGTACGAAGTGCCACTGAATCGTGGACTTTAAAATGGTTCCTTTTATGTGATGTGAACGTCACCTTGATAGTGGTTGTCATAGTGTTTTTAAAAAACCGTAGTATAAAGGCGTTTCCCTTTTCCCTTCATAAAAACCGAGCTGATTTTTTTCTAATAAGATGGTATAATATTTTATCCCAACTATCAACAGATCCTAGAATGGATGAAGTATGGGTTTCACCTCCACCACAATCCCCTCCTTACTCCCAGATCATGTCGCCAGGGGCTGTTTCACGCCCTGAGAGTCACTGCCCACCTGTGGCGTCAGGGTCACCCAACACCAGCAGACACCTCTCCGAAAGTGGGGCCACCTTCCAGCTCCCGAGCCCTGTGTCCAGGCGCCCCACGGAGAAGACTGGCAGTCAGGCTCCACGGCTGCTACTGCTGAGGTTTAGGACAAGGATGGCCTTTTAATATCTTTGTCCAAGCTGAATTGTTCTACTTTGTCTCAGTTTTCCTGGAAGACGCTCCTTTGTTTTCAGAGGAGACAAGAAGCCCACCTTCTGTTCATCTTTGTTTTCAGTTCACAGGCTGAAGCTGGCTGACATCAAGGTCATCGGAGCCCTGGGTGATTCGCTCACGGTGAGTTACTGACAGTGGAAGGAAGGGGCAGGAGAGGAGACAATCTTGGTCAATAGGAGAATCTCACTCCTGGACCTTAAGCGTTGCCGTCTCTGGTCCCAACCTCAGTCCCTCCCCACCTCCATGCCCACCCTGGAATCCAGCATTCCCTGGCCCATCGTGTTTTCTCACCTCCATTCTAACCTCATCCTTCCTCTCCTAACATGGGAATGAAGGAGAGAGCAGGAAGTGGGGGGACGCCAGAAGGAGCCCCTGAAATGAAAGTAACCTAGCCCAAACCGCACAGCCTGTCGGTGGTGGGGTGTAGGGCCCCTTCAAAGACCCGGTGCTTTGTTTTGTCCATGTAGGAAAGCGAAGGGAAGGTCCCAAGGGCAATGGGATGATGGGACAGGAACGAGTACTAATGGGGGAGGGGTGAGAAAACCGGGGTCAGTGGAAAAGACAGAGGTACTAACGATGACCCAGACTATGTCTGCAGGTGGCTGTGGTGACCTCCCAGGCCCAGCAAAAAGCTATCCAGAAAAAGCAGAATCAAGTCCTTAGAGAGCCAGGGTAGGGGGGCTCTGAAGCTCTCGAACTTCAGGTCCACAGTGACTCATTACAGAGGAGTCCAGCTGCTGTTCTCTGGATCAGTAGAATCGAGGGCCTCCAGCTGAATTTTCCCCCAAATACCAGCTGACACCTTTCATGTCTGTGGCCTCTTCACATTGATATGATCTCACTCAATATCCTCAACGAAATCCTGGGCCATATGACTCTCCTCAAACTGAAACCAACAAAAGAGGTGAAGCCGGTTGAAGCGAAGTGAGTACCGCAGCCAATATAGCTTGTAACTGCTGGGTGAGGACAGGACTCCCAGGTCCTGATTCTGAGGCCAGAATTCTTTCCCTGCCCTGTAGCCGTCTCCTCCATGACCCCTCAGGTACTCTTCACCCCGAAGGCCCTATAGCTCTTAACCTTCTGGGAAGGACAGGCAGCACGGCTCATCCTAGCCACTTCCTGCTGGGTGTGGCCTGACGCAGCTGGAAATGCCCTGGCCGTCCAGTGGTTAGGACTCAGCGCTTTCACCACTGTGGCCCAGGTTCTATCCCTGGTCGGGGAACTAAGATCCCAGGAGCCGAGGTGTGGCCAAAAAAAAAAAAAACAAAAACAAAAAACAGAATCAGCCCAGCTGTTCAGGACTACCTGGGGAGGCAGCAAGGCTCCTCTCCCGGAGGCCAGCCCTCCCCACAGGCTGCCTGGGAGGCTAGCCCTCGGCATGACCTTTGGAATGGCTCTGCTGGGAAATAACGTGCTTTAGGCAACGGACGTGCACCTGCAGAGTGTGTCAGGGTGTGGTTTTAAAAGACCCCGCTCTTTCTTTAGCTGAGGAATAGGTATGTGGCGTTTCATTTTAATTTTTCCAGTTGTACATATGTGAGACCTATTCACATCAAAGGATTACAGGATACTTCCCTTTCTGATACAGTTCACGACTTTTAAAAAATGAGGAAAATGGGGCCCTGAAATGTGTCCTCTGGAAAAGTGTACACTGCAGTATAATTTTCAGAGCGCTTCTGCCAGCCTAGGGTCCGGGCAGGGTTTCTTAGGGTGAGGCTGCCCTTGGAGGGCCCCAGAATTCCCAGCGGGAAGTAGCACTCGTTTCTGACGAGGCAGGATGCAGGTCAAGACGTGGTGCTCTTAAGACGCTAGATTCTAAAGTGCTGGACATTCCGGCCCAGCCAGGACGAGAACACAGACCCTCTGGTGAGCAGGCAAGGAATTCACCCCCTTGTGGTTCCCTTTCAGGCAGGTAATGGGGCCGGATCCAAGCCTGGGGACGTCCTGGACGTCTTAACTCAGTATCGAGGTCTGTCCTGGAGGTAAGTGCAGGCGTGGCAAGGCCCAGAGACGCCCCGTCGCAGGGCAGGGGAGGACCCCTGAGCATGTAGAAAACAAGTTCTCTAGCAGAAGGATGAGTCAACCTAGTGCTTTTCCACGAGAAATTTCTAGGTTTAATTTAAGGAAGGTATTTATCAGCTTCCCCAAACCAGATATTCCCCCAAAACAAGCCAGGACCTGAGCAGGAGTTTAGGGGAAAAACTACTCAGACGTTTGGGTTGGAAAAGTTTGGGCTTGCCTTTCTCCCTCTGGGCAGTCACCTCAGCAGGAGGCAGCAGCCTTCAGAACCCGGGTTGTGTAGGAGCCCCAGCTGCCCGCTCTGTGTGACCTTGGGTAAGTTATTCAACCTCTCTGAGCTGGTCTCATCTTTGACGCAGAGACAATAATACTGCCTTAGCATTGTCGCGAGGCTTACAGAGAATTTAAATGCCCAGCACCGTGCCTGACACAAAGGTAGGTATAAATGGTAGCTGGGATCATTATTAAAGGGCCTTCATTTTACAGATGATGAAGCACGGCTCAGAGAGGGCAAGTAACCTGTCCAAGGTCACACAGTCAGATGGTAAGAGAGCAAAAAGTAGAGTAGATGACTCCTGACCCCTAATGCAGCACGTCCCCCATCGTGTATGTTTTGTGCAGGCTTGTTCCTGCTCTGCCTGTAATCAAACCCAGGCAGCCCCAGGCTGCGGGGAGCAGCGCTCCTGCTTCACCTCTGCTATGAAAGCCCAGCTCATGCCAAGCAGGAGAGGGCAGGTTCGGTGTTCCCTCAACCTGGAATCCAGCATCTCTGGCACCAGCTTGAACCTGAGCGTTGAATCCCTGGCATCCTCCCTGGCGATGCTACACAGAGTTAAACCCCAGACGTTTTGAGAACCTTTGAAATGTTCCCAGACATACTTGGCAGAGAATGAGGGGATATGGAAAAGTAGGGAATCCAATCAACTCTGGAATGCTGCTTATTTTCATGCCTAGAAACCCATCCAACTTTGATTTCCTTGGAATTTTAGAAGCGGCTCAGAAGATGGGTTGCTCTCTAGAAGATACCCTTTAAAAACCGGGTTTTCCCCAAGCCAAACAGGACGAGAAACATGAAGGCAAACTTTTTTTTTTTTTAATAATAATAATGCACAGCTGCAGTGGCTAGTCGGCGCTAGGCTGGGCTCTGCCTCCAAGGAAGGGCCGTTTCCCCTTTGGAAGATGGGGCTGAAGAGGCCCACTTAATTCCCCTGCCTCAAGGTCAAAGCTCAAAGTCAGCCATGACGGTTTAAGCCAGTTTTTTGTTTGGACGTTCTGGTTTGTGGGGCAAAGGAGAGAGAAGTTACTGTATTCTGGTTTTTCAGTTTTTATACAAAAATAATGAGGAAAGGGCAAGCCCCAAGCCCCCAGGGCGTTTCTCAGAAGGAGCAAGGTCTGTCTTGGTGGTGTCTGAGGTGTTTCAGCGTCGCTGGCCGTTTTAACCTTCATTTTCTTTCTTGTCCCCACGACGACGCAGCGCGGGCGGCGATCAGAACCTCAGCAGCGTCACCACCTTGCCCAGTAAGTACGCGCTCCCGGGGGTCCGGGGCGGGCTCGCCGCC
Source organism: Tursiops truncatus (assembly GCF_011762595.2). NCBI lineage: Eukaryota > Metazoa > Chordata > Mammalia > Artiodactyla > Delphinidae > Tursiops > Tursiops truncatus. Next base: position 66,634,811 of record NC_047047.1, on the reverse strand, counting down.
GCCCTGCGCGTTTCTGCAGCTCCCCCTGGCGACGGCCGCGGGCTTGGCAGGGAAGGGTGGCAGGAGACAGCAGCGTTCGGCAGGGGGCGCTGCTTCCCCGAGGCGGTCGCCCTGCTCTGTTGCTTGAGAGCGATTAAAGCCTTTTTTTTTTTTTTTAAGAGAAATTGTATTTGTCCGAGGAAGGAAGAGAGTAAGAGGGAAAGAATGCTGAGGCCAACCCTTAGTGCAAGTTATTATTAAGAAATGATTGAAGAAGGAAATAAAGGAAACCCATGTTTGCTTTGCCTGTCATTCAGAGCAGAACACCTTTCGGGGAGGCGTTGATCTAGGCTTGGGCTGTATTACGCACCACTGCATACAAAGACGTTGAATTCCTGGTGTTGGTTTAGGAAACGCTGCTATTGCAGCAGTGATGATGAAATTACCTTGTTCAGGCTCTGCAAACACAGCCATATTTGGGGTGCAACCTTTTCTTTAAATTACTTCATCAACAACCTGTTCGGAATGATTTTTTTTAAGCCTGACTACATTCTTTGAATGGTCTTATTCATCTTTTTATTCTCCTTAGTGCATGCACAGTGCTTGTTCTTAAAGTACGCGTACAAAAAAATGTTACAATTGAATTATTTTCCCTTAAAATCTTCTGGCTAACGATTTTGCCTGAGAGGAATTTAATCGGTCCCATTCTCATTTACTTTTCTCGTAATTATCCCTCTGTAATATATCTTTAGCAGCTAAGAAATTATTTGAGCTTTAAGTCACCAAGACTTTGATGATAAAGGTGGTTTGATCGCCACATGGGCAGAACTGGTTGGATTTCATGCGTGTTATCTGTTCTTGCTATTTGCAAATCCTGTTGATTTTAAGTAGGTACAGTTCTGTGGCACGAGTACTTCCCATCTTCCTTATTTCTAGGTCCACACACAAGAGCTAGGAATAAGCTCCGCCATCTCTAGGAGATGATTTGGGTTGCTTTTGCTTTTTTCTCTAAATATGTAATCGCTTTACTGAGATATAATTCACATAACATAGAATTCACCAATTTAAAGTACAATTCAATAGCTTTTAGTACATTCATACAGTTGTGCCACCATCACCCCATAAACTTTAGAACATTTTCATCACCCCCAGAAGAGACTCCGTAGCCACTAGTGGTCCCTCCCCATTTCTCCTGGGCTATGAGCTGGGCCAGCATACACAACTTGCTGGGCTCTCTGATTCCCATGCTATTGTGGTTGATAACATGATTGGAAATCATCTGACTCAAGATCTTTCACTAAAATGATTTATAAAATATTAAGACAGCGTCATCTGGGTGGACGCCCTGACACGCTTAGCCCAGCAGTGGAACATTGCCTGTTCAGACTTCCTTACCAGAGTTGTGAAGACAGATTGGCTGTAGGGACTGGATAATCCATGGAGAAATAATCACGTGGCAATGTGTTGGAAAACTTATGAGAACATAGGGTCAGAACAGAACCTCAGTTCAACTCCCTATTCAATGTAATCCAGCAAATACACCCATGCTGGGTGCTTGGGAAACAGGAGAATGAGGTGAGGTCCCTGCCCTGATGACATCACTGAAGTCTCTTTAGGGACACGTCTCCCTAAAGACAGACATGTGTACCAATAATTATAGCCATGTACAAAGTTTAGGGGAAAATAAATAAGAAGGCTGTTACCCTGCCTTTTGAAAGAGGGCTTTAAGAACTGGAATTCATCAGATAAGAAAAGGGGATTGAATGTTCCTGGCAGAGGTAACTGTGTGCACCAGCAAGTTCTTGTCCTGTCCAATGAGTAGTGCCTTCTGTGACATTCCTGATAGGTACCTAGCTAGCCAATGCTGGATGCTTCCAGTAATGGGGAGTCTGGGACAATCCCTTCCGTTTTCAGATAGCTCGAGTGATCTCGCAGCTCTTCCTTCTACTGAGTAGATCAGAGTAATTGCCATCCATTGGTACGATGTCCCCAGAGCCACAAGGAATGAGTTCAATCCATCTGTGTTGTGTAGGCCCTGTAGCAGTGCTTGGTTGGAGAGAGTGCTCTGCTGGATGGCATGATGCCTGAAAGTCCTGACTGACACCTAGCCAGTTCCTTTCCCACATCCTAGTGGATTGTAGGTCTGGGGAAAGTACCCTCTAACACGAGCTGAGAGATCAGGTTCTAGCCTAGGATTCTATTCTTAATAATGTATGACTTTTAACAGTTCTCCTAATCTTTCTGAACTTTAAGTTCTTCTTAATTCGGTGCATAAACATTTATTGAGCCCATGCGAGGCTCAGGGGTGTACACAGACCCTGTCTCAGGAGTTTTCAGCCAAGCTGGGGGGGATTGCAGAGTGAAAAGTGTAGCTCCAGCATGGTAAAGGCATTAGAATGTGTGAGATTGAAAAGATGAACCAAATCAGCGAGCAATTAGACTGACCAAGGTGGATGGTGGGAAGAGAGCCTAAAACTCAGAAATGAAAGAGGATACATAAGTATAGAAATAAAAAGGATTATGAGAGAATACGTTGAACAGTTGTAGCCATACGATGGAATATTATTTGCCAGTAAAAAAGAATGAAGTACTGATACATGCTAAACGTGGATGAACATTGATAACTTGCTAAGTGAAGGAAGCCAGTCACAAAGGACGTGTTGTATTGTATGGTTCCGTTTATATGAATGTCCAGAATAAGCAAACCCACAGAGATAGAAGGTAGATTAGTGGTTGCCATGGGGCTGGAAGAAATGGGGAGGGACCACTAGTGGCTACGGAGTCTCTTCTGGGGGTGATGAAAATGTTCTGAAGTTTATGGGGTGATGGTGGCACAACTGTATGAATGTACTAAAAGCTATTGAATTGTACTTTAAATTGGTGAATTCTATGTTATGTGAATTATATCTCAGTAAAGCGATTACATATTTAGAGAAAAAAGCAAAGCGCCCGAGAGCAGCACCTTAACCAGACTGGCGTTTATCCAGCACTAATTCATCGAGCGCCCTTGTGTGCCGCACACGTGGTCCGGCATCAGCCTGCTGGACGTTTTGTTTTGGGGGCCAAGCGAACAGTAAGGGTGAGGACTGTGGGGCGGGCGCTCTGCTTTGTCGCCAGCACCCCCTGGCACTTACCAAAGGAATCTGAAGATTGCCTTGGGGCAGTGATGACGAACATCTTTTCCTTATATTTCCAGACATCCTCCGGGAATTCAACCCTTCCCTGAAGGGTTTCTCTCTTGGCACTGGAAGACAAAACAGTCCTGGGGCCTTCCTAAACCAGGCCGTGGCAGGAGCCCGAGCTGAGTGAGCAGTGGAGCCTTGCGGGTGAACCACACGGGTCCCCGGGAACCTGGTCGGGGGCTTAGCCTAGACCAGGGTGTATGGCTAAAGGCTCCGGATTTGGTCCAGGGGGAGGATCTGAGGGTCAAAGGCTGGACTGGGCGGGCTCTCTTGGGGGTGTCCTCTGCTGTGGGACGCGGAAGCCTGCTGGCTCACCCACCAACCGTGCCCTCAGGAGCTAGTCACCGTTGATTCTGATGCCAGGTACATGCTTTGAGCAAATTCCTTTGCCTCGTCTGTAAGCCTGATGTTCACATAAGACGCAGCCGTAGGTGGACTCACGGAGCCCCAAGTCTCACCACTCTGTCAATGCTCCGTCTTGCGTGTCACCTTCTCCCTCTTCCTCAGATTTGCTTTTCAGGAGGCTTTTTCAGGCTCCATGCTTTGCATCCTTCCTGGTTCATGGGAAGAGCACCAGTCCTGGGGCCAGCGGGAGTGGGGGAGTGTCTGAGTCTGAGCCCTGGTTTCTCCCCTGGCCTCTCTAAGCCTAGCCTCTAAGAGATGGGGCTGAACCTCTCCCATGGGCCGGCTGGGAGGCTCAATGCCGTGTTTTTCGGTGTGTTTTTTTAAACATCTTTTATTTCTTTAATGTTGTATCTATCTGTTTATTTATTGGCTGCGTTGGGTCTTCGTTGCTGTGCATGGGCTTTCTCTAGTTGCGGCGAGCGGGAGCTACTCTTGGTTGCAGTGTACGGGTTTCTCATTGCGGTGGCTTCTCTTGTCGTGGAGCACGGGCTCTAGGCCTGCAGGCTTCCGTAGTTGTGGCACAAGGGCTCAGTAGTTGTGGCACACGGGCTCTAGAGCGCAGGCTCAGTAGTGGTGGCGCGTGGGCTTAGTTGCTCCGCGGCATGTGAGATCCTCCCGGACCAGGGCTCGAACCCGTGTCCCCTGCATTGGCAGGCAGATTCTTAACCACTGCGCCACCAGGGAAGCCCTCAGTGCCAAGCTGAAAGTGAAAGTTCTGGTGAGCTGTAAATAGCACAGACAGGGTGGTGGTCCCAGCAACAGTGCAGCAGGGCTGCAGGACCCACCTGGGGTAAACTGTTAGCGAGCAACAGGACCACTGAGTCGTGGGCCAGGGGCACTGGATGGAGGGTTCCAGAGAGCGGGGTCAGCTTTCCTGGGTCCTACAGCTCCATTTCTCCCCACCATCCCAGAACCCTGAGTACTTCTCTGGGTTTGCTGCCAGTCAGAGAACCAGTGAGTGCCACATCCAATGTAGGAAAAATAAATGGAAAGGTCCTTTTTGTTTCTTAGTCCTCTATTTCTTCCAGAACAATCACGAACTTTACTGTGTAGTTCCTAGGGATTCCTATGTTTAGGTTCCTAGATCCCCGACATCATTCTCCCAGCTCTCAACACCATCCTGAATCTACGAGTCCCTGACTAGAGTAAATCTTATTTATTCAGGACAGGAAAGGGGACAGATTATCTGAAGCAGAGATCATACGAAACCTAATAGGTTTTATAATGAATTCGGTGGCTTCATTTTCCTTTTGGTGGGGCGGGGGTGAAAGGCTACAGATTTACTGCTTAAAATTTTAGGCTTACGTTAATATTACCTTAATCTTGCTTTTTTCCAAGCCTATTTCAGCTGGTGGTGTAAGAGGAGAGGCAGTTCTAAGCATGATTAGGTCAGGAAGGCATCCAAGAATGAAAGCTTAGCTGAAAGCATAAATGTAATGAAAAATGGAGTGTGATTCACATGGCCCCGGATTTCTTCCCTGATTTCCCCAAGGCCTTGGGGCTCGTTCGTGTGAGTCATTTATTTGTCCAAGCATGTCCTGTGTTGTAGGGGAGAGTTGGGGATTATTATTCCAGATTATTATTACTATTCCCATTACAGATGAAGAACCTGTAGCCCAGAGAGATGAAGTGGCCTGAACAAATGCCTTATCTCGACCACGTGGTCTGTCATCTTTGTGCCTCCAGGCTTTACCACAGGTCCACTAATGACCCTTCATGTGTATATAGCCGTGTGCAGTTACATAGTACCCTCACGTTTGTTATCTCTTGTGTTCTGAACAGTAACTGTGAGATGGACAGAGCAGAGGCTCAGATGCCCATGTTTTCTGAAGGATGATCTTGAGGCTCAGAGCGGCCAAGTAATCATCCAAAACTCTGGTCCGTAGAAAGAACAGCAGCCCTGCTAACTTCAGAGCGATAGATGAGGAAACTGAGGCTCAGAGAGGTGAAGGGGTTTACCCAGAGTCTCCACCCAGGTGATCTGATACCTAGCCTATTATGACTAAGAGCAGGCCAGTTGGGCTAATACTTAAGAGAGGAAGAGGGTGACAACTAATGTTTCCTGCTGAGTCCTGTGCCAGGGACTTTAGTGATGGTGATGGTGGTGATGGTGACGATGGTAGAAATAATTCAATGGGTTGTTTCTAATATGGATGTTTACCGTGTGCTCTTTTAAGTTCTTTCTGGGCACCTTATTTAATTCACCCAACATCTCTGTGAAGAAGGTATGCTTGTCATCCCCATCTTCCAAAGGAAGAAACTGAAGGTTTGCAAGGTTAAGTACTTTGCCGAGGTCTCACAGCTGGTCAGGGGTGGAAGCAGGATTCAAACCCATATGCTGCCTGGCACCAGGAGTGGCTCTTACCCCACGGGGCTGCTTGGCTCGTCTCTACTAAGACCCATTAAGATGGGGGGGCGGTTATCTCCTATCTTTTGGATGAGAATTTAAGTCACATTCCCACAGTTAGCAAGAGGCAACTAAATGTCACACCCAGGTGTGTCTGACTCAACCATGTCACGTTGAAAGTGAGGGCACCCTTGCGGCTGAGGTCTTGGCACCTGCAGAGATAGCCATGTGTGGCATGGAACACTCATAGGCAGCCCTCTGTTTGTCTTGAATGAGCCTGGCTTGGAAGAGAAAGAAAACTATGAACTCCAATACGCCAATCAGAAAACAGTCCCGCTAACAGTCACCCCCTCATATGTAGGGTGCTCTGCCCTTCCCAAGGCACACTCACGACTCCCACCCCCAGCAGAGACTGAGTGGGGAAGGAGCTGTGTGACAGGGCATGGTCTTCAGTCCAGTTTTCCTGCTACATATTCCCGATTTCTCTGCTAAGTCCCCTCCCGACCCCGGCTTCACAGCCCCCGCTGGTCACATGACTTCTTCCTGTGTGTGCCTGCAGGGATTTACCTGTTCAGGCCAGGAGGCTGGTGGATCTGATGAAGAATTACGAGGTAAGTCTAGGGGAGGTGGCACCTGAGACCACTTGAGGTAGGATGCCCAGAGGAGGGAGTGGGTGGGAGGATCATAGAGACAGAGAGGGTCAGCTCTGGGGTGGGGGTGGGGGGGACAAGGCACATGGGAATCCAGAGAGGCCACCTTTAAAACAACAACAAATGATTTAGCATCTGTGACCTCTGACCTCAGGACCCACAAACCAAAGAGCAGAAATGATTAATGTCCCCACTAAACCCTCCTGTGTGTGAGGACCCATCCCTACAGCATTCAGCTCTTTGTATTTTCCTGGACTTGACTCTGGAGCAAGGCTTTTACTTGTTTGTTTCCTGTTCATTTCAGGATATAAATTTTCAGGAAGATTGGAAGATAATAACCCTGTTTATAGGAGGCAACGACCTCTGTAATGTCTGCAAAGACCCGGTAGGTCTCCAGGCCCTCACCCAGGACTCCTCTGGGAAGGATTTCCACCCCGGGTCGCTGGAGCAGTGCAGCTGGGTTGGGACTCGGCTGGCAGTCGGGCATGGACCCAGCCTGGGCAGTGTATCCGGGGCCACACAGACACCGAAACACAGGCTCTGTCTGTGATGAACTCACACTGCCAGGGCAGGGAGGTACAGACAACTCACCATCCTGAGGTGTTTCTAGAGCTGGTCTGGGGTCAGAACTGCCGTGGGATTTGGGGGGCTGGGGGAGGGAGGGGCGGCGTCAGAGGTTTACAGAGAGCAGGAGACTTTCCAGCTGGGCCAGACACATGAGAAGCTTTGTCGGTGGTGGGTCTAGCTGTGGCCTGGGAGCACCTGTCCCAAGGGGTGACCCTGCCTGCCAGACCCCTCAAGGCCTGTCTTCCTGGCATCAAAGTCACCAGGGTCTGGGGGTTTCAAGCTACAATGCGAAGGGCCCACAGTGGGGCCTGGGGGCTGCTGGCTGCCAGGGTGGGGGCGGGGCGGGAGGTGGGACCATGGGTCCCTCCCCCACTTCCCTTGAGGCTTTGATCCATTTGGTAGAGCAGGCTCTTGGCTAAATTTCATTCAGACACTGGGTTCCACTGCTCTTTTAAAAAGTTTGAAGACCACAAGTATCGAGATCAGGGGAAATCACCATTAAAATGTATTTATGCTTGGTGGGGGGGTTTGCAGGACCCTCTTCCCCTCTCATAATCTCCTTACGTGATTTGATTGAGCTTTCGCTTCCCAGGCACTTGAGGTTCCATCAGAAGTGATCAGCCCCTAGGACCAAACAGTGTTCAAGCTGTAGGAGATCTTAGAGGTCCCCTGCTCCGACACCCCAGTTTAGAGGGGCCCAGAGGTGTGATGTGCTGTGGCGAAGGCCCCACATCTAGTTGACGTGAAGTGGATCCAGAGCTTTCCGTAGCTCCATGCAGAAGAAAGAGTGTTTCCCTGAGGGTCACAGCCTTCACCTCAAGCCTGAGGACCATGGGGTGAGGGTGGAGGCGAGGGCCCCAAAAGATAGCCTGTGTTTCAGTGTTGCCCATTCTGCCTGAAATACAGGGAGGAGGGGACCCAGGAGAGGAAGTGGTCCTGGTCTACCGAGAGGTGGGGCGATGAATGGGGTTAGAGACATTTCCTCTTCCTGCAGGTCCGCTATTCTCCACAGAAGTTCGTGGACAACATCGGGAAGGCTCTGGATATCCTCCATGCCGAGGTACAGAGGCCAGGCCACACGGCCTCTGGGCAGCTCAGCCGCAGGCTTCCTCCTTGGGCCTCAGTCTTAGCCTGGAGGCAGCTCTGGCTTCCTGCGGAGACCTCCCTGCCAGGTCCGCTTCTCCTGGAGACCAGCGCAGACCGTGCTGTCAGTCCTGGCCCCAGCAGCCTGAACATATGCGTCAACAGGGAGCTGGGGGTGGCGGGGGGGAGAGGGGTGAAGGCTGTGGCTGGGGCCAGATGAAAGGCCACAGACCTGAAACCCAGCGGGAGACACCGGCCCCAGCCCCAGGTGAGAGGCTGGAGCAGCCTGGCCTCGATCCTCTTGGGGACGGACCTTGCCTTTGCTCAGGTGCCTCGGGCGTTTGTGAACCTGGTAAAGATCCTGGAGATCATCAGCCTGAGGGAGCTGTACCAGGAGAAGAATGTCAGCTGCCCGCGGCCGGTCCTCCGGTGAGTTGGAAGTTCTCCCCCTATTCCTGAAAAAGCCATGGGACCCTCAGCAGAGAGTGACTCTGGTTAGTTAGAAAAACCAAGGGCAGGAGTGTGAGGAGTGCTAAGACCCCGTGGTCTAGCCTGGAGGAGACACCCCAGGACAGCCTTCCCGTACCCTCGGAGTTCATGCGTTTGCAACCCAACGTGCTGCTATTGCCAGACAGCTCAGGACACCCTTCGGTCCTCCAGGGAGGGAAGAATAAAACATGACGGATGGAACGAGCCTCTGTGGGCCAGTCTCACTGGCCACCGATAGGGCCTCCTTCTAAGTGTGCCCTGCCCCCTCCCAGAGGCCCAGCTCCAGGACAGAAGGGGCCTCTGTTCAGCATGGGTGCTCCAGGCTGGGCATTCAAAAAGATAGGGCTATTGTCACTTTCTAAAAGACAGGGTGGTCAAGTCAGAATCAGCATGGTCTAGAGGACGGTCTTATCCCCCGCCAGCAAGAGCCCGAGCCCTGGCCCCGAGAGGCCGCCTTCATGCCCAGCCTTCAGAGCCAAAGATGGCTCCCCTGCTAATGTTACCCAGGAGCCTCAGGAATAAGACGTCCCTCTACCCCAAGCGTGAACCGTTCCTTCCTGCAAGGTCGCCTCCGGACCATTAGCCCAGATCACAGTGGCTGTGCCCCCCACCCCCTTTCTCCCTTCCCCAGCTCTGTAGAGGCCTCCACCACTGCCCTGAGCGCATCACGGGATAATGGCCCGTGTGCCTCTCCCCCCAAGCCCTGAACTCTGTGTCCGAGTCACTGCCAGCACGGTGTAGGGGCTCTGTGGCTGTTTGCTGAATGACTGAATGAATAATTCACAAGGGCCAGATTTGCTCTGGGAAGTGAAGGGGTATCTGGGCTGTTCCCTGGAGATCCATGCCAAACCAGCCCTGGGGGCCTTGACTGACAGGTCCCCTGCGGAAGGCCTGGGGATGCTGTGGGCAGCGGGAGGATGGCTGCAGGGTGACACATGCCTGTTAGCACAGCTGGTGTCAGGCGTGCTATTTTCGGCTGCTGACTCATCCCCTACTCCCACTCTCTCCAGTCACTGGGCCCCACGGGGGGTTCAGCTTGTTCATTCCGTTTCAGAGCAGCTCACCCAAAAGTCTCTGGCTGCCCATCACTGCAAGGTCTTTAGACAATTAAAGGTAAAGTTTCAGAGTCCAACCTGGAATGGCCAAGTCCCTGGCTGTGGGGTTAGGAAGACTCAGGGTCACCTTGTCCTGCCACCTCTCCAGTGCCCCGCACTCCCTGGCTCTCAGCTGTCCTGCCTCAGTGGCTGTGCTTTCCTTGGTGGCCCTGAGTCTACGCTGAGCCATCCTCACTATTATCACCTCCTCCCCCTGGACCAAAAGCCCAGATCTGCAGGTTGGCTAGTCAGGGCAGAGGTGCGGACTGGACAGAAGCAGCTCAACTAGGGATTAAGAGCTCAGGTTCAGACCAGGCAGACTTGAGTTCAAGTCCTGGCTCCCCCACTCAGCATCCGTGTGACCTTGAGAAACTACTTAACCATGCTGAACCTCAGTTTTCTCATCTATAAGATGGGGATGATGAAAATACATCTTCTAGAATTGCTAAGAGGATTAACCAAGTGAATACCCATAAAGCTCTTCGCACAGTAAACATTCAGTGTGTGTTAGCGTTGTTATTATTGTTGTCACTGTTATTTAAAGGAGGCATGCCTCATCTGTACCACACTGTTATCGAGCATTCATAAGGTAACGCAGCTCCGTAAAAGTCACTCCTGCAGGTGTCAGACGATGTAACTACTTCATTTTCATGGGCAAATCCAGGTCTGGGAAATTTTCTTCACTTCCATCTGGTACAGTTGACAGGTTAGCCAGCCAGGGCCCTGTTAGCACAGGCTTCTGGTACCTCCGAGTTAAATATATTCTGAATCTCAAGCCAACGCTTCTGCATCGTGCACTCAGCCGGGGGTCCTGGTGGATGGGGCATCTCTTTGGTTTGGCCTGCAGGAAACTGTGTCCCTGTGTCTTGAAGTTTGATGATAACTCAACAGAACTTGCCTCCCTCATCAAAGTGAACAAGAAGTATCAGGTAAGCCGGGAAAGGGTTCCAAGACTGCACAGCAACTGCTGTGTGGTTTCATCCCTCTGCTTAGAAAACCAACAGACACTTAGGTTATGTTGACCCCGACTGTGTGTGACGTTACCACTGACCAGTTTGCAGATTTTAATACTTCCCCCTGCCCCCCGCCGCAAGACAGCAGGTTCAATGTATTTGATTCAAGTTACAGAGCCGAGTCACTGAACACACGTCACCAAATCTCAGTTCCCGGCCTTACACGAAAATGAGTATTTCCAATTGTCCACGGAGAATGAGTATGAGGCTCTGACTCCTGGGGACGGGGTTGGGGGAACTCTTGCCGCCCAAGAGAGTCTGGAGGATTCAGTGAGAGAACATGCATTCCCTCTGCCCTCCCCTTCGGGGGGGAACAGGTGTTATTGGGGTGCACAGGGAGAAAGAAAGTCAGCAGATGCTCTCCCAACATCCTGTGGGGTGTTCCTTTTAGGCCTTCCTCCATCAAATCTTTGACCAGAGCAGCTGACTCCCTTGACTTTCTTGAGTTCTCCCCCAAATAATCATCCAGTCACTCGAGAGAGCAGTGGTAGTCTCCCAGCTCTTCTGAAGGGGGCTGCAGACAGCTTCCAGGGTGCATCCATCCTTCAAGTCCATGGACTCCCTGGAGCAGAACCCTTCCCTGCAGCCTCTTTCAAGGCAGCCGTATCTGCCAGCAGTGTCAGGGCTCAGGGGAATGAACCTCTGTTCATCGTCCTCTGAGGCCATCCCCCAGCCCTGTGGGTGACTCCCCAGCTGCACTTCCTTCTGCCGTGAGCAGGTGCCCCTGTCTCAGGTGAGGAAGCCCATGTCTCACCAGGAGAGGGAAGGCAGCCGAGGTTATGGCCACGAAAGCAGACCTTTTCCAGGTGCGGTTTGGGTGCAAGCAACAAGCGCTTATGCGATTCTGGTTAATTTGTTATTTATTATTAATCCAGATGTATTATTTAAGCAGAATGCCTGGAAGAGCTAAGGTCAGAGGCCAAGCCACCAGAAATGGCAAGTCTTGGAATTCTAGGAGCCAAGCCATGAGAATAAAAGTCAGGCCAAGGAACTAGTCCAGTGGAGACACCCTGGACACCACTGTCACTGCTCTTCTAGGACCTGGATGCAGCTGCCACCCCCAGCAGAATGGATTCTGTGCTGTCCCTCTGCCTTTCTATCGCTAGCTTCCAAACCAAAGCCTGAAGCGGGAGCATCTACTGGGGGACACGTGGGCACGTGTGAAGGGCATTGGGAAAGCCAGCATCTGGGTTTCTCACCTTCTGCAGTGCAAGTCAGGCTGGTCTTCACACAGTGGATTTTTTTTTTTTTTAATATAGGAAGTGAGTCCAGATGCTGGGCAACTAAAGAGAAGGAGGACTATTCACAAAAATGGCCTTCACTGACCTCTGTAGATTGGCCAGCTGTTGTTCCCAGGTCTGATCTTGGTTACCATGGAGACCCTGATCTAGCATCCTGGACAAGCTCACAGCTCAGCCACATGACGCCGTCATGCCCTCTCTCTGAATCCTCTGACTCTCTACTTCCTGCTGAAGCTATCATTCCATCCTTCTCCTTGGAGGTGCTCATTGCTGTTAATAACCACCGTGTGCTAGGCATTCTCCACACTATTTCCTTTATTTCTCAAGAGGTGCGAGGCTCCACTGTGAGCCATTATGGCCGACCCACGGAGGCACTAGCAGCCCTGAAAGGGACTTAGGGATGGCCCAGGCCTCGGTGAACATCCTCCACTTACAGATGAGGAAATAGAGGTCCAGAGAGGGAAAGCATCTTGCTGAAAGTCACACACCTAGTTAGCGGTATTGCACCTTCTGCCTTCCTCAAGGCTCTGCGTGTAACTGGAAGAGACTCCCCCCAGGAGGTCAGAGGTGAGGTATCCCCAGCATGTGGACTCTTTTTCTGGCTGACCCTGGAAAAAGACGGTGTTCTTGATGTCATGATGTCTTCTGAAGTGACTGCTGTAATGTTCTGGGTGTGGAAGCCTGACTTCCCCCCCCAGCCAAGGTCCTGGTCCAAATGATGGAAACCCGGCAAGCAGTGAAATGGCAGAGTCCGGGAGAAGTGGGAGCCAGAACTGGGGTAACTCGTCCTTCTGGAACTGAGCCCAGGTGGAAGCTGTGAAAGTAACAGCTCTGTTACCTCCTAGACGGATCTGAGAATCTCAAGTGTGCACACACAGGAGCACACGTGCTCACACTCACTTCATGCATGAGTGATATAAATAGGCATTAAACGTCATTGTTGATTCACTTTTGATTTTCTGAACACATGTAGGACAGAGATAAATGTAAGTGTTCTCCAAAAAAGTCATTTAATCAAATTTGTACTCACCCCACTTCCACCCTAGTCTTTAATCAGAAGCTTTAAAAGAGGATCAAACTGATGGACTTGGATTTTTCTTTTTTCCCAGCCTAGGTCAAATAGATGCAAAGGCAGCAGAGGTTAGGGGCAGGGGTTGAGATAAAGCCTGATCTGAAAAGTAGCTGGCTCCTGCCTGATCAGTTGGGATTTTGCTGCAGGTTGATTTCACTCAAAAGTCAGACTGTTTAATTCTGCAGTGGAGAAAGAGTTCCCAAAGACCGGGCAGATGCAGAGAGAGTCTCCTGACCCCTGTCCCCCTTCCTCCTGCAGGAGGGGACTCACCAGCTGGTCGAGAGTGGGCGATACGACACAAGGGAAGATTTTACAGTGGTCGTGCAGCCGTTCTTTGAAAACGTGGCGATGCCAAAGACCCCGGTAGGGCCTCATGTATAAGTGCGAGCCACAGGTGTGCCCAGCTGTCTGAGCACCATTTGTGTTATGCGACGTCCCTATAACACAGCCCCTCTATTCTGTCCTGTGACCAGGAGGGGTTGCCTGACAGCTCTTTCTTCGCTCCTGACTGTTTCCACTTCAGTAGCAAGGCTCATGCCCGCGCAGCCCAGGCCCTGTGGAACAACATGGTAAGAGGACCGAGGTAGGAAAAATTATTCTCCTTCTGATAGGAAAAAGATTCCAGGAAGCTTTCAGAGGCCCATCACTCAGGCTGTGTGATTCCCTGCACAGCGATGACGATAAAGCCCATGTCCTCCGTCCCGCCCTCCCTTCTCCGGCCTCACCCTGCATCCTGGCTTTTCCATTCTTGCCACCCCTTTCTCACTCTGCATCCTCCTGCTTCTTGGTTTAGCTGGAACCTGTCGGCCAGAAGACAAGAAGGCATAGGTTTGAAGACAAGATCAATATCACATGTCCCGACCAGGTACAGTGAAGAGCGCAGCCTTGCCAGGGGTCTACCTAAAGCCTCTTTCCCAGCCTTTCGAAGTCTCTCATTAACGTTTCTCAGTTCCTTCCATCCCAGCTTCTCACCCCCACCCCCAGCTCTGTTCACCTACCCACCCATTCCAGACTCCAGTTAGCCATCCACAATGCCCCATCTGATTGGGCCGTGAAGGGTGATAGCCAGTGGCCGGGAGACCCTAGAGCTCGCCTCTGTCTCTCCATGTCCCAGCAAGCCCTGGCATAAGTCTGCACACGGCTGTCTCCAGCTGGGCAGAGGGACATGGCAGGACCAGCCAGATCTCATTTTGAAGGCCAGGGGTGGGGAGGACCTCAAGGGCGGGAAGGGACAGAGGATACCCCATCTCCACAGAGCCACTGTCCCCATGGTAGGATGGAAAGAGTGAGGGGCTGAGACCTAGAAGAATATCTTCTAGGATGGAGGTGGGGTTTGGGGGTGGGAGGTCCATTGGAAGCCGGAGCTAAGAAAGCAGACATTCAGCAGAAAGGCAAAGCAGATCTCCGAGTTCATTCACAAATGATCAGAGAGATTCTTGGACCTTTGCAGCTGCTCCCTCACCTCTGTCAGTTCCCCTAGATTCCCAGAGGGGTCCCAGGCCCGGCACGGGAACCCACTGATCTGGGGCTTGCAGGGGGCAGGACCTCAAAGCGCCTGGCTTTTCTTATCTGGGCGGGAGGCGCCCAGGCTGCTGCAGGGCGGGAGTGGCATGGGGTGGGAAGGGGTCCTGCGAGTAGGGGACATGCTCTTGTATTAGCAGAAAGGGAGGCTCTGCTGGGAAGGGGCAGCGTGGGGAAAGAGAGGTGACCCAGCCACCTCAGCCAGTTGAGTGGGAGGCAAAGAGCAGAGGTGCTCCTTCCTGGGAGCCGTGCAGGGTTTATTCCGGTTGTTCAAGAGGTTTGCAGAGACGGCCGGGTACGTCCTGGGAGGGAGCCCAGGGGTCAGCCTGGTGGCAGGGGGCTTGGGAACGTGGAAAGTGTTTCTGCGCACCGGAGCAGAGCAAGAGGCAAGTCAGCTTGCTGCGGTGGCTCACCCTCCCGCTTCCCCTCACAGGTTCGGCCATTTCTGAGCACCTACAAGAACGCTGTGCAGGTACCCGCTCGTTGCTTCCTTTCGGCTCAGCCGCCAATGCAGTGGGCGGCCCCCGAGCTGGGACCAGCCCTGCAAGGCAGGGTGGGAATGTGGGCAGGTGTTCCCGATGGGCCGTCGGGGGGATTCACACTCTTCTGTGAAGTCCATCCACCTACACCTTCAGACAGTGGGGAGGGCAGAGGAGGAGCCATTGATAACAGCACAGATAGGGGGCCAGCCGGTCAACTCTCAGCCTCTCCAGACGTAAGTCAAGAGAAGCATCCCTCTCACAAGGCTGCTGCAGAAGCAGGGCTGGCATGCGGTGGGCTGGCTCGTTTTGCTGATGCCCTGATGTTTACACTGGATGGTGGGGGCCGTGTGCGGGGGTCTGAACTAGGTTAGCAGATGGAGCCCAGCCAGATTCTCAGAATCACCCAGGGAGCCTTTTTCAGATGTCCTGCTAGGCCCTCCCCAGGGTAGGGCCCAGGGATCTGTGTTTGTTAAAGCTCTCTGGTGAGTCTGATGCCAAGCCAGCCTCTCTGGCCCCTGGCAACCCTGAGATTCTGGGATTCTTTCTACACCCCTAGGGTCACGGGAGCCAGCTGCTGTGCAGTGACAGAGCCCCTTCTGCCTCGCCGCCCACCTCAGGTGAGCCCCCTGTGGCACAGCAGGACCCAGGGCCCCTTCACAAGAACTCACTTATGGCCAGGGCTTGCTTCCTGTCTGGCTGGTCGCCTGGGACGAGTCCCTGCTTTGTCCCTGTCTTCTGTAGTGAAGTCTGACCCAGCAGGACCCAAGGCGGCCAGGGTCCTTCCGATTCAGCCCGCCATCGGGAGCACACGCGGAGTAGCCACAGGAGCGCCGCCCTCAGCGGCCCGGCCTGGGGTGTGACCTTGCCCGGGCCCGGAGGCGGGGTGTGTGGTGCCCAGGAAGGCCCCAGAGGGAGCCAGCTCTGCGGGTTGCCCTGCGGCCCCAGGCTCTGCAATCACTGCTGCTGCCTGCCATAGGGCTGGAAAGTTCTCTGGAGTCTTCGGAAGAGACTTGGGGGCAGGGAAAGACCCAACATGACTATTCCTCAGATTCTTGGGGGAAATCCGGAACCCAGCTCTAAATGGGCCGTGCGTCGGGCTCTGCACCGCATCTCGGATGGGCCAGCGGCTATTTGGTCACGCACTCAGGTCACAGCTGGTGTCCCACGTGACTGCTGGCACCAAAGTGGTGGGATCCCACTGTGCCCTAGCATCCCCTTTCCTCCTCCCCCTCTCTCTCAGCACCTCTCCCTTCCCATAGGCCCAGGATCGTTTATTGTGCCTCTGATGGGGAAACTGTTTTCATCTAAGCTCTGCCTCTATGGCGCCATGGACGCTCAGTCCTGCACAGCCGAACACACACGCGGGTCGTGTTTCTGGTCTTGCTTAAAGCAAGAAGCCCTGGACTCTGACTGCAGCTTCCTTCGCACAGACTCAAGTGTGTCTGTTTGTCTTTCCAGTGCACACCCTGAGACCTGCAGACATCCAAGTTGTGGCCGCTCTGGGGGATTCTCTGACCGTAAGGACGCGTGGGCCCCACGTGGCTGGGGATGGCTGTGTCGGCTCCGGGTCCCCGTCCTCCTGACCCCAGGGCCTGCGCTCCTGGCCTCTGCATTATCCCACCCCTCCTTCCTGACTCTGTCAGTCTGAGTGCAGGACAGTGGTTTGATTTGGCAGCCACTTTCTCCATCAGGTGTGCGAGGGGGACTCTTTTTCAGGAGCGAACTGAATTGTCTCAGGCAGTAGAGGTTTGGAACACCTAATGTCACCTTTTGAACCATTGCAAAAGTATGTCATTTTGACTCAAAAACTCTCCTAAACCTAATGTGGCTGCTCTTTTCCCTTGGGATTATACTTTACGAGCAGCTCCAACCTTCACATCCATTTCCTCTTTGCCTCTGCCCCAAAGCAGGAAAGGCTCCACAGCTGTGGCAAAAGCTCTGCTCTTAAGTTCCAAGAAATGGGGCCATTGTACCATCCCCAAACAGCACTTTCTGGCAGCACGGCCAAGGCCGTGAGATTGTCCTACAGAACGTCCCAGAGGGAAAGAGGAGAAACGTGCAGTGTATGAGAAATCTGTCCGCTGGGGCCCACGCAGTCTATGGGCTCTTCCTTCCTGCGTGTGAAGGACTTAGGAGCAGAATGCCGCTAATGATATTGTAAGTGTCTCACATTATAAAGCACTTCAGAGGCTTCAAAACTGTTTTTGCAGCTATGATCCAATTTGCTCATCAAAACAATCCTGTGAGATGAGCAGGGCATGGCCTCAGCTCCGTAAGGAGGCAGCTGAGATTCGAGGAAGCCACGCAGCCGGGGAAGCAGCAAGCCCGGGCGTTCTGGCTCCCAGGGCAGCGTTCTGCTCATGCTACGTTGCGTGCGCGGAGAACACCTTGGGAAGCCCTGCATGTACACAGCCTCCCTTTTCTCTTGACTTGCTGATTTTCCTGTGGATTTTGATATGTTTTCAAAGGCTGGCAATGGGATTGGCTCCAAACCGAATGACCTATCTGATGTCACTACTCAGTACCGGGGGCTGTCATATAGGTAATGTTAACCCATGACCCCCTCCCACCCCATGCTCACCCGCAGAGATTGGCCGGGGGTTTGTCTCCTATAAATGCATAAATACCAAAGAGCAAGGACCAGGTCTGGAGGGGGCTTTCAGAAGGAAAACCTATATATTTCTGCCAAATGTAACAATTTGGTGAGTAGAGAGGGTATCTTACTGCTAATAACCCTTTCCTTTTAATTGTGCAGAAGGAGCACATCAGGGTACTTATCAGACTTCTGGGTCAACAGATCCAACATGAAATGCACCAGAAAAGCACCGAATCTCTGAGTCTTCACCTGCCCGTTTGCGTGTATATGTGCACACGTAGATTCTCCCATGTCTCTTGTTTACTGTCTGTATGTATCGATTCATGTTGTTTATTCATGTTCTGTAGCCACACCTCTGCCTTTATGTACGTGCACACGTCTGTACAGAAAACTCCGAAACGCAGCACCCGCTTCAGGCAGAAACAACCGAGACAAAAATCACAACCAATAGGTGTTGCTGAGCCCCTCCCATGTGCCCGTATGATGGAGGCGGGTGGGTGAGAGGAATATATGGGAAGCACAGGCAGATGCTTATGCCCAGTTGGCAAGTGTTATTTAAAAATAAAAGATGCCTGAGTGCCACAGGACTATAGAAGAGGGAACACCCAGCCCTGCCAGTTGGGATAGGAGGGCTTCCCAGAGAAGGTGGTAGCCAGTTACGCCTTGGGAGATTAGCAATTTGGTAGGTGAGAAAGGGCATTCCAGGCAGGAGGTAAGAAAGCTTAAGACGTGTCAGGAAAGTGGTTGGATGTGGATATTCTAAAGTTTCTTTCTTTCCTGATAAAGTTCTTGTTTACGAACCCTTCACAGTCATCGGCGATTAGCTCAGGATTCAAAACCACTAGAACACAGCCTACCACAAGAGGGCAGAGCGCTGATGAGAGGCAGGACAGCTCAGGCCGGCCCCCTCCCTTTCCTTCCGAGAGGTTCAAATGAAAGGTTTCTTCTAAGAAAGCGAGAGGGAACGGAGTGGGAACGACGAGGACAGTGCCAGAGAGAAAGTTTTTCCCGGGTGAGAGAAAGGCATCCTCACTCAGCCAGGAGCCACCCACAGAGAGGATCCAGGGCGTGGGTAGCGTGAGGACATCACCCTGCCTAGAGCTGAGCCAAAGGCCTCGCAGCTCCCGAGGTCCCACACACCCTCCGCCAGGTGGGGGGTCTCTACCGGGCTGCCGAGGGACAGAGTGGAGGTTGCCTCCTGACCACTGGGCCCCAGGCTTTACTGAGGCTGCAGCAGAGAGAAAAGCCAGAGGGAGAGCAGGAAAGCAGAGCTTATTACAGTTGAAAAAGCATGAGGTTGTGGCCGCTTTACTTAGTCTGAGCTAAAGAAGGCCGTGGCCTCACATCCTAGTGTGGGAAAACAGAAAATACAGCAGACAAGCCAGCCAGCGATGACACTGGTGTAGTCAGGGGAGTGAGGTGATCTGCCCAGCTCCGCAAACAGTTCAACTGCTCGGATTCCTGGGATTCCGATAGAGACAATCTTCTGCTAAAGGTCTCTCTCTGCAGCTGTGGAAAAATTCAGCCATTGCTCTTTGTTTCTTCCTATGAGTGAGGTCCAGTAAGGCCTGATTTTTCAATCTTCTGGTTCCAATTCCGAGGCCTTGTGTGCTCGGTGGCTGCTGTCCCTTTAAAACCTTTATTCTAAATGTTTCAAAGACCTGCCCCAAGACCCATGTGCGTTAAAGATAGGAGCTCTTCCTGGTCAGAGTCTGAGAGACAGTTTGACACTTGATAAAGTGGGTAGACTAGGGTTTCTCAAAGTGTGTTCCATAGAACACTAGCCCCAGTCTTTTATTTTGGGGAAAATATTTCCTACCATATCCTTCCTCGGGGGAATTCACATACATGTTAGCATACTGAAGGCTCTGAGAAGCCGCCCTACGTTGAAGAGATCTGTTTAAATTGTGTCTGTTGAATCCAGTGTTTCCCTTAATCCCAGAACTCTTTCTTTGTTCATAACTCTTTCTCTGTAAATGCCCATTAGCATCCCCTGGGGAATGTCCATGCAGTAGACTGATCTGAGAAAAAGCAATTTTCTGAAGCCATTAAAACTTCCGGATGGGAAATATGAGGCAATTAATGGATTATAGGTAAATTAAGAATGCAAATCGAGCCTCTTCCTCCAAGGAAAGAAAGTGGAGAGAGTGGACCTCACAGAGTCAGACGGGGGAGAAGAATTTTTGGTGGGTGGGCAGCTGTGAGCAGGGCCTGCAAGAAGAGGTTTGGCTGTGAATATTTCCAAGGCCCCTTGACCTGTAAGGATCACACAGCAGTCAAAGGCCCCAACTCTGGGTAGCTTAACGGTGTGGTAGGCCCAGAGGTCTTCAGAGAATTGCCTTTCCAATCGAAATGTTTGCTTGGTTGGACTCATTCAAAGGACAAAATTAATATTTATCCAAAAATGCATTTCTTTGTCTTATTAATTAGGGGGTCAGTCTCATGTTATTGAAACTCCTCCAATAGATGTTATCAAGCATCTTCTCTGCATCTCTCTGCACACTATGGGTGACTAGGGAACAAAGCCCAGCCTTTGAGCTCATGGTGTCATACAAATTACATTAATCTGAAGGGTCTCGTGTAAACTAGCTGTTTCATATGGGTCTGTTTTCTTTCATGTTTCACACAGTTCCGATCAGAGCGAGGGCTTTCATATTTTTGTTCCTCCATATTTATTTGTATAATGCTCTCTTTTCTCCTGGAAACGGGCTCAGAGAGATTTCTGTAGCCTGTTGGTCTTGATCAGCTACCTCACTTGTTTTAGAACAAAGATAGTTTTAGGCAAGAAATTACAATAGAACGTACTTGATGTGCGTGTGTTTACGTATATCTCTGTGTTTATATGTTGACCGAAGGAGAAAAGGAGGCAGAGTTAGAACACAGCGACTGGAGGAGGTATATGGCTTTGTAATTTCCTGCCAAGTGAAAAGTGTTCTGATTAAGTGCTTTTAGTCCAGAGAAGGAAGGATCAGGAAGCAGCTAAAGTAGTAGCTTTATACAGAGTTGGGAAAGGATCAGAAGTGTAAAAAAAAATGCCCAACCAAAGGCCAAGTTAAGTTCAGACATTGGATGGAGGTAGGAGAGAGATTCCTGAGTGAGATAGAAAGGTAGGGCTTACCTGGCTTCTTTTTCTCTCCACCACTGAGGTTCTTGAACCTTTGACTTAAGCCCCTGACCACCATAGCGTGAAATAGTCAACTTCATTCCAAGCCTTCCCTTGAACGAAGAATAGCCAAGACTTTGATTCGTGGCCTGTCCTTTGGAAGGTTCTACTGGTGGGCTGAAGGCTAACACTGTGTTCTCAAAATCTCTTGGCCTGGGATAATATGCTGGGACTGAGGAGGGAAGAAAGAAGGAGACACAGAAGAAAAATAACAGTAGATACAATACATCTGAACATTGGACTTTTTTCAAATAGAAATACTTTTCTTCTTGCCTCCCCCATGTATTCAATTTAAATGCATGAAAGGCAATGACTTTGTGTCTCTTGAAGTTAGATTGAGGGCCATAAAACTAGATGAGATGAGATGAAATGAGATCGGGCATTGGAGGGCAGTGAGAGGCCAACCCCCGAACCTTCCAGCGGGATTTACCTGACCACTGGGCAAAGAAGAGCTTATCCATTTTCTAAAGGTTTCCAGCTCAAGCTGGTTTTTAGTTACCTTTATGGTTTTTAGTTTCCTTTAGGAAGTTGCTTAACCCCTGTGTGCCTCAGCTTCCTACTCTGTAAACTAGAGATAGTTCATCCTCATCACAAGCTTGTCTGTGGATTTGAGATAACTGATGTAGAGCATCTGGTTCGCGGCTGAGCTCGTAGTATATACTCAGCTAAGTGCGCTCCCTCCTGATTTGCTGGAGAAAAGAAGCAGCCACCTTTCAGCTTCAAATCCTGAATTTGGGGGAACCAACTCCTCGGGGAATTCAAATATTCTCAGAATCCCTCAAACACAGAGAGATGTCTCTGGCACACCTGGCAGGTACTGATGGCATGGGCATTGTTAAAAGCTGGGGGCGCTTTTTTGTAAAGCCTGTGTATTGATTCAGTCTCTCTCATTGGCTTTGTTCACTCTGTACAGTTCAGGAGGGGACGGCTACCTGGAGAATGTGACCACCTTACCGAGTAAGTAACCACCAGTGGCTTGAGGTTGTCCTCTGGGTCCATCTGACCCCCAGGCTTCCTGAAAAGTGCCTCTCAGCTAAGAAAGGAGGGAATAACATCTTCCTTGTGGACTGTCATTGAAATGAGACGAGAGGCCTGTGGACAGGTGGCTGAAGGGGATGGAATAAACTCTGTGTTTGGATTCCGGAGACCTGGGTATGAGCCCTGACCCTTCTGTGTGCTGGCCGGGTGACCTGGGCCAAGTTACTAAACATTCTGAGCCTCAGATCCCCTCAACTGGCCCAGAGAGTGTGGAGATAGTCAAATGGGACAGTGAGTATTTGCTGCACTGTAAACTATAAAAAAAGAAAGAAAGAGGGCTTCCCTGGTGGCGCAGTGGTTGAGAGTCCACCTGTCGATGCAGGGGACGGGGGTTCGTGCCCCGGTCCGGGAAGATCCCACATGCCGCGGAGCGGCTGGGCCCGTGAGCCATGGCCACTGAGCCTGTGCGTCCGGAGCCTGTGCTCCGCAACAGGAGAGGCCACAACAGTGAGAGGCCTGCGTACCGCAAAAAAAAAAAAAAAAAAGAAAAGATAGAAAGAAAAGAAAAACTGAGAGGCTCTTGTTGTCTTGGCCCAGCCTGTCACCAAGTCGTTTGAGGCCCCAACTCCTCTCAGGAGCACACTCTGCCTTCCATCCTAAGCCCTCTGTGTCCTGTGCACCCTTCCCCTTCCAGATATCCTTCGGAAGTTCAACGGAAATCTCACAGGCTATGCGGTGGGCACAGGCAACGCCAGTGACACAAATGCCTTCCTCAATCAGGCTGTTCCTGGAACAAAGGCTAAGTATGGCATTTGGGGAGGGGAGGGGGCCTGTCAGGTAGGGAGGGGGAGGCATGTAGTCCCCTTTAAGGTTGTAATTCTGACCTCTGAGTGCCGAGGGGACATTTATCCATTTGCAGCAATGATTTGAGAAGTTCTTGGCCACCCTCTTCTGTGGCTGCCCCGTGACCAAGGCCGCAGGGAGGCTGGAGGGCTGGGTCTTGGACAGAGGCCATGCTCCTAGAGCCTGAACTCCTGGCCTTGCGTTCCTGTGCAGCATGTTCTAATCATTCAACTAACGACCCACCTTAGCCAATTTTTAAAACTTAACCATGGCATAGTGGTACTCTCTACAGCACCTCACAAGGGGCAACGCCCCCAAAAGATCAGGGAGTACCAAGCAAATGGATGGGCAAGCCAGGATCTCCAGCCTCAGAGGCTACTTAGAGGGGCAGTAAGTCTTGTCCTGTCCCTGCTCCTGCTCTGGAGCTGCAGGAAATGCAGCTGAGAAGCCAGAGGCAGCTGGAGCCAACTGCTCAGCCTCCCGGGCTGCTCGTCCAAGGAGGCCCCTCACCCTGCTCCTAGAAGCCTCAGCCGCCTGGGTCTCCTTGCTCCTGGCCCAGCCTGGGAAGACCCTTCTTAGTAGTAGAAACGGCTGGGGACAGATGGACCCACCACCAGGCGCCAGGAGATGAACGTTCTGTGGCCCCATCTCACACTATAACAGGGACCTAAACTAGTGAGGAGCTGGGGATGCCTGAGGTCTGGTCTTTCCATGAATTCTAAACCCGAGTGTTTGTACGGTGTATATTTATTCCCCCACCTCTTTCTAAAAGAAACATGTAGCTAAGTTTGCCAAAAATGACACAACATATACATGAGAGAGAAAAATCACAGCTTCTGGTGGGGGGAGGAGGGGAAGAAGCAACTGTGTCAGTATGAGCCTTCTTACGATTCTTGTGTCTAAGCATCAAACACTCAGCTTCCTGGCAGCCAGGGTAAAAAGAGGAAGCATGCCAAAACTTTCCTAGATCTAATTTCAGAATCTACACCAGTCCTTCAAAGGAGATGAACGGTTTCCTAGCATGGAACCTTAAAGACCCTTTGCATGTGGAGTCCTAGAAAGGAGACCATGCGTAACAAATATAATTGTCAGTACCCTTGACTGTTGCTTTAGGACAAACACACGACAGGCTTTGCAAACGGTTATTTGTTGTAAGAACTCTCCAGGAGAGGCAAGTAGCTTCTTGTCCTGAGCCTCAGGGTCTCTGCCAGCTCGTGGTGGGGGGGAGGGGTTAATGCCACAGAAACCTCCAGTTCAAGCCCTTTAGGATGAAAGGTCTGGGCGCTGTTCCTCAACAGGACTGATTTCCTCTCCTCCTCAGGGAACTTTCAAGCCAAGTCCAGACTCTGATACAGAAGATGAAAGATGACCATGTGAGTCAGATTTTTGGTTACTTTTACATTGCTTTTTCTTCTTTTTTCTTTTTGGCTGCCTCGGGTCTTCGTTGCTGTGCACCCGCTCTCTCTAGTTGTGGTGAGTGGCGGGGGCTACTCTTCTCCGCGGTGCATGGGATTCTCATGGTGGTGGCTTCTCTTGTTGCAGAGCACAGGCTCCAGGCACGTGGGCTTCAGTAGTTGTGGCTCGCGGGCTCTAGAGAGCAGGCTCAGTAGTTGTGGCGTGAGGGCTTCGTTGCTCCGCAGCATGTGGGATCTTCCTGGACCAGGGCTCGAACCCGTGTCCCCTGCACTGGCAGGCAGATTCTTAACCACTGTGTCACCAACGAAGCCCTATGGTTATTTTTAAACACTAACTTTCTGACCCACTAAAGTCCCCAAATGGAATTGTCTGCCATGAAACCAGTGAGCCTCCTGTCACTAGAGGCATTCAAGCAGCAGTAGGGCAGCCCCTGTCGAAGGCCCTCAGGAGATTACGTCAGCTGGGGGGAGGTTTGTTGCTGATCACAATGACCTTGAAAATCCCTCCTGATGCTAAGAATCTGTGGTCTATAAACAAACCTCTGAAGTTCTGTCAGCTCTGAGATTCTGATGCTGTTATTTCAAGAGGGCAAGGAAGTTTTAGAGGGTTGAATGGATTTCCTAGCTGTGGTGTTTCTATTTGTTGGAAATCATCAGGCATTTTCCTCCCTCTGTGTAGAGAGTAAATTTCCACGAGGACTGGAAGGTCATCACGGTGTTGATTGGAGGCAGTGACTTATGTGACTACTGCACGGATTCGGTAATGGGGGCGGGCCAGGCCTACTCATCGCCCTTGATTTGACCTGTAAGCCTTGGAGATCCTATCTGAGAACAGTCCCTAGAATCAGCCCTAGGATTGTCCATCTACACCTGTGTGTGTGTGCACACACACACGCACATGCACACGCAATTCACACAGGTGCACGCACACACTTCTTGCCCCCCGAACCCTCGCATTTCTGGCTCCCCCCCATGTCCTAGCTGGCATGAGGCAGCAAGTGACAGATATACAGTGCTTCTATTCCCGTTTCCTACAACTCCTGAGAATTCCGAAAGAGAAGAAGCAGTAAAGCCCAAGCCCGTGAAAGGGGTACTAGACACCTTCTGCTCCTGAGCTACAGCTCTGGCTGAAGGTTCCAGTCTTCGTCTGGCCCATCTTTGGCAACAGCGAGTAGCCAACCGTTCATCTCAGATTCTGACATGACGAGCTGGTCACAGTTGGATGCCGAGGGAGAACGAGGCCTTGGGGCTGGAGCCGGGTGGGGAGACTGCCCTCTCCCCCTAACCAGCTCCTCCTCTCCATCCTGTCTCTTCCCAGAATCTGTATTCTGCAGCCAACTTTTTTGACCATCTCCGAAATGCCCTGGACATCCTGCACAGAGAGGTGAGTGGCGGGCTCCCACAAGCTGGACACAGCTCAAGCGTGTTGGGGGCAAGAGGGTGAAATGCCCCCTCCCCTGAAGGAGACAGACAAGGACGTGGGCTCCTGCCCTTTCCAGAGTTTGGGGCTTCCCCCCAAGGAAGCCTCATTCTATTTGGAATCAGCCCCGAGGGTCTCAGGCTTGAAGAAGGGAAGGCAGTCCCCCCACCTCTACCTGGGACATTCCCTGGTGGAGGCAGCTGGGCGGCTCCCAGACTGGGCACCGCTCTCTGAGTGGCAGGCAGTGTCTACAGTAGGCCCCTCTCTGGTCTCCCCACCCCCTGGCATGGACAAGCCTTTCCAGCTGCCCAGGAGGGGGCGCTCTGACTACCAGATGCTTCTATGGGTTGCCAAGACTCTGGGCCTGCCCAGCAGAGTTAGCCCAGGTCGGGCTGGAAGGAGAGAGTCAAGGGCTAATGTCCTGGCAAACAGGGCACCTACCTCACCAAATTGAAAGCTAACGGATTTGGGGCTTCCCTGGTGGTGCAGTGGTTAAGAATCCACCTGCCAGTGTGGGAAACACAGGTTCAAGCCCTGGTCTGGGAAGATCCCACGTGCCACGGAGCAGCTAAGCCCATGCGCCACGACTACTGAGCCCACGTGCCGCAGCTACTGAAGCCCGCGCAAGTAGAGCCCATGCTCCGCAACAAGAGAAGCTACCACGATGAGAAGCCTGTGCACTGCAACGAAGAGTAGCCTCCACTCGCCGCAACTAGAGAAAGCCCACACGCAGCAACGAAGACCCAACGCAGCCAAAAATAAATAAACAAATTTTAAAAAAAGATTTAAAAAAATAATAACAAATTTTAAAAAAGAAAGCTAACGGATTTGGGTTCACTAACTGATGGCTGAACGAGCTGAGCCCTCAGCATTTAGACTCGGGTCTGCCATGTTGTCCCACTCCAGGAGGCCCATTCACGCTGCTGCCAACGTGGGAGGCACAGCCTGCAGGGCCCTAGGTGGTCACCTTGTGTCGACACCTCCCAGAACCCAACTCGGGGACTCCGGAGCCAGATCCCACTTCTTGGGGCCCTAAGGCAGCTTGTGAAAGAAGCGCCTCAGCCCCTCTCTCATCTGAAGCCTCTCCCGTAGGTACCCCGGGCGCTGGTCAACCTCGTGGACTTCATGAGCCCCCGCGTCATGCGGCGCGTGTTCCTGGGGAACCCCGACAAGTGCCCGGTGCAGCAGGCCAGGTAGGCGGGTGCTTGCTGGTCTGGCTCATGCGGTGGGGACTCCTCGGGGTCTCTGTGACTTGGTCCGTCCATGTGTGCAAGTCTGTAACAGGGTCTGTGCCAGGACCACCTCCTTCTGGGAAGTTGGAGCCAGGGCCCCCGCTTACCAGCCTCAGGGTAACAGCGAGAACCTCTGTGATACGGGGAAGCCACGGGGAAGAGGTTAGGGCTGGGACAAACACTAGTTCTCAGAGACGGTGCAGCCCAGCCTGTGAGAAGGAGAAACATATAGGGACGTGTCCACAGGTGGTGGAAGCGTAATGGAAAGCAAGGGAATGGTCCTCAAGATTCTCTTACCTTTGTGGGGAAGAAGCGAATTGGAGAAGCACACAGGGAGCTTCCAGTTGGGAGTGTTTTGTTTCTTAAGCTGCGTGAGAGGTGCAAGGCGTGTGTTTTATTATTCTTCCTACATTATATATCCATATACTCATTTAACAAATACTTTTTAAAATTTTGCTGTGCACCAGGTACTATTCTGAGTGCTCTAGAGATATCTTTTTTAACATTAAGTGTATTTTATGGATGTGAAATAATCCATAACAAAACAAAAGGGGACACAGTGGGGCACTAGTGTGAACTCAGGAGGTGTCTGAGGCGTGAGCATCAGAGGCCCCGAA
This sequence comes from Tursiops truncatus, assembly GCF_011762595.2. NCBI lineage: Eukaryota > Metazoa > Chordata > Mammalia > Artiodactyla > Delphinidae > Tursiops > Tursiops truncatus. The sequence continues at coordinate 66,607,422 of NC_047047.1, read as the reverse complement.
ATGCCAGCTCCAGCGCCAGAGCAGGCACTTGTACTTTATTTCTAAACACTGAACGTTGGCTTTTCATTGTCCAAATTCACGTGTTCAGCGTAATTTGCTGCAGGCCCAGGGCCTGTGGTCCAACACTTGTACTCTGTTAACGTGAGAGGCTGCCCACCCATACACCCTTGGGGCTTTGTCCATCCCCCTGTCAGGCCTGAAACCTGCCCTGAGCACACGCCGCAGAGCCTCCTAAGCCAGGGCTCCGGTGAGCACCTCACCCCGCCCCACGCAGCAGAGTCAGTCTCTGACCTAAGCTTCTGCTCTGGGTCCCCCTGCCTCCCCCTCTCTGTGCAGCATTTTGTGTAACTGCGTTCTGACCCCGCGGGAGAGCTCCCAAGAGCTGGCCAGGTTGGAGGCCGTCACCCGAGCCTACCAGGTAAGACCAAGAAAGTCTCTCCTCCCCCTCGATGAACACGCCAGTCCAGAGCCCCCCGGGGGAGGTACACGGGGAAGGGAAGAGCTGTTCAGGCTTTGAGGGGTAACATCGCCCTCCAGGCCACTTCCTGGCTGAGGTGTCTCAGGCAGCCCAGTTGGAGTCATCCCAAAGGAACCCAGGTGGCAGAGTCCTCATGGCTGAGCTGTCGTTGGTGGCTCAGCCCTGACACTTGGCCTGAAGAGGGCGGCAGCCCTAGGTGCCCCATCGGACTACCTTTCCCTCCACTGCACCCTGGAGGCCCAGCTGTCCCCCCAACCTCCCACCTCCCCAACAGGCAGGCCACGCACGAATGGGGAGTTGCAGGTCCCGAGCCTGGGGGCCCTCTGGAGACTCTCCCTAGGTTTTTCTGTTCCTTGTGGGACTTCCTGCCCGGCCCTTCAGAACTTGCGGTCCACTTAAAACCAAAACCAAAAGGTGGCACAACCCGTATCCAATACTCTGGAAAGAGATTTACCATCAGGTGTGTCTGTGTTCTCAAGGGAAGAACTGAGTCAGCCCACCTGTTGAGGGAGACGGGGACAAGGACACTACCCACCCCCCCACACCCCTGCCCTAATGGGCACCTGGAGCCCCAGGGCCTGTGCAGAAGGCACCCATGTGTGTGTCCCCAGAGCAGCATGCGTGAGCTGGTGGAGTCAGGTCGCTACGACACGCGGGAGGACTTCTCCGTGGTGCTGCAGCCCTTCTTCTACAACATCCAGCTCCCCATCCTGGCGGTAGGCTCCCTGCCCTCCCTGACAGGGCTGTCAAAGGGAGGAGAAAATTCAAGGCAGAAATGCCAAGTGCTTCCGTGAGAGTGAAAATAAATGGGGCAGACCCGGGCAGCTCTCCAGCTGCTGGTCTGGTGGGTACAGCTTCCCCGAACATCAGAGCTGCATTCCCAGAGGGAGTCCCACGTGAGATGTTCTCATTACTACTCATCACAGCCTCCATTTTATTGAGCACCTACTATGTGCCAGGCACTGTGCGCACCACGCATCAAATCTTCACAACTGCCTTTTGAGGTGAGTTTTATCATCCCCACATAACAGAGGCTCAGAGACTTGAAGTATCTTCCCTAAAATCATACAGAAAATAAGGCACAGAGGTGAGATTTGAACACGTCCAATTCCAGACTATTTACTTTCTGCCCCACAGCCAACACTCCAGTTATAACGGAGGGTACCGTTTCCGCCCCTGGCTCTGCTCTCCACCTGACACTTCCACTCTGAGCAGAAGAGCTCTGGGAATGGACCAGGGTGGGGACTCAGTTCTCTCTACCTGGGCCTCCATCCCAAGGGCCTGGCCTACCTGGAGGGAAGCCGGAGGAAGCTTTGAGCACCTAGGCTTTGCCCAGGCCTGCCCCAAGGCTTGGCCTCTTCTCCCCACCAAGGTCACTGGGACCAGCTGGCCAAGGGCTGGGAAGTAGCTTTTCCCAGCTGGCTGACCAAGACTTCCTCAGGGACTAGTATCTCATTCCCTCAACCATGGCATGGGTTACGTACATGTGCCTAAACGTACGTATAGCACTTTTTTTTTTTTTTTTTTTTTTTTTTTTTATTTTGCGGTACGCGGGCCTCTCACTGTTGTGGCCTCTCCCGTTGTGGAGCACAGGCTCCGGACGCGCAGGCTCAGCGGCCATGGCTCACGGGCCCAGCCGCTCTGCGGCACGTGGGATCCTCCTGGACCGGGGCACGAACCTGCGTCCCCTGCATCGGCAGGCGGACTCCCAACCACTGCGCCACCAGGGAAGCCCCACTTTTTTAATTAAATAAGGGGAATTGTGGGACCAGAAAGCAGATTAGGAGTTTGGGGTCACTCAAGGCTATTGATCTGTGGGACTGCTCTGATCTCCCTCTCGAGGTGAGCAGGGCCTTAGGAAGCCACAGGCGGGGAGCACCCTCGGGGGAGGAGGGCATTGAGAGATCAACCCCAGGGGTCAGGCCCACCAGCTGCGGCCCACTATCCACCCTCTGCGCCGACGGGATCTTAAGGACGTCTGTTTCTCTCCTTCAGGATGGGCGCCCGGATGTGTCCTTCTTCGCCCCAGACTGCCTCCATCCAAATCAGAAATTCCACTCCCAGCTCTCCAGAGCCCTTTGGGTCAATATGGTAAAATAAGTGGGATGTCCCTGGTTCTCTGGGATTCTAGTCTAGAGCAAAGCCCCCTAGAATGGAGCTTGTTCCTGGCCTCCCTTTGCAAGCAAGATACAGAGGAGCAGTGGCCAGCGCATCTGTGGAAGTCTGTATAGAACTGAAAATACGGAGTCCTTCTGATTCCGGGATCAACTGCCTCCCCTCTTCTGGGCTTTGAACTGCGGTGTGGGACTCTTTACATGAATGCAAGGCAGAACCCTCACGTTTATTCAGTATTTTCTATGTGTCAGCAGCTGTTCTAGGCAGTTTAAGCCATGTTATCTCATTTAAGCTTCTCAACAGCCCTGCAAGAAAAGTCTTAGGAGTTTCTGAGGAAGCTGAATCCTACAGAAGCTAAGAAACTGGCCCAGTATCCCACAGCTGGCAAGTGGCAGTGCCAGGAGTGGAAGCCAGGCCCCCTGAAATCAAATCTGAGCTCTCCCCACTGCAGGAAGCCCTGCCAGGGAATGTTCACTTCAGTGGAAACAAATTAGTACATGCACGTCTCTCTTTTCTTCCTCAATCAGCTTGAGCCACTAGGAAAGAAAACGGATACCCTGGACCTGACGGCACATATACCCCTCCCCTGCCCTGCTCAGGTAATGAGGGAGGGCCTGCTGTGCTGCTCTCCAGAAACCCAGAGCTCAGACCCCACCCATCCCCTTCACCCCGCACCACAGCTTCCCCTTTGCCCATCTTGCCCCCTGACTGGGAGAGGACGGACTTCGGAGGATGGAGGGAAGTGGAGGAGAACAGAGGGGGGTAGAAGAGGGTACAGAAGCACCTGTGTCTTTAGGAGAGGCAGGTGGGAGAGGAGGCCTGGCCCCAGTAGAGGGAGACGAGCAGGGTGACGGATGTGGATTCTTGAGAAGTGGCGTTAATAAGCCAGAAGGTGGCAAGACCGCTCATTTCAGCAGTGGTACGTGGGGCAGTTGGGAAGGTCTGGCTGCAGGTTGGAGGCCTAGCAAGAAGCCAGCTGGGCTCAGAAGCTCTGGTTAGTGGTCGTCGAGCCTGGATTGGGAATGTCCGGCAGGGAGAGGGTCAGGGAGGAGAGCCCTGGAGCTGGGTGGGGGAGGGACAAGCAGGCCCGGCCTTGCCATGACTGGGGTGAGGCTGGCTGGGCTCCTTTTAAGGAGGAAGATCTAAGTGGTTGTTAAACCTGATTTCAGGCCCAGGAGTGGGGCAGGTACATGTGCCCATTGCCTTCAACCCCCTCTTCTAGCCCCTGTCTTATGGCTCTTTAACCAAATAAGGCTGAGGCCAGAGAGCCCTCAGAGGCAATGAAAGCAGGAGAGCCTGACCCGGTCTGGGAGGCTGGGTTTCCCACCTGGGTTGGGCTGCTTCACCCTCTCCCACCCTCCCAGCTGAGCAGGGAGAGGACCTGCAGCTCCCCCGTGTGTCTGCCAGGGCTCCAGAGACAGTGGGCAGCCCTGCCTGGTATACCCCTCCCTGTCTGCTGCCTTCCCCACCCCAGTCTCAGGCCCAGGCTCAGCCTTTGTACCATCAGCTTCATCAGGAGGGTGGGAAGAAGGGATGCAGGAGTGAAGGCAGTGGTAGCAGAGGGCTCAGATGCCGGGTCCAGGGCTTGGAGCGAAGGAGATGGTCAAAAGATGTAATAATCAGTGCAATGCGGGCAAGGTCCTAGAGGGCCCTTCTGTGCCGGGTGTAAACCATTTAATTGCTAGATCCACGTACAGCGGGTTCTAGGGGAGGGACCAGGCAACCTGGGTAGTGGGGGCATTCGGGGACTCAGAGCAGTGGCTGCAAGCCATACGGGGGTAAGTATTTCAATATTTTCAGAACCCATATGGCCATTCTGAACATCAGCCATGGAAAACCCTCTCCAATCTGCCAATTCCCCTTCCATTAAATAGTAAAAGTAATCACAGCCCATTCCAGGGAGCCGTCATTTGCTCTCCTCCTCACAAATATCTGTTAAGTACCAGGTTGGAGCCTGGGCACTGGGGCAGGTAGAGCCCTGTCACCATGGGCTTCAAAGTCCCAGATCAGGCACGGAGCCCCAAAAGGCTGCTGCTTCACCCAGAATCTCAAGCCACATTGGGCTCCGCTTCTCCTCCTGGACAGAACCTGAATGAGCCATTGGTGAGCAGAGGAGAGCAAATCCAGCCTCCTGGAACGTAGAAGCCCAGCCTGGGAGAAGCGGTTGCCAGGCAACCCCAGAGCACATTCCAAAAGGATCCATCTGTTGGCCAGCCCAACCTCACCGCACCAGGCAACGTAGAATTCTGCATTCCTCAGGTCCCATCTGCTCCCTCCCATGTGCCTTGGAGCTATATAAAAGTCCACCAGCAACTCAGTGTGAGCTGACAGGGGCCAGGCAGCACATATTTTAATCCTAGCTGAGTCTAAACATAGAGGCCACAGGCAGGACCCAGCAGGGAGGAGGGGGCAGGGACGGATGCAAGCACTGGGGAGCTCTCTCAGCTTCCTGCCTGCTCCTCCCCCAGCCCCAATCAACTGCAAGTGCATTCTGCCCAGCCAGGTCGGGCACTTAACAGTATTCCATGGATTTCTGTTAGACTTTAAGGTTGCACACAGGATTTTATGGCCAACTTTTTTTTTTTTTTTTTTTTCTTGCGGTACGTGGGCCTCTCACTGTCGTGGCCTCTCCCGTTGCGGAGCACAGGCTCCGGATGCGCAGGCTCAGCGGCCATGGCTCACGGGCCCAGACGCTCCGCGGCATGTGGGATCCTCCCGGACCGGGGCACGAACCCGTGTCCCCTGCATCGGCAGGCGGACTCTCAACCACTGCGCCACCAGGGAAGCCCTGTGGCCAACTTTTGATCAGTTGCTCTGTGGACTGTGACTGTTGTCCCCTTCCTGCCTTCATGGCCTCTGCCCGCTCCTTCCCTAACCCAGGGCTGCTGGCTGTGACTCCTCCTCAAGCTTTGAAGAAATCGGCCGAAGGTGAGCGGAGTCCTTTTTCAGGTCTTTTTCTTGCCCTCTCTAGACGCGTTTGTCAGAGTTAGCCACCTCCTCCGTGAATTTATTCCTCCTTGCATTCGTGGATGTAAAGCCACCTTGATTGTTCTGTTTTTCTAGCGTCTGCCCCTTCTCATCTCTTTTAATAACCCTCCTTCCTTTCTCCCAGCATCGAAAATGTGGACATTCTCCAACTTCCATGTCTCAGCCCTATTCTCTTTTCTCTTTCTTTAGGTCCCCTCACTCTGAGATCTGTCCATTACCAGGGTTTCCCGTTAAATGTCTTTGCCTAGGATCCCCCAACCTGTGTCGTCATTTCTTACTTTTTTCCCCCAAACTTGAGCTCTGTTTCTAACCCTTAAGAGATCTTTCCCCCTTGGTTGCCCTCTATGGTGTAAGCTTACCCAGAAGGCAGATTAAATATATGATCAGGGTACCCACAGAATGGGGGAACCAAGGGGAAACACGGAGAGACAAAGTGAAATAATTTCAAGTGCTATTTCATCCAGTCTTTCATCTTGAGAAAAAGCCGAGGTTTCTTGGATTCCCTTATACTTCCTTTATTGTTTAGCAGTGTTTCTCTTTTGAATTACGTATGGGGTCTATTGTCTTTTGAATGCTTTGGACTTCTAAATCTCCCATTCCTGCCCGGACCTCCTCATCATCTCAAACTCACTCATATTCATTCAAAAAATGATGTTTGAGTAACACCGTCCATAGGAACGAAATAGCTGTCTTCCCAAACTCTCTGATCCTTAGGACTTCCTATTTCTGTCCACGTTGTTGTGGCTGTCACAGTTCTGCAGGTGTGAAACGCCAGGCACGCTATCTGATAGGATCCTTCCTAGTGCTTTTCCCGCTGGCATCCTTTCCGTTCCCACTGCCACCACCCCAGTTCAGGTCCTCAACACTTTGTGTGTTAAAGGTCACCTGATGCTTCCCATCACAGAGCAACAGAGAATTTTATAACCTTAGGATCTCAGTGCAGAGGGCCTTGGAGTCCTGTTGAGGCAGTCTCTCATATAATAATTGAACTATTCTACCACATCCCTCCCCAGGCAACTAGAGGCTATGGCTTCTACTTAAACTTCCACACGCTCAAGGCAGTACTTTTCTAACAGCCAAGTGGCTACCTGTTAATATGTTGTAAAATCAGCCTAGTAGGTCGCGTTTGGGATGGGATGATGGGATGGGATAGGATGGGAGGTTGGGATGAGGTGGGACAGAAATGTCAGAGGGTGTTCCATGCACCGCTGTTATGTCCTCCTCTCTTCTACCACTACCACCCTCCCCTGGGTCTTCTCCTCAGTTTCCTCAACTATTTATCGCAGACAGGTGTCCCAAACCCTGCCTCACGTAGTAGGTATGTCTCCTTGGAACGTGGCCCCCCCTTAAGTTGGTGCCCGGCCCTGACAGTACACACCTGGTTTGGTCCGAGCAGCACAGAACAGAAGAAAACCAGCTCTCCTTCACGGAACTTTACACCTAGTAACACTGCCAAGATGAACAAGACCTTTTCCCGAAACCACTGACTCACGTTGCTGACTCACATCAGGTGGCTGTCGGGGCTGTGCCCACCGGCAGGCCACACCATCTTTGCACAGCTCTAACTAGGAGAACATTTCCTTGTGCTGGCCTTCAATGGGCTTAGCTTTCTACTTACTGGTGTTAGCAACCTCGCCTAGGAGAGCCAGCGGACTAAATGGGCTCCCTCTTCCCTCTGCTCAGCGCCAGGCCTTTAACCCAGTCTGACTCATGCAGACACAGTGCGGTCAACGGGCCCCGGGCACCCAGGCCGCCTGTCTGCCACTGTCTTGGACCTGTTCTCATTGTTCCCGTTCTGGCCTCACTCCCCACCGCATTCCAGTGTCTCCCTGACGCCTTAGTTCAGTCTCCCTTCTCTGGCCCCTCCCTCTACCGTTGGATCATGAGATGGAATAGGCTCTCCAGTTTGATTTTAAGCATGTCTGGAAGGGCAGGGAGCGTCTTTGCTCTCCGGTTCTTCCTGTGGTAACCACTCTGAGACTAGCTCCAGCCCCCAGGCCCTGTGCCCCATCGGGGCTCCCGTGAAGTGGGGAGAGAATGATAACGAGTGACCCCCCTCCCAGTGAGTCTCGTCTTTGAGGACCACACATTCCCAGATCTTGCAACCGTTCCTCAGCAATTACTGCACTTACTGGTTGCGCTATCCTCTGATGCTTCGCTACGTGATGCTTCTCATGTTCTCTGCCTGACCGGGTTGTAAGCCTCTGTATCCTCCCCTCATTCTGGCACCTAGAACAGAGGTCTGAACACATGGGGCTCTACAAAGGTGGGTATTTATTTATAGGATGCTCCCAGAGCGCCCTCGTCTGATGGTGAAGCTCAGGGGGCACAATAGCATTGGCCAGAGACAAGCCTCGTTAGCCGGGGCGACGCGCCATTGTAAGCTCTGTCTCCTTGCAGTGTTGCAGATGGTCCAGGGCACACTTCCTGCCCTTGGCCCCGAATGCTCCCTCTGAATCATGTTGCAACTAGGAATGCCGAGACTCGGAGGTTAGGAGAGACGTGCACTGCCCAGGGAGCCAAGGTCTGTGCTGAGGGCTAGGGCTTTCATGTACCTAGATTTCATCCTCCAAGGTGACTGCTGAGACCTTCTCTTCCTCATCCCTCTGTATGACCAGCAGGGTCTTTCTCGGACCTGACTCCCGTGATCAGGAGGAATTCCCCGTGAGGAATGGCAGGAGGCCACTGCTGGTCAGGAGGCTTGGCGGGTCAGGCCTGGCTCTGCACTCACTTCCTGCTCTCCACCTGGAGCAGGTCCCTCCTCCACTCTGCCCCCCAGTTGCTCCTCATCTGTAAAGCGGGGGCATTCAGGGGTTGCAGGCTCAGATGCAGTGCCAGGCAGGAACACGACTGTGTGGATGGGATCAGGTCTGGGACAAGAGGAGGTGGTAGGGTCAGAACTGAAGGGCACACGCCTCTTCGGGAAGCATTCAGAGTTGGTCTTCTCTCCTCTCCCTTCCTTTCCTCCTCTTCCTTTTTAAGCACCTTTCAGGCCAAAATAGAGCGGATGGGCAGTCAGCTCTCAACCCCTGGTTCGGATCTCCAATGACCTCTTCTCCAACATTCCGGTTCTTCCTACTTACTCCCATGTTATTCCCAAATTTTCAGACCATGGCCCTTCTACCCCACTCAGCGCGTCTTGTGAAGGTGTTGACAGCCCTGGGCTGTTTGGCCTGATCTCTGGCTTATGAACTTCTTATTGCTTCACTGTCATTTTCACATTTTCTCATTACCTGCTTTCCCCCTTTTCTCCTTTGTCTACTTCCTTCTTCGACCAACTTATCACCCACAACTGAATAGACCTGGATTCTTGACTGGGCGTGTGTGAAACTGATTGTAAAATAAATAGGCGAGCAGGGAAAGAAGAGGCTGTTTCACGAGAAAAAAACACAACCAGAGTATGTGAAGCCAACCCGAAGGGGGTAAGATACATAATTCAAAGGAGGCAAAATCATACTAATAGCAGCAGATATTAAAATACATTGATGATCATAACACTTTTTGGTGAAGAAAAAAGTGCTATAATGTGAATCTCTTGCCAGAGAAATGACAAAGGAAAGAAAAATCATTCTGAGGATTAGGGAGATGTTCAATTGCCAGGGTGAAAACAAAAGCGCAGAACCCTGAATAGAACGTGTATGGAACCCTTTTTAGGCCTTTTATTGTGCATCCCTTGTCAAAGCTGTTATGTAAAATCCTCTAGGGAATGAATGAAATTATGTTTGTACGGTTCTTTCTATTTAAATGCAGAAGATCATGTTAAATAAATCTACAGGACAGGATTGTTAGTACTTAATGTTTCCTAAGCAATCTTCCAGGCTGTCAGATAACCTCTCCCTGTGGTTTCTTTTCTCTCCTAGAATGAACCCTTCCTGAGAACCCCCCGGAACAGTAACTACACATACCCCACCAAGCCGTCCATTGAGGTAACCCCCGACGCACGTCTGCCTCTCTCAGGGACAAACCATTTCCACCTCCCGGCGACTCGGGGCGTGGTGTGGGTTTCCGAGAGTTAGCTTAATCAGAAACGTACCCCGCTTACACACTGGAAATTGGAATGTGAAGAAAAGGCTCCTGAACCACAAAGTCCCAGGATCGTCCTAACATGTTCTCAAGTGTTCACCTGATGTCAGCAACCAACTAGAGGAAGTGCCTGTGGATCAGTTGTCTTTGACCTTTGCACAAACATCATTTCTGATCAGGCAGCTCAGCCTTTCAAGAAGAGATGAGGGGGAGGCGGTGGGTATGATGCACTGTCAATTTCCTGTCACTGAGTGGGAAGAACCTCAATTCCAGGGGCTGGGCCCAACAGGAAGCTGACGCATATGCAGGTGGGTCTCCAGGGCTTGCTTGGTTCAAGTCAATCATTCTAGCTCTGAGGATTCAGGGCCCATGACTTTAGGGGCAGCTACTGCAAAGATGGCCTGAAGGATCCTGAACCACACCCGGCCTTGCAGGACCGGCCTGGTCCAGACCACATGTGTCGGCCACCAGATCGAGGGATCAACCACCAGTGTCGGATGAGCACCTATGGTTTGTCCAGTCTTGTGCGAGGGGCTGGAGGGCATTCAGAGAAGCGTCCGCGTGGTCCTGCCCTCAGGAGTTAGAGGTCGTTCCAGACTGGACACCTACTGTGTGTCAGACACTGACTCAGGAAGATAGAGCAGTGGACCAGACAGATGGGTCCCACCCCTCATGGAGCTTACAGTCTACCGGAGGAGGCATCCAGTAGACAGCTAAGCACAATCATTTCATAGAGTGAAGACAGCTCTGAGGAAGGTGATGCAGGAAAGTGAGATGGGGCAGGGAGGGTGGCATGTTCTGATGAGCCGTGCAGACCACGTCAGGCCTCTCTGAGGAGGAGAGATTTGAGCTGGGATGTGTATGATGAAAAGACGCCGGCTATCTGGAGAGCCAGAGCCAGAGTCCCAGGCAGGACCAGGGAGTGCAAAGGCTCAGAAGTGGGGCTGAGTCGGGTGTATTTGATGAGAGAAAGAAGTCAGTGTGGCTGTGGGCGTGTGAATGAGGTAGAGAGTAGGTCATGAGACCAGAGGGTTTATTGAGGGACCAATCCCACAGAATCTGAATCCCTAAGAAAGAAGGTTGGACTTCAGGTGGAGCACTGTGGGAAACTGTCGGAGGTTCTAGGAGAAGGTGATGTAATCTATTTCACCTTTTTAAAGACCCCCTGACTAGTGTGGAAAATGGATTCGGGAGCAGCAGGAGTGATTGAGGAAAGACGTTTTCTAAGCCAGCTGAAGCACTGAGACGAACTCACCTGAAATTATTGAAGAACCGTTAGGTGCTAAGCGCTGGGATGCAAGCCATGTGGTAATGCCACCATCCAGCCTCTCTGAATTCTCTTAGGCTCATGTTAGCCCAACAGAGGCGTGTCCCAGGCCAACCACGAACAAAATCCATTAGAATTGAAATGTCAGCTACATCTTGTCAGTTGGGCATTGATTGATTTATCTAACATGCGTATATTTATTGGATGCCTAAATGGCGCAGGCACTGTGCAAAGTGCTGGGTATACACTGGTGAAAACAGTGGTTCTGGTTCTGTCCTCTTGGATCTTAGTCTCATGTGTCTTTGCTTCTGTTGCCGGAAGAGTTAAAAACCCAGGCCTAGAAAGTGGTGGGATTTGTTTCTTTTTTTAAAATACCTTGCTATTTAAATTAGCCACAGACAGGCAACAGCAACATTACTTGAGAACTTGTTAGAAATGCAGAGTCTTAGGCAGCACACCAGTCCTGCTGTCTCAGGATCTGCATTTAACAAGACCCACAGGGGATCCGGGTGCCCTGGCATAGGGTGCCAAGTACAGTTCTTCCCTTGGAACAGACGAGAGCGCTCCATTTCCAACCTGGGTCTGTTCATCTGCATGGGATGGGCTTGTCTCTGGCTCACCAGTTCTCTGAGATGTTTCTAAAGTGCTCACGGCTATAGAATTTTTTTTAATTGCATCTTCCCCAGATATTTGTCATCTGCGCACAAACGTGTTCTTGATTTCAGTAGAACTCCCACACAGAAGAAGGACTCCATCCGTGTGATGAATTGAGCAGTTCCCTGGAATAAACTAAATTACATCAGATTAAGCAACTAATATTTAAAGGAAGTTTCATTTTTGCTCCCTTGTGAGAGGAGTGTTTTAACAAGGCATGTCTGCCTCATCATCTGACCAAATGAAAGAGACAAGCTTCCAAAGCCTTTGGCAACCACACGCCTAGAGAATCAGTCAACCGGACAACAGCTGTGTGTGGAGCCCTACTGTGCACTCAGCCCTACTGGGCTTGTCCCTCAGGCCGCTCTGGGCATATGCAAGCGTCTGCACTAGGGAAGGAACTCTATCTTTCCCCCAACTTCTGCGCCCTCTGCTTCCCTCCCCATCCCCTCCTCCAGCACCTGGCAAGTGTGCCCTATATTCCAGAGACAAGAGAATTGGACTGAAGGTATCCAGGTTATAGACGTTAATTTATATACATACAAGGAATTGTTTGGCTATTAAGTTAAATACACCAAAAGAAATGATATGCACGTATTCAGAAATGATATGCAGAAACCAGAAACTTTGCAGTTGTAAAAATTTCACATTACTGTCCTAAATATATTGTAATTATTGTTTTGGTCCTAGCGTTGTAATTAGTGTACATTAGTTTCATGTTAAACGACACCACCAAAACCCACATGGAACCTCTTATGAGGCATCCAGGTCTGTGTTCCTTTGGGAGACCACCTGTTGCACACCTTCACTGTTTTCTCCCCTACTTTGGATGACTGTGGGCTCCATTTAAGGGTGTAGATAAGTTGAGGTGGGAAAGACTGTGGGTGTGCATGAGTGTGTCCGCACATCATGTGTTTTGTGCATGGCGGGTGGGGAGAGACCTATTTTCTCCCCTCTGATTCCCCTCTCGCTCCATCCACAACTCACAGCTCTAGCCTCACATGATCCCCTACAGTAACATAATTCCAGCCTCCACCAAGAATTCCTTAGCTAGTTCTTCCTGGGCTGAAGCTAACCTTCCTGCACAGTGAGTGTCGGGTGTTGTGTCTTTCCTCCTGTTGATTTAGAACTGGGGCAGTGACTTCCTGTGTGAGGAGTGGAATCCTTCCAACAGTGTCCCCACATCAGGTTAGTATAAACATCATCACCCCCTTCAGTCAAGGGCCCCCTTCAGTCAACCTACACACACACCTTGGAGCCTTGAGCAGGTCTTGCTGATTCCCGTGCAGTGCAGACCTTGATCCCGGGTAGCCCATGACGAGCTAGGCTGCAGCACTGCTGGGCTCCCGGGCTCTCCACAAACCACACTTCTCCCCTTGGCTTAGTCCCGATGGCAGCCTTTCAGACCTCCCTGCCCAGTGAGGTAGGTATAGTCAGGGATTGGGGTCCTCTCTACCTGTGCTCATGACCCCCCCGCCCCCGACCCAGCTGGAGCTTTCCTGGACCGCTCCAGTGTGAACTGGGCTCCTCTCAGGATGGATGAGAGCCATCAAGCCCATCACCTTCAGTGCCTTAGTTGCTCTGAATAGATGGAAAATACAAATTTTCTAAAGCCTAAGGCTGGAAATAAGTTTAATGGGAACCTGTGGGATAAGAACAGAATCTCAGACTCCTAGCCAAGTTAATAGTTTCAAAGGAAGACCTCCACTGACCATCCATCTTTTTTCCTGTCTCTCTAGTCCATGAGCTCCGGCCAGCGGATATCAAAGTGGTAGCTGCCCTGGGTGACTCGCTGACTGTGAGTACTGAGCTGGGCCAGGCCCTGTGCGGAATCACCTCTTCCTCCACATCAGCTCTGTGTTCAGCATTTAGCCGAGAACGTACCTGTGTCCGGCAATGAGACATAGCCAGGCAGCGGCAAAACACCAGCAGGCGATTGAGAATGCCCTCCCCTCCTCCCTTCCACAGCCTGGCTCAATACCACCTCCTCCACGGGGCCTCCCCTCCATCCCCTGATAGAAGCCGTCCATCCCCCTCCCCACTGTTCCCAAGCATTTCATCTGTGTGTGTTAAGGCAGCAGTCCCCAACCTTTCTGGCACCAGGGACAGGTTTCGTGGAAGAAGTTTTTCCATGGACAGGGGAGGGGGGCAGGGGATGGGTTCAGGTGGTAAAGTGAGCGATGAGTAGCGGTGGGGAATCACAGGTGAAGCTCCGCTCGCTTACCCGCCACTCACCTCCGGCAGTGCGGCCCAGCTCCTAACAGGCTTCGGACCAGTACTGGTCCAAGGCCTGGGGGTTGGGGACCCCTGTGTTAAGGTACTTATCCAAGTCTGCCTGCCTTTACCAGGGAACTCATCTCCTTCACCCAGACTCCTAGGATGGTGGGTCTTACCCACACACTGCCCAGCACCCGCTCACCCCATTTAAAGATGTGTTTGTGGGGGCAGAGGGGGCCCAATACCTGCAAGTAGCACAGTTTCACTAAAGGAATCGTATGGGCCAACTATTTAGCTATTGTCTGTGTGTGAGACACTCTGCTAGCAATTCAGAGGGAAAATCAGTATGAGATGTAGTCTTAACCCTCTAGAAACACTTACACGGAAGGAGATACGTAATCATATAGGGGACAAACCGGACTTGTGAAATCAGGTATTCATTTCAGTAAAGAACAACTTCTCCAGATGGGTTTGAGTGTGTTTTAATTTTGCTATGAACGTGGGGAAAGCTGTGGAAGGAAGGATACACACCAGGCTCTTAACCATTAATTGATCCTGGTAGTGTGTATGTGAGGGTAAGGGGTGAGGAGGGAGGGGACGTAGAACCTGGAGCAGGGGGCAGGTTATTAAAGTAGGGGTAAATTAGTAATGAAAACATCTTTGTATCATTTCACTGGTTATAGTGAATGCATACTAATTTTGTAATTTTCAAAGAGGAATACTCTCTTTTTTTAAGATAGGGCCTTTAGAAAGCAACTATACTCCAATAGACATTAATTTAAAAAATAGGGCCTTTAAAAAAAGCGTTATGGAGGAGGCAGAAATTGACAAAGGTGTTAGAGAATGAACTGGAGACATAATGGCTGGAAAGGAGGAGTTTCAGCATTCCCAGAAAGGATGGAGTGGCTGTTAGTAGGCCGGTCCAAGGCCCTCATGCTTCAGATCAACTTGTTTAGACCTGAAGGTTTGTGTGGACAGGAAAGGAGGCGGTGAACAAGGAAAGGAAAGTGGAAACCAGGTCATGGTGAGCTCTGAATGTTGGTGAAGGGGTTTGGCTCTGACCCTGTGAGTAAGAGACACCCACTGGAAGGTCAGAGTCAGAGGGAGGCGTGAAGGAACAGGTGTGCTTGGCAGAGCAGGTGGGCAGCCCCGTGAGATGGGAAGAGACACTGGAGACCGTGGGGTCAGGTGGACGCCAGAGCTGTCCATGGTGAGGAGATGAGAGTCTCACCTGGAAATATGGCAAAGGGAACACGAAGAAAGGGACGGAAGCCAGAGAGGTTGGGGAGGAAGAATCTTGCTTCTTCCACAACTTGGTTACTGGTTGCGTGTGGAAGATTGGGAAGTCAGGACGACTCCGAGATTAAGTGGCCTGGGGAAAAGCTGGTACCATTTTCAGAAAAGGTAAATCCAGGTCCCAGCTGCTACACCAGGGCAAGAGGGCCCCTCCCCAGTGCCCCCAGCCTGCACCCGACCCAGCCCAGCTCTAGAGCCTTCTCTTTGCCTTTCAGACAGCGGTGGGAGCCCGACCCAGCAACTCCAGTGACCTCTCCACAGCCTGGAGGGGACTCTCCTGGAGGTGAGGGTGCTCTCCACTCATCTCTGTTGATGACGCTCCCCACAGAAGCATGGGTGGTGTGTTTCCCTGTCACCCCCTCCAGAGATGAGGCCGGGTACTCGAGGCCCGGTGCTGGGATGCAAGGCGATGGCCCGATGCTTCTGTTGTTCCTAAGGGAGATGGGAATCCTGCCCCAGGGCAGACTGTCTGGTTCTGACTCAGAAATATGATGACCTGTGATTTTAACAAATGTGCTTTCTCTTCCCCAGCATTGGAGGGGACGGCGACCTGGGGACCCACACCACACTGCCCAGTAAGTAGCAGCATGGAGAGGCACCATCACTGTGGCCGTAGCAACCCCTCCCTGAGGCCAGGGCCCTTCCACTGAGCGAGGGAAGAGAAGGTTGTCTGTAAGGAGAGAAGTCAGCCTGCCCTGAAGAGACCCAGAAGCGTCCTGCCCACACCTGTGCCCCAACACTGCACGTCCATCTCCCTCTCACCTGTGCTCTCTGCTCCTTCCCTCTTCAAAGACATTCTGAAGAAGTTCAACCCCAAAATCTTTGGCTTCTCCGCCGGCACCCGGGAGGAGACGGCCGGGCTGAATGCAGCAGTGGGAGGGGCCAGAGCTCGGTGAGTAGACGTGGGTACTGGAGGGACAGAGGAGGGCAAGGCCGAGAGATCGGGGACGAGAGGAAGGGTGGTGTCTGGGACCCGGGCCCACAGACGGGCCGTAAGAGCCGTGGTGCACGGAGCATCTCTGCTGCCCGGCCCTGAGCTGCCCCCTCACGTGGATCATCTCCTGTAATCCTTACACCCTTCAAGATGGGGACTAGCGTGAGGACACAGAGGCGTAGACCGTATCCTGAACGGCCCAAGGTTATCAGAGCGAGGGACCAGAGGAGCCAGGATCAGACCAGGCTGAATCAGAGCCTTCGCTCTGCCCACTGAGCTGTTAGCACCTCTCAGGGCAGCGGGGAGAAGCCCTTGAGGGTGGCCGGACAGGAAGCATGCGGCCAGGGCGCAGGGTGCCCTCCTGCTGACTCCAGCTGGTCTCCCAGCCCAGAGGAGGCTGGGGTCGAATGTGCAGGTGACAACTCTCAGCACCTTGGGGACACAGAGCAGGACCTCACGGCTGGCCGCCCTTCCCTCCTCCCTTCTCTCGCCTCTGAACCTCCAGCCCTTGACTCTGAAAAAGCCGTATGTTGGCACTCGGGAGTTAGATGGTATTGACACTAGGGAGTTAGATGGTAGAGCCTCGAAACAACATGGCGGTTGTCTGTTTGCACTTGGATTTCTGTGGTTGACAACAACCCAGATAATTAAAGTTGAAATGCCTGATGGAGTTCATTGATTTTCTGCACAGAGCGTGCTGGGTCTTTGCTTTGTAGAAGGGTTGCTGCACTCAGATCACCAGGGAAACAGAACCCGCTTGACTCACCCTGTTTACAGGGAAAGTTCCTTTCAGACGCGGTAAGGAGGGCCCCACGCTCGCTTTGAGCCTCTGAGCCACAGGAAGCGATGTCAGGTCCTCAACATCATAAGCAGGAAGAATTATTTTCTGCAAAAAATTGGGCTTCATGGGGCCATCATATCAACCTCTAGTTGCTGGTATTACCATTATTATTTTTTTTTAGAGCCCAGGCTTTATTAACCGGGAATTGATTCCTTAGTCTGTTGACATTCTAGCCCCTTTCCCCGTTCCTGCTTCACTTCTCTTAAACTGCTTTTTCTATTTCACTGCTGCTTGGTGTCTCCATCAGGCAGCAAGAGTACCTGGGGAGGAGTGGCAGGGGAAGTAGCCGAGACATGCAGCTTCTTTAAAGCCTGACTTCCCCTAGTGCCCTTGAGGGCTTGTCACCCGTGGATTCCCCTGTTCATAGCTTGAACCTATTAAAAGGTTACAGGGATTTCTGTGGTCACCTTTAACCAGGACAGGCTTTCTTTATAGCTTTCTGACACACGCATCAATAGCAGTAGCATGTGAGATACGGTCCTGAATGTATTAATGAGAAACATGGCAGGGATGGTACCACGTATGCTTGGCCACATGCCCAGCTCACTGTGGACATGCAAAGATTTAAAATGCCCATTCTGTACCAGTTACTGCTTTTATGATTTCTTCCATGGAAGCCTCCATTGGCTGTATCCCTTCTCACATACATATCTTTTTTTAAATAACAGTTTATTGAGGTGTAATTGACGAGTACACTGTACATATTAAAAGTGTACAATTTGATCAGTTTGTTATATGCATATACCTGTGAAACCGTTACCACAATCAAGATGATAAATATATCCATCACCTCCAAAAGTTTCCCTGTATTTCTTTGTAATCAATCTCTCCCTCCCGCCCCTTCCTGTCTCTACCCCACTCCCTGGGCCCCAGGTAACCACTGACCTGCTTTCTTGTCCCTATAGATTAGTTTTAATTTTCTAGAACTTTACAGAAACAGAACCATAGACTATGTACTCTTTTCTTGTCTACCTTCTTCCACCCAGCAAAATTATTTTGAGATACATCCCCATTGTTTTGTGTATCACTAGTTCATTCCCCTTTATTGCTGGGTAAGCTTCCATTGACATACCTGTCTCTCATCCAGAAGCATTCAATTCCTCGTTCATGGCAGGTATCCAGGAGGTGAAGGAAGAACTAGTCCTGTCCGTATTTGTCTCCCCCGTCCTGTTTTGTTGCAAGTGGGAGAAGTGAGGAGATGGGGAATGGTGTGGAAATCCAAAGGAACTACAAGGAGAATAACAAAAGGATTAAAGGAATGGAGAGTGGGACTTAGAGGTAAAGGTTAAAGGAGTCGTGAAGCCTGGAAAGGAAAAAGCTGAGGGATCATTTGGGACGATGAATGTTTTCAAATATACAAAAGGTTATTTTTAAAACAGGCAGCCAAATAAGAACTGAACAGGCTCAGTTCAGTTTCATCCTGCAGCGAAAGAGCTGGATGAAGTATAAGGGAATGTCCCTGATGGGAAGGTCGAGCAAATCCCCCTGAAGTGGCTTCAGAGGAGCAGGCCTGCAGAAGGGGGTGGGGAGATGCAGATTAGCCCTTGGCAGGGTCAGGATCAATTACGGCTCCAAGGTCCAGGGCAGATCTTTGAGTTTTCTAAACAGGTTGAGATTTCTTGAGAATGGAAAGCCTTGCAATGCATTCTGAAAGAGTGAACTTTATATAACATTTTTCTTCCTGAAACATCTCCTTGCCAGGCCCAAATCCTACAGCTTGAGCCCTCCCTCGTGAGCCAGCCCTAATGTCCCCTTCTCTCCCCCCTCCCCCAGTGACATGCCGGCCCAGGCCCGGGACCTCATGGAGCGAATGAAGAACAGCCCTGTGAGTACAGGACCCCGGGCCGCCCCTGGAAGGTGCTCTGCCCGTAGCTGGGGTGGGTGCAAGCCGCCCTAAAAGAGCCCCCTCTGTATCACTGCAGCTCAGGCTCTTGGCTGGTCCTTAAGAGGGGCCAAACGAGCCACGAGGAGCAGGCCTTGCCACCCAGACGCCGCCCGTCTCTGCCGCCCCCTCCCCCCAGGGCCGGCTGCAGGAGGTGAGAGGGGCAGAGGGTGGCCGGAGGTGGCAGGCCTCGGCCTCTGGCGGCTTTCCACTTTACCCAGGAGCTGGCTTCCAGAGCCCTATTATGTAAACTTTGGCTTCTAAAATTAGGCAGCTCATTCCAACCCTTCCTCCTTCCCGCTAACCCGGCCCCTCTAAACCTCCCCACCAGCACTTTTTTAAACACTCTGTGTTTATGCCTTGGAACGCAGCGTCTGGGAGGGCTCCTATTATGGCGGCGCTGAGTGGAAAGCAGGCTCCTCCGGGGGCCGCCCCGTCCCCCTCCCAACTCTCCGTCCACGAGGGGCTCCTCCTCCACCCCCTCCCTGGACCCAGGCCTGAAGAGAGGCCAGCTCTGGGCTTTTGCTTCTAGATGTGTCTTGTGCCCTCGGCTCCTCTGAAGGCCTTTCGATCCCATTTTAGGGGTGGGTTAATACGCACCACCTCCTCCTGGACCGCAACTTTCTTAAGAGGATCTCAAAGGGAAAAAGGTCCTCTGTACTGAGGGAGCACACGCGTGCGCGCGCACGCACACACACGCTCTCTCTCTCCCTCCCCCCCTCCCTCCCTCCCCCCCTCCCCCCCTCCCTCCCTCCCTCCCTCCCCCCCTCCCTCCCTCCCTCCCTCCCCCCCTCCCTCCCCCCTCTGGCGGAGTCCTTGCCCCAGCACCAAGGTGAGGGCAGGAGAGCCTGCACTCGGCATCTTCTCGCCACTGTGATACAAAGAGAGGAAAAGGCACTTGGGGGGCCGTCTGGCACATGCACGTGCCCCCCACCAAGGCCTAACTGGGATCTTCTGTCCCCTCAGGAAATCAACCTACAGAAGGACTGGAAGCTCATCACCCTGTTCATTGGGAGCAACGATTTGTGCCATTACTGTGAGAATCCGGTAGGCCCCCGAGCAGCCCCCGGGGGCCCTGAGAGGGGAGCTGCTGGCCAGGGTCACCATCCAGGCCCAGGGCCAGGACCTCCCTCACGGGAGGCACACGGGCCGGCTCTCCTAGGCACCTGAGTCTGCCCAGGAAGCCCCAGCTCACACATGCCAGGAGAGGCCTGCCTTTCCCACTGCTGAGTGGCCGCTGCATTGGTCCCCTGATTCCAGAAATGTCTGGATGTCCCCACTCTTCAGGCACTGCCAAGGCGGCCTCTCTTATGCACACAAATACTGTTCTCTGGTATCCAGTGGATAACTAGGGAGCCCCACCCTCACTTGCTTAGAGTCCCTGCCCACTTTTTTGGGCATCTCTTGGTGGTGGGGAGGTTGCAGGGGGAGGATGAAACAATGCCATAAATAGGGTCGATTCAGTTGAACTATTCCTGATCGATGGCTTACTGCTCCTTCAAGGACAACACGCGTTAACAAACTCTGCTGGCCCGGGAACCCAACCCACTCCTAATGTCGTTTCTAAGGGGAAATATGTCCAGACTTACAAACTGTGGGAAGTAATAACTTTTGGAATACATCTTGTTCTAAGTTGAGGGTGTGCTATATTTTATTTGGCCAGAAGAAAAAAAAAAAGCAGCTTCCATAATTCAGAGGTTGTGGTAGAATATTTGACAGTCACAGGCAGCGAGGAGAAGGCATTTATCATTCCTTTGGCTCACAGTGACCAAATTCTGGATGAGAACTGGCCTCCCCCCACCCAGGGGCTTTCTCCCTCCCTGCCCAGACTCCAGAGGCAGAAGCGACCTAGTCCCATGAGGTTTTAAATGCTATTGTGTCCTGCACTCGTTGGGGTCCAGGGAGCCAGAAGTGACCCCAGAATACCTGTCCTCATGCAAACAGTCAGGTTTATGATCCTGAGAGCAGCTTTTTGTGGAAAGACCTGGGGCCTCCATCAGGATTAACGCCAGCTATGTTTTAGGAAGGGGCTAAATCAGCTTCCAGTTGGGAGATGGGCCAGAGGAGGAGACCCTTGACCTGAGTTACAGGGATGGGAGTGAGGGGGAGGCAGTGCAGAGGGTCCCAGGCAGTGGGGCCAGCACGGGCCAAAGCCCAGAGGAAAGAGACAGCATGGCCACCAGGGGCTCTGTCCTGGTTGGAGAAGGAGAGGCGGGGGAAAGGATGGGACTGGAGCGGCAGTGGGGTCCAGCACTGACAGGCTCTGGGTTAGAGGAGCCGGGAGCAGGGTGGGGTGGGGTTTGTTCATGGTACCTAGTAGGGGTCAAGGGATGACTTCTTACAAGAGACTGTGTCCACCAGCAGTAAGGGCTGGGCTTCCCAGCCCATGCAGTGCCCTCCTGTGCTGGCCTCAGGCCGCTCTCCTCCTCCTGCCAGGAGCTGAGGAGAGCCCCTTGCTTCTTCACAGGGGGCCCACGCAGCCAGCGAGTATGTTCGGCACATCCAGCAGGCCCTGGGCATCTTCTATGAGGAGGTAAGACAGCACAGGGGCAGCACAATCCTGGGTCCTATTTCCTGGTGGCAACCAGCTGCTCCCCAGGGGCTGTGACCCGTGTGCATCTAGATGTGTTCAGTGAGATGCACGCCAAGCAGAGCACCCCCCCCCCCCCCCCCCGCTCCGTGAGCAGGTCCCTGGATGGGATGGGCGGGGTGGGGGGGAGGCAGCTGTGTAGCTCCTCTGCGGGGAAGATTCTAACTGGATCCGACTGCATCTGTTTGGTGGCGAAGAAAGAGCCAGTCGGCCTGATTTGTAGCCAGGTACTGTGGCTTAGAGATGTGGCTTTGGGCAAGTGCCTTGTGTCTCGGTTTCCCAGTCTATAAAGCGGGGCCAATAAGGGAGATTCCACGGGATAATATAAGGCACGTTCCCTCTCTGGGCCTCAGTTTATTGGTAAAGTTGGGGAGGAGGAAGTAGATTGTAGAGGATCCCCCAAGCTCTTTCCAGCAGTAACCAGTGCCCCCCCCACACACACACACAAGTGCCTGGGGACTACTGAAGCCCACCCCTCTGCCCACAGCTTCCAAGGGCTTTCATCAACGTGGTAGAGGTCATGGAGCTGGCTGGCCTGCACCAGGGCCAAGGTGGGAAATGTGTCATGCCACCGGCAGCCCAGTAAGTAGACGTACGTGGGCCCAGGGGGAGGGCACCTGGGGAGAGCAGGGCTTAGATGTCAGTGGGTGGAGCCAGACCTTCTTGTCTGGAAAAGTGAGGCAGACAGACAGTCAGATGACCCGTGAGGGCCCCTGACATTGTCTGTGATGCCAAACCCCAACTTCAGCAAGTTGTTTGTTCCTGTTTGAGAGGCAACACAAGGCAATGCGCTTTCAAGACAGCTCTATCAGGCCTCAAATCCTGGCTCTGCCATCTTAGGAGCTGTGGGACCCTGTACAAACCACGCAACCTCTCTGGGCCTCTTACTCCTCACTTGGGAGGTAGCGGTGAGGTCTAGCGGAAGAGCAAATAAAGTACCTGGAAATAGTACCTTTTTTAACGTGCTCGATAGGACTGTCCATGAAAGCCAGGCTTGGAGCTAAGGTACAATGTGCAAGAATTTCTGCTGGGGCTGGAATTTATTAAAGCTCAGCTGTGACCCTGCAGGAAGTTGCCATCTTCTGAGGCCAGAGGTTCGCCCAGAGTTCCTGTGACCATTGTTAGGGGGGAGCAGATTCTACAGGGAGCTGAGGAGTCCTGTCCTATCTGGGGTCAAATGGATTCGCTGGGAAGGTGACCAGCTGGTTGCTATTCTCGGAGTGGCCACTGCTGCCCAAGAGACCCCTCACTCCGGAGCCCTGTGGGAGAGTCCCAAGCAGCCAACGGTAGCGAAGGGAGGCCTCAGGAGCATGAGGAAGAAAGGCTGGGCCACCTTGGCCGTCTTCCCCAAACCCCAGCCCTCATGGAGAAACCCCAGGCAGGAGCTGCACACTTGGGAAGGAGCAGTCAGGCGGCCAGGGGAACAGGCAGCCCGTCCACAGGAGACCCGGGCATTGGTGCCAGCCCGTCCACCTTCTCTCCCAACAAGCACCTTCTAGACCTCCTGCCCCTGAGCTATGGTTCTGTGATCCGGGCCCAAGAGGAAGCAAGGCTGTGTTTTGGAGACACCTCCGTGGGGGGGGGTGGCAGCCTCCTGGGGGCACCGAGCCTCAGGACTCCTTGTCTCACAGGAACAACTGCACCTGCCTCCGAGGCTCCCAGGAGAACTCCCTGGAGATGCTGCAAGAACTGAAGACAGTGAACTGGGACTTCCAGGTGACCCTGCCCCCCACCTCTTCTCCCTTCCCCCTATCTTTACTCCTGGAGTGAGGGCTCTACTGAGATCACAGCCCCTGAAATGTGTCCAGGTGAATCAGACACCAAGGCAGGGGCGGGGAGTGAGAAGCTCAGAAGGGAAGCTGGGGAGAACGCCCACGTCTCAGCTCCCAGAGGGGAGAGGGGCTGTGCTCACTGCCCTCGGGCTCCTCCCTCCTTTAGCTTCTCACGTCTGTCTGCCTTCCCTGGACCTGCCATGCCCTGGGCCTTTGTATCCATCTCATGCACAGGGCTTGTCTTCTTACCTCTTCTGAGAAGCTTCCCCCCACGAAGCACCCCCGGCAATTTCAGTCAGCACTTCACTGCCCCTCAAGCCCTACATGGTTTTGATTTTTCCATCTCCCGATGAATAAGTTTCTGGAGGATGAGCACAGCTAGTCTATCCCTTTTATAGTCCACCTTTTGGCACTTAAATGCAAAGACCGTGGATACTCATCCCCCAACGTCACAGGCATTTTGAGGAGCTGGTGTTGAAATGCTCCCCGTTTGAACTGAGGCCCCGTGTTCTAATTCACCTCTTCATGAAGTGAGAGCAGAGGCGGCCTTGGGCCCAAGCAGACGTCAGGGCAGAGCCGGGTGGCGCCCCCACCTGGTGCAGACTAAATAGATGCTCAGGCGCTAGAGCGGCTCCTTTGAGTCCCTTGCCCCTGCCGTGACCCACCCAAGCCCACAGGAACAGACCGTCTGCCCGTCTTGCGGGCGGTTAAGCAGCCTCTCTCCCCATCCCCAGAGTCGCCTCTCCAGGCTCTCCTACCAGTACCTGCAGCGTGAGGACTTCGCCGTGGTTGTGCAGCCTTTCTTCCAAAACACTCTTGTCCCCCTGAATGACGTAAGTTGCGGGCGTGTCTGGGAGGTGCGTGTGCAGAGGCCGTATCTTAGGCAATGTATTTCCTTTTCTACATGGGCTTTTTTGGACCCTCTCTCTCCAAGAGCACTCCCAAAGGGTTGCTGTTTCTGCTTTTCCTCCTTTCCCCTGCACCCACCTTTTCTCAGTATAACTTGAACTTAGATGTACTTGGAAAGAAAAGGTGAAAATTAACAGTGACCAAGCTCCCCAGACATGGCCCTGCTATTTGCTGGGTTGGGATAAAATGGAAAGCTTCCTATTCTTTTTCAACCATTAGAGAAGGGATGCTGAAGGAAAAGGGATGTGGACTGTAGGTGGCTATAATTTTTAAAAAATAAAAATTCCAAAACCAGGGAATTTCTCCATCAACATCTGAGCCAACTGGCAGCAGAGTTGAAAGGATGAAAGTTGAAATGCCCAGGATGCCGCGGGATGGGGGGGTAGCAGTGCCCTCGTCCCAGGAAGATAATCCCCTTGCCTTTGGTCACAGCGAGGAGGCGCTGACCTCACCTTCTTCTCCGAGGACTGTTTCCACTTCTCAGAACGCGGGCATGCTGAGATGGCCATCGCTCTCTGGAATAACATGGTCAGTGCCTGAGGGTCGAGTGGGTTTGGGTCAAGGGGAAACCCGAGGAAGCTGACTCTTTCCCACAACGAAAAACCTACCGGCTGATGTGGCTCCCTTCTCCCCAGAGCTCCAAATGGCAGCTCACGTATTTGTCCAGACAGATTCTATTCTTTCGGTAATGCCCCAGTGCTGTCGGGGGATAATTTTGTCATCAGATAGACTGGATGAAAATATCAGCATGAACCCCTTACTGTGTGACCTTGGGCCAATGATCTCTCTCTGGCCATTTCTATCAATATCTACAAAAACAACAAAAATGACACAGGTCTTAGAAGACTGAGCTAATGTGTGTACCGCACCCAGCACAATAATCCACACGGTCCCAACTATTATTTCTTTAAACATCAAAAAGAAAAGAGCCACTCACAGCCTGTTTTCCCAGGCTGCCACCTATTCTAGCCCTAATGGGGAAAAAGGGGACCTTACGAAATGAACATACAGCCCAGAGGCCACAGGGACAACCCGGCCACTCATGACTGGACAGTCAGCTGTGTTTGCACAGAGCTCGACGAGTAACCCTGAGCGCTGTATCCTCTTGCACGGAGCAAGTGAATGCCTTTCCAACCCACTGGCTTCTTTTGATCTAGGCTCTGCGGGTAACCCAATCCCCACGCCAACCTGCCTGCTCCCTCATCTCTCCCATGGTGACTAAACAATCCACACGCCTGCTCCTCTCATTGCAGTTTCAGGCCTGCTGCGGCTCTGCCAGGCACCGCTGTGCAAACATTCCCACACCTGTCAGCTCCGCCAGCGAGGCCGGTATCCTACTCGGCTGACTCACAATATTGTCTTTCTCCTTAGCTACGCCACCTCCTCCTCTTCTCAGAACAGCACGTAAGGAGGTTTTCTCCTTGGCCTCCTTAATTGCAGACTCAGCCTTCCTCTGCTTTTGTTTTCCTGGTGTTTTCCTCCTGTTGACACCACATTCTGCCCCCTCCTGATCTCCTGTCAGTCCAGGACTCAGAATTGCAATCAGAATACCTTTGAGTTCCCTCCCAACCCTACCTCCACGGTAGTTTTTTAAATCAAAGTTAAAACAATTCCTGAGAGCAGTTATGTTTCTTTTGAAGACTTTTTTGCTTTGAAGTCCAGGTGTCTTTCAGTGGCTGAGTCACTCAATTTCATTCCTTTTAAAATCCCCTCCCCACACCCCCACAAAGACTGGATCTCTCTGCCTGGTCCATTTCTCCCCCTGTGACCTCGGGGGAATCCACAGACTCCAAGGAGGGGCAGGAATGCTGAGCCCTAGCCTTTCCCTCCCAGCATCCCCATCAGGGCATGGTCTTCCTACCTCAGGGCAGTTCTGAGCCTGCTCAGTGCCAGGACCCTCCACAAGTCTCCTGGGGGTCGATGGCCGTATTGATGACTTGAACATTACAGGGCCCATTTGTCGCATTCTGCATGATTTAATGTAGTTCTGGCCTTTCTCTTCCAAAACAGCTCGGTAGGTCTTCCCATTCACACAGGTGAGAGGCTTCTATTTCATAAAAGCGAGCAGAAGGGATTTAGATCTGAAAACAAAAGATGAACACTGTCATATTATTAATACTACAAGACTGTCCACGGCCCCCCAACCACTCTGTCCCAGCCATAACCCAAATTTAAAAAACAAAGCAACGCAAAGCAAAACAAACCTAAAATCATCTATGAGTATGTTATCCTGTGCTATGTGATTTGTGGAAATAATTACAGGGTCCAGTGTTTTCCTCCAAAACCATCTCAGATATAAAGCTATAGCATCATGCCAACTTTTCAGGTCGTCTTCTTCCTGGAATCTCACCCCTAAAGTGACATAAAATAAATGATGAACCGATAGACCTTGGCTCTTAGAGGTCATCTAGCCAGAATGCTCTGTAACTAAAATACAGAGACATGGAACAATCTGCCCAAGATCACACAGCCAGCTAGTGGCAGAACAAGGATTAGAACACGGGTCTAATTGCCAAGCGTCCTGGCCACAGCGCCACGCTGCCTCCCTGCTCCCAGCCTGATAAGCACATGTGTAACCAGTGAATTCATGTCTCATAATTAGAGTCCTATGACATAGTGTCTGCAGGCTTTGGCTCACACCCTGAGTACCCCACTGTGGCAACAAACACACTTGAAACTGTTGCATCTCCTGCCCCTCCTCTCTGAACAGTTTATGCATCCTTCTCCAGAGACTTCCGCAAAGCCAGAAATACCAACGGCACTAGGGAATTTTTTCTCTTCCTTTTTTTCTTTTCTTTTCTTCAAATATTTATTTACCTATCTATCCATCTATCTATCTGGCTGTGCCGGGCCTTAGTTGCGGCACGCAGGATCTAGTTCCCTGACCAGGGATTGAACCCGGGCCCCCTGCACTGGGAGCTCAGAGTCTTAGCCACTGGACCACCAGGGAAGTCCACTCTTCCTTTTTCTTTTGTCTTCTTATGAACAGTTTTTTCTCCTCTTTTCTGACGCCTATTCCTCTACTGCTGCCCGCTCCCTCTTCTGTGGAAATCTTACTCTCAGCTAACATTAGCATCTCCCTGGGCGCTGAGTAACAACGCTAGCCTCCTAACTGGTTTCCCTGTCTCCAGGCTTACAGCCATTAGAATAGCTCTGGCTGTGTATTACAGTTATCTGGAGACTCTTAAAAACAATTAATACCTACAACCACTTTGGGAAACCTTGGTATATCTACTAAAGCTGAACACATGTATTCCCTATGGCCCCAAAATTCTACTCCTACGTATATCTCCCCAACAGAAAGGTATACAGAAGGTTCACCAAAAGATGGATACAACAAGAATTTTCATAGCAGCACTATTCAGAGCCCCCAAACAGGAAACTCCCCAAATGTCTACCAAAAGCAGAAGGGATAAACAAACAGCACATTCATAAAATAGAATACCTAAAATAGAATACCTCACAGCAATGAGAATAAAATTTCAACAACATGCAACCATATATATAAATTTCAAAAACAAGCAAATAAATCCATGGTCTTACTGGGGAGTGGATAGAACTGGAAGAGGGTAGGAGGGAGCCTCTGAGTACTGATTATATTCTGTTCCTTACCTGGATGCTATGTGGGTATGCTCATTTTGTCATAATGTATCAGCAGCTCACTTATGATTTGTACTTGTTTCTAGATGTATGTGAGCTTCGATTAAAAAATTATTTAAAAGAAAAACCAGAAAAAATAACCCCAAAACAAAACAAAAACCCAGTGCCTGGGCCTCATCCCCAGAAATTCTGACTTTGTCTGGGGTAGCACCTGGGTTCAATACGTTTTAGACACTCCCCAGGTGATATTACTGCATAGGGCTTGCAAACCACTGCCTTAGATCTCCTGACCCCAGGGCAACCACGTAGTCTGCAAAAATGAAATCTGACCAAGTCATGCCCCTGCTCTCAAACTTCCAAGGCTGGCCCCTCCCTGAGGAAGAAAGGCCAGGCCCCTTAGCGCAGCACACCAGGCCTTCCGGACTTGGCCCCAATTAACCTCTCGGCAGCCGCTCCCATCTCCCTGATTTGCATTTAGCAATCCAGCAAGGAGTGAAGTTTCCTGCACCACCCATGCTGTCTCCTGCCTCTGTGTGTTTGCCCTCGCTCCTCCCCTTATCTCGGGCTGCCCTTTCAGCCTCCTTCCCCGGCTAACTCTGACCCACCTCAACACTCAACTCAGGTGTCAGCTTCTACAAGAAGCCCTCTCCAAGTCCCCAGAGCTGGCCCCATGGCACCCTACCTTGTCTCAGTCCTGTCATTTGCCACATCGGTGGTATCCACAGTGTCTGCCTTAGGAAAGGTAGGTTCTAGGAAAAACAATTGCCTTTCTTGTGGCCAGCCTCAGGCCCTTATGAGTCCAGTTCTTCCATCCATCCCCTCAAGCACTATTTCCTGAGCTCCACTATGTGGTGGGGACTGCCTCAGGTGCTGGGGAAAAGAGCGTCCCTGCTCTTGGGGAGCTGCCAGTCTAATGGGAAAGAGATAAAAAGTAAATAAATCGGGCTTCCCTGGTGGCGCAGTGGTTGGGAGTCCGCCTGCCGATGCAGGGGACACGGGTTTGTGCCCCGGTCCGGGAAGATCCCACATGCCGCGGAGTGGCTGGGCCCATGAGCCATGGCCGCTGAGCCTGCGCATCCGGAGCCTGTGCTGCGCGACGGGAGAGGCCACAACAGTGAGAGGCCCGCGTACCGCAAAAAAAAAAAAAAAAAAGTGAATAAATCAATGAGGTAATTTCTGACCACATTCATGGCTTAAAAAAAAAAAAGGCAGGGTCATGTGACAGAGAGTAACAGTGGAGAGAGGGAGGGCTCACCGGAGAGTGACGTGTGAACTGAGAACCGAACGTGGAGAGGCTGCTGGGCACGCAGAGGTCTGGGGCCACAGTGTTGCAGGAAGAGGAAACGACCTGTGCGGGCCAGAGTCAGGAAGGAGCTTGAAGCGTGTGAGGAGTGTAAAGGCCAGTGTGCCTGGAGGGAGGGGAGCAAGGTCAGAGGTGGGCGAGAGCAGGGGCCGGGTCCTTGGATGGCTTTCGTCGGGAGAGCCACGTGATCTGCTGCTGCATAGAGACAGACTAGAAGGAAGCAAGAGAGGAGTTGGAAAGACCATTAGGAAGCTGCTGGAAGTCCAGGTGAGAGGTGAAGGTGGCCGGGACCAGGGGATGGCAGTGGGGGCGGAGGGAAGTGGTCAGATTTGGGATGTGTTTTGGACTGGCTGGTGGATGAGGCAGAAGAGGAACAGGGGTGATTCTTCAGTTTGAGGTCAAGGAGACTGGGTGGACAGCTGAGGTGTGTAGAGAGAAATAGAGTTGGGAGGGGAAAATCAAAAGTTCTTATTTTGGACATGGTCAGTGTAAGCTGCCTTCCAGAAATCCACCCAGAGGTATCAGGTATGGTGTTAAATGTATGATTCTGGAGCTCAGAGAGAGTCAGAAATGGAGATTTAGGGGAAAAAATGTGCGGGTTATTAGCATAGAAGTGGTATTCAAGACCATGGGGTTATCTGAGATCTCCTAGAGAAAGAATAGGTGGAAGAGAGCAAAGGACCAACCACCAAGCCTGGGGCTTTCTTCCAACTTTTGACCCAACGACCGGATGAGAAGGAGAGAAGGGGGACGTGGGAGGGAAACAAGAAGTGTTGTGAAAGGGAGGCATCAACTTTGACAAATTCTGCTGAAAAGTCAAGCAAGATGAATCCAAAATAAGTGACCCCTGAATCTAGCAAGGTCCTTGGTGACCTTGACCAGAGCTGAGTCAAGTGGTGGAGACTGAAGACCTACTGAATGGGTGTTAGAGAGAACGGGAGGTTGGGAAGTGCAACCAGGGGCTACAAACAACTCTTCTAGAGTTATGAGGAGTAATGGTGAAGGCAGCTGGAGGGGAGGGGGGATGGGGATGGGGCTTCAAGGCTGGGAAATAGAGTAGGCTGTGCACCGATGCCGAGGAACCAGTAGAAAGGGAGAAACTGATACAGTCATCAAATCCATATGATCATTACCTTCCTCGACGCCAGTTAGTTCCTGGGTTCCTGGAGTATCACTGGGGCTCAGCCAACTGATCTGTAGCATTTGTTCTGTCACTAGGTGGTTCTGCTACGCAGGAAAAATGCTAGGGGCAGTTCAGGAGCCCACCTAGCACCACACAGCTCATTATCAGCAGAGCCAGGACCCCAGTGGATGTGCCCACCATGCTCTGTCCAGTCACCGTGGTGACTCTCCCAAGACCAGAGCAGCCCTTCCTCCTCTAATTGTTACTAACAGACAGGTGGAAAAGGCTGTAAGACAACAAAAAGCAAGGTCACGGGCCAGGTGTGGTCATTAGCCGGCATAGTGGACTTTCCCCCTTCCCTCGTGGGCAGTACCTGGGGGTCAGGAGCTGATGAGGTCAGGAACAGGCAGGGAAGCAGATCATATGATGGGTGGATGCTAGACATTCAGGACAGAGTCTGGATAAGTGAGTGCCAGGGATCCATTCTCCTTGGTGCTGGCCACGTGCTGCCAGGGGGCAGGCTACTGGCTTAAGATGCTGGGGAGGGAGTCACAGCAGCTTCCAGCTCATTCTCAGAGGGTCCCAGGATCAAAAGCATGAAGCAGAACCTCCCTGAACCACAGCTGCTCCCCAGGAGGTTTCAAGTAAATCTTTTCATCTATGCGGAAAACACACGAAAGCTCAAGTGAGAAAATGCCAATTTCTTAAGGTTGACAAGCCAAGCATAATAATGACGTCATGGTAACCAGTATGTGTTCAAAATTTTCCTGAAATTGACTATCCCCAGACACTTCAAGGAGTTGGTAAATATGATGATCACCATTTTATAAAGTTGAAAGTGCAGAGTGGCTGCAGTCACAACCACCCAGCAGGAAAGCAGGAGGAGGTGGAGGTCCTGGGCTCTGCCCTCCCACTCTCGCTGCAGCCTCTGGACCGGTCAGTCTCTCCTGGGCCTCAGTGTCCTCCGCAGTAAATCCAGGACACAGACTCAGGGTTGCCCCCTCCTCTGATGGACTCTGACCTGTCAGTCTGTGAGTCAGAAGTCAGGTCTAGCTCTGGCCCCAGGGCCGCTAGTGTCTGCCCCAGGTCTTGCCCCTTGGGCTGGTTTCAGCCTTGCAAAGGGAGGGAATCTGGTGTGAGATTCTCCTCCCTCGGACAGGGAGGTCTCTCCCAGCTTTGGAGGGAACCAAGGTTTCCTTTTCTCTTTTCAGCTGGAACCCGTGGGTCAAAAGACAACCTCCAACAACTTCACCTATAGCCGAACCAAACTCAAGTGCCCCTCCCCTGTGAGTAAGGTCCTGCCTGTCTAGAGTGGAACAGGTGCCTGGGTTGGGGGAGGGGGGAGGTCCTGGCCATCTGGAGGCACAAAAGTCCCCTGGGAGGCTTCACCATCATGCACGTTCGTTCACGACCACCGTTCTCAAATCTCACCTCTCCTGGCTGCCCCGACACTTCTCAGGTCCTCAGGGAGCCGCAGCCAGGAGTGAGGGGAGGGACAAAGGGATGGGTTCACCGAATCAGGAAGAGGCCCGGCAAGGCAGATGAGCGAGCACTGGCCAGAACCTCGTTACCCCCGTGACCCTGGAGGGTCTGTGGCATCCTCTGTCTTAAACACGCGTCGAGGAGCCCTCCCATGCCAGGCATGCTCCTGGGAGCTGGGGGTTGGGAGGAAAAGAGAAATAAGAGGCCGTATCTGTTCTGGGTACCCACGTCATCTTCCTGGCCCTCCAGCACCACCAGTGTCCAGGCCCGCACCGCCCTCGCCCGGACCAGGGACGAAGCCCCAACCTTGTCTCCCCAGCTCTCCTTTCTCCCTTCTCTGTCCGTCCTGTAATCGCTGCCAGACCCAGAGTGGCCCACCTGGAAGGAATTCCAGTCTCGTCAAGGCTGTCAAAACCCTTCCCCGGTCCCCGCGCCCACGGAGCAGAGTCCAGACAAGAGGCCCACCTTCCCCTCTCACCTTAGGCACACACTCCGCTCCTGGAAAACGGAGCGGCTTCCCAGAGCAGCCCCACGACAGCCCCCGTCTGTGCATCTGCTTCTGCCAGCTGCTCCTTCTGGAGGCTCAACCCCCATCTCTACCTGTGGGAAATTTTCACATCCTGCAAGGCCCAGATGTTGCCCTCTCTGGGCTACCGTCCACCTTATCTCACCCTACCACTCCCACCCCAGACACGCATCAGCATTGGTCTCTCTTTTCTGTGCGCACCTCTCACAAGCACTGACCCAGGCTCCTCTGTGATGGGATTGTTTCTGAACATGTCTTATCTCCCACTGGACCAGGAGCGAGTGATGTCACACCTGAACCCTCAGGCCCTCTCCCAGTTCCTAGCACAGGGCTCCACACAGCCACCATGCCACCAGCATTCACCGGGGGGAAGGAAAGGATCCAGGGAGGCAGGCCCTTCACATTTGGGTTCTTAACCTACTACAGAACCAGCTGTCCTTCCACACCGACCTTCCCCGCTCGCGGGCACTCCTGGGATGGGAGGATGGGAATAGCTGTCCGGGGCGGCCTAGAGGAAACAGAGGTGGGCACTCTGCAAGCTCCTCAGGACTCTTCCACGGGTCACCTATCAGTTCCCGATCTCTCAAAACTGAGTTGACAGGAAAGGAGGTTATAGCTGGGTGTTGACCACTTTGGATACCCCTCCTTATCCAGGGGGTTGGGGCACAGTGTGGATGAAGGAGCTTTACAAACAGGGATGAGCTGTGGAAACAAGGTTATTGCACCATCTCTGGGATGGGGACTACACAAGCCTCAGATGGGTGGTTTTCAGGCCCTGAGCCCTGACCCTCTCCTCCTCCACAGGGGCGCCCCTACATCTGCACCCTGAGGAACAGTCGGCTGCTCCAAGACCGGGCTAAAGCAGACCCCCCAATGCTCTCCTGGGCCGTGCCAGTGGCAGCGGGAGGCGGCCTTGCGGTTGGTGTCGGCACAGTGATGGCCTGGAGAGCCCTAAGGGGTCGCCAGAGGGAAAATCCTCCCATAAGTCTGAACACTGTGAGCTTGTAGGCCCGCCAGCCCTGTGCGGGCTCTCATCCTGAATTCCCCGGCCACGTTCCTCACCAGCCCTCTCCCTTGGCCACCCCTGGCCGCTACGGAGGTCACTCGCTTCAACACCTGGTAATGTAGGAAGCCAAAGGGACAGTCACAACTTCTTGGGGCCTGGGACCTATGATCCTGGATTCGGCACATCTAAATAAAGGCCAAAGCCGTTCTATTCTTGGGTTTGCCTGCTTGAAGCTCTCGCCTTCCAACCTGTCGTGTGGCGCAGATGTGGGAGCTGGGACCTTGTCTCAGCCAGGGATGGCCAACCTGAGCCCAGACTGGCACCCAACAGGCATATCCTCAGTCACCAAAACCACGATTTCAAATGTGGGAAAAACCTTGGTCACCAGGGTTTGGCTGGAATTTTGGAGCTCGCCTGCCATCACTCAGTACCATCCAACATCTTTTCTGTACCCAGGACAAGGTGGAGCATTGTGGTACCTCCAAGGTTGTGCATGTCACGGCCTGGCCAAGAGACGAACTCTTTCAAAAATACAAGATGCTCTGTGACAGCGTGTGGTTCAGTCCTGGGGCAGTGGCAGGTAAACGCGTCTGCTTTCAAGCATAGGAGTTCCTTGGGAAAGGGTTCCTGGAAGAGAGCAATTTTGAAATGTCATTTTAAAAAAAGGATTGGGACATGAATGCTTCACATATCCTCAACCTGATTTTCTCAAGGTGCTAAATTTAGAAAAGAATTCCTCTTTCTACATTACCAGGTTTATGAGAGAGCTGAAGAGAGTCTGATAACACAAGCTCCCTCCATTCAGCCCCTAGCAGGGGCAAGGCCCTGAGCTGGATGTCTTACACAGATAAGCTCTTTTATTCAGCACAAAAACCCAGGGCGGGGTTGATGGTCATTTCTGAAGACAGAAATAGTGGCTGCACAACACTGTGAATGTACAAAATGCCATGAATTGTTCGCTTTCAAATGGCTAATTGTATGTCATGGGAATTTCACCTCAATAAACAGCAAACAGAAATCCATTATCATCAGGATCTAAGTACCTCTCTGACCCCAAAGCCTGAGATGACAAAGAATGTGAGTTAGAATCCCAGATGTACCACTTGAATGTGTGGCTTTCACAGCAAACCCCATCACCAGCCTAGGTCCCAGTTTCTCAGACACCTCATCTATACGATCTGAATGAGAGTACCCACTTTGCCTGTCTCCCAGCACTGCTAAAGAACAAGATGCCGTAGAAAAGCGCTCTGTAACTCTAAAATACTGCACCCACGAAAGTGGGTTGTCTTCTCCTCTGTGAAGAGTTGAGCTAGGGTCTAGGCTGCTGGGGATGAGGAGGGGTCCAGACATGGGTTTAGGAACTGGGGGTAATGTACGGGTGAAGACTGCCCACCTTCCTCTCATGAAGGGTCATCATATTGTTTCTCTTTGGCAAACATAGAGTCTGCAGAGGACCTACCCAGTCCCAGGTTTCTGCTGGTTTCAATTTCTGCTTCTGTACAAAGGGAACAGCATACCTGCCCCACTTCTTCCTGTGGACGAAAAACAATATCACATACCCTAAAGAACCAGCAATCCCAGCTTGTGTTCCTGGCTTAACACCGTGTGACAACCAAGATAACTCATTAAGTCGAAGAGTTCGACTTTTTTTTTTTTTAATAAGTTTCCCTTCCAGTAGCTCCTACTTCAAAGAACCATGCAATTCATAACCGCAAGTCTCCCCTCACTCGGGTTGGGGGTTGCAGTTTATACTACCTGAGTCATCCAGGAGCCCCCAGTCTGAAAAGTTAATGAAAGGTGTGGTTCCCAGACTGGTCACCAAGGAACACTTTGCAGAAATAAAGAGAAATCCTCTTTGGAGGGACACAACCGCAAACCAGGCCCCAAATTCCCACCAAAGACACACTAAAAAGACAAAATTTAAAAATACGTGAGAGCACTTACTTGAACCTGGTGGTATTATATATACACGAAAGCATGTGCTTTTCCTATAGGAAAATGTTCAATCTAGTTAGGAAGCCAATCACAGCCACACCAGGAACAAAACCACCAAATCCTGAGAAAGCTACACTCTGAGATACTCTCCATAGAGGCTTTCGAGTTCAAGAAAGATTAGTGTGGATTAAACTTGGTCAAAAGACTTCACAAAGGACATAGAACTTTAATTGAGCTCTGAAGAATGGAGAGGTGACTTGGTTAGAGGCTGAAAAGAATGGGGTCATGGAGACTGGGAGAACTCCATCTAAGTGGAGAGGTGAATGAGCATGGTGTGTATATAGGGACAACAAGAAAGATGTTGTCCAGAAACAATGAGGATGGATGAGCCAGATACAGTCAGATTAGGGACACACTATGGAAAGGGCAAGGAATTCATAGTGATTATATTGTTACAATGGTTGTAATACCAGGCTGCATTTGATTTGGGACTAAAATGCTATTGGGAAAAGATTGGTACAAAGAAAAATAATATTAATAAGAGTTGACTTAGAGTGCTTACACTATGACAGGCAACATGGTACAGAATAATTAAGCTTCCACATCCCTGTTTATCATCCCCTTTTCACAGAAGAGAAAACCAAGACTCAGAAGAGTTAACTGGCCCAGAGTTACACTTTCATTACATAATGGTACATTCATCAAAATGAATACTGGTTTCCAGGGTAGGGGAATAACCCCAAAATACAAAACAGATGATTCTAGCAGTAAATTGGGGTGAACTGCAAATAAATGGGATATAAAATAAAAACCTAGAAAGGAGGGACACACATTATCCTCACAAGGCTATGACGGTACCACGTTCCTGTGCCTCCAATTGGTCTGAAGAACTCAGCCATCTCTAGTTGGTAAGCTGTGGTTTTAAAAATTAACTATAGGGGCTAAGATTTATTTTGCTAGAGTATATGTGGAGTTATACAGCAGCTAGCAAATCTTTTAATTAGGAAAAAAAATGAAGAAACAATCCCAGTGAGAATTAGTAGACACAACGAATGACAGGATTAGACCCACATTTTACATAATAGTATTGAAGACAGACTATATGTCAGCAGATTTTGAAAGATTAAAGACAAAAGGAACTATTCTGTATGATGCTGTAGTGCTGGATACATGACACTATGCATCCTTCAAAACCAAAAAAAACTGTACAACACAAAGAATGAACCCTAAAGGAAACCATGGACTTTACTAGTGCATCAATATTGGTTCATCAATTGTAACAATGTACTCCACTAATGCGAGATGTTGATAATAGGAGAAACTGTACAGGGGTAGAGAGCGGGTATTTGGGAACTCTGTATTTTCTGTACAATTTTTCTGTAAACTTAAAACTGCTCTAAAAATAAAGTATATTAGTAAAAACAGGAACTTAAAACATGAGATAAGACTAAGGTAATTTTTTAATGAAGGCAGATTTATATAAGAACCAAATGGAAATTCTAAAAATATATTATTAAAAATAATCTTCAGATTTGTTCAAATAACAGATTTGACACTCAATGAAACAACATGTCTTGTGTATTTACTATGTATCAGGCACTGTTTTTAACAGTAAGTCTATATTACTCATTAATTCTCACAACAGCCCAATGAGATAGGTACTACTATTATCCCAATCTTACAGACAGAAAAACGAAAGCAGATTCGGGGTCTTTTCAGTCTTTTTGTAAGAATTAAATTAGATAAAAACAATAGTTTAAAAAATAGGTATTCAATAATTCCCATATCCCTTCCCATATCCCATATTAAACCCAATAGATTATTTAGGAGGGCTTTGTGAAACAACCATAGTAATGAAAATATATTGGGTACCTTACAGTTTACAAAGCACTTTTATATGTTCTCATTTGATCCTCACCACAAACTTGGAAGCAAAGTGCAGTATTATTAAGAAAAAATATCCCAAACTTGGAAAGAAGGCAGGAGAGTGACCACGTGTCCTATTAATGTCACTGTTGAACAAAGCTCATCTAAGAAATATTTAGTTACCTAGAATACACTTGTGTTTGACTTTGCTATTTACTATTTGATTAGAGCTCAGATATTATGAAGTTATGTTGACTAATGGATTTCTGACTGGTAGAAAAGATAAAATCAAGGTTATGATTTTATCACCCTATAGAACATTAACTAGTTTTCTATTAGCAACATCATTTCAGTATTCCTTTGACCAGCTAACAACATAAATCTCCATTCCTCAAATTCTCCTTTGAATCAGACTTGACCATCTTAATAATTCCCTTATTCATCACTGAGTTAAAGTCTTGACATACATTCATCCTATATTTGTATGAGAATCATATTTTAAACTTTTTAGAAAGAAATGACTTTTAAAAAATACCTAAGGGGGGACCTCCCTGGTGGTCCAGTGGTTAAGAATCTACCTTCCAATGCAGGGGACGTGGGTTCGATCCCTGGTCGGGGAACTAAGATCCCACATGCTGTTGGGCAACTGAGCCCGTGAGCCACAACTAAGACCCAACGCAGTCAAATAATAAAATTAAAAATACCTAAGGGGAAAACTAATTTTAAAAAATTATATGAAAGTATATAAAACCACAGGATATATTATAAAAACCTAGTAAATCTGAACAAGTGGAAACCAACAACCCAGTAATCCATCCCTAGGTGTTGGCTCTCAAAGAAACATTTGCAAATGTGTCTCTCTTGGGAGATGTGTAGGAGAATATTTATGGCAGTGTTGTTCATAAAAACAATAAAGCCAGAAACAATGAGGTCAATGTCCATCAATAATGGACTGGGAAAACAGCTCATGGTGTATTAATATAACGGAGTAATTATGCATCCGTGAAAATAACTACAGCTGCATTCATCAGCTTGGGTGACTCTTACATATAACGCTGAGCGAAAAGAAGAAAGTATTACAAAGAACACATGTAAGACGACTCCATTTAAACATGGAGACAGGCGGTAAAAGTAGAAAAGGAAATCAGTGTAACCATTATCAGAAAAACCATAATGCTACTTTTGGGAGGAGGAGGGGTTGGTGATTGAGGAGGGATATACAGAAGGCTTCTCAGATACTGGAATGGCAATTTCTAAATGTGGGTGGTAGTTTCACAAGATCTTGCTTGATAACTATTCTTATAATTGAATGTATATATATATATATTTCAGGCTTTTTCTGTATGTGTATTTCATATTTTTTAAGTTAAAAGAATGAAGGAGGAAGATGTTTTATAAAAGAACCAAGCTAAATTAAGCTGCTTATTCATTCAGTGACCAGTTGGAAGAGTTTCTTCTTTTTTTTTTTTTTGCGGTACGCGGGCCTCTCACTGCTGTGGCCTCTCCCGCCATGGAGCACAGGCTCCGGATGCACAGGCCCAGCGGCCATGGCTCACGGGCCTAGCCGCTCCATGGCATGTGGGATCCTCCGGGAACAGGGCACGAATCCGCGTCCCCTGCATCGGCAGGCGGACTCTCAACCACTGCGCCACCAGGGAAGCCCCTGGAGGAGTTTCTTTACCCAAGGGCCACGTACAGAAATTTGGTGAGTGTTCAAAGTCACTAAAGTGAAGTAAACATAAGTCAAAGTTGATCGGGCAAAGAAAAAGAGATCCCACATCCAGCTGGTGAGGAATCAGCCTCCCTGCAGCAGGCCAGTTTGGGCCCAGCTCCTGAGCAGCATGGCGATGTTGGGTGGCAGCCAGGGCTCACCAGGCTTCAGCAATAGGAGGCCACTCAGGTGTGTCCCCCCTGTGTTCCATGCAAAGTCTAGAAGACTTGTCACTATAAGCTTGTCCCACTGTTCTGGCAGCTGGCACTGTGATACACCAAGGGCCAAGGGAACATGTGCCTTCCTGAAGGCCCAGAGTCCACCCCTCCTGGGCCCTGGCTACGCCATGCATTACCCAGAGCGCTGCCATCAGGACACTGTCACACAGTGCTGGGTGAGCAGGAAGTGAGGACGATGGGAGAAGGAGGGGAGGAAACAGGCTTCTCCTAAATACATTCACCCAGATGGCGTTTCAGTCAGTTGAACTTCATTCTTTCTGATTAAATAAAGTCTCAAGCACAAGCAGGCTCCGGGAGTAGGGGAGCTGGGGATCAGATGGGAGCAAAAAGGGATTCCAGTCCTGAATGATTAGGAGTGACCTGATTTCTTCAACTGTAATAACGCAGGGATCATGTCTACCTTAAGAGGCTATCAGCAGATTCAACGAGAAAAAAATGTATGACAAGGGTCTGGCAGGGGAGGAGCTTGAAAACATGGCAGCTGTAGTTATTCTCCTCTCCTGTGTGCAAACTGGGCCGAAAGCGTGTCCATGAATCCTGCTCTCCCCACCCTCGGCAGTGCGTGGTCCACTCTGGTCCTCCAAACATTTTCAACCTAAGCCTAGAATAAAGTGATTGGCCTTCCAGCAGAAGCTCAGCCTCCCCCACCTCCGGTTATCTAAGAAGAGGCCTCTCCCTTGGATAGGACAATTGAGGCAGCAGCCCTGGGTCCCACGCTCAGAGGTGAACAGGGTGGCCTCAGGTGCCTCTGACGGTTCCTTTCTGAGCATCAATGAATTCAATTCGGAATTGTCTGAATTGCTGAGATCCCAAAAGGACTATGAAGGAAGTTGACAGTACAGCCTTGCAAGTGTCACCATCTTGGTTCCTCTAACTGGGGGAATATCTCAGGATCCAGGATACAAAGGAGGGCAGGCTCTCACCTTCCAGTCCCCAAATCACCTGGGAGGCAGCCGTTTCCTGTGCTCACTCGGCCAGGGGACTCGGTAATGTTACAAAGTCTGGTTTTAGTTGATTTCTAAACCTGTCTAGGTTTAGAAATAAAAAAGCTAGCCCTGCCTTAGACCATTTAGTGCTCTGCGCTCTCAAAAGCCAGAGTGAGACAGGACCTCCCTGCACCCCTGTCCCCTGTGTGTGGGGAGAGGAAGGAGGAGGCCAAGGGGTGTCAACCCCCTAGAGAGGAAGTGCTGGACCCTGGGGCAGACCCGAGGTTGCCCTACGCACAGGGAGGCCTACAGGGCAGCTTGGTTTTTTCCACTTGCTGGAAAAATAGCTCAGAGCTTATCTCCTGTGCCCTGCAGACCGATGATAACATCATTATATATGAAGGCTCCATGTCGACCTTTCTTTTCCAGTTCTTTCTGTAACTCATTTTACACAGGAGAGCACATGATCGGGATCTCTTTGGGTCTGAAATCCCCTGAGGAGACAAGGAAACAGTTTCCAGAATTGTCCCCGGGGCAGCCCTCCTTCTAGAAGGCGGCACAGGTACCTGTGACACCAGCCTGCTGCTGGCATATCTCACAAGGCTGTTGTGAAAGTTCGGGGAGGGTCCGAGGGCTGAATATGGAACACACCTAGCACAGAGTGAACACTCAGTGAATTTAGCTCCTATTAGTGTTATTTATAGACGCACCTCAGGATTCACATTTGATGGTTTTTGTTCCTCTGCCAAATGCTTATTTATGTATTCAGTACCCCCGCCCCCCTCCGCGAGTTGATGTTGTTCCTATGATGGAAACGTTTTTACCGATTGATGTCTTCATTCAGCCAGCCCGCCAGGCGGCCTACGGAAAGGAGGCTCCTTATCACGTGCTCTGTGTGGGCGAGAAGTAAACTTGGATGAGGAAGACTCGGGTCACCTTCAAGGGATTTACATTCTGCTGTAGGGATTGCCACACTATTTCGATTATGTACCTGCAAAAAATGTCAACATGTGAACCACAATATAGCGATGTTTATTTACAAACTATATAGGTATATAACTATACTAATATATCAATCACAAAACTCACAAAAATAGACATTTGTAAAGAACAAGATAAAGGTGAAGTAAAGGTTTTGCTCTTGCTAAAATAGTAATATGTGGGGGGGAGGACAGCGTTTTGATTGAATATGTTTCACTATTTTTAGACTCTTGATTTAGAGCTTTGTGATATGACTATTCAAAGGCCTTGTTTCAGGTTAATTTTCTTTCTGAACTGGCTTTCAAAGATAGTCATGGCTTGGGAATTCCCTGGCGGTCCAGTGGTTAGGACTTAGTGCTTTCACTGCTGGGGCCCGGGTTCAATCCGTGGTCAGGAACTAGGATCCCACAAGCCACATGGCATGGCCAAAGGAAAAAAAAAAAAAAAAACCATGGCTGAAAAAAGATTCCTCACAAAGATGGATTGTTCCAAACAGAAGATGTACCTGGTTGGTTGTGCTAAGTCATGATTCTCATTCAATTGTACAGATTTTTGTTGAATGTCACTCATGAAATACGCTTCTTCCTGATGTTAATCTTTATTTTTTAGCAAACTAACTGGAAGCTATCCGATTTGTCACAGATGGGTTCACACCCCACTGATGAAGTCATTTTGAAATTTTAAAAGCAGGTTTAAAAAGTTTACTTCCCAGATATTTTTAATGTACACAGATATGAGAGTTTATGGAGGGAGCTCATCATGTCAGCAGCGGAATCACATAATAGTAGCAACATTTCCAAACGTGTTTTCAAAGCCAGCTCCCAACACCACCTATTTTGTTTTGTTGTTGTCATTTTGTTGAATTTTATTTTTTTTAATTTATTTGACTGAATTATAGTTGATTTTAAATGTTGTGTTAATTGCTTCTGTACAGCAGTGATTCCGTTATACATATATATACATTCTTTTTCAAATTCTTTTCCATTATGATTTATCACAGGATATTGAATATAGTTCCCTGTGCTATACAGTAAGACCTTGTTGTTTATCCATTATCTGTATAATAGTTTGCATTTTCTAATCCCAAATTCCCAGTGCATCCCTCTCCCACTCCCCTACCTTTGTTTTTAAAGAGTATTTTCACACACCACACTCTACGATTTACTTTCAGAAAGCAATTACTTCCTCTCCTTTTCCATGAAGTGAGGTGGGTGTTTCTGTTTGTTTGTTTTTAATATTTGCTAGGTGACATGTTACCAATAACCAGCTGTCATCAGAGAAAAGGTCAGCAAGTTTGAAACAGTTGTCTATTGATTTTTAAAATGCGTAATTCATCTTCAGGCTTGATGGTTTTTACGAGCACATTGCCAAAATAGTTTCACGGTGACTCCCCATCTCATTACAAAATGTTACAAAGATTCTATTACACTTAAGATTCCGGCTCCAGTAACAATAACCACATTGATGATACCCTATCTCATTCTGTACGCTTTTGGCTTTGCTGCAATAGCTTGCCAATAAATGATACAGTGAAAGAATTTCATTGACGGTGCTGTGTTTGTACTCTTACCTGGAAATCTTTTTATTCTAGTCAATGGAGTAACTCTATTAGTGAAAATGCTTCCAGGGTTTTTTTTTTGTTGTTTTTTTTGGTTTCTTTTTTTTTGCGGTACACGGGCCTCTCACTGTTGTGGCCTCTCCCGTTGCGGAGCACAGGCTCTGGACGCGCAGGCTCAGCGGCCATGGCTCACGGGCCCAGCCGCTCCGCGGCATGTGGGACCTTCCCGGACCGGGGCACGAACCCGTGTCCCCTGCATGGGCAGGCGGACTCTCAACCACTGCGCCACCAGGGAAGCCCCAGGGTTTTTTTTTTTTTAAGAAGTAATTTTCTGTTGAGTATATGTCTTCACTGGTACATATTCCTTTTTTTAATGGTACACACAGAAAGAGAAAGAGCAACTGTATATATATTTCATAACTGAAACAATTCAACAAACACCATAGGCTAAGTTATATTGGGTTTTTTATCCAGATGCCCAAAGCTTCATAATCTGTTCTAACACTTGGCAATATTTTCTATGCATCTTCCAACAATGGACACAGACAAGCATGTACCTATTCTTTTTGCACTGTGTGGTTTCCCTTGTTTTATTTTAGTCATTATGGCATGTGGCTCTTTGCCTCCGCTAGTAAGAAAACTAAAAAAAAAAGGAAAAATATTACCTCTAAACATTTATCAGTAAGTTAGTGAATTTTGTGAGGTGTTGAATTCAAAACCCTATGATTTCAAACATTGCTTTTAAAAAATATAGTGGTTTGCTGACATGTTACAAAATGCTTAGTTTTTAAATGTCTTGCGAATCATGTGGTTTCATTTCATTAGCTTAAATCTGAATGTACAATGATGCGCTTAGGCAGGGGTTTACTAGTACTAGTAGGAAGAGGTGCTTATAAATTCATATTCCATATAGACTTCTTGACTTCTTGATAACATCAATGTCAACGTTTTGGGGGTTTTGGTTGTAAGGTTATGGGGTTTTTTTGTTTTTTTTTTTTTTGGTCTCCTTGTTAGGTCAGCTTAGATCATCGTTGTTTTACTTTCTCAATGTGGCTTTGAATGAGCCCTTACTCTCAGGGCTGTCAGCTTTGCCATTTCTCTTGTTGCTTTAATTTGTCTGACAGCTTGTTGTCAGACAGATTTCAACTCCGGTTCTATTACTCTCTAACTCTATGACCTGAGAGGACAGTCATCACAGCATGTTGAAAGCAGACAATTCAGCAAAGGACCACTT
Source organism: Tursiops truncatus (assembly GCF_011762595.2). Taxonomy (NCBI): domain Eukaryota; kingdom Metazoa; phylum Chordata; class Mammalia; order Artiodactyla; family Delphinidae; genus Tursiops; species Tursiops truncatus. Next base: position 66,563,966 of record NC_047047.1, on the reverse strand, counting down.
TAAATCCCTCTGTGCTGGGTTCACACTGCCACACCCAGGAAACCACCCATACATGTTACACTTGCATGAGATTGCCAGGGTCAATCCACAAAGAAAATATTAGGAAGGCCAGCTTCTTCTTTATTTTTAGGTTAAAATGGCAAATAAGTAGAAAATGCAATATTTTCTTCCACATCCTAATGGGTCAACCTATATAATTTTCTCTGGGGACAAGTCCTCAACTGAAATCACAGTTATCACTACAACCCATCATTCTAACACTCTTGCAACCCAACGTGCTTTCCTAAGAGAGAGAGAATGGTCTGAAGATAAAGCTGGTCTCTGGACTCCTGCCTAATAGGACCTGAGCATGGAGTGATCCCTGAGGGGTGGGGTTGTGTTATCTGTCCTGGGTAGTGGGCGTGAACAATTAAGAACTACTGTGCTAGATGGAGAAACAGACAAGTAAACACATGTAGTGAATGTTGAGTAAAATTGCATACAATACAAGGACCCTCATGAGACAGAATGAGGAGAAATTCAGGAAGATTTCAGACTAGAGGTAATGGAACCTTTGAATAAGGTATGAAAGAAGGGTAGGATTTCAGTGGGAGGAAGGAAAAGCATCTGAGTTATGGGATGAGTGGCAAAATGTTTGCGGAACGTGGAAATACTCATAGCTGATCAGAAGAAACAGGTAGTGAAACTGGTTTCTGTTAAGGACCTATGATGTGCCCTCCTCACATTAGCACTGTGCAGTGTTTTCTTAAAAGAGAATGGGAGATTTGTTTTCTTCCCTGATGAGAAACAGTGTCTCCTAGCGTTATCCTCCTTAGTACCTGAGCCTGGGAAATTGTGAAGAAACTTGGAAGCCATGCTAAGGAGTTGGACTTTGTCCAGGATGCATTTGACAGTACGTTAGAGGCAGAAGGGAAGGATTTGTTTTAAGTAGAGGCATGGTATGATTAGATACCTTCCACAGCACTCTTGAAAACATGCTTAAATACAGGACAAGTTCCACTGATAACAGAATCACCTGGAGAGCTTGTAAAAAAATGCAGATGACTGGGCCCTGCCCCAAATCATGAGAATCAGAATTTCCAGGGATGCATACAGACAGCAAGTTGTATTTCAAAACTCTCTAGCTAAATTTTTTCTTGCATTAATCTATCACCCTACTGCCTCACCTCCACCTAGAACGGTTCAGGTGCACATTAAAAATTGAGACCAAAAACTAATAGAAAAAATTTTTTTAAGAATTTAAAAAATTGAGAACAAATACGTTACTGATTTTAGGAGATAACTGTGTGGTTGGTTTCTGAGCTAGAATATGTCAGCAAGTTATTATGCTTCTATCTGATAGTTACCTAAGCTACTCTTAGGTTCAAACTTGAAATTCTATGTTCATTCCTTTTCAACTTTAAGTCTGCTGTTATTAAAGTGTCTAACTCTTCCCCCCTCCCAAACTTGTATCCCTCTCCTTTTCCTGGTTCCCAAGTTTTACATAAATCATGTAGCCAAGGCCAGGTGCTTTACCTTTAAACATTTTATCCTTACAACAACTTCATGAAGAAGGTATTAGGATTCTCATTCTTAAAATGAGACTGGAAGCTGGACTCTTTAAGAACAGATAACTCATCCACAGTTACAGGGTTAGCAAGTAACAGAACTAGAATCTGAAATCTGTCTGACTTCAAAACCTGTGCTGCTGAAATTTTAAACACTAACAACACGTGTTGGAGAGGATGTGGAAGAACTGGAATTCCCCACACAGTGCAAAATCCTCCAACCACCTTGGAAAACAGTTTGCCAGTTTCTCCTAAGGTTAAATGTACCCTTATCACATGACCCAGTAATATATTCCTATATTTGCCCCCAAAGAAAAGAAACACACATCTATACAAAAAGTTGTACAAAAATGTTGACAGCAGGGCTTCCCTGGTGGCGCAGTGGTTAAGAATCTGCCTGCTAATGCAAGGGACACGGGTTCGAGCCCTGGTCCAGGAAGATCCCACACGCCACGGAGCAACTAAACCCGTGCGCCACAACTACTGAGCCTGCGCGTCTGGAGCCTGTGCTCCGCAACAAGAGAGGCCGCGATAGTGAGAGGCCCGCGCACCGCGATGAAGAGTGGCCCCCGCTTGCCACAACTAGAGAAAGCCCTCGCACAGAAACGAAGACCCAACACAGCAAAAATAAATAAATTAATAAACTCCTACCCCCAACATCTTCTTTAAAAAAAAAAATGTTGACAGCAGTTTTGTTCATAATAGTCCAACACTGGAAACTGTCAATCTGCCCAACAACAGGAGAATGGGATAAACAAATTGCCGTATAGCCATACAATGGAATACTACTCAGCAACGAAAAAGAATGAACTACCAATCCTCACAACATGGATGGACCTCAAAAACATAAAGAAGCCAAACATGTAGGAGTACATACTCTGTGATTCCATTTATATGAAATTCTAGAAGAGGTTAAAACAGATCTATAATGACAGAAAGCAGATAAGTGGACTCCCTGGGCTGCGGCAGGAGCAGTGAGTGCAAAAGGGGAGGAGGGAGGGAATTCTTGGTGGTGGGACTGCTTTATATCTTGACTGTGGTAGGGTTACATTGGTCACAACTCATTAAACTGTACACTGAAAATGGGTGATTATACCATATATGTTATAGCTCAATAAAGTAGATTTTTAAAAAAACAACTTGCGCTCTTCCCACTAAACCACACTGCCTCTTTCCCTGGCTCTGCCCTAAATCACACGCCCTGCCCACAGACCACGTGAATGGTGTGATGTGCTGTGGCGTCTACAATGGAGGCCTGGGAGGCTGCACAGCTGCCCTGGTGACCAAGTGTGATTTGGGTGCAATATCACGCCCAAGTTTATTCCTTTACTGAGCTCTAAGTGTAGTTTAGCCTGAGCCCCCATCCAGTAGGGGGCAGCTTTCGTTTTCCTTGTTATCTGTGCTAGGGAACCAAAAGGCAGGGACCCCTGGAAACTTCTCCACACTGAGCTAGAAAGGCACCAGCATGGAGAGAAGTACTTCCGTGCCCCTCCCCAGGCACCACCAAGAAACCTAGTGGGAGCCCAAGCCAGGAACAACGGCAAAGCTGTCACCTACGCTGGCCTCCTTCCAAGCGCCTCCCACACTGAGAAGGGGCTTCTGGAAGAAGAAGGAGGGCATCTCCTCCATTCCCTGGAACTCAACATTTTCAGCCATCTAGATGCAACTCCATGTAGCACCTTCTCCTTGACTCCTTCTCCGACTTCTCCCTGCCAGGACCACTACTCCCCTTCTAGCCTCTGAACCCGCTTATTACCTTGCCTCCTCATGAACAGCTTAATTATACTGCACATGACACTGTCCTGCGTGCTCATTGCTTTGTGTGTCTTCCTTAATGTCTCTGAGAAAACAGTTTTTTACAGCGGTTCTCACAAGGCAGTGGTGCTGCACTGATGGACTGATTCCATCTTTACCGCTGGACCAATGCCAAAAATAAATCCCATGCTTTGCCCCCTCTAAAATGCTGTAGCCATACCACAGAAATATAAAGGACCATAAGAGACTACTACGAACAATTACCTGCCAACAAATCAGACAATCTAGAAGAAAGGGATAAATTTCTAGAAATATAAAACTTACCAAGGCTGAATACGAAGAAATAGAAAATCTGAATAGACCAATTACTAGCGTAGAAGAGATTGAATCAGTAATCAAAAACCTTCCAATGAACAAAAGTCCAAGACCAGATGACTTCACTGATGAAATCAACAAACATTTTTTAAAAAAAAAACTATTACCAATCCTTTTGAAACTCTTCTGAAAAACAGAAGAAAAGGGGATACTTCCAAACTCATGAGGCCAGCATCACCACGATAGCAAAGCCAGACAAGGACACTATAGGAAAAATTACAGGCCAACATCCCTGATTACCATAGATGCAAAAATCCTCAACAAAATATTAGCAAGCTGAATCCAAGAATAAGTTGAAATGATCATACACCATGATCAAGTGGAATTTACTCCAGGGATGCAAACAACCACAAAAGCAATGTGACAAACCACATTAATAAAATGAAGGATAAAAATCATATGATCGGACTCCCTGGTGGCACAGTGGTTAAGAATCCATCTGCCAATGCAGGGGACATGGGTTCGATCCCTGATCCAGAAGATCCTACATGCTGTGGAACAACTAAGCCCATGCGCCACAACTACTGAGCCTACGCTCTAGAGCCCGCAAGCCACAACTACCGAGCCCGCACACCACAACTACTGAAGCCCGCACACCCTAAGGCCTGCACGCTGCAACTACTGAGCCCGCACGGTGCAACTACTGAAGTCCACATGCTCTAGGGCCCGCATGCTACAACTACTGAGCCCGCATGCTGCAACTACTGAAGCCTGCGTGCCTAGAGTCCGTGCTCCACAACCAGAGAAGCCACCGCAATGAGAAGCCCACACACTGCCATGAAGAGTAGCCCCTGCTCACAGCAACTAGAGAAAACCCGTGCACAGCAACGAAGGCCCAAGGCAGCCAAAAAAAAATTAATAAAAAAATCCCCTCATACCTTAATATTAAAAAAAATTTAAAAATAGATCATATGATCATTTCAATAGATGTGGAAAAAGTATTTGACAAAATTAATCATTTCGTGATAAAAACTCTCAACCTGGGTATAGATGGAACATACATCAAAATAGTAAATGCCACATATGACAAGCCCACAGCTAACATCAGACTCAATGGTGACAAGCTGAAGGCTTTTCCTCTAAGATAAGAAACAAGACAAGGATGCCCACTCTCACCACTTTTATTCAACATAATATTGGAAGTCCTAGCCAGAACAATCAGGCAAGAAAAAAAGAAATAAAATCCTCCAAATTGAGAAGGAAGAAGATTGTCCTTTTTAGCAAATGATATGATATTATATGTACAAAACCCTAAAGACTCCACCAAAAACCTGTTGGAATTCATAAACAAATTTAGTACAGTTGCAGGATACAAAATCAATATTAAAAAATCAGTTGCATTTCTATATGCCAGCAATGAACTATCAGAAAGAGAAATTAAGAAAAAAAATTTTATTTACAATAGCATCAAAAAATACTTAGCAAAGAATTTAACCAAAACAATTAACAAAATGGCACTAAGAATATACATATCGAGGGGGCTTCCGGGGGCTTCCCTGGTGGCACAGTGGTTAAGAATCCGTCTGCCAATGCAGGGGACACAGGTTCGAGCCCTGGTCCGGGAAGACCCCACATGCCACGGAGCAACTAAGCCCGTGCACCACAACTACTGAGCCTGTGCTCTAGAGCCCGTGAGCCACCACTACAGAACCTATGCTCTAGAACCCGCGAGCCACAACTACTGAGCCCGCATGCTGCAACTACGGAAGCCCATGGACCTAGAGCCCATGCTCTGCAACAAGAGAAGCCACTGCAATGAGAAGCCCGCGCACCGCAACAAAGAGTATCCCCCGCTCGAGGCAACCAGAGAAAACCCGCGTGCAGCAATGAAGACCCAACGCAGCCAAAAATAAATAAATAAATTAATTAATTAAAAAAAAGACCCAATGCAGCCAAAGATAAATATTTTTTTTAAAAAATAGATAACCAACAAGGACCTACTGTATAGCACAGGGAACTCTAATCAATATTTTGTAATAACCTATATGGGTAAAGAATCTGAAAAAGAATGAATATATGAATATATATAACTGAACCACTTTGTTGTACACCTGAAATTCACACATTGTAAATCAACTATACTCCAAGAAAATTTTAAAATAAATTTTAACAAACTGTAAGATGTCACTTCACATCTGTTAGGACAGCTGTTATAAAAAAGACAACTGATAACAGGAGCTGGTTAGAATATGGAGAAAAGGGAACACTTGTACACTGTTGGTGGAAATGTAAACTAAAGTACAGCCACTAAGGAAAAAAGTATGGAGGTTCTTTAAGAAATTAGAAATAGAACTACCATACGATCCAACAATCCCTCTTCTGGATATATATCCAAAGGAAATGAAACCATTATCTCGAAGAGGTATCTATACTCCTGTGTTTATTGCAACATTACTCACAATAGTCAAGGTATGGAAACAACTTAAGTGCCCACTGATGGATGAATGGGTCAAGAAAATGTGGTTCATATAAATACTGAATATTATTCAGCCTTAAAAAAGAAGAGTATCCTGTCATTTGCAACAACATGGATGAAACGGGAGGGCATTATGCTAAGTAAAATAAGCCAGACAGAGAAAGACAAATACTGCACGGTATCACTTATATAGAGAATCTAGAAAAAAATTTTAAAAATTAAGGTCAAACTATAGCAACAGGGAGCAGAAAAGTGGTTGTCAGCTGCTGAGGGTGGGGGAAATCGGGAGAAGTTGGAAAAAGGTTACAAACTGTCAGCTACAAAACGAAGAAGAGCTGATGATCTAATGTATAGGATGGTGACTATAGTTGATAAGACTGTATTGCATAATTGAAATTTGCTAAGTGAGTAGAACTTAAATGTTCTCACACTAAAAAAGGTGGATATGTGAGGTGATGGATGTGTTAATTAATTCCATGGGGGGAATCCTTTCAAAATGCACATGTATATCAAATCATCACACTGTACACTTTAAATATTTTGCAATTTTTTGTCAATTATACCTCAATAAGTCTGAAAAAAATAAATTAAAGAAACTACTATAACCATAAACCAACCAACCGCTCCCACAGACAGCTTCTCATTTAGTTTTCCACAGACCAAAGAGTTTGCATGTGCTTTGTGCCTGCAAACTCTCAAAGGGAATAGAAAGAGCTGCAAAATAATCTCAACAGGTAGCTTAATATAAGATTTCCTTGTTTCTTTCCGGGAACAAATCACCTGAATTTTATGGACATAAACTAAATATAGGCCCTTTTTGCCCTTTGTCAACTGAGGATATATTTCTAAGTCTTTTTACCCAGCAACCACTTGCAAACAGCCTAGTGAATCAGAGGCCTGCCCAGTTTCAACCCTGGCAATGAATGAGTCTGCTGGTGTAACTTACACATAATGGGTAGAGATGGATGGACGAGCCAAGGCTCCTAGTTAGTGGTTTTTGCTGTGACCCCAGTTGGGGTCTGCAATGGACTGATATCTTCAATGTACTGTGGCTTTGACCCTGGCATATAGAGTCCTGAGCCTGGCCAGATAGGGCAGGGCAAGGGCAAGTTGGTATTGAAAAGAGACAAGGGGGACTTCCCTGGTGGTCCAGTGGTTAACCACGCTTCCACTCTAGGGGCACGGGTTCAATTTCTGGTCGGGGAACTAAGATCCTGCATGCTGCATGGCCCAAAAAGAAGAAGAAGAAGAAGAGAGAGAGAGAGAGAGAGAGAGAGAGAGAGACAGACAGACAGACAGACAGACAGACAGACAGACAGACAAGGCTAGAGAACGTGGATCCACAACAGGGCAAGGACAACAGTGAGTGGGTAAGTCGGAGACAGGCAAGGCATCCAGACCTAAAGAGGTGAAGGACAGAGCAGGGAGTGAGGGAAATCCCAGCAGCCTCTTGGGGATGGAGGCTTAAACAAGATGAGCTTGGGTGGTAGATACACAGGTGGAGAAACCCTGAAGGGCCAGTCTTATTTTGCTCCCCAGGGAGACTGTGTTCTTAGAGGTTCTGCCAAAAACCTGTCCTTTCTTAGCAAAATGATGGGCTATCAAGAGGGGTTAGAATTGCCAGGTAACATACAGGACACTCAGTTAAATTTGAATTTCAGATAAGCAGCAAATAATGCTTTAGTATAAGTGTGTCCTATGCAATATTTGGGACATACTTATATTGAAAAAATATTCCTCACTTAGTTGAAATTCAAATTTAACTGGGCATCCTGCCATCCTAAACCTGTTAACCTTAGGAGGGGCAGATAATTAATTTCTCACCAAAGAAACTGTTTGTTTGAGAATCACACCTTGGCAGAAAGCGCCCACCCCAACAGTGAGATATGGGTATAGACACAGTGAAAACAGAAGGAAGCAAAGGAAAGAGGATTTGAAGGGAGTAAGCAGGAGTATTAAGAGATTGGAGAGAGAACAGAAGAGGCAGGAAAAGAAAAAATAATAACGTGAGATTAAAGATGTAAAACAGGGGCAGAAAAGTCCAAGTGATGCCAGCCTTACAGGGTATTGGGTCACTTGCAGAGGGAAGCAGTAAGCCCAGGCTTCAGCTCTGAGCAAAATAAGCTGACACTCTTTCGAATAGAGGAGGGAGCCAGCAAAAAGAGTGTGGTCAGGCAAGACAGCCTGAGATCAAGAAGAGAAGGGCAGCTTGCTGGCTGTGTATCCTGGACAAGCTATTTAACCTTGCTGAGCCTCATTTTCTCAGCTGTAAAATGGAGATTAAAAAACAGGGTTTTATACCCTAACTCTGGCCCATGTACCACTATAGATTTGTTTTACCTTTTCCAGAATTTTGTATAAATGTAATTATAGAGAATATGTTCTTTGATGTCTGGCTTCTTCAATTTTTTAAAATTCATCCATGTTGTTATTCTTTCATTGCTGACTAGTATTCCCCTAAATGGATATACCACAATGTATTTATCCCATTTACCTGTTGTTGGATATTTTGGTAGTTTCCGATTTGGGATTACTGTGAACAAAACTATCAAATACAAGTCTTTGCATGTATGTATGTTTCATTCCTATTGGGTAAATATCTAGCAGTGAGACTGCTGGGTCACATGATAAGTAAGGGTCCATTTAACTCTAGAAGCTGCCAAGCTTCTTTCCAAAGTGCTGGTACTATTCTGCATGGCCATCAGCACTGTAGAAGGGTTCCATTTTTTCCACATCCTCACCAACACATGTTATTGTTGATCATTTTAATTTCAAGAGCACAGGTTTTGAAGTCAAACAGACTTCAAAGTCTAGTTCTGCCACTTGCTACCCCCATAACCTTGGATAAGTCATCTGGTTTTACTGAATCTAGTTTCCTCATTTTAAAAATAAGCATAATATTCATACAATGAAATTTTATGTGGCAAGTGAAAATGAAAACTACGTTCAATTGTTTAGCACATCTAATTACTTCCACCTTGTATTTATTCAGTTAGTCTCAATTCTGAAGACTAGTTTGTCTGAGGTTCAAATTTAAGAGCCCTATCAAGATGTCTTTGTATAAAAATTACCTGAAATAGGGCTTCCCTGGTGGCGCAGTGGTTGAGAGTCCGCCTGCCGATGCAGGGGACACAGGTTCGTGCCCCGGTCCGGGAGGATCCCACGTGCCGCGGAGTGGCTGGGCCCGTGAGCCATGGCCGCTGAGCCTGCGCGTCTGGAGCCTGTGCTCCGCAACGGGAGAGGCCACAACAGTGAGAGGCCCGCGAACCACAAAAAAAAAAAAAAAAAAATTACCTGAAATAAAGTGCAGCCTGATGCCATGGGCTCACCACAGGGATCAGGGAGAGCTATTAGGTCTGCCTTCACAGCTGCCCCAAGATAGACAGGGGAGGAGCTTACCCTCCAAATCAGGTGTAAACACACTCTCCTAGAGCTTTCTCTCCAGCAGTGGATGGCAGAAAAATAATGCGACTTGGAGTCATTAGCCAATTTCTTAAACCTTTTGAGCCACAGACTTTTCATGTGTGAAATGGGGTTTATGATTCTTATGACATAGTATTACTGTCAAAGATCAGCATTTGACAAACTGTAAGGGCTACGCAAATGATAGTTTTACTTCCACTAGAGAGAAAAAAAAAAAGATTACATCCAGATAGGGACCTTCTTAAAACTAATCAAATGGCAAATACAAATCCTCCTTGTCAACTTTCCTAGCCACACTAGAGATGATGGGTTTCTGTGCCAATGGGCAATTGAGGAAGTTCACTACAGGAGGGGCCAGTATCCCAGTATTCCTATTTGGCACAGGAGAGAGGGAAACCGGCCACCAGAGGCCAGGCCAGGCACACAAGATATTGACCCTTGGCGATTCCAGTTCAGTAGGGCTGAGGTGAGCTCCAGGAATCTCCAAGTAACCAATCTCCCGAGCTGATTCTAATACTCAGGTCTGGGAACTACAGACTAATAGTTCTAAAAATGTGGTCCTCTGACCACTAGCATCAGCATCACAAGAGAACATAACAGAAATGCAAACTCTCAGTTTCCATCCCAGGTCTATCCCATCAGAAGTTCTGGGGGTGGGACCCAGCACTCTGCTTTGAAAAGCCCTCCAGGTAATTCTGATCAATATCCAAGTTTGAGAACCACTGTAGTCATCAATGACCATCAAGGACTTCCCAACACAGAGGGGCTGAGGCCAGAGCAGGAGAAACAGCAAGGGAACAGATCCATAAAGAAAAATCAGGAAGTGTTGCTGGTTCCAGCCCCGATGGCTATAGTCACACATAGGACTCTGCTTGATCCAAAAATACAATAAGGACTGACTGTCACCTACTCCACTCTGTCCCTCTGGGTCCTGCTCGCTGGGTGAACAAGGTGGGCAGCTTACGTCCTGGTAAGCAGAGAAAGGCTGGGGTCCCCCGGCTTTGCTGATCTTCTATTCTGAATTTCAGTATAGTTTGGCACATTGATTGAGACAGGCTGCCAGCCCCCAGATACAAGACCCCGAACACGAGTTTAAAATGTGTTAGACTGTGATAACCGAGCTTTAAAAAGGCATTGAAAAGAAGACAGGAAGGAAACATGCCAAATTAGAGATGAAAGGGTGGACTAATCTTAAAATCACAGTTCTGTTTTGTTCAGGTTTCTAAAGCTAACCACCCCTTCCTCCAGCACACTCATGAGGAGGGAGAAGGCCAGGGTCCCAATATGGAAGCAGAAAGCGCTGCAGGTGTTGCCATTGGCCCAGGTGAGCGAGGGTTGGACTGAGTTTCCCAAACAGTGTTCCAGGAGATGTTAACAAGTGTGTCAAGGCAAAAATAAAAGGGGGAGGGGTCAAAAAAGTTTGGAAAATTCTGCTTTTAATAGTTCTCATGTGGAAATTCACATTGCATATTTGCATATTAAAGGTGCTAAGGACTCCTGTAATAAAGGAACCTGTATGGCTTCATTTAATCCAGCATTTCCCACCTTTATTGAGCACAGACCCTTCTGTCTTGACACACTCAGAAGCATCCCATGGAGCAGTGTTCTGCAGACTGTCAGCTTGGGAAACACAGGGCTACAAAAATTGTCAGAGACATCCTTTGCACTCCACCTCCTGCTTCTCTTACTGCAGTCTACCGGCCTGCTTGCCTTCCGCCGTGGATTCAGACCAACCTAAACACTTAAACCTAGTTTTGTCTTGGACAGGAAGTCTAAAAACGGCCTCTGCTTTATGCAACCCTAGTTAGTGTCGGTCTCCATGCTTGGTATTCTTGGTCTCTTGCCTAGACACCTTTTTTTTTTTTTTTGCCCAGGCTGTTTGTTGCCAGACATGAGTCCTTGACAATTCTTCTTCAGAATTCTGGGCCTGGGCTCTGAAAAGCCAGACTCTGGGCCTGACGTGCCTCCTGCCCCGGCTCTTCCAGACCTGAGCCTGGCCTGCTGGGTGGCACACCCCTGCCTGCTGCTCCCTACATCAGCTGTCTCTGGGCATGACCTTGGACCTGCTCTTTTCTAGTACCTATACCCCTCCCTCTAGAAGCATTCCTGCCCCTCCCCTGGGTGTTCCATGTCCTGTTCTCATTCAGATGCCAACTCAGCTCCCAGAGCACTTTGGTTAATTTGCAGGTGTTTTTCTAAAGAGTTGCATTTGGGGGTAATAAAATAAGGCATGACAGCTACTGGTAATAAATCTGCCAGGGCTTGGATGGAATGCCCCTCTGAAGGTTCTCTGCTGGTTGGTGACACTGTGCGTTCAAGGCAGGTGACCACCATAGCATGTGCATGTGACCAAAGAGCACCAGAACTGGGGGCAGACAATTTGCATTATGGACCTAGATCTGTGACCTTGAGCAAGTCCGTTAACCTCTCTGAGCCTCAGTTTTCCCATCGATAAAATGAGGTTAATAATACCTGTCCTGCCTAGCTTAAAAGGAGGCATCAGGGGGAGTAAGATGAAACAAAGTCTTACGGGCTAATTAGAAGGTGTACATTGCCATAACAATGTAAGTCATTCTTACCAGTGTTTTACAATTTAGCGTCTTCTGCCCACATCACAGGCTCAGGATGGGAGCAGGGTGAAGGGGGTTGTTGCTTTTATTTTTTTTTTAGGTACAAATAAATGTCTTTCAAAGGTTGGCTCTACAAGCAGTCATGAAGTGACAGTGACATTGCTGACCACTTCCCCCTATCCACCCCACTGAATTAAAAGTTTCAACGGAGTGACCATTCAGCCTGCAGATTTGGCACAGAAACATGGCCATAAATAAATGGGGTTGGCCACTGGACTCAGGGAGATTTGAGTTCCCTCTCTGCCTGGATAAGCAACATGCCCAGGGGAGGATGAATCTGCCCCTCTCCACGGAGCAGGCCCTCCTGCCAGGGCAAAACCACTGATGAGACTGGAATAGACTGTACGGCCCCTTCGAGGAGACACTGGAACAGTGGGTGATGACACTTGCTCTGGAATCAGGTGACACTGATTTGTGTTCCAACCCTGCCACTTACTAGCTCTGAGACCTCAGACATAGAGTTTCGTTTCTTTTGCCCTTATACTTCTTTTAAATGGAGGTAACAGTGCCTACCACACAGGTTGATATGACAACACTGTGAAAACTACCAAAGCTCTATGTGAGGGTTTCTCTGATAGCACAGTGGTTGAGAATCCACCTGCCAATGCAAGGGACACGGGTTCGAGCCCTGGTCCGGGAGGATCCCACATGCCGCGGAGCAACTAAGCCAGTGCTCTACAACTACTGAGCCTGCGCTCTAGAGCCCGCAAGCCACAACTGCTGAGCCCAGATGCCACAGCTACTGAAGCCCACACACCTAGAGCCCGTGCTCCGCAACAAGAGAAGCCACCGCAATGAGAAGCCCGTGCACCACAATGAAGAGTAGCCCCCGCTCGCCGCAACTAGAGAAAGCCTGTGTGCAGCAACGAAGACCCAATGCAGCCAAAAATAAATAAAAAATTTTTTAAAAAGCTCTATGAGTGGAAGCTAGAGGCAGTGGAGGTGGAGATGATGGAGTTGGTGCCATGGTGCCAGTGGTGGAGAGGCAGCAGCAGAAGTGGCAGAGGCAGTGGTGGAAGTAACAAGTTGGCGGAAACGGAAGTGATGGTGGTTGTGTATAGCTGGATTGGATTCCAGAGGAGAAACGGGTCTGTCCAAAATCTCCGGGAGTAAAGTCCATCCTAGAAAGAGAGCCTCAGAGATCCCAGAACAGACAAAGTGAGAGAGTGGCATGGACATATATACACTACCAGATGTAAAATAGATAGCTAGTGGGAAGCAGCCGCATAGCACAGGGAGATCAGCTCCGTGCTTTGCGACCACCTAGAGGGATGGGATAGAGAGGGTGGGAGGGAGATGCAAGAGGGAGGAGATATGGGGATATATGTATAGCTGATTCACTTCGTTATAAAGCAGAAACTAACACACCATTGTAAAGCAATTATACTCCAATAAAGATGTTTAAAAAACAAAAAAAAAGATCCCAGAACAGAGAAAAGACCCCTAACATACCCATTGGATCCTAACAACCACCTCCCTGGAGTTTAGGAAGGCTTTGGTCACAAGGGGTGCTCGGTGAGGCTGCAGGACACAAAGCTCTCCACCGCAGGGATGTCCCAGGGGGCCAGCCGTGGGAAGAGGGGAAATGCTTGCATTCTCTTTCTGTCTGGTCCTGGGTCACTGGACCACAGAGTTCAGCAAGTTGCAGACAAGGCTGGGAACTAAGTTCTTTTTGAATTCCAAACTATAATCTTCTACTTTCTGGTGAAGGAGACTTCAGCCTTTCTAACCACTTCTCAGTGAAGCCCATGTGGGCCTCACTTCTGAGGTCAGGGGGATGCTAGATCAAATCAGTAGATGACTGACCAGCTTTTAGGAAAGATGAAGATCTCTGCTCAAAGAGTGGCCCACGGACCAGCAGTATCAGCATCATTTGGGAGCTTGTTAGAAATGCAGAGGCTCAGGCCCTGCTCCAGACCTACTTAATCAACATTTAAACAAGATTCTTGGGAGAGTAATTGTGTGTGTGTGTGTGTGTGTGTGTGTGTGTGTGTGCGTGAGCAAAACTGTATTCCTTCTGGAGGCTCTAGGGGGAGAATCCATTTCTTTCCATTTTCCAGCTTGTACAGGCCACCTGTATTCCTTTGCTGTAAGACCCCTTACTCCATCTTCAAAGACAGCAATACAATATTCAAAAAAAATTTAAGAAGCCCTCATATAGTGAGCTATGTCTGGACTGAAGTCCTTCCTCAGTCTCTGGTGTCATTTTTCACAGTATTCAATCAAATATTCATTCCTGTTCATTCAATAGATATTTACTATGCATCTACCTTGTGCCAAGCATTGCACCAGACCCTAGGGACAGGGCAGTAAACAACGCCAGTCTAGGTCCTGAAGAGCTTGTGGTGATGTCTTCCAAAGGAATGGAAACCAAGGCCATGGCCATAGCCAGTCCTCCAGGGCAGATGCTTCCCTGGCTGCATTCAGGGAGATGTCCAGAGCGCTGGACATTCACTGTGACACATCCCCCTGTGGAAACCTCACCTTGCTGTTGACGGCAGAGCACAGTGAGTGTTGATGGCTGCAGGTGCTGCCATTCGTACCTGGCATACAGTTGGGACATACTGTATGCACACAGAACTGGATCACTCACTTACGGCTGACTGCCTCTCCTCCGCCAGCCTTCTCTCTTCTCCCCTTTTCTTCATCCCCTCCATCCCTTTCCTTCCTCCTCCTCCAGAATTGTCCCCCAAAAGGCCTCCTTTATTCTTTCCTACCATTTTCCCCTACCTCTTCCAAAAATCTCCATGTGCATTTTACCAATCTGTGTAGCAAAAACAGCTGGGGATCCAATGGCTCTCAAGAGTTTGTTTTAAGCCAGGATGACATACACATATCACGTACCCCTGACGCACAGCACTTAGGAACATCTATAGCTTTGTAACGTGACTCTTCCTTTTGAAGGCTCTTCAATTCAAATGCATAGTTGGGGCAAGCCAATCACCCGCCCACAGGCGCCAGGACGCTGGGGTGCCTCAGCTGCCCACTCCAGGAAGATTAGATGCAGCTGTAAGGCTCTGATATGCCAGGCGGCCCTGCCACTGGATAATATTTTGAAGGGCCAAGGGACCTCCCCTTTTTGGCTAATAGCAGCAAACACAGCTCAAACCCAAGGTGGCATGGGGCACAGGCGGGGCACACAACAAACAGGGCTATTTGAAGTGGTATAATCCAAGTTCACACCCTGGCTATGAGGCAGGAATTTAGAAATTCATTCCTCCAGAGAGGAATGAAGTATTGGGTTGTTCCAAAGTTGTAGCATAGAGTAGGTGGCCTAAGTGCCTGAGCCCACACCCCATCCTGGTTCTCACCAACATGCAACCAGAGCTAGACTCCACATCCACAATCAACATTGTGGGTGAGGCCCAGACCTCGGCCTTCCCTGTAATTTCGATGGATATTGTGTGACTCCTTGCCCAGAGAACTGAACTTGATCTCTTGGATAGAATATCCAGCATAGATCCTCTCTTACGAAAAGGAAAGAAAAGGAAAGAAAATTGCCTCTGGCTTTCCAAGTGAAAGAAATAGATTCCCTCTCCCCAAGCCCCTGTTTACAGCAAAGCTGACGCAGAGCTAATGTGTATTTATTCAAGGCAGTCACTCGGGTTTGCAAAATACAGAGGGCTCAAGTCCCCTGTACAGGATGTGGCCTGGGAGGGGGGAGAAGGGGCCTTCGTGATGAAGTAGGTGCTTGACCTCCTTTACCCTCACAACTGCACTATTTGTGAAGTAGGCATGAGGGATTCCATTTCAGAGATGAGAAAACTGAAACTCAGCAGGATGAAGAGAAATTCCCTCAGAATACCCAGATTCACAGAACAAAACCACGGTTCAGAGGCTGGTTGGCCCGATTCCAAAGTGCTTTCCTCTACAACCCTCTGCATTCACTCCAGAAACCTCCCCCAGGGAGGGCAGGGGCGGGGCGCACACGTGGAAGGTAGACTTGTAATTAAAGCTCGGAAAATCCATGACCTCCTTGGAAACTATCTAACTGATCATTCGCCCCACGTTGTTTCCCAGCAGTGGAACTGGGGCTCAGGCATCAACAGTCCCACCTCCCTCAGCAGCCCCCCCCAGCACCTTTTCTCGTCGGGAGCCAATCCTGGCAGGTGCACAGCCTCTCACTCACCAGCCGTGTGTACTGGAGTCACCTTTCCAGGCACACAGCTGTTGCAACAGACACTCACATGTCCACTTACCTTCTCTAAACCGTCCAGTCACCACCGAGTTCTTGGGTAGCTCCTGTTTCTAGGCCTGGAGTCCCTGCCCCTTTGGCTGGTCCCTGCTATGAAGCCTTGCCCTTGGCCCACCCAGCTCTAAGCCCAATGGACTTTCAAGTGGCTACCTGTCTACTCTTGCTTCTCCCCAAGACCAAGAGACTCCCCCTTCCGTGCTCCACATTTGGACACTAGCAAACCCTTCTCATTTGTCAAACCCAATTACTGATGTGGGCACAGTAAGTTTTTGGTCAACTCCCTCAGAATCCAACTCCCCAAATGTGTGCCTACCCCTTCCCCACCCCCAGCGTTAAGATCCTGGCATTCCTTCCAGCCCCGCCCTCCTGAGCCACCACCTTCACAGGTGCAGACACAATGATGGCGATGTGACTGTGAGGACTGGTGCATTATTTAGCATCAATGTTTAAAACACATAGGCTAGAACTTTCACTGCCTGCTAGTAAACATGGAGTTACAGGATTTAATTACAGCACTGGGACAATTGATTTTTACCAATAACTTTTCATAATATGATTTATTGATTTTACCATGAAACAACTAACTCAGGCACACCAGTTCCTGACTGCATGTAATACTGATATCCCATTCATCTTCCCGTCCCTGGAATGACAAAGCACTGGCAGGTAGAGTTGTGGAACAAAAGCCTGAAAGCCCAATCAAGCCGACAGTACTCATGGCATACGCCCAAGTGCACCCCTTCCGAGGGAGGTGCTGCCACACATCACCATGGCAAGGAGCTAGAGGGAGACGGGTAATGAGAAGAATGGGAGGTGCCGGGCATATTGTGACCTGCGGAGAATGCAAACTGCTCGCTGACAGTGTTTGCTCATGCAAGGCAACTAGGAAGGGTATTACCAAGTAATAGGGCAGAAATCGATAACACACTGACAACCAGGCAGCCTAGAATCTTTGGCCCGTACCCAAGGGCACAAGACAAAGCTGTCCGAGAGACCAGCACCCACTCTGGCCCGGCCTGCACGTTAGGCCCTGCTGTGCCTAACCGGACCTGCCTATCCCCGCTGGCTACCCACCCTCCTCCATGGCGGGGTCCCACCACTTCCCTTACTTGTTGCCGCTGGCTGGCCATGGGTCCTCCTTTGGGATGCGCCTTCTCCTCTCGGGAAGCAGCACGCACTGGACAGACACCTCAGTGCCTCTTCAAAGCCAACACCCCAAACAGGCCAGGATATACCTGACCAGCCTGCCGAGACGCTCACTGCAGCCCAAGGAGCCCGCCAGCTCTTGCTTCCAACACTTTCAACTTTCAGCTGGGTGCCTACTAGAGCAGTGTTTCTCAGAATCACCTGGAGAGCTTAAAATTCAGATTGCTGCTAATTTAGTTAGCCTGGGGGAGTCCAAGAAGTTGCCTTTCTAACATTTCCCAGGTGAAACTGATGCTGCTGGGCCCAGGACCACCTTTGGAGAGCCACCACTGTGTGAGTGAAAGCTTGAGAGCGCTTTGAGTTACTGGAAGGCCCAGCTAGTGCTTCACTCTCTTGCAAAACTTGTCCTGAGTCCAAGATGGAAATAGACAGGAAAGCACGTCAACGGCCCTACTGTCTCGTCCAGTATAAAACGTGGTTCCGCCGAGCGAGGCCCGGCTCTAACATTGCTCTTGAGTTCCTGTTTGGGGGCATCAACAATTAAATGGGACCTTTAAGGCACTTTCAGAGTACACTGTGTGGGATGGACCCCAAGATAGACTTCTACTGAAGTCCAGGCAGCTGCAGATTACAGGTCCTGGGCCTCCCATGAATTTACAAGGCTGGTGATTGACAGAGGCCAGACAGCCTGGTGGGGTGTCCCCGTCTGGAGAAGGCACATTCTGAAGCTCCTCTCTGGGCCTTCCCTGGAGCTGCTGCTTCGCTCTGAAGCAGGCCTCCAGGACTTCATTTATTTACAAAGCAAAAGGAATCTGGAGCTGGTGCACTGGAGGTAGGTGATTCAGCAGTCTGCTCTGCCCTCCCCATTTAAGGGAAGAGATCCCTGGGCTTGGAGTGAAGGAATGCAGGCTCCAGGCCTCCTCAGCACTAAATGGATATGTGACTTCAAGCATCGTCTCAACATCACTGAATAGCTTACTTCTTCTGTCAGGGGGAAAAAAAAATATCTGTCCTAATCACAAATGCATAATGATGTTGTAGGACATTATTTAATTTCATTAGTATTATTGTTATTTTTTCTAGGAGAGGATTATTTACCCCAAAGAAGCTTCTTCCTTCTTCTGGGACACTTTCCTGGCCCCTCCCTCCTGTATAAGTTTTGCCAGTGTTTCATCAAACACTTGTTGAGCCCCATCTCCTTGCCAAGCACTGCACCAAATACCAGAGCACAAAAATGAAGCAGACAAGATTCTCAGCCTCAAAGAGCTCTCAGCCTAGTAGGAGCGACAGCAAGTGTCAAATAATCCCATTCCAATGGGATGTGTTGATACCAGGGTGTGCAGAGGGCACTCTGAAGCAGAAGAGAGGCCTAGTATTCCTACCTAATATTTAGTCTTCCATCTTCCTTAGTAACAGAACTCCCAGTTTTTAGTTTGATATGGGGCCACCCAAATATAGTTTCCATCCTCCCAGGTAGCTAGGTGTGATTATGTGACTAAGTTCTGGCCAATGAGATATAATTGCAAATGGTATGAGGATAATTCTAAGAAATGTCCTTAGACAACAATTAGCATGTGCCCTTTCTCCTTACCCCTTCCTCCATGCTGTTGCCTGGAATGCAGATGTGATGGCTGGAGCTCCAGCTGCATCTTACACCATGAGGATAGAGATGTCCTTGAAATGATAGAGCAGTGAACTAGAAAGGAGTCTGGGTCCCTGACAGCTTTGTGTACCGGACCAGGGTTGCCTATCTCCAGCATTCATTTGCATGAGAGAAAGTAAATAAACTTCTATCTCATTTTTAAGCCACTATTATTTTGGCTTTTCTGACACATGAAACTGAGCCTAATCCCAACTAATTCAAAGCCAGGTTGTGAGTGGCTTGACAACTTTGGACTTCATTACCTAGGCAATAAGGAGCTACAGTTTATAAGCTGTGGAGTAACTTGAGGGGGAAAGATAAAAGGAGAAGGGAAAAAAAAGGACCCAAGATGTAAAGAGACTGTGAAATTTATTTCTATTGCTAGAAATGAGGACCCTCTGATTTGAAGGGAAGGTAGGTGAGCATGATTTTAGACTTGTGGTCTCTGCGGGGACTGCAGTGATTCAATGTTAAAGAATCCAAAAGGTAACTGGGGGTGTAGAAGTGAATCATAAAAGATAGGTAAGGACTGGATCTGTAGGAATTACTTGTATAAAAGTAATAGCTGACATACTACAACATGGATGAACTTTGAGGACATTATGCTGAGATAAGCCAGTCACAAAAGGACAAATACTCTATGATTGCACTTCTATGCGGTACCTAGAGTAGTCAGATTCATAGAGACAGAAAGTAGCACGATGGTTGCCAGGGGCTGGGAAGGTGAGAATGGGGAGTCAATGTTTAATGGAGACAGAGCTTCAGTTTTACGAGGTGAAAGGATCTCTGGAGTGGATGGTGGTGAAGTTTTACAGTATGAATATACTTAGAATATACTTAACACCACTGAACTGTACACTTAAAAATGGCTAGGATTGTAAAAACATATACATGTGTGTGTGTGTGTGTGTGTGTGTGTGTGTGTATGAATAAATAAATAAAGGAAATATCTATTAACTTTTAAAAGTAATAGCCCAACCTCAGGAGTAGATGAGGTTTCCTGGGAAAGAGGGAAAAGTGAGCCAGAAGGGCTCACCTTTGGGAAACAGAAGAAGGAAGCTGGTCTAAAGAAAGAGAGACAGCTGGTCTGAGAGATGGAAGGAGAGGGAGGAAAGGCTTTACGTCACAAAAGGCAAAGAGGGAGAGAATTTGTGACATGATTCAGAAACGTTTGGAAAGTAGCAATACGAGAGAGAGAGAGAGAGAGAGAGAGAGATAGAGAGAGAGAGAGAGAGAACAGAGAGAGAGAGAGAGAGAGAGATTGTTCAGCAAAGTCTAACCAAATTGTTTTGGTAACAAAAGAGGCTGTGAGTTAACATTGCATGCGAGACTGAAACTGCAGGTGGTGATCATCTAAATTGGATTTTTCAAAGCTGGTCAAAGAAAATGTCATGTACAGACAGACTGGGCCTGCGTGAAGAGCAACCCAGGCACCCACTCCATTGTAATTCTTTTCAAAGTAAAAGGGCTGCCTGCATGAAGTGCAATGGAGAGTCCATCCAATCAGAAGTCAGTTTCTGAGCTATGGTAGGAACCCAGAAATGCAGGGGAAATGTGGCAGCAGCTCACTGGGGGAAATGCCCAGGAAGAGGGAAAAACATGGTCCCAGAGAGAAGAGAATTCTAGTAAAGAATCTTAAAACTGCTCCCTCCACTTTGAGTCGGTCTGGAGAGCTGGCCTTTAACACCTGATCCACCTGGGATCACTTTAAGGGCTGAGGCCTGTGGAAAAAACCTTGGCTTAATGTCTGGTAACAGAATTCCTCTCAGGGAGGAAACCGGCTTCCCACAGCATAGTACCTTTACGAGCCTTCAGATGGCAGGTGTGACTGGAGGCATAGGCTAGCAGGAGACAAGCTTATGAAGGAAAAGGTTAAATAGGGCTGCATCGGCGAAGGGATGGGAGAACAGAGTGGGGCACCGGCAGGAGTACAGAGTCCCCAAACGACCTCTAAAAGTAGAGGGCTCGGGGTTCCCTGGTGGCGCAGTGGTTGAGAATCTTCCTGCCAATGCAGGGGACATGGGTTCGAGCCCTGGTCCCAGAAGATTCCACATGCCGCGGAGCAACTAGGCCCGTGAGCCATGGCCGCTGAGCCTGCGCGTCCGGAGCCTGTGCTCCGCAACGAGAGGCCACGACGGTGAGAGGCCCGCGCACCACGACGAAGAGTGGCCCCCACTCGCCGCAACTAGAGAAAGCCCTCGCACAGAAACGAATACCGAACACAGCCAAAAATAAATTAAAAAATTAAAAATGTTTAAAAAGTGTAAAAGTAGAGGGCTCCCACAGTCCACTGTTCGAAGCTCTTTAATGAAAACGCCCTCCTTCTGTCTCCTCAAACTTTACTGGAGTAGGGAGGTTTGGGTAAAAAGTATTACCAAGTAATAGGGCAGAAATCGATAACTCACTGACAACAAGGCAGCCTAGAATCTTTGGCCCGTACCCAAGAGCACAAGAGAAAGCTGTCCGAGAGACCAGCACCCACTCTGGCCCGGCCTGCACGTTAGGCCCTGCTGTGCCTAACAGGACCTGCCTGTCCCCACTGGCTGCCCACCCTCCTCCATGGCGGGGTCCCACCACTTCCCTTACTTGTTGCCGCTGGCTGGCCATGGTTCCTCCTTTGGGATGCGCCTTCTCCTCTCAGCAAGCAGCACGCACTGGACAGACACCTCAGTGCCTCTTCAAAGCCAACACCCCAAACAGGCCAGGATATACCTGACCAGCCTGCCAAGACGCTCACTGCAGCCCAAGGAGCCCGCCAGCTCTTGCTTCCAACACTTACAACTTTCACCTGGGTGCCTACTAGAGCAGTGTTTCTCAGAATCACCTGGAGAGCTTAAAATTCAGATTGCTGCTAATTTAGTTAGCCTGGGGGAGTCCAAGAAGTTGCCTTTCTAACAATTCCCAGGTGAAACTGATGCCGCTGGGCCCAGGACCACCTTTGGAGAGCCACCACTGTGTGAGTGAAAACCTGAGAGTGCTTTGAGTCAGTGGAAGGCCCAGCTAGTGCTTCACTCTCTTGCAAAACTTGTCCTGAGCCCAAGATGGAACTAGACATGAAAATACATCAACAGCCCTCCCCTCTCGTCCAGTATAAGACATGGTTCCCCCAAGCGAGGCCCGGCTCTAACATTGTTCTTGAGTTCCTGTTTGGGGGCAATCAACAATTAAATGGGACCTTTAAGTCACTTTCAGAACACGCTGTGTGGGATGGACCCCAAGATAGACTTCTACTGAAGTCCAGGCAGCTGCAGATTACAGGTCCTGGGCCTCCCATGAATTTACAAGGCTGGTGATTGACAGAGGCCAGACAGCCTGCTGGGGTGTCCCCGTCTGGAGAAGGCACATTCTGAAGCGCCTCTCTGGGCCTTCCCTGGAGCTGCTGCTTCGCTCTGAAGCAGGCCTCCAGGACTTCATTTATTTACAAAGCAAAAGGAATCTGGAGCTGGTGCACTGGAGGTAGGTGATTCAGCAGTCTGCTCTGGCCTCCCCATTCTAGGAAAAAGACCACTGGGCTTGGAGTGAAGGAATGCAGGCTCCAGGCCTCCTCAGCACTAAATGGATATGTGACTTCAAGCATCGTCTCAACATCACTGAATAGCTTATTTCTACTGTCAAGGGGAAAAAAAAATATCTGTCCTAATCACAAATGCATAATGATGTTGTAGGACATTATTTAATTTCATTAGTATTGCTATTTTTTCTAGGAGAGGATTATTTACCCCAAAGAAGCTTCTTCCTTCTTCTGGGACAGTGTTCTTTTGCCAGTGTTTCATCAAACACTTGTTGAGCCCCATCTCCTTGCCAAGCACTGCACCAAATACCAGAGCACAAAAATGAAGAAGACAAGATTCTCAGCCTCAAAGAGCTCTCAGCCTAGTAGGAGTGATAGCAAGTGTCAAATAATCCCATTCCAGTGGGATGTGTTGATACCAGGGTGTGCAGAGGGCACTCTGAAGCAGAAGAGAGGCCTAGTATTCCTACCTAATATTTAGTCTTCCATCCTCCTTAGTAACAGAACTCCCAGTTTTTAGTTTGATATGGGGCCACCCAAATATAGTTTCCATCCTCCCAGGTAGCTAGGTGTGATTATGTGACTAAGTTCTGGCCAATGAGATATAATTGCAAATGGTATGGGGATAATTCTAAGAAATGTCCTTAGACAACAATTAGCATGTGCCCTTTCTCCTTACCCCTTCCTCCATGCTGTTGCCTGGAATGCAGATGTGATGGCTGGAGCTCCAGCTGCATCTTACACCATGAGGATAGAGAGGTCCTTGAAATGATAGAGCAGTGAACTAGAAAGGAGTCTGGGTCCCTGACAGCTTTGTGTACCAGACCTGGGCTGCCTATCTCCAGCATTCATTTGCATGAGAGAAAGTAAATAAACTTTTATCTCATTTTTAAGCCACTATTATTTTGGCTTTTCTGACACATGCAACTGAGCCTAATCCCAACTAATTCAAAGCCAGGTTGTGAGTGGCTTGACGACTTTGGACTTCATTACCTAGGCAATAAGGAGCTACAGACAGTTTATAAGCTGTGGAGTAACTTGAGGGGGAAAGATAAAGAGAGAAGGGAAAAAAAGGACCCAAGATGTAAAGCGACTATGGAAATTTATTTCTGTTGATAGAAGTGAGGAACCTCTGATTTGAAGGGAAGGTAGGTGAGCATGATTTTAGACTTGTGGTCTTTGAGGGGACTGCAGTGATTCAATGTTAAAGAATCCAAAAGGTAACAGGGGTGTAGAAGTGAATCGGAAAAGAGAGGTAAAGACTGGGTCTGTAGGAATTACTTGTATAAAAGTAATAGCTGACATACTACAACATGGATGAATTTTGAGGACATTATGCTGAGCCAGTCACAAAAGGACAAATACTGTATGACTGCACTTCCATGCGGTACCTAGAGTAGTCAGATTCATAGAGACAGAAAGTAGCACGATGGTTGCCAGGGGCTGGGAAGGTGAGAATGGGGAGTCAATGTTTAATGGAGACAGAGCTTCAGTTTTACGAGGTGAAAGGATCTCTGGAGCTGGATGGTGGTGAAGTTTGTACAGTATGAATATACTTAGAATATACTTAACACCACTGAACTGTACACTTAAAAATGGCTAGGATTGTCAAAACATATACGTCTGTGTGTGTGTGTCTGTATGAATAAATAAATAAAGGAAATATCTATTAATTTTAAAAGTAATAGCCCAACCTCAAGAGTAGATGAGGTTTCCTGGGAAAGAGGGAAAAGTGAGCCAGAAGGGCTCACCTTTGGGAAACAGAAGAAGGAAGCTGGTCTAAAGAAAGAGAGACAGCTGGTCTGAGAGATGGAAGGAGAGGGAGGAAAGGCTTTACGTCACAAAAGGCAAAGAGGGAGAGAATTTGTGACATGATTCAGAAACGTTTGGAAAGTAGCAATACGAGAGAGAGAGAGAGAGAGAGAGAGAGAGAGAGAGAGAGAGAGAGAGAGAGAGAGAGAGAGAGAGAGAGAACAGAGAGAGAGAGAGATTGTTCAGCAAAGTCTAACCAAATTGTTTTGGTAACAAAAGAGGCTGTGAGTTAACATTGCATGCGAGACTGAAACTGCAGGTGGTGATCATCTAAATTGGATTTTTCAAAGCTGGTCAAAGAAAATGTCATGTACAGACAGACTGGGCCTGCGTGAAGAGCAACCCAGGCACCCATTCCATTGTAATTCTTTTCAAAGTAAAAGGGCTGCCTGCATGAAGTGCAATGGAGAGTCCATCCAATCAGAAGTCAGTTTCTGAGCTATGGTAGGAACCCAGAAATGCAGGGGAAATGTGGCAGCAGCTCACTGGGGGAAATGCCCAGGAAGAGGGAAAAACATGGTCCCAGAGAGAAGAGAATTCTAGTAAAGAATCTTAAAACTGCTCCCTCCACTTTGAGTCGGTCTGGAGAGCTGGCCTTTAACACCTGATCCACCTGGGATCACTTTAAGGGCTGAGGCCTGTGGAAAAAACCTTGGCTTAATGTCTGGTAACAGAATTCCTCTCAGGGAGGAAACCGGCTTCCCACAGCATAGTACCTTTACCAGCCTTCAGATGGCAGATGTGACTGGAGGCATAGGCTAGCAGGAGACAAGCTTATGAAGGAAAAGGTTAAATAGGGCTGCATCGGCGAAGGGATGGGAGAACAGAGTGGGGCACCAGCAGGAGTACAGAGTCCCCAAAGGACCTCTAAAAGTAGAGGGCTCGGGCTTCCCTGGTGGCGCAGTGGTTGAGAATCCACCTGCCAATGCAGGGGACACGGGTTCGAGCCCTGGTCCCAGAAGATCCCACATGCCGCGGAGCAACTAGGCCCGTGAGCCACAACTACTAAGCCTGCGCGTCTGGAGCCTGTGCTCCGCAACAAGAGGGGCCGCGACAGTGAGAGGCCCGGGCACCGCGATGAAGAGTGGCCCCCACTCGCCGAAACTAGAGAAAGCCCTCGCACAGAAACGAATACCGAACACGGCCAAAAATAAAAAAAAAAAAAAAATTTAAAAAAAATATAAACGTAGAGGGCTCTCACAGTCCACTGTTTGCAACTCTGTAATGAAAACGCACTCCTTCTGTCTCCTCAAACTTTATTGGAGTAGGGAGGTTTGGGTAAAAAGTATTACCAAGTAATAGGGCAGAAATCGATAACTCACTGACAACCAGGCAGCCTAGAATCTTTGGCCCGTACCCAAGAGCACAAGACAAAGCTGTCCGAGAGACCAGCACCCACTCTGGCCCGGCCTGCACGTTAGGCCCTGCTGTGCCTAACCGGACCTGCCTGTCCCCGCTGGCTGCCCACCCTCCTCCATGGCGGGGTCCCACCACTTCCCTTACTTGTTGCCGCTGGCTGGCTATGGGTCCTCCTTTGGGATGCGCCTTCTCCTCTCAGGAAGCAGCACGCACTGGACAGACACCTCAGTGCCTCTTCAAAGCCAACACCCCAAACAGGCCAGGATATACCTGACCAGCCCGCCGAGACGCTCACTGCAGCCCAAGGAGCCCGCCAGCTCTTGCTTCCAACACTTTCAACTTTCAACTGGGTGCCTACTAGAGCAGTGTTTCTCAGAATCACCTGGAGAGCTTAAAATTCAGATTGCTGCTAATTTAGTTAGCCTGGGGGAGTCCAAGAAGTTGCCTTTCTAACAATTCCCAGGTGAAACTGATGCTGCTGGGCCCAGGACCACCTTTGGAGAGCCACCACTGTGTGAGTGAAAACCTGAGAGTGCTTTGAGTCAGTGGAAGGCACGGCTAGTGCTTCACTCTCTTGCAAAACTTGTCCTGAGCCCAGGATGGAACTAGACAGGAAAGCACGTCAACAGCCCTCCTCTCTCGTCCAGTATAAGACGTGGTTCCCCCGAGCGAGGCCCGGCTCTAACATTGCTCTTGAGTTCCTGTTTGGGGGCATCAACAATTAAATGAGACCTTTAAGGCACTTTCAGAGCACACTGTGTGGGATGGACCCCAAGATAGACTTCTACTGAAGTCCAGGCAGCTGCAGATTACAGGTCCTGGGCCTCCCATGAATTTACAAGGCTGGTGATTGACAGAGGCCAGACAGCCTGGTGGGGTGTCCCCGTCTGGAGAAGGCACATTCTGAAGCGCCTCTCTGGGCCTTCCCTGGAGCTGCTGCTTCGCTCTGAAGCAGGCCTCCAGGACTTCATTTATTTACAAAGCAAAAGGAATCTGGAGCTGGTGCACTGGAGGTAGGTGATTCAGCAGTCTGCTCTGCCCTCCCCATTCTAGGGAAGAGATCGCTGGGCTTGGAGTGAGGGAATGCAGGCTCCAGGCCTCCTCAGCACTAAATGGATATGTGACTTCAAGCATCGTCTCAACATCACTGAATAGCTTATTTCTTCTGCCAGGGGGAAAAAAAATATCTGTCCTAATCACAAATGCATAATGATGTTGTAGGACATTATTTAATTTCATTAGTATTATTGTTATTTTTTCTAGGAGAGGATTATTTACCCCAAAGAAGCTTCTTCCTTCTTCTGGGACACTTTCCTGGCCCCTCCCTCCTGTATAAGTTTTGCCAGTGTTTCATCCAACACTTGTTGAGCCCCATCTCCTTGCCAAGCACTGCACCAAATACCAGAGCACAAAAATGAAGCAGACAAGATTCTCAGCCTCAAAGAGCTCTCAGCCTAGTAGGAGTGATAGCAAGTGTCAAATAATCCCATTCCAATGGGATGTGTTGATACCAGGGTGTGCAGAGGGCACTCTGAAGCAGAAGAGAGGCCTAGTATTCCTACCTAATATTTAGTCTTCCATCCTCCTTAGTAACAGAACTCCCAGTTTTTAGTTTGATATGGGGCCACCCAAATATAGTTTCCATCCTCCCAGGTAGCTAGGTGTGATTATGTGACTACGTTCTGGCCAATGAGATATAATTGCAAATGGTATGGGGATAATTCTAAGAAATGTCCTTAGACAACAATTAGCATGTGCCCTTTCTCCTTACCCCTTCCTCCATGCTGTTGCCTGGAATGCAGATGTGATGGCTGGAGCTCCAGCTGCATCTTACACCATGAGGATAGAGATGTCCTTGAAATGATAGAGCAGTGAACTAGAAAGGAGTCTGGGTCCCTGACAGCTTTGTGTACCAGACCTGGGCTGCCTATCTCCAGCATTCATTTGCATGAGAGAAAGTAAATAAACTTCTATCTCATTTTTAAGCCACTATTATTTTGGCTTTTCTGACACATGAAACTGAGCCTAATCCCAACTAATTCAAAGCCAGGTTGTGAGTGGCTTGACGACTTTGGACTTCATTACCTAGGCAATAAGGAGCTACAGACAGTTTATAAGCTGTGGAGTAACTTGAGGGGGAAAGATAAAGAGAGAAGGGAAAAAAAGGACCCAAGATGTAAAGCGACTATGGAAATTTATTTCTGTTGATAGAAGTGAGGAACCTCTGATTTGAAGGGAAGGTAGGTGAGCATGATTTTAGACTTGTGGTCTTTGAGGGGACTGCAGTGATTCAATGTTAAAGAATCCAAAAGGTAACAGGGGTGTAGAAGTGAATCAGAAAAGAGAGGTAAGGACTGGGTCTGTAGGAATTACTTGTATAAAAGTAATAGCTGACATACTACAACATGGATGAATTTTGGGGACATTATGCTAAGCCAGTCACAAAAGGACAAATACTGTATGACTGCACTTCCATGCGGTACCTAGAGTAGTCAGATTCATAGAGACAGAAAGTAGCACGATGGTTGCCAGGGGCTGGGAAGGTGAGAATGGGGAGTCAATGTTTAATGGAGACAGAGCTTCAGTTTTACGAGGTGAAAGGATCTCTGGAGTGGATGGTGGTGAAGTTTGTACAGTATGAATATACTTAGAATATACTTAACATCACTGAACTGTACACTTAAAAATGGCTAGGATTGTCAAAACATATACGTCTGTGTGTGTGTGTGTCTGTATGAATAAATAAATAAAGGAAATATCTATTAATTTTAAAAGTAATAGCCCAACCTCAAGAGTAGATGAGGTTTCCTGGGAAAGAGGGAAAAGTGAGCCAGAAGGGCTCACCTTTGGGAAACAGAAGAAGGAAGCTGGTCTAAAGAAAGAGAGACAGCTGGTCTGAGAGATGGAAGGAGAGGGAGGAAAGGCTTTACGTCACAAAAGGCAAAGAGGGAGAGAATTTGTGACATGATTCAGAAACGTTTGGAAAGTAGCAATACGAGAGAGAGAGAGAGAGAGAGAGAGAGAGAGAGAACAGAGAGAGAGAGAGAGAGAGAGAGAGAGAACAGAGAGAGAGAGAGAGAGAGAGATTGTTCAGCAAAGTCTAACCAAATTGTTTTGGTAACAAAAGAGGCTGTGAGTTAACATTGCATGCGAGACTGAAACTGCAGGTGGTGATCATCTAAATTGGATTTTTCAAAGCTGGTCAAAGAAAATGTCATGTACAGACAGACTGGGCCTGCGTGAAGAGCAACCCAGGCACCCATTCCATTGTAATTCTTTTCAAAGTAAAAGGGCTGCCTGCATGAAGTGCAATGGAGAGTCCATCCAATCAGAAGTCAGTTTCTGAGCTATGGTAGGAACCCAGAAATGCAGGGGAAATGTGGCAGCAGCTCACTGGGGGAAATGCCCAGGAAGAGGGAAAAACATGGTCCCAGAGAGAAGAGAATTCTAGTAAAGAATCTTAAAACTGCTCCCTCCACTTTGAGTCGGTCTGGAGAGCTGGCCTTTAACACCTGATCCACCTGGGATCACTTTAAGGGCTGAGGCCTGTGGAAAAAACCTTGGCTTAATGTCTGGTAACAGAATTCCTCTCAGGGAGGAAACCGGCTTCCCACAGCATAGTACCTTTACCAGCCTTCAGATGGCAGATGTGACTGGAGGCATAGGCTAGCAGGAGACAAGCTTATGAAGGAAAAGGTTAAATAGGGCTGCATCGGCGAAGGGATGGGAGAACAGAGTGGGGCACCAGCAGGAGTACAGAGTCCCCAAAGGACCTCTAAAAGTAGAGGGCTCGGGCTTCCCTGGTGGCGCAGTGGTTGAGAATCCACCTGCCAATGCAGGGGACACGGGTTCGAGCCCTGGTCCCAGAAGATCCCACATGCCGCGGAGCAACTAGGCCCGTGAGCCACAACTACTAAGCCTGCGCGTCTGGAGCCTGTGCTCCGCAACAAGAGGGGCCGCGACAGTGAGAGGCCCGGGCACCGCGATGAAGAGTGGCCCCCACTCGCCGAAACTAGAGAAAGCCCTCGCACAGAAACGAATACCGAACACGGCCAAAAATAAAAAAAAAAAAACAATTAAAAAAAAATATAAACGTAGAGGGCTCTCACAGTCCACTGTTTGCAACTCTGTAATGAAAACGCACTCCTTCTGTCTCCTCAAACTTTATTGGAGTAGGGAGGTTTGGGTAAAAAGTATTACCAAGTAATAGGGCAGAAATCGATAACTCACTGACAACCAGGCAGCCTAGAATCTTTGGCCCGTACCCAAGAGCACAAGACAAAGCTGTCCGAGAGACCAGCACCCACTCTGGCCCGGCCTGCACGTTAGGCCCTGCTGTGCCTAACCGGACCTGCCTGTCCCCGCTGGCTGCCCACCCTCCTCCATGGCGGGGTCCCACCACTTCCCTTACTTGTTGCCGCTGGCTGGCTATGGGTCCTCCTTTGGGATGCGCCTTCTCCTCTCAGGAAGCAGCACGCACTGGACAGACACCTCAGTGCCTCTTCAAAGCCAACACCCCAAACAGGCCAGGATATACCTGACCAGCCCGCCGAGACGCTCACTGCAGCCCAAGGAGCCCGCCAGCTCTTGCTTCCAACACTTTCAACTTTCAACTGGGTGCCTACTAGAGCAGTGTTTCTCAGAATCACCTGGAGAGCTTAAAATTCAGATTGCTGCTAATTTAGTTAGCCTGGGGGAGTCCAAGAAGTTGCCTTTCTAACAATTCCCAGGTGAAACTGATGCTGTTGGGCCCAGGACCGCCTTTGCAGAGCCACCACTGTGTGAGTGAAAACCTGAGTGCTTTGAGTTACTGGAAGGCCCAGCTAGTGCTTCACTCTTGCAAAACTTGTCCTGAGCCCAGGATGGAACTAGACAGGAAAGCACGTCAACAGCCCTCCCCTCTCGTCCAGCCTAAGACGTGGTTCCCCCGAGCGAGGCCCGGCTCTAACATTGCTCTTGAGTTCCTGTTTGGGGGCATCAACAATTAAATGAGACCTTTAAGGCACTTTCAGAGCACACTGTGTGGGATGGACCCCAAGATAGACTTCTACTGAAGTCCAGGCAGCTGCAGATTACAGGTCCTGGGCCTCCCATGAATTTACAAGGCTGGTGATTGACAGAGGCCAGACAGCCTGGTGGGGTGTCCCCGTCTGGAGAAGGCACATTCTGAAGCGCCTCTCTGGGCCTTCCCTGGAGCTGCTGCTTCGCTCTGAAGCAGGCCTCCAGGACTTCATTTATTTACAAAGCAAAAGGAATCTGGAGCTGGTGCACTGGAGGTAGGTGATTCAGCAGTCTGCTCTGCCCTCCCCATTCTAGGGAAGAGATCGCTGGGCTTGGAGTGAGGGAATGCAGGCTCCAGGCCTCCTCAGCACTAAATGGATATGTGACTTCAAGCATCGTCTCAACATCACTGAATAGCTTATTTCTTCTGCCAGGGGGAAAAAAAATATCTGTCCTAATCACAAATGCATAATGATGTTGTAGGACATTATTTAATTTCATTAGTATTATTGTTATTTTTTCTAGGAGAGGATTATTTACCCCAAAGAAGCTTCTTCCTTCTTCTGGGACACTTTCCTGGCCCCTCCCTCCTGTATAAGTTTTGCCAGTGTTTCATCCAACACTTGTTGAGCCCCATCTCCTTGCCAAGCACTGCACCAAATACCAGAGCACAAAAATGAAGCAGACAAGATTCTCAGCCTCAAAGAGCTCTCAGCCTAGTAGGAGTGATAGCAAGTGTCAAATAATCCCATTCCAATGGGATGTGTTGATACCAGGGTGTGCAGAGGGCACTCTGAAGCAGAAGAGAGGCCTAGTATTCCTACCTAATATTTAGTCTTCCATCCTCCTTAGTAACAGAACTCCCAGTTTTTAGTTTGATATGGGGCCACCCAAATATAGTTTCCATCCTCCCAGGTAGCTAGGTGTGATTATGTGACTACGTTCTGGCCAATGAGATATAATTGCAAATGGTATGGGGATAATTCTAAGAAATGTCCTTAGACAACAATTAGCATGTGCCCTTTCTCCTTACCCCTTCCTCCATGCTGTTGCCTGGAATGCAGATGTGATGGCTGGAGCTCCAGCTGCATCTTACACCATGAGGATAGAGATGTCCTTGAAATGATAGAGCAGTGAACTAGAAAGGAGTCTGGGTCCCTGACAGCTTTGTGTACCAGACCTGGGCTGCCTATCTCCAGCATTCATTTGCATGAGAGAAAGTAAATAAACTTCTATCTCATTTTTAAGCCACTATTATTTTGGCTTTTCTGACACATGAAACTGAGCCTAATCCCAACTAATTCAAAGCCAGGTTGTGAGTGGCTTGACGACTTTGGACTTCATTACCTAGGCAATAAGGAGCTACAGACAGTTTATAAGCTGTGGAGTAACTTGAGGGGGAAAGATAAAGAGAGAAGGGAAAAAAAGGACCCAAGATGTAAAGCGACTATGGAAATTTATTTCTGTTGATAGAAGTGAGGAACCTCTGATTTGAAGGGAAGGTAGGTGAGCATGATTTTAGACTTGTGGTCTTTGAGGGGACTGCAGTGATTCAATGTTAAAGAATCCAAAAGGTAACAGGGGTGTAGAAGTGAATCAGAAAAGAGAGGTAAGGACTGGGTCTGTAGGAATTACTTGTATAAAAGTAATAGCTGACATACTACAACATGGATGAATTTTGGGGACATTATGCTAAGCCAGTCACAAAAGGACAAATACTGTATGACTGCACTTCCATGCGGTACCTAGAGTAGTCAGATTCATAGAGACAGAAAGTAGCACGATGGTTGCCAGGGGCTGGGAAGGTGAGAATGGGGAGTCAATGTTTAATGGAGACAGAGCTTCAGTTTTACGAGGTGAAAGGATCTCTGGAGTGGATGGTGGTGAAGTTTGTACAGTATGAATATACTTAGAATATACTTAACATCACTGAACTGTACACTTAAAAATGGCTAGGATTGTCAAAACATATACGTCTGTGTGTGTGTGTGTCTGTATGAATAAATAAATAAAGGAAATATCTATTAATTTTAAAAGTAATAGCCCAACCTCAAGAGTAGATGAGGTTTCCTGGGAAAGAGGGAAAAGTGAGCCAGAAGGGCTCACCTTTGGGAAACAGAAGAAGGAAGCTGGTCTAAAGAAAGAGAGACAGCTGGTCTGAGAGATGGAAGGAGAGGGAGGAAAGGCTTTACGTCACAAAAGGCAAAGAGGGAGAGAATTTGTGACATGATTCAGAAACGTTTGGAAAGTAGCAATACGAGAGAGAGAGAGAGAGAGAGAGAGAGAGAGAGAGAGAGAACAGAGAGAGAGAGAGAGAGAGAGAGAGAGAACAGAGAGAGAGAGAGAGAGAGAGATTGTTCAGCAAAGTCTAACCAAATTGTTTTGGTAACAAAAGAGGCTGTG
Source organism: Tursiops truncatus (assembly GCF_011762595.2). NCBI lineage: Eukaryota > Metazoa > Chordata > Mammalia > Artiodactyla > Delphinidae > Tursiops > Tursiops truncatus. Next base: position 66,530,751 of record NC_047047.1, on the reverse strand, counting down.
AGTTAACATTGCATGCGAGACTGAAACTGCAGGTGGTGATCATCTAAATTGGATTTTTCAAAGCTGGTCAAAGAAAATGTCATGTACAGACAGACTGGGCCTGCGTGAAGAGCAACCCAGGCACCCACTCCATTGTAATTCTTTTCAAAGTAAAAGGGCTGCCTGCATGAAGTGCAATGGAGAGTCCATCCAATCAGAAGTCAGTTTCTGAGCTATGGTAGGAACCCAGAAATGCAGGGGAAATGTGGCAGCAGCTCACTGGGGGAAATGCCCAGGAAGAGGGGAAAACATGGTCCCAGAGAGAAGAGAATTCTAGTAAAGAATCTTCACTGTCTTAAAACTGCTCCCTCCACTTTGAGTCGGTCTGGAGAGGTGGCCTTTAACACCTGATCCATCTGGGATCACTTTAAGAGCTGAGGCCTGTGGAAAAAACCTTGGCTTAATGTCTGGTAACAGAATTCCTCTCAGGGAGGAAACCGTCTTCCCACAGGTTAGTACCTTTACCAGCCTTCAGATGGCAGATGTGACTGGAGGCATAGGCTAGCAGGAGACAAGCTTATGAAGGAAAAGGTTAAATAGGGCTGCATCGGCGAAGGGATGGGAGAACAGAGTGGGGCACCAGCAGGAGTACAGAGTCCCCAAAGGACCTCTAAACTTAGAGGGCTCAGGCTTCCCTGGTGGCGCAGTGGTTGAGAATCCACCTGCCAATGCAGGGGACACGGGTTCGAGCCCTGGTCCCAGAAGATCCCACATGCCATAGAGCAACTAGGCCCGTAAGCCACAACTACTGAGCCTGCGCATCGGGAGCCTGTGCTCCGCAATGAGACGCCGCGACAGTGAGAGGCCCGGGCACCGCGACGAAGAGTGGACCCTGCTCGCCGCAGCTAGGGAAAGCCCTCGCACAGAAACGAAGACAAAACACAGCCAAAAATAAATTAAAAAATTAAAAAAAATGTAAAAGTAGAGGGCTCTCACAGTCAACTGTTTGCAACTCTGTAATGAAAACGCACTCCTTCTGTCTCCTCAAACTTTATTGGAGTAGGGAGGTTTGGGTAAAAAGTATTACCAAGTAATAGGGCAGAAATCGATAACACACTGACAACCAGGCAGCCTAGAATCTTTGGCCCGTACCCAAGAGCACAAGAGAAAGCTGTCCGAGAGACCAGCACCCACTCTGGCCCGGCCTGCACGTTAGGCCCTGCTGTGCCTAACCGGACCTGCCTGTCCCCGCTGGCTGCCCACCCTCCTCCATGGCGGGGTCCCACCACTTCCCTTACTTGTTGCCGCTGGCTGGCCATGGGTCCTCCTATGGGATGCGCCTTCTCCTTTCGGGAAGCAGCACGCACTGGACAGACACCTCAGTGCCTCTTCAAAGCCAACACCCCAAACAGGCCAGGATATACCTGACCAGCCTGCCGAGACGCTCACTGCAGCCCAAGGAGCCCACCAGCTCTTGCTTCCAACACTTTCAACTTTCAACTGGGTGCCTACTAGAGCAGTGTTTCTCAGAATCACCTGGAGAGCTTAAAATTCAGATTGCTGCTAATTTAGTTAGCCTGGGGGAGTCCAAGAAGTTGCCTTTCTAACAATTCCCAGGTGAAACAGATGCTGTTGGGCCCAGGACCGCCTTTGCAGAGCCACCACTGTGTGAGTGAAAACCTGAGTGCTTTGAGTTACTGGAAGGCCCAGCTAGTGCTTCACTCTTGCAAAACTTGTCCTGAGCCCAGGATGGAACTAGACAGGAAAGCACGTCAACAGCCCTCCCCTCTCGTCCAGCCTAAGACGTGGTTCCCCCGAGCGAGGCCCGGCTCTAACATTGCTCTTGAGTTCCTGTTTGGGGGCAATCAACAATTAAATGGGACCTTTAAGGCACTTTCAGAGTACACTGTGTGGGATGGACCCCAAGATAGACTTCTACTGAAGTCCAGCCAGCTGCAGATTACAGGTCCTGGGCCTCCCATGAATTTACAAGGTTGGTGATTGACAGAGGCCAGACAGCCTGCTGGGGTGTCCCCGTCTGGAGAAGGCACATTCTGAAGCGCCTCTCTGGGCCTTCCCTGGAGCTGCTGCTTCGCTCTGAAGCAGGCCTCCAGGACTTCATTTATTTACAAAGCAAAAGGAATCTGGAGCTGGTGCACTGGAGGTAGGTGATTCAGCAGTCTGCTCTGGCCTCCCCATTCTAGGGAAGAGACCACTGGGCTTGCAGTGAAGGAATGCAGGCTCCAGGCCTCCTCAGCACTAAATGGATATGTGACTTCAAGCATCGTCTCAACATCACTGAATAGCTTATTTCTTCTGTCAGGGGGAAAAAAAATATCTGTCCTAATCACAAATGCATAATGATGTTCTAGGACATTATTTAATTTCATTAGTATTATTGTTATTTTTTCTAGGAGAGGATTATTTACCCCAAAGAAGCTTCTTCCTTGTTCTGGGACACTTTCCTGGCCCCTCCCTCCTGTATAAGTTTTGCCAGTGTTTCATCAAACACTTGTTGAGCCCCATCTCCTTGCCAAGCACTGCACCAAATACCAGAGCACAAAAATGAAGCAGACAAGATTCTCAGCCTCAAAGAGCTCTCAGCCTAGTAGGAGCGACAGCAAGTGTCAAATAATCCCATTCCAATGGGATGTGTTGATACCAGGGTGTGCAGAGGGCACTCTGAAGCAGAAGAGAGGCCTAGTATTCCTACCTAATATTTAGTCTTCCATCTTCCTTAGTAACAGAACTCCCAGTTTTTAGTTTGATATGGGGCCACCCAAATATAGTTTCCATCCTCCCAGGTAGCTAGGTGTGATTATGTGACTAAGTTCTGGCCAATGAGATATAATTGCAAATGGTATGAGGATAATTCTAACAAATGTCCTTAGACAACAATTAGCATGTGCCCTTTCTCCTTACCCCTTCCTCCATGCTGTTGCCTGGAATGCAGATGTGATGGCTGGAGCTCCAGCTGCATCTTACACCATGAGGATAGAGATGTCCTTGAAATGATAGAGCAGTGAACTAGAAAGGAGTCTGGGTCCCTGACAGCTTTGTGTACCGGACCAGGGTTGCCTATCTCCAGCATTCATTTGCATGAGAGAAAGTAAATAAACTTCTATCTCATTTTTAAGCCACTATTATTTTGGCTTTTCTGACACATGAAACTGAGCCTAATCCCAACTAATTCAAAGCCAGGTTGTGAGTGGCTTGACGACTTTGGACTTCATTACCTAGGCAATAAGGAGCTACAGACAGTTTATAAGCTGTGGAGTAACTTGAGGGGGAAAGATAAAAGGAGAAGGGAAAAAAAAGGACCCAAGATGTAAAGAGACTGTGAAATTTATTTCTATTGCTAGAAATGAGGACCCTCTGATTTGAAGGGAAGGTAGGTGAGCATGATTTTAGACTTGTGGTCTCTGAGGGGACTGCAGTGATTCAATGTTAAAGAATCCAAAAGGTAACTGGGGGTGTAGAAGTGAATCATAAAAGATAGGTAAGGACTGGATCTGTAGGAATTACTTGTATAAAAGTAATAGCTGACATACTACAACATGGATGAACTTTGAGGACATTATGCTGAGATAAGCCAGTCACAAAAGGACAAATACTCTATGATTGCACTTCTATGCGGTACCTAGAGTAGTCAGATTCATAGAGACAGAAAGTAGCACGATGGTTGCCAGGGGCTGGGAAGGTGAGAATAGGGAGTCAATGTTTAATGGAGACAGAGCTTCAGTTTTACGAGGTGAAAGGATCTCTGGAGTGGATGGTGGTGAAGTTTTACAGTATGAATATACTTAGAATATACTTAACACCACTGAACTGTACACTTAAAAATGGCTAGGATTGTAAAAACATATACATGTGTGTGTGTGTGTGTGTGTGTGTGTGTGTGTGTATGAATAAATAAATAAAGGAAATATCTATTAACTTTTAAAAGTAATAGCCCAACCTCAAGAGTAGATGAGGTTTCCTGGGAATGAGGGAAAAGTGAGCCAGAAGGGCTCACCTTTGGAAACAGAAGAAGGAAGCTGGTCTAAAGAAAGAGACACAGTTGGTCTGAGAGATGGAAGGAGAGGGAGGAAAGGCTTTACGTCACAAAAGGCAAAGAGGGAGAGAATTTGTGACATGATTCAGAAACGTTTGGAAAGTAGCAATGCCAGAGAGAGAGAGAGATTGTTCAGCAAAGTCTAACCAAATTGTTTTGGTAACAAAAGAGGCTGTGAGTTAGCATTGCATGCGAGACTGAAACTGCAGGTGGTGATCATCTAAATTGGCTTTTTCAAAGCTGGTCAAAGAAAATGTCATGTACAGACAGACTGGGCCTGCGTGAAGAGCAACCCAGGCACCCATTCCACTGTAATTCTTTTCAAAGTAAAAGGGCTGCCTGCATGAAGTGCAATGGAGAGTCCATCCAATCAGAAGTCAGTTTCTGAGCTATGGTAGGAACCCAGAAATGCAGGGGAAATGTGGCAGCAGCTCACTGGGGGAAATGCCCAGGAAGAGGGACAAACATGGTCCCAGAGAGAAGACAATTCTAGTAAAGAATCTTAAAACTGCTCCCTCCACTTTGAGTCGGTCTGGAGAGGTGGCCTTTAACACCTGATCCATCTGGGATCACTTTAAGAGCTGAGGCCTGTGGAAAAAACCTTGGCTTAATGTCTGGTAACAGAATTCCTCTCAGGGAGGAAACCGTCTTCCCACAGGTTAGTACCTTTACCAGCCTTCAGATGGCAGGTGTGACTGGAGGCATAGGCTAGCAGGAGACAAGCTTATGAAGGAAAAGGTTAAATAGGGCTGCATCGGCGAAGGGATGGGAGAACAGAGTGGGGCACCAGCAGGAGTACAGAATCCCCAAAGGACTTCTAAAAGTAGAGGGCTCGGGCTTTCCTTGTGGTGCAGTGGTTGAGATCCACCTGCCAATGCAGGGGACACGGGTTCGAGCCCTGGTCCCAGAAGATCCCACATGCCGCGGAGCCACTAGGCCCGTGAGCCACAACTACTGAGCCTGTGCGTCTGGAGCCTGTGCTCCGCAACAAGAGAGGCCGCGACACTGAGAGGCCCGCGCACCGCGACCAAGAGTGGCCCCCGCTTCCCGCAGCTAGAGAAAGCCCTCGCATAGAAACGAAGACCGAACGCAGCCATAAATAAATAAATAAATTTTAAAAAATGTAAAAGTAGAGGGCTCTCACCGTTCACTGTTTGCAACTCTGTAATGAAAACGCACTCCTGTCTCCTCAAACTTTATTGGAGTAGGGAGGTTTGGGTGAAAAGTAAGGAACAAAGGATCAATTCCCTGTTGGCACAAACACCAGGGTAGCAATAAAGGGAAAGGCCCAAGGTCAGAGCAGAGAACAAGAACTCGCTGGAGACAGGAAGCTGGAACCAGAGGTGACCTTGAGAATGAGAGCAGGAAGCCCCCAGGCAGCGACCGTCTGGGGTAGATTACCGTGAAGGTCTGGCTTCGTGAAGAGCCGTGCTGGGGCTTGCGGCTGTCGGAATAGCCAATCAATCTTTTTAGCAATATACCACTTGTATCCTTAATCCGGCTCCGTCCTGTCTCCTTCAATCCAACATAACAAGTTGCAAAGAGGAGGGGGTGGCTCATAATGTCACATGAAACTGAGAGATCAAAGAGAAGGAGAACTAAGGAAAGGTCATCAGATTTGATGACAGTGGAAAGGAATTTTCCAGCAGGAGTAAGGTCAGGGGTGCTACATGCAACGATGTGGATTGCGCACTGCACAAAGGCAGCCCATCTGCAAGGCGTCCTCCCTTCCTGGTCCTCACAGAGTGGATATTCATGACAAGTTTCCAGCCAAAGGGAGAAAACTATCTTGAGGAATGGGTCCCTTTTCTTAATTGGCACAATGTGATGGGCCAGCAGCAGCCTTGGTGGAGACAGAAGGCAGACGGCACGAAGGTTATAAACAAATCACTAGTGAAGAAATGGAAGCCATGCGTTTGGAGCTCCTACATGGGTATATATACTATTTATCTACAGCTGCCTAACAAATGACTCCAAAATTTAGCAGCTTAAAACAACAAACATTTATTATTTCACAGTTCCGTAAGTCAGGAATCCAGGAGCAGTTCAGCTGATTCTGGCTCAGCGTATCTCATAAACCTGCAGTAAAGCTGTCGGCTGGGGCTGCAGTGATTTCAACGCAACTGGGGCTGAAGGATCCACTTCAGAGCTTTCTCATGGGGAAGCTGGCCGACTTCCGTTCCTCCCAGTGGTTGGGCTGAGGGGCTCAGTTCCTCACCACACCGCGTGGGCGTTTCCATAGAGTTGCCCACAACATGGCAGTTTGCTTCCCCCAATGTGAATGATGCAAGAGAGAGAGATAATGGAGAGAAGGGATGGGGTGAAAGAGAGGGAGGGGAGGAGAGAGGACAGGAAGATAGGAGAAAGGGAGAGGAGAGGGAAGCATGGATACATTTCCAGGGGAAAACAAGATGGGAGTAGGGGAGGGGAGGAGAGGGGAGGGAGGACAGGAGAGGAAAAGAAAAATGCGGATACATTTCCAATACAGAAACCATAGTCATTTTATAACCTAATCTCACAAGTGACATCCCGTCCTTTTTGCTCTATTCTGTTCTTAGGTCAGTAAGTCCAGCCCTCATTCAAAGGGAGAGGAGTACCCTAGAGTGTGAATACTGGGAGATGGGGATCATTGGAGCCATCTTAGGGGCTGCCTGTCAGGATATCAAGTTTCAACCACTCTTCCAGTGAGGTCATTACTGGAGAGAGAAAGCAAAATCTTTCTCTCATCCTGGGGGTGAGATCGTTTAAGAGACAAACAGAATTTGGGAAAAGTTCTAAGCTCACTTTCAGCAGAAACCAGAGTGTGCCCCAGTTAGTGACCCAGCGCCTGAGTTGAGCCTGATTGCAGAAATCATTGCCACTGGCTGCCCCTCAGCAGGGACCTGGTCATTTGCTTTACAGGGATTTAAGCTTTGGTGCCCAAGCAAGTTGACTGCATCTACCTCATGAAGAAAGTTCATGAATGCCAACAAAGGTTTCTAATTTGGAGGAGCAGCCCAAGCAAACATCTAAAGAGGCATTCAAGGAAAACAAAGCACCTCACAGGCTGGCTTTGATTCTGTTTTCTGAGTAGGCAGACCTGTTATGGAGAAGTATGGAGGGAAGAAAAGGCTCACCAGATCAGCCAGTAACAGGCAGCACCTGTTTCCCACACCTCCACTATCCAGGGCTGGTCAGGCCCCCTAGAAGGCTGGGCTTGAGACTGTCAACTATACCCTAGAATAAAAGTCCTGTGTGGAGGGACTTCCCTGGTGGCGCAGTGGTTGAGAGTCCGCCTGCCGATCCAGGGGACACGGGTTCGTGCCCCAGTCCAGGAAGATCCCACATGCCGCGGAGCGGCTGGGCCCGTGAGCCATGGCCGCTGGGCCTGCGCATCCGGAGCCTGTGCTCCGCAACGGGAGAGGCCACAACAGCGAGAGGCCCGCGTACCGCAAAAAAAAACAAAACAAAACAAAAAAAAAGTGGGTGGTGGCCCAATTCCTGGAAATCCCCACCCCTTCCTGAATTAGCTGGAATACTCCTCCCACTCATCAGCCTATGAAATTACCCACCCCTATAAAAACTGACAACCCCATACCCTGGTGCCTTTCGCACCTTCTGAGATGGCCTGCACCTTGTCTGTGGAGTGTGTTTCTCTCCAAATAAATCCACTTCTTACCTATCACTTTGTCTCTCACTGAATTCTTTCTGCGATGAGACATCAAGAATCTGAGCTTCATTAAGTCCTGAAACCAGGCATGTGATCTCAGTTGGAAGACCGTGGATTTTGGCCAGGTTCGAGTCCTGGCCACGTGGATTCAAATCCCAATCTGAGTTTTGGCCAGGTTCGAGTCCTGGCCATGTGGGTTTGAGTCGCAGTCTGAAGTGCAAGGTTTCAGTACCATTAGATGACAGCCAACTCTTCCGGATTCTTTTAAAGGCACCTGTAATTTCTGAACCACTCTGGAGTTGATTCAATTCATAAATATTTATTGAGGGCCTGTTATAATGATGGGTCGGCTCCAGGCCATCGGCTGCCTCAGACGAAGTGGGCGAGGCACTAGGAGGTGGGCCAAGCTGGTGGGCATGGTGGCAGGAAGTTGTTGTGTCAGAGGTTACAGTTCAGGGTCAGTTCATTGGGCAAGGAGACGTGCAGTAACCATGAACCCAAACTTCAAAGTCAAGGGCAGAGACTGACAGGAGATCAAAGGCAAGACACACATAATACTGAATCTGTGTAAGAGAGCCAAGGCTAATGCTCAGCAGTTCCAAGTGAACAGGGAAAGCATGCATATCCCTGGCCAGAGAGTAGAGGCCAGGAGCCAGCATCCTTTCCTGAAAACAGGGCTCGCTCCTGACATGTTCAGCACCCTCTCCCCAGTATCTGGCATAGTGATCAATTCAGGTGCTCAGGCCAGGCAGGAGAACACAGAGGTGTGGTCATCTCTGTAGATACCCATAGGTCAGGGTTTGGGGTCTAAGGTGGGCATCAGAAAACAATCAGGGAAAAGCGTCCAGACCCAGAGGCTAGGAAAGGTGGCTCAGGATCCAGAATAGGTGAGTGGGGTCACCTAACAGCCCAACCAAGGTATGAATGCTGATTCCAGGGAATTCTCAGGATTAATTGTATAATTAATTCCAGGATCAAATATTTTAAGCAGCCTTCTGCTTCTGCTGGACTGAGGACTGAAGCCATGTCTGTCTTTTCATGTCTTTTCAGAGCCTGGCATGAAATACATGCTCAGTAAGTGTGTGGAGGGAGCAACTGCTCCCAGAGAAAAGTGGGGATCTGCAGAGGGTGGGGCCCAGGTCCAGGGCCCAGAGAGTCCTCACAGGTCAGTGCAGAGGTAGAAAGGTTTTTCTTCCAGGTTATAAGGAATCAGGTGAAGCCAACAGAGCCCAGATTTCAGACTGAGAGCAAGCAATAAGATGCCAACCTTCTATTTCATGTTCCTCACCCTGTCACCCTCCTGGGTCTCCTTCAGAATAGAGCAGAGGACTCCAATGACAGCAGCCATTCACCTTTCCCAGGGCCCACTCTCCAAATGTTGGATCTGTGTAGGTGGAAGCCAAGCTAACAACTTCAACATGAGACTGTGAAATATTCCCTATACCCATAACTAAGTGGGTGGCCTTGAGCAAGTCATTTAACCTGTCTCTATTGTAGCCACAAACTCTTTCCTTATCCATACTAAGAAGCTTTTTAATTTGATGTAGTCCCACTTGTTTATTTTTGCTTTTGTTCCCTTTGCTTTTGGTGTCAAATTCAAAAAATCACTGCCAAGACCAATGTCAAAGAGCTTCATCTCTCTGAGTTTTTTTCCAAGAGTTGTACAGTTTTAGTTATTACATTCAAGTCTTTCATCCATTTTGAGTTGACTTTTATGTATGGTGTAAGATGGGGGTCCAATTTCATTCTTTTGCATGTGGCTGTCCATGTTTCCCCATTTATTTAAGAGACTATCCTTTCCCCATTGTATATTCTTGGCTCCTTTGTTGAAAATTAACTGACCATACATACACGGTTTTACTTCTAGGTTCTCTATACTGTTCCACTGTTCTATGTATCTGTTTTTATGCCAGTACCACACTGTTTCGATTACTATTGCTTTGTAATATAGCTTGAAATCCAGAAATGTGATGCTTCCAGCTTTGCTTTGCTTTTCTCAAAACTGCTTTGACTATTTGGGGTCTTTTGTGTTTCCACAGATTTTAGGATTATTTTTTCTGTTTATGTGAAAGGTGCATTGGAATTTTTATAGAGATTGCATTGAATCTGTAGATTGATTTGGGTAGTATGGACATTTTAACACTATTAATTCTTTCAATCCATGAGCACAGAATATCTAAAGGAAACCATCACAAAATAAAAAGGCAACCTATGGAATGGGAGAAAATATTTGCAAACCACATATCTGATAAGGGATTAATATCCAAAATACATAAGGAGCACATATAACTCAGCAAAAAATCAAATAATCCAATTAAAAATGGGCAAAGGATCTGATTAGACATTTTCCCGAAGAAGACATATAAATGGTCAACAGGTATATGAAAGAGTGCTCAACATCACTAATTATCAGGAAAATGCAAATCAAAAAACCACAATCACTTCACACCTGTTAGGATGGCTGTTATCAAAAAGACAATAAATGCTGGCTAGGATGTGGAGAAAAGGAAACACTTGTACACTGTTGGTGGGAATATGAACTGGTACAGTCACTATGGAAAACAGTATGAATATTCCTCAAGAAATTAAAAATAGAGCTACCATATGAACCAGCAATCCCACTTCTGAGTATATACCCCAGGGAAATGAAACTGTTACCTCCAAGAGATAGCTGTACTTCCATGTTCATGCCAGCAATATTCACAATAGTCAAGGTATTGAAACAACATAAATGTCCACTGAGGCATGAATGGATCAAGAAAATGTGGTAAAAAAAATACAATGGGATATTATTCAGCCTTAAAAAAGAAGTAAATCCTATCACTTGCAACAACATGGATGAAACTAGAGGGAATTATGGTAAGTGAAATAAGCCAGAAAGAGAAAGACAAATACTGCATGGTATCACTTATTTGTAGAATCTTAGAAAAAAAAAAACCCACTTTTTAAAAAGGTCAAACTCATAGGAACAGAGAGTAGGAACGTGGTTGCTAGGAGCTGACAGTGGGAGAAATAGGTAGAAGTTGGTAAAATTCTACAAACTTTTAGTTACAAGATGAATACAGCCTGAGGATCTACTGTATAACATGGTGACTATAGTTGATAACACTATACTTGTATAACTGAAATTTGCTAAGAGAGTAGAACTTAAATGTTCTCAAACACACACCAAAAAAGGTGAATATGTGAGGTGATGGATGTGTTAATTAACTTGATGGGGGGAATCCTTTCACAATGCATAAGTGTTTCAAATCATCTCGTAATTCATGTCTTACCATTTTATAAATTATACCTCAATAAATCTGAAAAACAAAACAAAAAACTATTTCCTCATCTGTAAAATTAAGGCGTTTGACTAGAAGGAAGACTCTACGGTTCCCTTTCTTTTCTGATATTCTGTGACTCGATTTTTCTGGCTTTGAAGAGGATATGGATTAGGATTGACCTACCATGAAAATACGTGGTGGCTCATCAGCTTCTAATGGGAACTGGAGTGGGTCTAGAGGAGAGGCATGGACATACCCTCTGCGTTCCGTTTCCATGGAGTTTGGTTCTGGAATGCCGTGTCTGTTAGGAAGGTGAAGCATATTTCCTGTAGGCAGTTTCTTATGCTTCCTAAGCTCTCTGGGGAAGATGCAGCATGACAAAGCTGAAAGCTTGTAGCCTTAAAAAGGAAGAGACCTGGATGCTGGTTCTGAACCAGGCGTGTGAGTCAGCAATTCACTCATCCTCTTTGGGTCTCCATTTGCTCATCTCTAACGGACAGAATGCCCACCCTGCCAGCCATACAAGACTGTTGAGAAAGGCCTCCCCAAAACATTAAGTGCTAAACAGATGTGTCATATTGTTAGCAGAATCCTGTCAAATGGCCGGTAGGACACTAGCGAATGTGTGGGGCAAACAGTCCATAGTTTGAAGGCACAAAGGAGTCCTTAAAGATTTGTACATTCTGGAAAATTAAGATGAAAGCTGGACTTTGTGAGTCTGTCTGGTAGGAGGCAATGTGGCATAGCTGTCGATTCAGTAGAACTGGAGGATCATAATTCCAGCGTTGCCATTTACTAGCTGGGTGACTGCGTGCACACCACTTCACCTTTCTTTCTTTCTTTTTTTTTTTTTTTTTTTTAGTATTTATTTATTTAGGCTCCACCAGGTCTTAGTTGCAGCACGTGGGATCTTTAGTTGTGGCATGCGAACTCTTAGTTGCAGCGTGCATGTGGGATCTAATTCCCTGACCAGGGAATCGAACCTGGGCCCCCTGCATTGGGAGCGCAGAGTCTTAGCCACTAGACCACCAGGGAAGTCCCCACTTCACCTTTCTTGAGTCTCAGTTTTCTTATCTATAAAATGGATATAATCTTTGGCCCTGCCTATTTCCCAAAGTCATCACTGGGTCAAATAAAATCATTGTTTCTAAAAATGTGGTCCACTATAAAGCCCGTCACACACTGGGCATCAGTCCTCCTGGGAGTGTCCGGCACTTAGCAGGGACTCCTAGTAATTAACCCGGCTGAGCCAGTGAGGCACATGCAGCCTATAGCACCAGCTCCAGCATCAGAGTAGGTGAAAGAGACAGACACTACATGAGACGATTTGTGGGCCACTACAAGTCTCCATCTGCCTCCAAAACTCTCCCCTCCTCCCTAGCCTAGAACCCTTCCCATTAGGATCACTCCCACGGAGCACGTTCAGTTGAGAGAGAGCTCAGAGCCCAGGGGTATCCAGGCAAAGGGCAAGTAGGGACTAGAATCCACCCTCAATTCCACCTGGCAGGGCCTGTGCCTGCCCACAGGGAGGGGCGCTTTCCTCTAATTCTCACGGGCGGCCTGCCATATGGACCAGCACATCCCTCACCTGGAAGTTAGGAAACAAGTGATCAGGGTTTAAATGAACAAAATGTTCCCTGAAATGTGAGAGTCACTCTTCTACTGCCTCCCATCAGTAAACAGAACTCTGGAGAAATAAAATGCCAACCAGTAAATTCCGTGTGTGTGTGTGTGTGTGTGTGTGTGTGTGTGTGTAAACCTTAGTCCTCAAGGGTGTGGCAGGAGAGGGTAGCATGATGGGACCCACCCAGGAAGCCCAGTGTAGGCCCTGGGAGCTGCGAGACGCGGGCCAATGCTGGATGAGCTGCAGAGCACCATGGCACCCATCTGGGTTCCAGGGGAAGAGTTAATGGAGGGTACTTTGACCAACACAAACTTGGCTGGCCTCAGAGCCTCATGCAAGATCGGTCCTTCCAGCTTAGGCTGTAGGGTACCTACAGTGTGTGATATCACGTGAGGGGTCTCACCCCTCTGACCGCTCGGATGAGCCCTTAGCCTTCCACCAAAGTGCTTACTAGAGCACTTCCACCCCCTCTTCATTTTGGCAACACGGTCAGACCCTGAGCACTGCTAGGTGGCTTCAAGTCAACAAGAGTAAGCAGTCGAGGCCACTCCGAGCTCAACTCATCCACATGGACTCTGGTGACTCCCGTGCCCCTCTCTTCTCTCCAGATGAGACACCTTATTGCCTGAGCCTTGCAAATCCTCCAGGGAGTTCTGGGAACCGGACTCTGCGCAAGACAGTAAACAGAGACCGTGGGTCGTGCCGTCATGGGAAGGGAAGGTTTTCCTTCAGGGAGCGCAGCATAATAGCCCAGGACGTAGCTCCCTATCAACCGTGGCAGTGCAGCCGCGCAGCCACGGGCATGCTCACCTCACAACAAGAGGGGGGTCTGGAGCCAGGCGTCTCCACCAGCTTTCTAGAAAAACAGAAGGGCCACAGAAAAGGGCTTTCCTTCCGGTGGAATGAAGGCTCTAACCTAACCCTTCCCCTTGGAGTCCATCCCCTCACTTTGGAGTCTGAGAAACTCATCTGTGGAGAGAAGGAAAAGGAAGAAGACGCCTCTAGGGCAAATCGCACATCCTCCCCTGAACCTCTGGTTTTGAGGAATGGGGAACAAAGGGCTACTTATTATCAAAGGCCTTGCTGGTGTGGATGACGGCCTAGACATAAACCCTTCAAGGCGTTTTCAAAGGTTCCTTCAGTTTTGATGCAAAACTAATCTGAAGGCCAAAGAGTCACCTTTTTTCAAGAATGGATATTATGTTAATACAATAATGCAGCTGATTCTTCTTGCCCTCATTTACAGCCCATTCACATTTCTCATACTGTTGTCCGTGTCTTTCATATGTTTGAACATCCACAGAGCATTAGGAAAAGCACTCAGCCATGCCCTCCCAGTCATCTCAGTGAGTGATGTGTTCTCTGTCTTTTTCACCAGGATTCCCCTTGGGGCTCTCATAACAGATCACTATGAAGCAGGTCACCCCTCACATCTGCAAGGCCCAGCACAAGAGTACAGATAGAGCCCCATTTATGTGGGGTCTAATATTTAAAGGTTATAGATCAAGCTAACAAATAAAGAAAATGTTATACCATCCTATCCTAATAAATACATATTCCCAATGACTTAGAAGGCCAGTTTCAAATTTAGAGCTCTCACCCTCCTCAGAATTCTGCTGCACAGGGAGAGCCTGCCCCAATGCTTGGGCCTGGGCTCATGGACTTTTCTTCCCATCCGCCACCGCCTGCCCATATCCCAGCCCATATCCCCGAGCTCCCACTATACACCCCACTAAGAGCCTCCCGTTTGCCACCCTTTGTACAGACTGGCCCTACTGGCTGTGACCTCTGCCTTTCGTAGGATGAACCTGGAAAAGAGGCCTGAAGAAGGCTGGAAACAGGCTTGGGATCATTCAGGCAGGGAATTCAAGGTACCATAGAGAGTCTCTAGGTACACAGAGAATATTCTAGAATTCTCTAGGTACCCAGAGAATGTTCTAGAGGAGGTACGTGGGCTCCAGGTAGTCACATCTCCTTGGCCCTGCAGACTCCTTACCCATAGAGAGAGGCATAGCTGAAGGAGGTTCATAGTGGGGGTCCTGTAAAGCCCAGGGTCCAGAGTAAGAGAGGGCATCTAAGGGCATTATTATTAGGTAGAATCTGAATCCAGGAACTCAGTGCTCACCCAGATCATTCCCCATGACTTTGGGCAATCCACTTCAACTCTCTGGGCAAACTTCTTCATTTATAAAATGTGGGGTTTGAGCCAAGAAATTTTAAGTGCCTTTATGGAACTGAAATCCAACGCTTCCACTCCAAATCAAATCCCAATAACACACATGGAGCACCTGCCACGGGCCAGGCACCATGATGAGTGCTTCTGCATGCACGGTCTTATTTAATCCATGATTCCCTCGCTGCACACTCACTTCCCAGCCAGACAAGTTTATGGAGCTGTGCTCAGGCTGGACATCCCAAAGACATCCAGGGATGGACACTAAAGATGCTACAATGCTAAGAGCATCCAGGAGCGAACATCCGTTATCCAAACAAACCCACAGTCCACCTACAGCGGCAACCGTGGGGGGCTGGCAGGGAGGTGGGCACTATGAAACAGACCCGGGGGGAATGGGTGCCTCCTGCCTAGCCTTTGGGTGAGGAGGGAGCTGTTTAGGGCTGCAGTGCACACACTATTTCATACCCACAAAAAGCAATAAAGCTCCAGGGTCATTCTCTTTGCTCTTAAAGGGACAGGTCTGGGCCAGGCAAAGAGAACAGTAGTGGGAGAAGGGAAGCTAAAATCGAAGGAGGCATTAAGGTCAATTCCATGATTCTTGTGCTAAGACTTGAGGCGGGTCTGCGGGTTTTTGGGAACACGGCTTCCCATCCTTTTTCTGTTTCCCTAAGATTCTCTAGAGCTTCACAGCCCCCAGTTGGTGAAAACATCTCTCCTAAAGGCCCCCGTTCTTGAGGTCAAGTTGACTCATGTACCTCTTTGCCTTGGTTAGCTGGCCCTCCTCAGGTCACAACTTACTATTTGACCTTGAGGGAGTATCTTCATTCTCTAGGCCTCAGTGCTCTTAACTGTAAAGTGAGCCTTCTGAGGTCTACAAGAGATAACACCTGTTACGTGCCTGGCACAGGATAAGCAGTCAGCAATTGCTAGATATGAGTATCATTGTGCTTTCCAGTGGGAGAGCAAGAAAAAGGGAGAAGCCAATTTGGAGCTAGATCAGCCCTGCTGTCCTCCCTAAAGGACAATGTGCCCCTTCTTCCCTGAGGACATCGGTCTTTGACCTGTCACAGTCAGGTACAGGACAGCCTGTAGTCACACTGCAGAGTTGATCAGCCAACCACACCGCACCCCCGGGCCTCATCAAATATTGATGGAGTGTATAATGTCTTCCGAACACAATACACCACTTCTCAAACATGAGCCTGACCTTCTCTGACCCCAGAGGAGGTGAGGGCTTCCATATCCCTTAAGTGGTTGCACATCTAGTAAATCTTGCTCTGGTCAGGGGCAAACATCACAGGGCGTGCCATCCTTTTCATGGCAGGATGAAAGCTCCCACTGCCTGCTTTTAGGTTTCTTCTTCTAAGCCAGCTCCTCAAGAAGGGAAAGGATGGAGATGGAAACAAATGTTGGAAGCACATCTTCTGTGCCAAGCGTTGGACAGAGGGCTGTGCATGCATGATCCGATTTAATCCCAACAGGAACCCAATAACACGGGTGGTACTGGCTAGAGTTTATGGATGAGGGCACTGAGACACAAGGCAATTCATTAGGTAACTCAAGCAAGATCACAACATTTGTCCAGGGTGGAGTTGATATGTAGACCTATGTCTAAAATCAGCGTGCTTCTGCTGACAGTACACAGGAAATGAGAACTGAGAAAGATGGAAAAGCCCCACCACCCAGATAGATCTATTCCTGGGACCACTGCCTGAGCTCAGGCACATTTACCTGTGCTGACTTTCTCAAAGGCTAATCACAGAATGAAGCAAAGTCAAAACTGTAGTTCTACAACCTAGTGCTCACCAGTGGGGAGAAGGAAGTGGGGAGGCACATCACAGGGGTGGAAGAGTAAGAGGTACAAACTATTAGGTATAAAATAAACTGCAGGGAATTCCCTGGCGGTCCAGTGGTTAAGACTCTGTGTTTCCACTGCAGGGGGCACGGGTTCAATCCCTGGTTGGGGAACTGAGATCCCACATGCTGTGCGGTGTGGCCAAAAATAAATAAATAAAATAAACTACAAGGATATATTGTACAACATGGGGAATATAGCCAATATCTTATGATAACTATAACCTTTAAAAATTGTGAATCACTGGACTTCCCTGGTGACGCAGTGGTTAAGAATCCGCCTGCCAATGCAGGGGACACGGGCTCGAGCCCTGGTCCCATAAGATCCCACATGCCGCGGAGCAACTAAGCCCGTGTACCACAACTACTGAGCCCGTGTGCCACAACTACTGAAGCCCACGCTTAGAGCCAGTGCTCCGCAACAAGAGAAGCCACCGCAACGAGAAGCCCGCGCACCGCAAGAAAGAGTAGCCCCCCTTCACCGCAACTAGAGAAAGCCCGTGCACAGCAATGAAGACCCAAAGCAGCCAAAAATAAATTTAAAAAAAAAATAAATTTTTTTTAAAAAGGAAAAGTACGTTCCTTTAAAAACAAAATTGTGACTTACTATATTGCACACCTGTAACTTATGTAATATTGCGCAGCAACTATACTTCAATTAAAAAAATAAACAAACAATTCTAAGTTCTATGGGCCACTGCCAAGCAAATCCCGACCAGCTCACATCTCCTGACCCTCTGAACCAAACCTTGTTTTCAGATTCTTTGTAAATAAAGTTGCATCTATTCCTTCAGAATCCCCAATAATAATAGATATTTATCGAATGTCCCTGTGACGGGGCCCTGCACTACGTCGGGCAGGATGGGACAAAGGTGTGGCACATCCATTTCTTAGCATAGCTTAAATCAGTATTTGCCCTCAAGTTATTTGTAATCTACTTATAAGTCACAAGGGTCATCCTAATAATCAATGGTATTTATAAAATGCATGAGAATTCAGAAATCAACTTCATATTAGGGCACCACCAAAGGAAGACCATATGTCTCCTGGGATCTTCATGACAACCCGGTGAGGTCAGTAGGGACTATTTTGAGAAAACTTGGTCGCAAAGTGTTCAATGACTGTCCCAGAGTCACAGAGCTAGTTACTGCTGAGCCACGACTGGAACCCAGGTCTGTCTTATAAATGATACGAACTGCCATTGTAGAGCGAGCCATTTTATAGATTACAAACAAACAAACAAAAACAAACAAACAGGGACTTCCCTGGTGGCGCAGTGGATAAGACTCCACGCTCCCAGTGCAGGAGGCCCACGTTCGATCCCTGGTCGGGGAACTAGATCCCACATGCATGCCGCAACTAAGCGTTTGCATGCCACAACTAAGGAGCCAGCCTGCCACAGCTAAGACTCGACACAGCCAAACAGATAAATAAATAAACAAAACAAAATAAAACAAAAACTGGGGCAAAACAGAGAGAAGTAAAGTGGAATGGCTTGCCTCAGCTCACACAGCTAGCCGGGATCTGAACCTAAGCAGCCTGGCTCCAGAGTCTGGTACTTAACCATTATACCTTCCTCTGTAACAACTTAATTTCTACACCACATTCCCCAACCACTGGGGAAGCAGGAAGCTAAGTTCTGTGATTTTGTGATTCTTCTTCCCTTTTCTCTGAAATGTGTTCAAGTTCCAGTGGCGGGGGTGGGGTGAGGGTGGGATTTGCAAAATGCCAAAGGGGCATCTCATCCAGAGGTGGTCCGGGCTTCACTGACCCATCTGGGCCTCAGTAATCATGTCCCACGTGGGTGGCCCTCACTGTCCCCTGTTCCTGTCCTCCAGCGGGGTGCCATGCTCAGGGCAGGGGACTCACTCCCCTACTGTGTGCCACGCTGGCCCTAGGAAGTTCTGTGAGGCTGGCCAAGGCCTGACAGGCCACGGTTTACCATGCGGCCAACGCCTCTGTGGTCTGGCTACCTCCCCAGGGCTCCACTGCAGGAAGCTGACAGCCTCTCAGCCCCTCTCTTGCGCCCCAGTTTCAGTTCTCTTGTGTTTCCCCCAAATTTTCTGTCTACGCCCATAGTCCCCTCTGGTCTCCTAAAGATAAATTTATGGGGCCCCAAAGATGGGAAGATGCCTTTGTTTCTTCCTCTGCCCTGTCACATCCCTCCCCTGAGGTGACAGGTTTAGAAAGGCCTGGCTGCTTGTGGCGGAGGGTCGGTTATGGCAGGGAAGCGAAATACTTGGGGAGAAAGCAAACAAGAAACTTTGATTAGGACAATAACAGATAACTATCTACATACATATTGAGGGAGATTTGAGAGCCGAGTTAGTAAGGCTTCACAGAATACCTGTATTTGAAGGAGATCGTACAGCAAGTAAACACTGATCAACCAAGAGGAGAGAAAAGGCAAGTATTTCTACCCAGCCAGCCCAGGGATAATTACCCCACCCTTCACAGCGCCAGAGAAACTGAGGGGAGAAGATTGCGAGCTGTTTCCTTCATGCTTGAATTAGAGTAAAGGTGAGACAATTAACTCCATTCATTCTTGAGCACCTGTTATGTGCCTGGTACGGGTACCTGGTACCAGCACCTGGCACTGGGGATTCAGCTGAGAACAAAACTGACACAGAAGATGTGCAGCAGGTCCAGGGCCGATGAGAGGCCATGAAGTCCAGCATTCCGGGTGGATGCCACGACCACGCGTCCTTAAGAGCCACGGGCTGCCAGGTCACAGGTCACAGATGACGGCTCACGGTGACCACCCAGCAAAGGCAGCTGCTGTGCCGATTATCATTGTGAGTCTTCCCCAGCCAGGAGCCACATCACTGTTTGGACTCCCGTGGGCATCTCCACTGCAGGCAAAGGAAGCCGGGGAGCCAGGAAATCTACATCACGTTCCGTGGCCCCAGGGACCTGTGTCTCCCAGTGCTGGAAACACAGCCCCAGTCATTAGCTTTGGTACAAGCCCTCCAGGCCCCCAAGCCTAGAGAGAAACCTGCTTCCCAGCACGACTCCCTCATTCCTCCTGGGTGCACTGCCTTTATTTGGCCAAGTCCCGTGGGCAGGGATTTAATTAACTCTTTACATGCCTTTGCAAAACTCAGCATGGGAGAACAATTCCTCCTCTCTCCATGGAAAATGCCGATGCCAAGGGAATGTTTTTATTTGGTTATTATCCTGTCTCCTCTTGATATAGTGCCAGTTAACCAGGGGCAGGGATCTGTCTGAGCACCTCAGGGACTTGACTGAAAAATTCTTGGGGGAGTGGGAAGTGTTTGTTTAGTTGGGTTTGAAGGTTGGCAAGAATGTTGCGTGCCTACTACCTGCAAAGCATGGTGTGAGATATACAAAGGTAGAAAAGAAGTAACTCTTTGTTTTCAGGATAGTCCCTGATACAAGAGAGTAAATAAATTGTGGTGAAAAACAGGAACAAGTAATCTGAAAGGAGGGTGACCCCCAAGACCATCAATGGCTCAAAACCTTGAGTTTCGAGGCAGAGGTCTGACGGGAAAGGGAAGGGCCAGAGCAGCTATTTGATCCTCCCCCAGCCCCACCCAAAGTGACTGGATAAGGTCAGGCTGTGAGAGAGGATCCCCGCTTATCTGTGACACACCCACCGAGCTGGCCTATGTAACCCGGTCGCCTTATCAGGAGCCCTGTCTCAAACGGCCAGAGGGTCAGCAGAGCAAGGAGGGCGGCAAGGTGGTTCCAGGTCCCCATGTGGAAAATGAAGAAGCTCAGGCTCCCGCCGGAAGTTCCACTAGGCTGTAGAACAGCCTTCTAGATGGTCCCCTTGGCACCAGGTACTCCCTGTATCAACCCACGGCAGGTGGGACTTCCATTCCGAACTCTCTGAAAGCCAGTCTGAATCGTATCTCTGTCGTCTGTTCCCTGCCCTAAACCTCCAGGGGCTGCTTTCTGCTGCCAAGCTCCTCAGCCCAGCATCCTGTCCCCTTCCAGCGTCACCCCGGTACTCATGCTGGTCGCCCACCTAGAACACTCTTCCCTGGCTTCATCTGTTGAAATCCTGTCCCCTCTCTCTCAGGGCGGCCTCAAATGCCCTTTCCCTCACCGAGGCTTCCCTGTTCCCCCAAAGTCCCGTTCCTGCCAGCCCCCGCAACACACACACTCCTGAAACGACCTTGCATTTCGTACCTGACAGGTGTCACTTGTCACACTTCACCCAGGACGGGCCTCTCTCACTCCATTAACTTGGCAGCTCCCTGAAATCAGTCCCCGTCCTGTCCCCTGTCCCCCTTCACCAGAGTCCCACACAGTAAAGGAGCTCTCTGTGCTTCTATCCCCTCCGCGTTACCCACTGTCCCCACTCCCCTGCACGAGTCACACCTGCTCCCTCTCATGAGGGGATGGTCGGGGCCACTAGAAGCCTGCTGGGGAGATCTTTGTTGTCCAGCTTCGGCATTCATTCACATAGAATTAAATTGCTATGAAGTCCTAATGGAACTCTCCCATCTCTCCTTTCCTTGAAACACTTGCTCCAACATTTTTTTTTAAATTTGTATTGGAATATAGTTGATTTACAATGTTGTGTTAGTTTCAGGTGAACAGCAAAGTGAATCAGTTATACATACACATATATCCACTCTTTTTTAGATTCTTTTTCCCATATAGGTCATTGCAGAGTATTGAGTAATTTCCCTGTGCTATACAGTAGGTCTTTATTAGTTATCTATTTTATATACACTAGTGTGGGTATGTCAGTCTCAATCTCCCAATTTATCCCTGCCCACCCCCAGTAACCATAAGTTTGTTTTCTACATCTGTGACTCTATTTCTGTTTTGTACATAAGTTCATCTGTATCTTTTTTTTTTTTAGATTCCACATATAAGCGATATCATATGGTATTTGTCTTTCTCTGCCTGACTTAACTTCACTTAGTATGATAATCTCTAGGTCCATCCATGTTGCTGCAAATGGCAATATTTCGTTCTTTTTATGGCTAATATTCCATTGTGTATATGTACCAAAAGAGAATTGACTAGAGAGCCTCCATGCACATTACTTCGACCCTGACTTTTTACTCAGAACTTTCCAGAGGAAAGAGGCCCACTCCTGAACTGAGGAAGCTTCGCCTTGCCTGGCTTTTCTTGCGAGGCACTGCCTCCGGTTCTCGTCCTACCTCTCTGATTATTCTGACTTCTCTTTCTCCAGCCCCTCAGTCCCGTTGGTCCCCAGCCCTCTTCCCTCCTTGATGGTCCCTCCCTCAGAGGATGGGCGCACTGCGATAGCTCCTGCTACCTCTTCAAAGTTGTTGACCTGAAAACTCCAATCCTCAGTTTCCTGTCTCCCAACAGCCCTCTGGGCACTGGTGCTTGTACAACACATGCAGTTAGGGTTTGCAAATTTCAATCCCCAAGTGCAAACTTTGTCCTCCTCCTGGACTTCCCTGTTTCTGCCAACACCACCATCCAGTGCAAGTGGGGCCTTCAAAACCCCACTCTGGCCCCGAAATGTTCAGACTCATTCTCAGAAATGGGCACTCTCAGAATTCATTCCTGAACTGCCCTTTCCCCCACCCGTGCCTGTTTCCCCCGGCCTTGCTGCTGCCGCCCATCCCTCTTTTTCAGGCTGCCCCTCCGGCACCAGGCACAGATGGACCTTCCCTGGCTGGGAAGCTTCTTGCTGTTTCCCAGCCTCAGACTTGGGTTCCCTCCTTTACCAAGATGGAGTAACAGACCCCGCCCCCCCAGCCAGGTCCTGTGTCCACACGTTCTCTGCTCATGGCAGCCCCCAGGTACCCGGCTCGTGTACCTTTCAGACAGATGCCATCAGTTGTCCAGGCTAGAACGCCCAGAATCGGCTTTAACTCCTTGTCCTTCAGTGCCCAGATCCACTCACTCTTCTGGTATAATGACTCTGGAACCTCTCTCTTTAGTTCCTTTACCCTTGTTTGTCATCACCCTCAAACATACCGATTACTCACTCCCTCCACAGGCTCCCCTGAACTGTGGTCCCACTTCCATTCCAGTGCCGAGCACTTGGCCATGAGTCTGTCTCCTACCACACTATGAGCCTGGAGTTGGGGCTCATCAAGCCTGTACCCCTAGTGTTGAGCAAGGGGTACCCCTGTACCCCTCTTTATATCATAGGCGCTCAATAAATGAAGAACTGAATGAGTGCCTGCCTGCCAAGTGCAAAATCTGATGTGAAGTGCTAGGTGGACCCTGAACTTGCCCCTTGGGAACGGTTGGATATGGACGTACAAGATGGATAACGGCAGCAGGACACCAAGGGAGAGGTCCAGACTGAGTGCTGCAAGACTTCTAAGAAAGAAGAGGTGACCAGAGGCTGGAGCTTCAAAGGCATCCAGTAAAACAGGCAGACTTAGATAAGTAGAAAGAGTGTGAGGTTAATGCAGGGAAGAGAAGGGGAACAGAGAGGAGGGTTCAAGAGGCAAGATGACGCTTGGCTTATAAGAGACAGTAAGTAGCCCTGTTTGGGGAGGCCAGGCTGGAAAAGTGGGCTGGAGGCCAATTGCAGGGTCAGAAAAATACCAGGCTAATGGCAATAATTTAGCTAACTTTTATTGAGCACCTACTAGATACCAGACACTAATCTATGTTTCATTTGTGAATTATCTTGCTTATTCCTTACAAACGTCTGAGGTAATTACTGTGATTACAGCCATTTTATAGATGAGGAAACTAAGGCACAGGATGGTTATATTACTTGTCCAGGGCCACACAGTGATCAAGTGGTAGAGCAGGGCTCAAACCCAGAAAGTTTGATGCCAGGTCTCACACTCCTATCCACTATCCGCAGCAGCCTCTCAGGCTAAGGCTTGGCCTTTATCCTGAAGGAAGCAAGGAGATATTAAGAGTGGGGGGTGGGGGACAGGGAGAGGAGAGGGAGAAGAGTGTCATGAAACCACCGGGGCTTGGGGAATATTCATCTATGAGCACTCTTTAAGGTGGATCGGAAATGGAAAACCTGAAGTCTGCAGGGTTAATTCAGAGGAAAGGGACAAAACAGTGCTCTGGGTTTGAACTCCATATCAATACTTATTAGGCACCTTGGTCCTTTCTTGGGGACTCAAGTTTTCCCATCTGTAAATTGATAGGAAGGACAGGGGTCCCTTCCGGCTCTGAGGTTCTATGGTTTTATGAGGATTTTGTGATATGAGGAGATGGCTGCCTGAATTCATCCATGGCATAGAATCAGCCAGGCCTCAGCTCCAGCCCCACACTCTTTATGGAGCCTTCCTGATACAGCCTCTGACTCGCGTGCCCTTGTTGTCAGCACCACACACTGGTCACTTGACGTGAACAGCCTCAAACCATTAGGGGACTCTGAGGGTTGTCCTCAACTGAACCCACAGCTCTTGGAGGTCAGCACAGGCTCATCTTATACTTCCCTGGGCTCTTCTCTCAGCATCTGACTCTGTGCACAAACACCACAGATCTTAAAGATATCCTGGGGCTTCCCTGGTGGTGCAGTGGTTGAGGGTCCGCCTGCCAATGCAGGGGACACGGGTTCGTGCCCCGGTCCAGAAAGATCCCACATGCCACAGAGCGGCTGGGCCCGTGAGCCAGGGCCACTGAGCCTGCGTGTCCGGAGCCTGTGCTCCGCAACGGGAGAGGCCACAACAGTGAGAGGCCCGCGTACCGCAAAAAAAAAAAAAAAGAAAAGAAAAGAAAAAGATATCCTGAATTTTGAATAACCCCCAGCTGTGCAGGCCCAAGGTTCCCTTGCCTGTGTTTTTAGGGCATCATTTACGTCATGCATCAGGTAACCGGGACATATTCCTATGACAGAGTTCCCACCTGTGCTGGCGTTGTACCCTTGTCATAGGCCCCTTCCTTGCATTCAAGGCACCGCACTGCTACTTCCTGGCTGAGTGATCCTTATTCTTTTTAGTGTCCCTTATCTGTAAAATCAGATTAGACATACCTACTTCCTAATGTGACTGTGAGGATTAAATCAGACAGTATGTGTTGATGCGTGTTGATGCATTTTACGAAATGCTATCTAACTATAAAGTAATGTACAATAAATCCTACAAGGCACTGAACTAGGTTTAAGTTCTGACTCCAAAGTGAACTAGCCATTTAATTTCTAGTCTCTTCCATCCTCATGTGCACGATCTCCCTTTAAAACCCCTGTGGTCATCTTGACCTGCCTATTCTCACCCCTCCCCACTCCCAGGTGCTGGCGATCAATTTCCTTCTCCGCCTTCAAGGCCTGGATTAAAACCCTAATGCCCACTCAAGTCAGAATTGATTCTCTCTTTTTCTGGGCCATCAGTTTAGGTAATTTACACTCTCTTACAACTGGCTTCATCCTGATTATATATCCATCTTCCTCTCTAGACCAAGGGTCAGCAAACTCTTTCTATAAAGATCGAGATGATAAATATTTTGGACTTTGTAGGTTGTATGGTTGCAACAACCTGATTCCACTACTGTAGCATGAAAGCAGTCATAGACACTGTGTAACTGAATGGACTTGGCTGTGTTCTAATTAAGCTTTGTTCACAAAAACAGGCACTAGACCAGAACTGACCCAAGGGCCATACTTTGGTCACCCTGTTCTAGACTGTCAGTTCCCTAAAGTACTGACAAGCTTTTTATTCTTCTCTGTGGCTTCCCGTGTAGTCTCAAGGCCAAGCACAGAGTTCAGCCCCCAGAGGTCTCAAATAATTTATAAATTAATAAATAGCAGTAATAATAAGTGTCCTTTTACTGAAGCCTTATCAGGTGCCAAATACCTGGAACTCTGTAACAAAGGTATTTATTATTTCATGTTACAGATGAGGAAAATGAGAGATTAAGGACTTTGCCTGCAGAGCTGGTAAGTAGCAGAGTCACACCCAGGTCTGTGCAAATCAAACCCGCCATGCCGTGCCACGCCACGTGTGTTTGCAAATGTTAACTGGAATGCATTTGAGTGGTGTGGTCGAACCAGGTGTCCTCTAGTTTTCCTGGCAAAGTCAGCAGAAGATTCTTTACGGCCCAGCTCGGCTTCCCACGCAGTCACAGGCTGCCCCACCGGGCTGTGGGGAAGCACCACCTGACATGCTCCTCTGTCTCCTCCTCACTTGCCCAGTGCCAGTCCCCACATCTGCTTGGGCACACAGCTCAGCAGCGGGCACCGTGAGACTTCTGTGAGCGTGAACAAAGCCTGCCTTGGGGGGCTGGGCCCCTCTGTGCACCAAGAGCCTGCCGCATCCCATCCTCCACATGCTCTCTCAGGAGCCCAGGGTGTGAGAACCATCGCAGTGACCTCCTGGCTGCTGGAGTGGGACCGTCATCCCAGGCTCTTCAAGAGACAAAGGGAATTTATGGGAGAGCAGGAGGTGGGGCTGAGGGCCAGATCTGAGTTTCATTATCTAACTTTCTGTTCCCTAGGCCTGCCTCAAATCCCTTAGAATCCCAGGCCTTAAAAGGACAGAGAGAGAGAGAGAGAGAGGAAGCAGGTCATTTATAAATAAATGGTCCTCCCAGACATTCCAGGAGGGGGGAACAACGTGAAGAGTCCAGGCTGAAAGCAGGTAGTAGAAGATGGTGCTTGGAAGTACACAACAGAATTTAATCTCTACACTTCTAGGAGCCACTAAAGCATTGGCTCAAGCAACTGAGATTGTGATTTTGGAAAAGTCCCTGAAGCAGTGGTCAGGGAGAGTGGAGGAAACCCGTTAGGAAGCTGCTGTCGTAGGTGAACTGTTCAGAGGCTCTGAAGTAGGGTGACGACACAGTGGGAATGGGGACTGAGCTCCCCTTGTTCTTTGCTAGTACTACCCGTGCACCCCACCTGTTCCTTCTACTTCCTCTCATCTTTCATTCGTTCAACAAATATCAGTTGAGCCCTACTATGTGCAGACACTGTGATAAACATGGATACACCTGTTCCATTCTCTCTCTTCCCCATCTTTTCCCTTTCCTTTCCTTCCTTCTTCATGCCTCGCAGTCTCTCTTTCCTTTCACCAGCTCCTTGCTTCCCCGACATCCTCCTTTAGGCTACTTTTCCAACTGGAACTCAGGGGCAGAGGCCCAACCCCCAACTCCTCCCCAGGGGCAGGGGGCTGGGTGGAACCACTGGGTGGAGACCGTGCACAGGGGGCCCTCAGAGCTCAAAGTGAGCAGCAGTGTGGTCTGGAAACCAAACAAATGCATCCAACCCCCCCACCCATCCGGTTTAAACATACACACCGCATACCCTTACCCCATCATAAACCAGAAAAAAGACAAATATACCACCCCCTCCAAGGTACGCATCAGTGACCTCACTATCAGTTTAGTGGGGTCCCTAAACTCAGCTGGTATATTAGTTAGGGTCCAACCAAAAAACAGAAAGCACTGAATACTCACAACGAAGGGGATTTAATGCATGGAATTAGTTACACGCGTGACAGAGGAGCTGGTAAATCTATCAGGGGATGATGAGGCAACCCTGAGCGGCTGGAAGCAACCATCACTCCCAAGGACTAGAGGGACGAGGAGAGAGAGAGAGGCAGTGTTACCTGAGCCCAGGGGCGAGGGTCACCTGCCAAACGCTGGAATAGTAGCAGACCTATCTGGCCGGTACCAGAGACCCAAAAAGAGTCACTGCCCAAAATGCCCTAGCTTCCCACCAACACCTCTGACTGGTCAGACCCAGCCAGAAGCCACTGACACGGAGCCTCTAGTGGTCAGCCTCCCTGTGATTCAGAGCAGAGCAAAAGATCCGGAAGCAAATGGGCTCAACTGGTGTGGCTTTGCATTTTCTCTTACCGTGTACCTGTGCCAGGCCTCCAGAAGCCCACCTTGCTTTGCCTTTGATCCACAAGTTTTAGTCCCAGGAATCAAAGAGAAGCCGCTTTCGTCCTGGTGGCCAGGCGTCACTCTGGGCTCCATTTCCCTATACCCTTGCATCTTGCCTACTGGATGTTCAAACTCGCTTGTTTCCATGACATCTTCCTCCCTTCCTTCCTCCCTTCCTTCCTCCCTTCCTTCCTTCCTTCCTCCTCCCTTCCTTCTTTTCTTCCTTCCTTCCAGTATCCCTCATTCACACATCTGATTATGTGTGGATCACCCTCTATGCATCAGGCACTGTGCTGGGCACTGGCCACATTTTGGAGGATGAGAAATACTCCCTGCCCTCCAGGAGCTCACAGTCTAGTGACAATTCCATATATAACCCTCAGAAGTAAAGGCAGGGGTTGTCACTGCTGCCTGGGGAGTGGTCAGGGAAGGCTCACAGAGGCGCCAATGTTTAAGTTGAATCTTGAAGAACATTTCACAGCTAAGTAAGAAGAAGGAGGGCTTTAACAGCATATTCAAAGATCTGGAGGCAAGAAAGAGTTATAATCCAGGGGGGCAGAGGGTGTGAAGGTGTGACAGACAATGGGTAACATCTAATAGACAGGCAGGGCTCACGGCTGGAGGGCCATGTGGGAATATTTCTCCTGGGAGCTACCACAGGGTTTTAAACAAGAGAGGAAGCTTATCAGAACTGAACTTTAGAAAGATCAATCTGGCTACAGCATGGAGGCGGACTGGGGTGAGACCTGATGCTGGAAGACCAGGGAGGAAACGGGTGTCTGTGCAGGAGTCCAGGCAAGCCAGGCAAGGTGAAAACAGCATCTCTGGGAGAAATCCACAAGGACCTGGTCATAGTCAAGGTCTGATTATTTGAAAAGAAGGACAAGAAAAGAGAAGGAAAGGAAAAAGAAAACCTGCTGGGAGAAAGTCAAGCTTTTCTTCAGTAAATCTTGTCAGGGGCTCAGGTTGCTAAGCTACAGGGGAAATGGAACAGCCCGCTCTAAAAGGAGCTTTGGGGGAGGTGGGTGTGATCAGTCAGGTTGCTCCCTCCTCCAGGCCCGGAGGAGGGGAGGGTGGGTTCTCCAGGCAGGACCCACAGGGTGCAAATGGCAGCAGCACAGCAGCGAGGAGGCTTCAGGGCCTTGGCTGTGTCTGAGATACGAGCTGGGTGTGCATCTCATCAGCTACTCACCTCGGCTGCCGTGCACAGTGCTCCCAGGCCAGTGAGCACAGGTGGTTCCACTACGTAGGGTCACAAGCTCCCATCAGTCTTTTAATCTGTTTTTAGGCGATGGAGGTGTAGGTTTCTCTGCATCTCTACTCTTCCAGGTTTGCCCTGTGTAACCAAAGAGGCTTTTTTTTAAATCAATTTCATCATCCAGTGACTTAACTACTATCACCTGTAGCTTCTTAAACAAAATTCAGAGAGTGGGGGTGGAGAGAGTCGCACCGCAGCAAGAAGGCCATCAGTGGAGGCTCAATTTACTTTCCAGCATCTTAAATTGACGGATTTGCCCCTGGATCTCAAACTTGAAGCAACAAGGCCTGGGGTCTTATAGGGGGCTCATCATCAGGTCTGGTCACGCTGTTTGTGGCCAGGAGCTCCAGGTGCACATTCCTGGGACTCTTTGCCCTATCCACGCCCAGCACACACCAGCTTTGCCTTTATAATAGTTGCTCGGAGACAAAGTATAATACTCTTCAAGGTCAATCATGTCCCACCTCCCTCCTTCTCTGACATGCAGATCAGAGAACATCCCCCTGGATGTTCTCATCCCCCTGGACCACATCCCCCTGGACCAAGTGCTCCTGGAGGTAACTGTTTAGGGAGCTGAAGCCAGTGTAATCTGCCTCCCAGGATCAGACCCCGAGAAGTGAACACAGTGATGGGGTGCCTGGAAATAGAGAAACCAGAGGAGCAAAAGACAGGAAACTGGGAGTCTGTTGACATGTGGCGGTGGGGATTGGTGACAGATGATGGAATCAAGACCTGACTGAGGAGAGAAAGCCTGGCAGAAGAGGTGAACTGGATCACAAGGCCTGCAGCTGAAAACCAGCAAGAAGGAAATCAAGGCTGGAGACAGAGAGAGAAGCTTCTGGAGGAGACGACCAGGACAGGGAGGACCTAGACGAAGAAACTGATCATTGTCAGCACTACCTGTTGAGCTCCCACCTGTTGAGCAAAGACTGTGCAGGGCCCACTGGTGGCACGAGGCCAGCTCTTCCCCCAATCCTTGCAAATCTACACTACCCAGGCCCCAGGGGTTTATCTGTGCCTCTCTTTCCCACTTACTACCTAGGGGGCCTTGGGCAACTTACTTAACTTCACAGTGCATCAGTTTCCTCATCTGTAAAATGGGAATCAAATCATCTCTACCTAACAGAGTTGTAAGGATTACATATGTTAATATATGGGGGGTGCCTAGAACAGTGTGTGGCACAAAGTGATTACTCAATAAATGTAAACTATTATAATGTCCATCATTATCGTCATCATCTGCATTTAAGTGTGAAATGAATAGCTTCTAAAACATGGAAGCGGGGGGAACTCTCACCCCTGTTCTGTAACTAGGGGGAAAGAAGGCTGAGAAGGTCAAACACTTTCCGAGGCCACACAACCAATGAGTGCTCAGACCTACTAGAGAATGGACTTGAGGATATGGGGAGGGGGAAGGGTAAGCTGTGACAAAGCAAAAGAGAGGCATGGACTACCAAAGTAAGGTAGATAGCTAGTGGGAAGTAGCCTCATAGCACAGGGAGATCAGCTCGGTGCTTTGTGACCGCCTGGAGGGGTGGGATAGGGAGGGTGGGAGGGAGGGAGATGCAAGAGGGAAGAGATGTGGGAACATATGTATATATATAACTGATTCATTTTGTTGTAAAGCAGAAACTAACACACCATTGTAAAGCAATTATACTCCAATAAAGATGTTAAAATAAAATAAAATAAAATAAAAAAACAAATGAGTGCCAGAGCCAAGATTCAAACTCAGATATGGCATTCCTACTCTCCAACCTCAACTTCCCCATGTAAAATGAGTACCGCCACTTTGCAGGGGTGTTGTGAGGAAAGTAAAGGCTATCACGGTGAAAAGGACAACACACAGCATTTTGTGTGTCTTGTCACCAACAGTCAAAAAGCATGAGATGGTTCTATATCTCCTTCCCGCCACACGTGGTTCTCTTACTGTTGTTTCCTGGCTCCCTCTCTTTACCCCCTGCCCTAGGAAATCCTTTTGACCTCGATTTCTGAAATACCTTTCTGCCCTTTGCTCACTCTTTGTGCTTATATTTTCTTTCCCTGGAAGTTTCCATCTACTTCCAAGCCTCCAGTCCCTGTTTGCAGTTAGTGCCTGTACCTGGGCCTTTAGCTGGAGAATTAAAATACTGTTTCATTCCAAGGACCAACCCCAAGCAAAACATGGGATTGGGTAGAGCTGGTCTTGGACTTCACTGCTTTCGTATGCACCCCCCTCTTCCCAGCCCCTGGCACCTGAGGTCCTTTGGTTTTCTCTTCCTCTAACCAAAACTGATCTCTGGACAGAATTGGAAATTCCTTCCCACTCAGGTGAAAGTAACAGATAATCACTAATACCTCCAAAGAGCATTTCTATTTTGATGAGAGTGAGAACCTTCTGCCCAAGCACTGAAATCTCCCTACAGAGAATTCCGTTTGGGTGCATCTCCAAAGCATAGGGCCTTCCCTATACCATGCAAGCTGTTGGAACACACCTATGCAGCAGCCAGGCCCATGCGATGTCTCTAGACTGTTTCCTTGCTTTGGGAGCAGTATGTCAGGCCTATGACAGCTCTTATCTTTGTATCTTAAAGAGCTCTGGGAATGTTAATTAATGCAAGACAGAGTCTAAAAAAGCAGACTTGCAGGCGGCAACTTCCAGCTACAACTGCGGTTCCTTTTACGCTTATAAGTCTCCATTAAGAACGAAATTCAAGGTTTCTAAAGACCATGTCAGCCCTTGTTCTAGCAAAGAGGTAATATATGCCTCCAGTGTTTTGGACGTATTTTAGTTCCATTCTTAGCTGATTTCTAAAAAGTATTTCATTGTTATTATTCCATTTGTATCAGGTACCGACATCCGTGTACAGGTTCAAGTTCTAGCTCTGAATCCCAACTTCATGACCCTGGGCAAGTCTTTTCAGCCTTCTATCTCAATTTCCTCATCTATAAAATGAGATAATAGTACCTAACTCTGGAGATTGTTGTGAGCCTTAAATGAGATAATATCTGCAAAGTACCCACCCCAGTGCCTGGTACTTAGAGGCACTCGGTGAAGTCAGTTCCTTTCTCTCTTCTTCCCCCACATTCTCACTCCTTTGCTATACAAAATTGTAGAGAAATAAACAGAAAGATACATTCAAGGTTCATCCAGCACCATGTGTTCTAAAAGGACCTACATTTGAGTATTAAAAACTTCAGACACACGTTGCTTTTGTTTAAAGACTTTTAATTAGGAGTTTGGGATTAAAATATACACACTACTATATATAAAATAGATAACCAACAAGGACCTACTATACAGCACAGGTATACAGCATACAAGATATACTCAATATCTTGTAATAACCTATAATTGAAGAGGCTCTAAAAAAGAATAGATATATGTATATAGGTATAACTGAATCACTTTGCTGTACACCTGAAACTAAAACATTGTAAATCAACTATATTTCGATAAAATTTTTTAAGACTTTTCAAATATTCTCTCTCACCTTTTCTACCCTATCCTAGGAAAGAGAAGAAAGAGTAAAAGATGAACTGAAGAGAAAGTTGTGGAGAGCCATGTATGCTGATCATTGGGTTAGACACACCAAAATAAACAGATTGCTTTGAACAAAGAGATTATTTACAGTCTACAAAGCAGAATTATGAACCTGGCCCAAGCTGCAATGTATAAGAAAGAAGCCTGCCAAGTGTTCCCTCCTTTGGAAGCGCCGTGACAATTAAACTGTCGGCTGGTGTGGCTGGCATTCATCTCAAGATCACAATGACAGAAATCTTGTCCAGTTCATCATGGCTTTCTTTAACCTACTCTGGGTGCCCTCACCGCGCTAGATCCAGGTAGGTGGGGCAGGTCGATAACTGCAAATTGCTAACACCTTTTAGATTTGGGATCAGAGCCAGGAGATCAAAAGCAGTGGTAAAAATCCAAGAACGAATGTGAAGTTATACTCAGGAGGCAAAGCAGGATGTTAAGAGACCAGGCCAGAAAACAGAATCACACACTGTGGATGGGTCCACGATGAGGTGCTGGATAATGGAGCAGTTGGCATCAGCTGATCCAAAAGTGCCAGGCTGGGCCGGGCATACAGCAGGAGCCAAGTGCCAACCCTGGAAAATGAAAGGAGTAGATGGAAGAGGAGTGGGGACCAGGAAATAGCCAAAGCTGAAAACAAGTAGAAGAACAGGTTAAGGTCAGAACGCTGCAATCCCACGGCTAAATCCAAGTGTGAGTGACAGCAAGAACAGAGGCTAAGACACAGGCTGAGGGCTGGTGCATTTCCACCGGACCAGGACTGGAACGCTGTGATGGCAGGGATCCCCCAGCCTCGTTCACTGCCTTGTGCCCAGAACCTGGAGCAGAGTTTGGCAAACCCACAATAAGAACAGCATAAATACTGGCCATTGTCAAAACCAGCAGAAGCCAATGAGTGAGCAAGGTGAGGGAAACCGGGGGTTCGACCAAATGGAGGACACAACACCTGAAAGTGGGCTTTTCTCAGTGAGTGTCTCTCCCTGCCTCAAAGCGCTGGTAGCCAACACCTTCAGTGGTACACACCTCAGACCTTCCCCTCACCCTCCTAAGTCCTGCCTTAATTTCCTGTGGTTACCATAAGGAATTATGACAAAGTTGGTGGCTTAAAACAGCAGAAATTTATTATCTCACAGTCCTGGAGACCAGAAGTCCAAAATCAGTATCAATGGGCCAAAATCAAAGTGTCAGCAGGACCACACTCCCTCCAGAGGCTCTAGGGGAAAATCTGCTCCTTGCCCCTTCCAGCTTCTGGTGGCTGTTGACATTCCTTGGTTCATGGCTGCATTACTCCAATCTTTGCCTCTGGTTTCACATGGCCTTCTCCTGTGTGTGTGTGTGTGTGTGTGTGTGTGAGAGAGAGAGAGAGAGGGAGAGAGAGAGAGAGAGAGAGAGAGAGAGAAATAGAGAGAGAAAACTCCCTCTGTTTCTCTCTTACAGGTACACTTGCAGTGCCATTACAGTCCACTTAGATAATCCAGGATAATCTCTCCATCTCAAGATCCTTCATTAAATCACATCTGAAAAGAGTCTTTTTTTTTATATATAAGGTAACACTTGCAGGTTCTACGAATTAGGACCTGAGGTCCTTGGGGAGCCATGATTCTGCCTACATAGGGTTTAAGGCATCAGTGGTTGGCACAGGATTCCAATTTGCCTTTCCCTGGAGTGATGTGGCAGGGCCAGGAGGGGAGGAGAGCTGTCACCAGGACAGAGGCAAGACAAAGCAGGGCAGAGCAGGCATGTGGGAGAGGCTGGTTGCAGACCACATGGCAACAGGCAGGGTGACAAGAGTGAGGCTGTGGGGCAGAGTGGAGCTCAGCACCAGCAACTGGGCAGGGACATGTTAACGGCCTCCAGGAAAAGGCATGAGTCACTTGAACTCCTGGCCAGGGGAAGGAAGAGACCAAGAGTCCAAGGTCTAGCTGATTGCATTGCTTGGGTTCAGAGCCTTGGTGAGCCTCAGACCTCAGAGCCTGTGCCCAACCTCCCTAAAGTGGGCCCAGCTGGGCCACAATGAACAGGACCCAATCCCTGTCCTTGGTGAGTTCACATCCTAGTGGGGGAGGCAGGCATAGCTCCCTCTTCACAGGGCTGTCTTCCTCTGTGTCTCTTATAAGGACACTTGTCCTTGGATTGAGGACCCACCTGGATAATCGTGATGATCTCATCTCTAAATCCTTAACTTGATTACGTTTGTAGGGACTCTTTTTCCAAATAAAGTCACACCCACAGGTTCCAGGATGTGGGCGTGTCTTTTGGAAGCCACCATTCAACCCACTCCACCTCCCCTGTCAAAATTTACCTGTCCCATGCTTAACTCCTTCAGGTCCCAATGCTGATGTTAAATATTTTCAGCAAAACTGTTAATGATTTAATGTGTTACCTCTCTGTTTTATCAAAGAACTCCTAGAGACTTAATGTCTTTGTCAAGAGACAAAGGCTCTCTAGGAATTTCAGGCTCTCTGAAAAAAGATAGCTTTGGGGAAAGGCTCTTTTATCAGCAGCCCTCCTATCAGATCACAATTTGCTGTGGATTTGCTCCGGTGACCCAACCACTGGAAATCATGGGAGAGTTGGAAAATGCTGATTTCACCATTTCATCTCCTGGCTTTCTAAATAACTTTTGCTTCTTTTTATTCCTAATCTTTCCCTTTTAGACCAATTAATAGTAACCCTGCACTGTGCTAAGTAATTTACAAGTACCTTGTTTCACCCTTGGAACATTTCTATGAGATGGGAACTAGCTCATACTATGTGTATTTATTAGTGCCTCCATTGAAACAGGAGGGAAGGGGGCAGGGCACAACCTTTAAAAGAATGACAGAGCCACAGGACATGACAAAGACTGGTTAGAACCAACTAGGTCCAAGATGGTGGAAGATTGACCTCCAGTGGACCTTGAGCCTCATTATAAGCTCCCTGTAATAACATAAGCATAAGCTAAGTGACACACCCACCAGTGCCATGACAGTTCCCAGGCTGACCATCAAATAGCAAAAAAGTGGGTGGTGGAGCTTCCCTGGTGGCGCAGTGGTTGAGAGTCCGTCTGCCGATGCAGGGGACACGGGTTCGTGCCCCGGTCTGGGAAGATCCCACATGCCGCGGAGCGGCTGGGTCCATGAGCCATGGCCGCTGAGCCTGTGCGTCGGGAGCCTGTGCTACGCAACGGGAGAGGACTCAACAGTGAGAGGCCCGCGTACCGCAAAAAAAAAAAAAAAAGTGGGTGGTGGCCCAATTCCCGGAAATCTCCACCCCTTCCAAAATAGTTGGAATAATCCTCCCACTCATTAGCCTATGAAATTACCCAGCCCATAAAAACTAACCACTCCAGATTTTGGGGCTTCTCACCTTCTGAGATGGCCCACACTCTGTGGAGTGTGCTTCTCTCTAAATAAATCCACTTCTTACATATCGCTTTGTCTCTTGCTGAATTCTTTCTGCAATGAGACATCAAGAACCTGAGCTTTATTAAGTCCTGAGACCAGGTGAGTGATTCTAATTAAAAGACTGTGAATTCAAGCCCCAATCTGGGTTTTGGCCAGGTTTGAGTCCCAGTGCATGGGTTCAAGTCCCAATCTGAGTTGCACAGTTTCACCATGACTGAGAGACCCCCTTCTTTTTAGGAGAATGGAGTCTCAAACTGGCGATATTGAGAGACACAAACGTGCAAAAGGACCAGACAGAATCCTTCTGCGTGTTTACCTGTGAGCATAGAGGGAGGAAAGAATGAGGAAGAAAATACAATTGAGAAAACAAACAAGTCTAATTTCTGGTAAGGTGAGATGCCTTTAACACCCATAAAGGTATTCGGTAATACTATTGTCCCATCCCCAGCAAGAAGAGCCTTTGCCCCATATATGGTCTGTCAGACTAAGCTGCCTTACCTCTCAGGAAGGAGGGAAACTAACATTTATTTCAGCATGTAGATTTTTAGACCATTTCCCTCGCATTATTTTACTCAATCCTAAAAACTGTCCTCTGAGGAAGATGTTACTACCCTCACTTCACACATAGGGCACCGGAGCTCAGAAGGCCTTTGTGGTTTGCCCAGAGTCACTCAGCTGGGCAAGGAAAAGCCATGACTTGAGCTTACATGTTCTAACTCCAGTTTTGGAGTTCTGGTTTTTTTGTTGCTGTTTTTTTTTTTTGCGGTACGCGGGCCTCTCACTGTTGTGGCCTCTCCCGTTGCAGAGCACAGGCTCCGGACGCACAGGCTCAGTGGCCATGGCCCACGGGCCCAGCCGCTCCACGGCATGTGGGATCTTCCCGGACCGGGGCACGAACCCGTGTCCCCCGCATCGGCAGGCGGACTCCCAACCACTGCGCCACCAGGGAAGCCCTGGAGTTCTGTTTTATATTGCAGCTCCGAGTTGAAGATAAATCCTGGTGATGCTCTGTTGCCTGTTTAGATTTGAAAAAGGATCCATGTGTCTCAGGCAGGTGGAATCCGGAAACCTGCAGAGTCACAGCTGGTGTCCCCAGCCCCACGTGTCTCCTTATCTGTCAAGCAGACTTTGCCTACCTCTGCCTAGAAAACTTCTTGAAGACTCACCTCAAATGTCTCTTTGAAAGCTTCTAGATCCACCACCCTCTGGCTCCAGGTAGAATAACTATTCTCAGACCCATAGAGATATGTGCATTACTAATAGAGCACTTTGAATATGCCTGCCTCCCCCACCAGGATGTGATCTCGCCAAGGACAGGGATTGGGTCCTGTTCACTGCGGCCCAGCTGGGCCCAGTTTAGGGAGGTCAGGCACAGGCTCTTGGGTCTGAGGCTCCCAGTACAGCCCACCAAGGCTCTGAACCCAGGAGGTGCAATCAGCCACGCCTTGGTCTCCTCCTTCCCCTGGCCAGGTGTTTAAGTGACTCATGCCTTTTCCTGGAGGCTGTTAACATGTCCCTGCCCAGACGCTGGTGATGAGCTCCACTCTGCCCCACGGCCTCACTGATGTCACCCTGCCTGTTGCCATGTGGTCTGTACCTGTCTCTCCCACATCCCTGCTCTGCCCTGCTTTGTCTTGCCTCTGTCCTGGTGACAGCTCTCCTCCCCTCCTGGCCCTGCCACATCACTCCAGGGAAAGGCAAACTGGAATCCTGTCCCAACCACTGATGCCTTAAACCCTGTGTAGGCAGAATCATGGCTCCCCAAAGACCTCAGGTCCTAATTTCTAGAACCTGCAAGTGTTACCTTATAAGAAAAAAGGGTCTTTTCAGATGTGATTTAATGAAGGATCTTGAGATGGAGAGATTATCCTGCATTATCTAAGTGGACCCTAATGGCACTGCAAGTGTCCCTATAAGAGAGAAACAGAGGGAGATTTCTCTCTTTCTCTCTCTCATACACACACACACACACACACACACACACACACACACACACACACACACACACACACACACACACACACACATGAGAAGGCCATGTGAAACCAGAGGCAAAGATTGGAGTAATGCAGCCATGAACCAAGCATTGTCAACAATCACCAGAAGCTGGAAGAAGGAAGGAACGGATTCTCCCTTAGAGCTTTTGGAGGGAGTGTGGCCCTGCTGACACCTTGGTTTCAGCCCATTGATACTGATTTTGGACTTCTGGCCTCCAGAACTGTGAGAGAATAAATTTCTACTGTTTTAAGCTGCCAAGTTTACAGTCATTTGTTATGGCAACCACAGGAAACTCACGTGGGCCCCAAAGGGTTTAACTTTGCTTTTCTAGGTTCTTTCAACCCCCACAGTTGACCAGCTGTCTTAGCTGCCTCACTCCTCCAGTTTATTGCAGCCCCTTTCTCTAAGAACCTAGAATGGTAACCACCATTTACTGAGCACTACTGCATGCAGTAAGCCAGGGCCTTCACATGAGCTGCATCCCTAATCCATGCAATAACCCTATGAGATAGGTATTGAGGCCCAAAGAAGTTAGCTTACTCACCCAGGATCACTCAGCTAGAAAATGCTGGAGCTGGGACCTAAAGCCAGCCGTGTCTGACTTCAAATCTTGTGGCCATAGCCCTGGTTCCTCACTGCCCGAGTAGGGACCTTGTCTGGTTGGCTGTCAGCTCTTCAGAAGCCTATCGGGATCTCATACAAATAACAAGAGCTTATTATGTGCCAGGCATTGTGCTCAGCACTTTCCATACATCATTTTATTTTTTATCATTGAAGCAACTCCATGAGGTAGGAGCTCTTAGGAACCCTTTCCACAGACAAGAAAGCTACCACTAGTGGTAGAGCCAGCACTGCACCCTGGGTCTCCTAGGGGTCCTGGACCAGGGTCATTTCCTCTGATTCTCTCTGCTTCTCATTTGCACTAGCACACTAGGCTGTAATTTGACTTGGACGCAGTTCAGACTTCTCAAAGGCTTCTGTGTTGTCCACAGTCTGGAGGACTTCCATCAAGTGTATGTGTGGGGCTTGCTTGTTAGTTTCCAGAGAGTTCAAAACACCCACCATGCCACAAAATATTCCACTGCCCAGACATTCACAAACACCCTGCCCACATTTTCAAAAGTCTCTCTCCCTAGTCCTATCTGCACCCTCCTCCCCCTTCTCATTAGAAAACTTGAGAAACTTACAGGGCAAAATTAATATACTAAAAAATCTGCAAAATATATATTGTTACAACATTGGTCATCATAACAATGATCATATAAAACCATAGGAAATAAAGAAAATGTGAAGGATTTCACCAGAATTTGTATCCCAAGAGAAGTCTTTAAAAAAAAAGAAGTATCTTAACAGAGGCAGGCAGAGGGAAGAAAGCCAGGGAAGAGATAGGATGAGACAGAAAGCAAAATTCTTTATATTTATAAACCCTGAATATCTAAATTGATTTATTTACAATCAGTGGTAATTTGTACGTTCTCATATGGAATGTTGAACAACTTAATTGAACCAGCAAGCCACACAACATGGCCAACAGACAACAAACTGGCTTTGGGAGTGAATTATGATTTCCTTGATCATTTTGGCTCTTTGTGGGGTTTGGGAAAAAAAGAAGAGTTGAACGAAAGGGAGAAGAAAACTGTCCATGTTTGTCAACAGAAGTAGAATAATGAAAAGAGAACAGAACCAGAGCTGAAAACCTAATTTCATTCTTAGCTCTGCCACTCATTTGCTGTGCAACCTTAGACAAAGCACTTGCCTTCTCTGAGCTTCAGCTTTTCACATCTGCAGATGATTTCTATGGTGCCTTCAAATTCTGTAACTATATATATATATATTTTTTTTTTTTTTTTTTTTTTTTTTTTGCGGTATGCGGGCCTCTCACTGCTGTGGCCTCTCCCGTTGCGGAGCACAGGCTCTGGACGTGCAGGCTCAGCGGCCGTGGCTCACGGGCCCAGCTGCTCCGCGGCATGTGGGATCTTCCTGGACCGGGGCACAAACCCGTGTCCCCTGCATCGGCAGGCGGACTCTCAACCACTGCGCCACCAGGGAAGCCCTGTAACAATATTTTTAAGTAATATAGAATAACAACGATGTTTTTTGTTTTGTTTTGCTTTACTTCTCAGAGTTGCATAATCAAGTAAAAGAATGAGATGTTGTTGCTGCCAAACACACACATTTATCCAGAGGGCAAAACCACACAGATGTTTGATTAAAAATCTTCAGACAAAAGCTGTGCCTCACATTCAAATCCCAAGCTCAGTGGAACTGCCCTCGAGATGCCAGCCGGAGCAGCCTTGCTGGAGAGGAGGTCCATGGAGGCCTCTGAATCTCTTTCATTGCAACACTCCCAGAAAGCCAGCCCTGTCATTAGCCTGCAAAGTAAACACACCATCCTCGGCAAAAGCCCAGTCAGAGTCACCTAGAGTCAACCTCTTTCTTTTAAAAAGAGAGCTTTCACCATTCATCACTCCACCAGTCCCTGCTTTAAAACATGAAAACAAACATGGGGCTCCCCTAGGAAATCACCCTTGCCTTTCTTCCAAAATCACTGAAGGCTGTGGGTAGGACTCGGAATTACGTTTCACTGGCTGGTCCAGATCACACTTTGTCAGGGAAGAGAAATCAACAGAGGGGACAGAGAGGCAGGGCTCTGGGGCTGGGGGTAAGAAAAGGGCCTCTCTGCTGTGATGCCACAGAGCTATGGGTGGTATTAACACACTCAGAACATTTTACCCAGAGTCCAGAATTTAGACTTATTAATAAGCATTTCTTTATACTGAGTTTTTACCACATCATTTTGTTCTTGTTAATTAAGATTCTGCTCCATTATATTAAAGCTGCATTTTGTGTTATGTTTTGAATCCCCACCTAGGTAGCAAATTGTTCAAGGGCAAAGGAAGTTCCAGTTGTTTGGTTTCTAAGCCCAACAAGGAGCCCTGTGCAGAACTGAGCCAAGACAGGCAGACTCCCTTCGCCAGGAAGTCAACAGCAGCTCTCTAATGTGCCCAAAAGCCCTTCTCCCACCGGTTCATCCCCATCCATTTCTGTGACCCACAAAGTACTACTTCCTCCCCCAGGTCTGAGAAGACTAAGGAGGGCATTGAGGAAAGTGTTATTAGGTTCCTACACAGCCCAGACTAGTCTATACCACATCTGGGACTTTCTGAATAATGATTAAAAATAATAATAATAGGGCTTCCCTGGTAGCGCAGTGGTTGAGAGTCCGCCTGCCGATGCAGGGGACACGGGTTCGTGCCCCGGTCTGGGAAGATCCCACATGCCGCGGAGCGGCTGGGCCCGTGAGCCATGGCCGCTGAGCCTGTGCGTCTGGAGCCTGTGCTCTGCAATGGGAGAGGCCACAACAGTGAGAGGCCCGCGTAACGCAAAAAAATAAAAAATAATAATAAAAATAATAATAATAATAACTGCTAACATTTACTGAGTACTATGTATGTGCTAAGTGCCTTATTTTGCAACACAATTCATAACAACCTTATGAGATAGCTACTTTATCATCCCCATTTTGCAGATGAAAAAATTGAGGCCCAAGGTACACACCTGGGATATAGATCAGGGCTGGCTAACTTGAATCCTGTGTTTTAACATCTCAGATATACTGCTTCCTGAACAAGTTTTTATATGCCTTAAGAGAAGAGATTCTATCTTTTTCTTTTCTGGACTGTCACAGAGCCTAGAGGAATTCTGAGCAATAAATAGTAGACTCTTGGCATCTGCCTATTAACTGACTGATTGATGGAAGACCCTTGCCCAGGGTGGTCAAATGCCATACACAAGAGTGACAAAAGGATAGAGAGGGATCCTGCAGAGAGTTTGGAGAGCTGCTTAAAGCCAGGCCAATTTAGGGTAAGGTAGTGTAGCCACAGAGACCCCTTCTAGGCAATACTCAGAAACTTCCAGAAAGCCCTGAGAAAAAAGATGGTCTTCTCTCCTCTGAGAAAGACTCTCCAAGGAATAATAAGGCATCCAGATACAGCAAGGGAACAGGGGTGGCTATTCGACCAAACCTAATTCACTGTCCCCATCATTGGTGGTCACTAAGGAGCCAGTGTTGCTTTTCGCAAGAAACTGCTCATCTGTTGTCCTGGCTGACATCCAGTTTAGAGAAAGGTACAGTGCTCAACTGTTCCTACACTTTGGGTGGTCTGCAGAATTTTTCTTCCTTTTCCTACACTAAAGATGTGAAGGGGGAATTCCCTGGCAGTCCAGTTGTTAGGACTCCACACTTTCCTGGTCAGGGAACTAAGGTCCTGCAAGCTGTGTGGCGTGGTCAAAAAAAAAAAAAAAGATGTGAAGGATTGCAGCCCCATTTTCCTAATGGCTTATATTTCAATATTTTATTTGCAAATCAATTATTTGGAACTGTGAACACATTTCCCATTGGGAAACATATTATTTAAAGAGGTTAGGATCTCAGGTAGGTCCTAAAGCTCTTATTTTATCCATCGTTAATAGTACTGAGCTCAGTGGTACATATCAGCTACAAATAATCATGTTTGTATAGGAAAATGCAATCTCAATTCTATATCAGCATTTCAAGACAGGATTCCCCCTAGCCCTTGGAGTAAGGATTCCTGAAAATGAGAGGATTGGCAACTGTGTGGTGCCTGATAGCTTTCTAACTGGATTTGGAGGGGAGATCAGGATTTGAGGGCATGAAATCAGGCTAGCCTTATTAAGGAGGTCACATTTGCTGAAACAAAGAGTTTATCAACACCCTTGATGTCTGTTAACTCAGGACGGCACACATGAGGGTATAAGTCATACTCCTGACATCCTTCGGGGCATTTTAAAGTTCAAAGGGATTTCCACCATACTCAGCCTGTTAAATCCGAGAGGTAAAGAGACCATCTAGTTTCAGCTCCTATCCTCCACCTATTATTCCGAGTTGAGGGACAAAGACTTGAAGAAGGAATGCCTCCAAGAAGCTCCTTATTTTAAAAAAATAATAATCATTATAATAGCTACTACTTCTTTTAGTACCATTTTATGCCGAAGACCGTATAATTTATTGTGTTTTAATTTATTAAATTCTCACAACTCTATGTATAGATTTATCATTAACCTCACTTAGAGTATGAGGAGACTGAGGTTTAGCTTGCTTAAGTAATTTGCCTTAGATCACATGGCTAGTACATGGAAGAATCAGGATTCAAATCCCAGTCTGTATCAAACCCCAAATTCCAGACTATTAACTGCTTTGCTATACTTGTTTTTCCCAATTAAAATATTTCCAGAAAAGACACCACAAAGTAAAACTTGCTTCAAGTATGTTAAAAAACATATGTATTTTTTTTAAGTGATAATCTTAAAAATAGATATAAGCATATTCTGGATCGTCAGGCAGTCCAATTATGACTGAGTCCTGTTGCAATTTAATGGCTCACTATGTTTTGTTTGTGATTTATTTCTAGCCAAGAGAGGCCAAGTATGATAATGACACACCAAGTGAATGAGGGTTTTACAAGTGATTGAACAGAAACAAATCATAGGAGGCTCGCTCCTCACGCAGTCTCAGCACACAGCAGTATAGGTATGCCAGACACACAAGGATTTGCCCCTTAGGTACCATCCTCACAATACTTTACACAGATTCCACCTTTCTTTATCCAACATTGCACACTGTTGACTCATCGTTTCGAAAACTAGCTACTTGGCTGCTAAACTGCTTTAGTCCCCAGTGCGAATTGTTAAGGACTAAAGATTTTCACCAAGTCTCCTCATAGCTATTCTTCTTTCCTGATGATGCAATGAGTAGTTATAAACATCCGCTAGAATCTTCTCATTTGCCTTCTTAGAAGAAACTCAGATAGCTAGTGGGAAGCAGATGCATCACACGGGGAGATCAGCTGGGTGCTTTGTGACCACCTAGAGGGGTGCGATAGGGAGGGTGGGAGGGAGACGCAAGAGGGAGGAGATATGGGGATACATGTGTACATATAGCTGATACACTTTGTTATAAAGCAGAAACTAACACACCATTGTAAAGCAACTATACTCCAGTAAAGATGTTTAAAAAAAAAAGAAACTTGAAGAAACAAGACAGAAACCTACTGGTTCAATCATGTATGGGTAGCCCATCAAACGTGTTTGTGAAAAAGGAAGAATCACAAAGTTTAACATTTGGAAAAGTGGGAGAGAAGAAAGCAGTGAAAAAGCAGTACAAATAGGAAGCACAAAATGAGATTATAGAAATAAATCCAAATATATCAGTAATTGCAATAAATGTAAACGGATTAAACCGACCTATTAAAAATAGAGAAAACATTAGATTGAAAAATATTATAAATCCAAATATATTTTTATAAAAGACTTGTTAAACGGTAAGGATTCAGAAGGACAGAAAAGAGTATGAAAAAATATAAAGTTGTCAAACACTCACCAAAATAAATAAATAAATAAAAGCTAATGTGGCTATTATATCATACACACGAGTTTAAGACAAAAAGTATTATTAGGGATAAAGTGAGTCACTACATTTTGATAAAAGTGTTAATTCATCAGGTAGATGTAACAACTCTAAACGTGTATGTACTTAAAATTTACCTAGAAGGAGTCATTTGAAATGGTCTTAAAGGATAAATAGGAGTTTACCAGAAAGACAAGGGGAGAGGGCCAGGGAGAAGAACATGCCAGACAGAGGAAACATAATGCACCAAACCCAGAGGTGAGAAAACATAGCATGTACAGAGGTCTAAAGCACTGCATAATTACATTGATGAAGCCTTTGTTTCTTTGACACTTTCATGTACCAGAAAGAACTAGACCAGGTTCCTCTTCAGCATAAAACCGAAGCCACTAGAAAAAGAATACTTACTTACATGGGGGATGGAAGGAGTAAAAAGAACGAATGGTTTCATTTTCCCTGGCAAATCCTGCACTGCAGATTTGCAAAGCCCCAGAGTAATTCACTCTGGTGATGTCATTTTAGCCTTGGATGATGGCACATCCTGAACAATCATGTGTGCATAACACCCTTCAGCTGTG
Source organism: Tursiops truncatus (assembly GCF_011762595.2). Taxonomy (NCBI): domain Eukaryota; kingdom Metazoa; phylum Chordata; class Mammalia; order Artiodactyla; family Delphinidae; genus Tursiops; species Tursiops truncatus. Next base: position 66,486,224 of record NC_047047.1, on the reverse strand, counting down.
ACTGAATGGTCTAAACAAGATCAGCAGCATTGCTCAGCCTCAGAGCGCTAGCAGGCTGCCTCAGTTCCTCACTTTCAAGATTACAATCTGACGTGTTACACATAATAAAAAGAGAGTAAGAATGGAGAAAGAAAAACAAGGGTGGAAACGATTTCATATTAATGTCATGACCTAATGCATCCATTTGATCTCAGTTGGCAAAGGAAGCAGAAGATCCAGTTTGACAAAAAAAATCCAGAATAGTTGCACAATGGGGTTGAGTTGGGAACGTCCTTTATGTATTGTCAGTTTCTTTATATATTATCAGCCAATCATGAGCAAAACACCTTAAAGAGTAGCGAAAAAGTTTCAGGAAATGATGTGCACTTTAGAAGGAACTGCTTTTTAAATTTTCATATAATTCAGAGGATTTGTGTCCGTTGAATTTGGACCCCATTTTTTGCTGATATTTTTAACTAAGGAATTATCTAATATGTGGTGAGAATTGACACTTATATACCCATTTTTAATTTTGGTGATGAAAACTGGAAAATCACGAGAGGCAAGAGGGATGTGGGGAGGGATTGTTTCCTTTTCTGGTTTCTTCAAAAATGTCCTTTTCTGCAAGCTAAGCCTGGCTTTTGCTTTAATCATAGCAGAAAGCATTCTCCACATCAGAGAAAGTGAAGAATAGGCCTTGAACCCTGTGCCCTATTTTCTCTCCAGCTATCCAGGTTTGTCCTCTGCCCTATAAGGAGCTATTTTCCCCCCTTCTCTTGTTGGTTCCTCCTTTCTTTGTTCAGTCCTCAGTTTCTTTCTTGCCCAACACAGAAAGGCAGAATTTATGCAACCTAGTACTTTATGTAGAAGCCACTTTATTCTAATAACTCAGCAAGTATTTATCAAGTGGCTGCTGTCTGCCAGCACTGTTCTGGGTGCCGGGAATACTGCAGTGAACAAAGCAGAAGAAATCCTTTCTGTCACCGAGTTCCCTCTGAGGCCTGCCAGAGAAGGTGGCTCAGAGGAAGTGTTATCTGAGCTGACATCAGAATCATGAAAAGGAGTGAGCCCAGGGGAGAACACTTGGAAGAGTGCTCCTACCAGAGGGACCAGCCCAAAGCAAAGCCTTTGAGAGGAGCATGAGCTCTGTGCATCCCAGGAAAAGAAAGGAATTCAGTGAACTATTCCTGGGATCCAGTCACCCACCCATGAAGGCCACTTGTAGCTGCTAGGTCGCTGGGCTGGAGCCATGCCAAGAGAGGAAGACGTGCCCCCTGTCGAAGGTGAGAAGTTCAGATTTTGAAAGGCCTCTAATTCCATTCCAAGCTATGGAGTGGAGGGTGGGGATCCTGTGCTTCCAGAAATCAGTGTGGCAGCTGTAGGCAATGGCAGAGTAGAAAGACTAGACAGAGAAGGCAGGCCAGTTCATCAGTCCAGGCTCCAGAGGTGGTGGCAGAGAGCAAGAGAAAGATGAGGTCTCTCTAAGAAAGGGAGAATGGGGCACAGTGTGTTCCAGAGAAAAATCATCAGTTTGGATGAGGAAGAATGGGGGATTAGGAATATGAAATAAGAGAAATTAGCTTAGGACATTTTGTCCACAGAGTTCCAGAGTCTGAGCAAACACAGGAGAGAGAATCCTTGAGAGGTCTAAAGAGAGAGAACTAAAGACATGATGAATCGGAGAGGGAAGACCAGGTTCCCAGCAGACCTGGAGCTAACACACGGACACACGGACAGGTACACACACTTACAGTCACCCACTCATGCAGCAATCGCAGCTGCCTTTTCATTGTGTGCCAGGTTGAGGGAAATGAGCTCAAAGTATCTTTTTTTATACAGAAGGCAGGAGGACCAGTCTGTTTGTATAGACTGCATCCTCAACACCTTTTAACCTTTGTTCCCTCTCAGTAAACATAAAAATCACATACCCCCTCTTAAAGTTATTTGAAACTTCAAAATAAAAATAGTAACTAAAAACAAAGCAAGGTGATTTCAGAATGTTTCTTCGAGTTACATATGCCCCCCTGCCCAGATTTTGGTCTGTACCCTTCTGACCTGAGGGCTCTCCATGAGGATCCCTGCTGAGTTGTCTGAGCCTGAAAGGGTGGCCACATCTGCAACAGCAGCCTCAGGCTGCGTTCATTAACCCAAAAGGGAAAAGGAAAAGGCAACAACCTAGTGGACTGCCAAAGCTTGTCTTTAAAAATATGTAGATGGGTTTAGTCAAATGAAGGAGATGGATCCTGGGGTGAAGACGGAGCATACCTTGCTTTAGAGAGCAAAGCTAGGCCCAGAAACTAAAATTTTCAGAAAAAAAAGTTTCAGATTAAAAAAAAAGATCTCACTAAAGATGCTAAACATCAGAACTTTCTGACAGCGGAAGAACCACAAGTGAGCAGGGCTGCAAAGCAGAAGCCTGCCCTGGGTCTAAGGTCCCTTCTAACACTTTCATTCTATGATTTGGTTTATATCTAAACACCATGAGCGTGGCACTGAGGAGGCTGTTTACAAAGATTTTTGTTTTCTCTCTCTTCAGGAATAGCCAATTAAAAAGAAATATCAACATCATTAGCCATTAGAGAAATACAAAGCAAAATCACAGTGAGGTACCAATTCCCACTCACTAGGATGGCTATAACGAAAGAGATGGACACTAATGAGTGTTGACAAGGATGTGGAGAAATCAGAACCTTCATATATTGCTGGTGGGAATTTAAGATGGTATAGCCTCTTTGGAAAGCGGTCTGGCAATTCCTCAAAATGTTAAACATAGAGTTACCATATGACTCAGCAATTTCACTCCTAGGTATATACCCAAGAGAAATGAAAACATATGTCCACACAAAAACTTGTACATGAATGTTCATAGCAGCATTATTCATAATAACCAAAAACTCAAATGTTCATTGGAAATAATTCAAATGTCCATCAACTGATGAATGGCTAAATAAAACGTAGTGGGACTTCCCTTGCGGTCCAGTGGTTAAGACTCCACGCTTCCACTGCAGGGGGTGCGGGTTTGACCCCTGGTCAGGGAACTAAGATCCTGCATGCCTCGTGGTGCGGCCTAAAAAAAAAAAAGTGATATATACATACAATGGGATGTTATTCAGCAGCAAAAGGGAATGAAGTCCTAAGACATGTTACAAACACGGGTGAACCTTGAAAACCCTGTAAGTGAAAGAAGCCAGTCACAAAAGACCACATACTGTGGGATGCCAACTATATGAAATGTCCAGAATAGGCACATCTATAGAGACAGAAAGTAGATTTGTGGTTATCTAGGGCTGGGGAGGGGATGGAAGGGAGAAGGATGGGAGAGGAGTCTGGGGGGAAATAGGAAGTGACTGCTAATGGCTACACAGTTTCTTTCTGGGATAACGAAAATGTACTAAAGTTGACTGTGGTGATGGTTGAGCAACTCTGCAAATAAACAAAAAAAAATTGACATCTAACACAACATTGTAATATAACTATACTTCAATTAAAAAATCACATGGCGTTAAAGAAAGAAATTGATAAATTTTTAAAAATTGACATGTACCCTTAAAATGGATAAAAATGTACAGTATGTGAATTAAATCTCAGTAAGATTGCTAAAAAACAGAATTCTGGCACCAAGTTCAGAATGCAAATTGACTTATGTATCCCAGACCAGTTTAGATTTGTGCTGTCAATACATAGGGGGCAGTGGGAGAGAAAGAAAGAGAGAAGGAAAGAAAGAAGGGGGAGCAGGGAGGAAGGAAGAAAAGAAAAAGAAAAAACTATTCTCACAGCAAAATGGGAAGTAGATTTTTGGCATAAATGTTATTTGTAATTTGCTAATTAAAGAAGGATCTCTATCACGTAAATATGTGCTTCCGAATTCTGACACCAGAGGTGTTTTTTAGGATGGTTGCTCCTGAATTTCCCCAATACCCAGACAGCAGAGCCCCCTGACCTGCACCCAGAATTTAACACACACACACATACACACACACACTAACTTGATTAAAGGCCTCTGGCCCCAGAGATGCAGCACTTCATGCTGGTTCAAATGTGACCCATTACCCTAAATATTTCTTCTTGAGATAACACCATCCTGAACTCATGGCAGCAGTTCTGTACCTCTTTTGCCCTATGTCTTCAAAACAAAAGGTTTGTGGGTTGTGTTGCTGCCCATATTAGAAATAAAAACTACTTTGGAAAGATTTGAGTGACAGAAGCTCTTAGATAAGAAAAGACAAATGAATTAAGTTGTCAAATCTTTCTTTTCAAAGAGTATGAACGCAATAGGTTCTTGCCTAACAAAGTATCATTAGCCAGGAGCGCTGAGAATCCCTTTTCTTTCTTCTCTTTGTGTTCCATCTCATAGTCCTGGAGGTACTTGAGAATTAGATGCATTTGCAATAATTGCACAGGTGACTGAGGATATTTCACAATAGCAAACCATTCATATTACTTTTAAAATGTAAATATGTGTATGTAGCATGCATGAAACATAATACTGATTCTCTACTGATGACTAGATAGATATTAAACACGAGAATTGCAATAATTTAATTTTATAAATATACTTAATAAGATTTAATCAAATATTCAGAGTTAAATTTAAAGTTCAGCTATATTTAAATAATCTTTATTTAAAATGTTGGTGTATTCATGTATTTGTTTATTTTTGTTTGTTTGTTTGTTTTTTGCGGTACACGGGCCTCTCACTGTTGTGGCCTCTCCTGTTGCGGAGCACAGGCTCCGAACGCGCGGGCTCAGCGGCCATGGTTCACGGGCCCAGCCGCTCCACGGCATGTGGGATCTTCCCGGACCGGGGCACGAACCCGTGTCCCCTGCATCGGAAGGCGGGCTCTCAACCACTGCGCCACCAGGGAAGCCCCATGTATTTGTTTTTATTTTGACTTTAATTTTAATAGATAATACAAATATTTTAAAGCAATAACTTTTTGAAAATATTCAAAGTAATTATAATTTAAAATGTACATTCACTTAACTTACATTTTGATAAAAATATACTCAAATTTTAAACATTTTGAATATAATTACTTTATATTTACTTTGTTATTACTGTCAATTGAATACATTACATGAAAATCTTTATTTTAAGAACATAATCAGTGATCTTGCTGAAATGAAGAAAATGTGGAATAAATGATTTATGAATTATTTAAGTCTTTTGTCACTCATACAAAATATCATTAGCTCATCCAAACATGTGCAACAATTAAATTCAGCCAGCTTGGATATTTTGCTACCTTTCATCATATTGAGACTATAGCTTTATCAGTGTTTTGGGATTTTGTCATTGATTTGTCAAGATAGAAGGATAGGATAATCTTATTTAACAGTTTTTAGCCTTTTTTTTTTTTTTACAGCTTTTAAATATGTGGACATAGGGTACATGGTCTCCATTGGTGCCCTTGCCCAGTCTACTTCCTTTCCTTGACCCTACCAGGCACTAGCCTTTACAGTTACTTAGAATTTTTCAGGACTTTGGGTGGGTAGTGTCTCTATAAATCCAAATTACTAGGCTTTATTAAACGTTTTACATGCCAAAGCAGACAAACAACATACATTTTTTAAACACTCACATTTGAAAATTCTTCTAGGTATAATCCCTTGTAATGTACAGCCAGCAAAGCAACCATGACATTCCCTCATTTTCCTGACTAAATTTAGAAGCAAATATTTTCAGAATACGAAATTATATTACAAAGGTCATAGGACAATGAATAATGTGCCATGTGTGGTTAATTACCCTTAGTTCTTTAGAAAAAGGAAAGTCATCTTAGCCTCTATATAAAAACTGTGTGTATGGTTATTTCACTTTGAAATGTCAAAGGGTTACTTGGTTTCAAAAAGAAAATGGAAAAGCACAAAGATATTTATGTAATACTGAAAGAAAGTCTTTCTTAAGAGAATGTAATGTTTAATTCTTTATGGCTTCCCTTTGTCCTGCGGCTAGCTTACAAATATGCAGTGCACAATACTTTGTGCCATTGAAATTAAGGGTTCATGTATTTTTAGTCTTTTCAGAGAAAAGAACCAAATAATTAAGATACAGAAAAGATATGATTGTTTCCCTACAGTTACTATATCTGATGAACCATTATAATCATAAGGTACATAGAATTACATTTAATCTTTTTCCATGAGGAGATAACCTGTACTTTTAACTTCAAACGAGAGGCTGTTTTTTTCTACCCTTAATACTTCAGACTTCAAAAGTAAAACAGTTCTGAGATACTTGAATCAAAGGCAATTGTCTGCCTAATTTTTATTTCTGCCATAATTAAAGCAGGGAACTTAATTGTCAGTGAACTCATTCTAATACTCCAATAAGACAAAATAAGCAAGCCATGTTGTTAATGGCAATGATGGTAGTGATAGCTCTGGGCAGTCTAGCAAATGCTTACCTGTGACTTGGGGTGTTCACCTAAAAAAAGACACACTGAGGTCACGCTCACTTTTGGTTTTTTGGGTAATTTTGCCCTGCCATGCCCTGGGACATCAGAGAAAGATTTTTCCTCTCAATTTTTTTTTCTTCCCTCTGTTGCCCTAGGACTTATACTCTTGTTTATTCTGATTGGTTTAACAAGTATCAGTGGGCACTTACTGTCAGACACTGTGCTTGATGTTAGGAATTCAAAGATGAAGAATACAGTCTTTGGGGTCAAGAAGCCCAGTCTAGAGAATTCAGACAATGGGAATACCATGTGATATATGCTCTCTGCTAGAGGCATGCATGAGGTTCCTGTTCCAGCCCAGCCCACAGATTTTGAGTCCAGAGGAGGGATTCAGTTTCTTCATCTGAATAACTTCTCTATGGTCCATTCAAACAGTAAAATGTACATGATTCTAGTTTTTTTTGTTGCTGTTGGAGTATAGGTGACTTACAATGTTGTGTTAGTTTCAGGTATACAGCAAAGTGAATCAGTTATACATATACATATATCCACTCTTTTTTAGATTTTCTTTCCCGTATAGCCCATGACAGAGTATTGAGCAGAGTTCCCTGTGCTATACAGTAGGTCCTTATTAGTTATCTATTTTATATATAGTAGTGTGTATATGTCAATCCCAATCTCTCAAATATCCCTCCTCCACTGCCTCTTTACTACCCACCCCCTGCCCGGTAACCATAAATTTGTTTTCTACATCTGGCTGATGACTCTAGGTTTCATATTATTTCAGATGAAGTGTTTAACAGCTACACTGATGCAGCTATAGACTTTCTCCAATGCTGATGCCAGGATCCGTCTGTCTCTTCCAGGCTTCTCTTAATGTTTTCCTTATGTTATTAACCTACGTAAAGTCCCACAGTTACATTTTATCCATGGGGGCTGGGGGGTTGGTATGGGTGTGTTTTGAAAGTGCAGTACCCCTTCAATTCACCCTCACTTGGTGGAGAATGGTTTTGTCATCTTACTCAAGTTACTTTCCACGGATTCAAATTCTAAAAGAATTTATCTTTGATCCTTTTGAAACGAATACAAGTCTGAGACATACTCCTCTCTTCTGTTTTGGAAAAGAGAGGCCTTAAGATGGTTGTATCTCGTGATTTATTGCCAGTGTACAAGGCTGATCCCAGGCACAGGCTCTTGGCTTGTATCATCCAAGCTCCTAGGGTTTTGCTGATTCAGGAATCATTCTGTTCTTTATAGCTCTTCTGCTGGCCACTTCTAAATAAGGAGAACCATCTTCCAGCTTGAGTTGTAAAACTCATGTTTTGTTTTGCTTTTTTGAAGAGGTTTCAAGAAGACCCAAGGTAAGATGAGATGAATTGTAGATCAGTGAATTTCAAGTGGGAGGGATAAGAGCTTTTTCAAACTACACAGTGCCCCTCTGCCCATCCCTATCCATCGCAGCATTTGAGAATCACTGCTGTAGGGAGTCTCCATAGGAGATTAGAACCTGGAGACCAAGCTCCACTTACATTTCTGTCACCAGCTCCCCAGCTGTTCTGTGATCCTGGTTCGCCTTCTAGTCAATACACTAATCTGTTCATCTGTATACTTTGAATTTAAATACATAAAAATTTAAAGTGATTTAAATCCCAAAGAATGAAATATATAATGAAAAAGCTATCATAGAAAAAATATATTTAGACTGCCTACTATACTTACCCCCAAAATAGCAAAGTTGGTTAAACTGGGTTCTTTCAGTAAGTCTTGTTTACCCATCAACAAAACAGACATTCAATTGTAGCTAAAGGATCCAGTTTCAAAATGATGCCCGTTCATCCCCTGGGATGCAATTTAGGTATATTATCCAAACTCCAGGTGCAGATGCCTTTATCTAGACGAATGATAGAGCGCTGACAGGACCCAGCAGAGCCAGGCAGTTACAGACCCACCGGGGGTAAGTATGTAGCTTGGACACCTGTATGAGATGTCTCAGAGAGCCCTTGGATTTGGTACTTCCCACCGGTTACCTGAGCTCATCTCATTCCTGGCTAAAGGCATTTTCTCCTTAGCTTTCTCTAAAAGTCTCACCTTGCCCTGCCTCCCCCTCTGCTTTAGTTCTAAAAACCCCTGTTCTCCCAAGTGTCCTAGGAGGCAATAGCTCCTGTCTGGCCCCTCCAGTCCCTGTTCCCCTCTTGGACTTACCTATCTCTGTGGTTAGCAAAACCTAATGTATTTATTATCTGGCCATTTACAGAAAACATCTGTCAAACCGTGGACTAAAGTACCCATGGCTCCTCTGTTGGGGATGCGTCCAGCATAATCACTCCTGGCCTCTCATCTTCCCCTCACTCAACATCCCCTCAGGAAGTCATGTGAATTATATGACTGTTGAACTGGGGAGAAGGAACTGAGCTTAGATCAGCCCTGTCTTCTCAGAGCTAGCCTGTGTGGTCCACTCTCTGCCATGCAGTACAGGGCCAACAAGTCACTCTGCTCTAGAACTTTCTCAGGGGTAGACTCACACTAACCCAAGCTTGCAGAGACGGCCATATAGCCAGAATACTAATTTATTCCATTTTAATGATAAATGCAACCAGCTAGCCAGTGGGCCCTCACATCAGCAGATCAGGGCATTTGCTCCCTGAAGACAGGGAAAAGAGTGATTTAAATTCTGTATTTAGAGCATCAAATCTGCATAAGGAGAAGTAGAGAGATGATTTATCAAAGGATACATTTGCTACAGAGACCTAAGAGCTCAAGTCCTTGAGCCAAGGCCCCTTCTCCCATGAACACTATTTGGGAAGCTGCTATCAACTTCTGGCTTCTTAGCTCGGGTTGTTTTTTTGTTTGTTTGTTTTTGTTTTTGTTTTTGCTGTACGTGGGCCTCTCACTGTTGTGGCCTCTCCCATTGCAGAGCACAGGCTCCAGACGCGCAGGCTCAGCGGCCATGGTTCACGGGCCCAGCCGCTCCGCGGCATGTGGGATCTTCCCAGACCGGGGCACAAACCCTCGTCCCCTGCATTGGCAGGCGGACTCTCAACCACTGCGCCACCAGGGAAGCCCTTAGCTTGGGTTTTCTATGCTATAGGCTAACAGCAGCTCTGCCCACTGCCACTGTTCATCCAGGCTTTCTCCAAACAATCAATTACCTTTACACTTGTTAAATTCACAGTCACATTCCGGTGCTTGCCAGCCTGAGATTACCTCCAAGTCACCTTGGCTGAATTTATAGGTGTTTCCAGTTACACACTGGTTATCTATCAGTTTACTCCTTCAGTTGACTTACCATATCTGTGTGTGTGTGTATATTTGTGTGTGCCTTACCCATTTAACTCCCAGAAGGAAACCTCATTTCCTACTTCCAGTTTTCTTTGGAAGCCATTACCCCATTTACTGCTAACAAAGGCATTTTTGAGCTCTTTGGAAAGAAAACTTTCAGTATAACTTTTTATTATACTTTAAAACTTAACTACCTGAATTCAAGCACATAAGCAGTTTTTGCTGATTTCATATTGTAATAATTTATGAGACTGAGCTAATGATGACAAATACCTTGTAAAGACTCTCAGTGTAAGTCATCTGGTCTTTAACCACTGTTAGTCTTACGCAATAAACTCAACACATCTTTAATATCTCTGATTTGTTTCCAAAGAAGGTGGATAAAAGTATTTGACTCTTAAGCAAAGAAATAGCTAGCTGGATGCCTTGGACAACCAGATCAGTCTCAGATCAGAACCAGTCTTTCCCCACTGTCTTCCTTTTTCTCCTCCCCAAACCTCTCTCCTGTGTGAGGCATAGTTTGGGGCACTGTAGCTATAACCGTGAAAATATGACATAATAGATGATTCTTGACCTAATGGGGCTTATGTTCTAGTTGAGGGAGACTGACTATAAACAAACAAACAAGAAGAATATCAGCAGCTAGTTGAGTGCTACAGAAAACAAAACTGAGTAACGTAGTAGATGGAGGTCATCAGTTTAAGCTAAGACCTGAACAAAAAGTAGGAGCCAATTATAGGAAAATGAGGGTAAAGAACGTTACAGTAGAGAAGGCCTGGGACATGCCCAAAAGGAGGAGTAGGCTTGGTGAGCGAGGGAAGAGAAAGAAGGCTAGAGGGTGGCTGGCAGGGAAGAGAGCAGGAATAAGAATAAGTCTTCCATCCACAGCATGGGATGTGGAATGTGTGCAGGGGCAAATACGTTGATAATTTCCTCATTTAGAGGGACTGTGGAAACTGTAACATGTTTTTTTTGCCTGCTTCATGTTTTTGTTCTATTTTAAAAATATGTAATAAGGAAAGGTGGGTGTGTAATATGGGTTGGTTCAGTCTCCGTAGCATTGTCTCTGGCCAAACTCATCTGTAAGTCTTTTCCAGATTTACCAGGTAATACCATGTTCCAAATCAACCAAATGACATTTGAGAAGAGCAAAAGAGCAAGGATGTTAAAAATTCATCACCGTGCCCCTCAAGGTCACAGGTGTTTAAAAGCCAAGGAAGGAAGACTAAAGCCCAAGTGAATGGCTTTTTATGAATTGTTTTATTAAATTTGATAAACTTACCCCTTTGGAGGGATGGAGATGTCAGGATTCTGGGTCTCAAAATGTGTCTTCCAGCTCAGTGATACTAAGGAAAGGATAAATCAGGCCTCCAAATGTACATTGGCCCTGAAGTTTGCAGGTTCATAAAGTCATGGTTCTCAGTTCGTTCGGGAGAGAGCTGGCTCTGGGGAATTGATTCACATTAATCAGATTTATAGTAGACTAATAAAGTACAATGCCATTTATTCGTTACCCGTGAGAGTTACAACTACTGACTGAAATTCATGTTTTTGGTCAGCACACACTCTGGCTGGTAGGAAAACATATTTAAGAAATCAGATTAAAGTCAGATGGTTAACTGTTAAATATGGAAGTTGAACAAATCAAGTTCGATGTCTGGAAAGGCTATATTCATTAAGCAGTCTTTCTTTTCATTGCAAGGACATACAGTCTCGGGTGGGCAAATGATCTACTATTCAGCTGGACAGGGAAGGCCAGTGCTGGAGAAACATTGGCAAATTTTTACTCCTAGTCTCTCCTTTTTTCTAGAACTGGGTCACTGATTCCCAGAGGGTGGTCTGAAGGTCACCTACAGTAAAGGTTCCTTGGTTATTTATTAAAAATGCATTTTTTCAGGCCCTGTCCCACACTTCTGAATCAAAATCTATGGTGTTGGGCTGGGAATATTGATTTAAATTATTTTTCCGGGGAACTGTAAGCACACCAAAGTTTGCTTCTTTTTTTAACTTAATTTATTAAAAAATTTTTTGGGGGTGCGTTGGGTCTTCGTTGCTGCGTGTGGGCTTTCTCCAGTTGGGGCGAGCGGGTTTCTCATTGCAGTGGCTTCTCTAGTTGCAGAGCACAGGCTCTAGGCGTAAGGGCTTCAGTAGTTGTGGCACACAGGGTCAGTAGTTGCAGCTCGCGGGCTCTAGAGTGCAGGCTCAGTAGTTGTGGCACACGGGCTTAGTTGCTCCGCGGCATGTGGGATCTTCCCGGACCAGGGCTTGAACCCGTGTCCCCTGCACTGGCAGGCAGATTCTTTACTTATTATTTTTTTTAATTTTATTTATTTATTTTTGGCTGAACTGGGTCTTTGCTGCTGTGCGTGGGCTTTCTCTAGTTGTCGTGAGTGGGGGCTACTCTTCGTTGGGGTGCACGGGCTTCTCATTGCGGTGGCTTCTCTTGTTGTGGAGCATGGGCTCTAGGCGCGTGGGCTTCAGTAGTTGTGGCTCGCGGGCTCTAGAGTGCAGGCTCAGTAGTTGTGGCTCACGGGCTTAGTTGTTCTGTGGCACGTGGGATCTTCCTGGACCAGGGCTGGAACCCGTGTCCCCTGCATTGGCAGGCAGATTCTTTTCTTTTTTTTTTTTTGCATTACGCCGGCCTCTCACTGCTGTGGCCTCTCCCGTTGCAGAGCACAGGCTCCGGACGCACAGGCCCAGCGGCCATGGCTCACGGGCCCAGCCGCTCTGCAGCATGTGGGATCTTCCCGGACAGGGGCACGAACCCGCATCCCCTGCATCGGCAGGCAGACTCTCAACCACTGCGCCACCAGGGAAGCCCAACTGGCAGGCAGATTCTTAACCACTGCGCCACCAGGGTAGTCCCTCAATATCTTGTAATAACCTATAACCTGAATTTAGAAGGGAAAACTCAACAACACCGCCGAATGATAGCCCAGTTTCACAGGGTAGCTTCCTTGACTTTATAACGAGCAGTATTTTCATTCATCATTATTATGGTGACTCATTTTCTCATCTAATAAATGATGGCTCTTTCATTTCCTTCATAAATGTTGATGAATTTGTTTCAATATCATCATCAGTACTTATTCTTGTAAAAATCTGTTCAGCAATTCTGAAGGAAGCATATTCTGCTGGAACATATGATCCTCCAAACTCCGGAACTCCACACTCCAGAGGCCCTCCTTTGGATATGCTCAGCAGGTGGATTCTTAACCACTGTGCCACCAGGGAAGTCCCCACACCAAAGTTTTGAAAGCTGCTGCTAAGCTATATAACCTTAGGCAAGTTAGTTACTTAACTTCTCCAAAGCCTTAGTTTGTTTGTCTGTAAAACAGGGATAATAATAGGTCTTATCTTCCTGGGCTACTACAGGGATCATGTAAAGCCCTTAGAAGAGTGTCTGGCACCTAGTAAGCCCTCAATACCTGCTTCCTGTCATTATTATTACCACCATTATTGTCATCATCTTCATTGCCATTAATTGGCCCACCGCATTCCTGTTTGCTCACAGATTTGATTTTTTTAATTAAGCAAAGCCAAGTTTATTGGTTACTGTAGGAAGGGAGACCATACCCTTGACAGAGTTTTAGCAGCATCTCCCAGATTGTTTTTCATTGATGACATTTTGGGGTTTTTGCTTCTTAAGGCTGGAAAAGATGGTATCCTAAGCCATTTCTAAATCATGCAGCAGGATGGATTTATTTTTAGGAAAGTTTCTAAGGGCATCCACCATGTTTGAATTAAAGCTTACTTTTGATCTCAGAGTTTGGCACATCCTTGTCCCTGCCTTAAAAGTCAGGTTGCATCTTACTTTGGGGCTAAAAGTTCTGTCTACTGACAACAGCAACATATCAAGTTGTTTAAAGTCATTTCTTTAAAAGTTGTCACTTGTTATGAATTACCCTCATATTTACACCTTCCTTTAAAAAATGAACACAATGGGGACTTCCTTGGTGGTCCAGTGGTTAAGACTCCATGCTTCCACTGCAGGGGGCATGGGTTCGATCCCTAGTCCAGGAACTAAAATCCCGCATCCGTGTGGCTGGGAAAAAAAAAAAGAAGAACACAATGTAGAAACAGAGTTCTCTCAACTAGTGTTGGTTGAGTGATGGTGATTCTAACTAAATCGGGTGAAATCTTGGAGGTACCATGCTAGTATGTTTGGAACTAGAGTACCACATACCATGTTTGGTAACTTGTCAGTTTGCGAGTAGAACTTAGAGCAGCACCATTCCTATTAACCCTTTCTTCTCTGAATACTTCAGAGTATTCAGAGTGGGTTATTTAATTAAGCCTCAAAACATCTCTGTGACACGGATAATTACACTAGTCATTCCTACATTTTAGACGGGCACATTACAGGAGGAAGAGGTTAAGTGAAGCTAATTCTTCCAGTTAGGCTGATTCAGCAGCAAAACCACTCAGGGAATGTTTAAGCGTTGCAATCTAAATAGTTCTGCACCTGGTTTCCTTAAGTATAACATTTAAAACTGATTTGTAATAGTATTGGAAGTCCTAGCCACATCAATCAGACAAGAAAAAGAAATAAAACATATCCAAATTGGAAGGGAAGAGGTAAAATTGTCATTCTTTGCAGATGACATGACATTCTAAATAGAAAACCCTGAAGACTCCACATAAAAACTGTTAGAACTAATAAATGAATTCAGCAAGGTAGCAGGATACAAGATTAATATACAGAAAAGTGTTGCATTTCTTTACACTAACAATGAAATATCAGAAAGAGAAAGTTAAAAAACAATACCATTTAAAATCACTGCAGAAAACAAACAAGCAAACAAAAAACCTAGGAATAAACCTAACCAAGGAGGTGAAAGACACATGATGAAAACTATAAAACATTGATAAAGGAAACTGAAGATGATTCAAAGAAATGGAAAGATATCCCATGCTCATGGATTAGAAGAATTAATATTGTTAAAATGGCCATACTGCCCAAAACAATCCACAGATTTAATGCGATCCCTATCAAATTATCCATAATATTTTTCACAGAACTAGAACAAACAATCCTAAAATTTATATGGAACCACAAAAGACCCAGAATTGCCAAAGCAATCCTGAGGAAAAAGAACAAAGCTGGAGGCATAACCCTCCAGGCTTCAGACAATACTACAAAGTTACAGTAAGTAAGATGTTATGGAAAAAGCCAAAAGAACTTTTTGGTCAACCCAATAGATACAATGGAATATTACTCAGCCACAAAAAAATAATGAAATATTGCCATTTGCAGCAACATGGATGGACCTAGAGAATATCATACTATTTGAAGTAAGTCAGACAGAGATAAACAAATATTACATGATATCACTTTTATGTAAAATCTAAAAAACAATACAAATGAATCTATATACAAAACAGAAACAGACTCAAAAACAAAGAAAACAAACTTATGGTTACCAAAGGTGGGGGGCCGATAAATGCAGAGTATGTAATTAACAAACTACTATACATAAAATAGATAAGCAACAAGGATTTACTGTATAACACAGGGAACAATATTCAATATCTTGTAATAACCTATAATGGGAAATAATCTGAAAAAGGTATGTATATAACTGAATCACTTTACTGTATACCTGAAACTAACACAATATTATATATCAACTATACGTCAATTAAAAAAGATAAAATAGAGTTGTTGAGAAATGAATACATTTTTGCAAAAAACAAAAATTGAGTCTAACCTGGTAAAGAAAAAAGGAAGGTACACCCTGGGTTTAGCCAGGGCTTAACTACTCTGACTTCCTTTATGTCCAGTCTCCCAGTGCTGGACCTCTGCCCTTCTAATCAGTATGGATTCTTGTCTCTCCCTCTCATTTCCACTCACCAGTAAACTGTGACCCTACACTACCCACTGGTCTGCAGTGGAGGGAACAGTCTGAGTTACTGACGGCAGGCATGGCTCAAACAGCTTGCTGAGAGTGAGCCATGCCTACCAGACCCACAGTGCTCCACGTGGCTCTCCCCCATTTCACTCACGTGCTGGTTTCTGCTAAACATAGCCCAGTTCCCAGGTCACCAGCTGGCAAAGCTCTGAACTATTTTTAGCTAGGTCCAGGGCTCAGGGCACTAAATCTGGATAGGAAGCTGAGATACCACTCTAGCTTTTAAAAATAATAACTTCTATTTTTCTCTCGTTATGATTTATCATGACTTCATTTTAGACTTTCTGGTAAATATAGCTGAGGAAAAGGTGAGAACATTTAAAACACATAGCACAAAAAAGAAAATTAAAATTTTCTTTAATTTTAGGGTAATACTCTTCTTTGAGGTGCTATATCTGTATCTATCTATACGTACAGTAAAGCATACTAATCTTAAATACACATTGTGTAAGTATATACTTGTTTAACCCAAACTTAGATCATCATAATGGATATTCCAACATCCCAGAAAGTTCTCACTTGTCCTTTACAGCCAATATCCTTATGCTCCAGAGGTAAATCCTATCCTTACTTTTACCACTTTTGATTTGTTCTGTTTTTGATTTTAATATAAATGGAATCATATGATATATACTTTGGCAGCACCACATGCAGGATCCTAGTTCCCTGACCAGGGATCGAACCCGTGCCTCCTCAGTAGAAGCTCGGAGCCCTAACCACTGGACAACCAGGGAATTCCCTAGTATATACTTTTTATGTTTTCCTTTTTTTCACTCATTATGTCTGTGAGATTCATGCATGTTGTCACATATAGCAGTAGATTGTTGTTTCGTCTGTTTTTGCTGTATAAAATTCCACCATGTGAATACACTATAATTTATCACTTCTCCTGTTGAAGGATATTTAGTTTGTCTCCAAATTTTGGTTATTAAAAATAAAACTGTCATGAACATTTTGTTTGTGTCTATTAGTGACCACACGCACCCATTTCTGGTGTGGAACTAGGAGTGGAACTGCTAAGTCATAGGGTAGCCTTAGATCTGGCTTTTATAAATGTGCCAGTTTTCCAAACCAATTCTACCAAATTTACATTCCAAGAGCAATGTGTGAGAGTTCTAAAACATACCTTCAGTTGATAATTTCAAATCTTTTAACTATTCTAAAGAGTATTAGTTGGGGACTTCCCTGGTGGCGCCATGGTTGAGAGTCCACCTGCCGATGCAGAGGACGCGGGTTCGTGCCCGGGTCTGGGAAGATCCTACATGCCGCGGAGCGGCTGGGCCAGTGAGCCATGGCCGCTGAGCCTGTGCGTCCGGAGCCTGTGCTCCACAACGGGAGAGGCCACAACAGTGAGAGGCCCGCGTACCGCAAAAAAAAAACACCAAAAAAAGCCCAAGAATCTGCCTGCCAATGCAGGGGACATGGGTTTGAGCCCCGGTCCAGGAAGATCCTACATGCCACAGAACTAAGCCTGTGCGTGTGCCACAACTACTGAGCCTGCACTCTAGAGCCCGCAAGCCACAACTACTGAGCCCACGTGCCACAACTACTAAAGCCTGCAGGCCTAGAGCCCATGCTCCACAACAAGAAGCCACCGCAATAAGAAGCCTGCTCCCAGCAATTAAGAGCAGCCCCCGCTCGCCGCAACTAGAGAAAGCCCGCGCACAGCAACAAAGACCCAACACAGCCAAAAGTAAATAAATAAATAAATAAAATTAATAAAGAGTATGAGTTGGTATCTCACTGTGGTTTTCATTTGCATTTCCCTGGTGACTAATGATGTTGAGTACTTTTTCAGACACTTACTGGACATTTGGACAATCTTTTCTATGAAATGCTTCTTTAAATCTTTTGCCCATTTTAAAAATTGGGTTGTTTGCCTTTCTTCTTATTGGTTTATAGGATTCAAGTTATTTGTTGGACCCTCAGATTCCTCATCTATGAAAAGAATAAGGACCATGACATTAAAGTTCTTCCAAGCTCCAAAAGTCTACTATTTTACTCAATGGATGCTTTTGGTAGAGACAAAATAGATGAGTTCAAATAAACAAAACACATCAGAACACAAAATATATACTTAAAGGAAAACACAGAATGAAGAAAATACATGTGCTCAATATATAAATAGGATCTTCCCATCCAAAATATATTGATAAAAATTGATATAAATATGTATGGTCAACATCCAACTGTATTCCATAAGTAATTAAGAAAAATGAACCAGAAGTTTGCACATCTGATTATAAATGTAGTAAATCACTATCCGGAAAAACGGAGAGGCTTGTTAAAAATGCAAACTAAGGGCTTCCCCAGTGGCGCAGTGGTTAAGAATCTGCCTGCCAATGCAGGGGACCTGGGTTCAAGCCCTGGTCCGGGAAGATCCCACATGCCACGGAGCAACTAAGCCCGGGTGCCATGCTACTGAGCTCACATGCTGCAACTACTGAAGCCCGCATGCCTAGAGCCTGTGCTTTGCAATGAGAGAAGCCACCGCAATGAGAAGCCCGCGCACCACAAGGAAGAGCAGCCCCCGCTCGCCACAACTAGAGAAAGCCCGCATGCAGCAACGAAGACCCAACACAGCCAAAAATAAATAAACTAAATTAAAAGAGAAAAAATTAAGTAAAAGGGGGAATAATGTCTTTAAAAGGAGGTTTACTTATGTCTTTGTTCAACAAACATTTGAAAGACTAGATCTCTAGTCTCTTCCTTCAAGGAACTCAAACTCAGGGAGATAGATGTAATAATTATAGGCAATGTTTCTGGAGGGCTTCCTACATAGAAGGTACTATTTAAGTGCTTTAGATGTATTAACTCTTTTTTTAAATAAATTTATTTATTTTTATTTTTGGTTGCATTGGGTCTTCGCTGTTGCGCGCGGGCTTTCTCTAGTTGCGGCGAGCGGGGGCTACTCTTGGTTGCCGTGCGAGGGTTTCTCATTGCAGTGGCTTCTCTTGCTGGGGAGCATGGGCTGTAAGCGTGCGGGCTTCAGTAGTTGTGGCCCATGGGCTTAGTTGCTCCGCGGCATGTGGGATCTTCCCGGACCAGGGCTCAAACCTGTGTCCCCTGCATTGGCAGGCAGGTTCTTAACCACTGTGCCACCTGGGCAGCCCAGATGTATTAACTCTTAATACTCACGACAACCCTGTGAGTTGGATATTATTATTGTCCCTGAAGCACAACGATGAAATAACTTGCTCAAGGTCATGGCATTCCAGTTTAGGGAAGTATCATCGTTTATTTAATTAATCCCTAATCATTAGGCCCAACTGATAAGTAACAGGGCTGGGATTAGGATGGAGGCTGGGTGGCTCCAGAGACTGAGCTCTGAACCCCTGCACCAAATACCTTGCTCTTTTTACACACAAATAATGGGAGATAAGTTCAGTAGGTACAAACTACCATGGGAGCACAAGAAATAAAACAGTAGACTTGTCAGGGATGGAGGATGGAGGGTGGGGCCAAAGACGGGGGTAAATCAGGGAGCAGAGTTTACAGAAAAGTAGGCAGAGGCAACGTGGACTCTGCAAGACCTGCTCAGGTGTTTAGATTTTATACTGAAGATGATGTGGCCTGAAGGATATAAGAGTATAGGCTGGACGATGGGAGGACTGGTTGGGAGGTTTCTAAAACTGTCCAAATGAAAGGAAAGGCACATCTGAACATAGGCAGAGCCAGTGAAGAGGAAGAAGAAGAACAAGATGACCAGAGTGTGTACTCCACCAACACAGAGAAATGTGTGTATGGCATAAGCAGGCTGGGGGAGAGGGAAAGGGGGCCAAAGAGCACAAAATGACATATAGAGTACTGATAACTTCTGAAAATGTGCAGGCACACATACTGAACTCCCAGGGTGTAAACAGCGTGTCCTGAACTAGGTCCTCTATGAGTGTTACTTCATTTAGTGCTCCCAACTCTGCCAGGCAGTATCATTCCTATTCTACTGGCAGGGATACTGAGAGCCCCAGAGATTAGGTGAGCTGTCTGAGGGGCATGGCTTGTCTGTGATGGAGCCACGGTGTGTGCCCTGGATTGTATGACCCCAAGTTCCTGCTCTTGCGACCCTACCATGGAATCTTCCTCATTCTAGTAGAAAACTTCATGATCCATGACGTTTGGATCAGGACAATTGAGGGAGAAATTCAAACTAGGAAAACTAATGTGTGGAAGACTAGCTTGGAATCATCACCCTCCTTCATCCCCCTGTAAATCCTGCACCACCACCTTCTGTTAACCCTGTCTCCAAGACAGTTCTAGATGTTTCCACATTTCCATTCCCAATGTCATCACCGTAGCACAGCCTGGGTCAGCCCAATCCTGCCCAGGCTCATTTACTTGAATGGCATTGTATCCTGCTCTTTCTCTGATCAAACTTTTTTTTTAAGGATTTTTTTTTTTTTTTTGCGGTACAAGGGCCTCTCACTGTTGTGGCCTCTCCCGTTGCAGAGCACAGGCTCCAGACGCACAGGCTCAGCGGCCATGGCTCACGGGCCCTGCCCCGACCGAGGCACGAACCCGTGTCCCCTGCATCGCCAGGCGGACTCTCAACCACTGCACCACCAGGGAAGCCCTGATCAAACCTTTTGAGAAGGAACTTTTCAAGACTTCCTAATGAAGTTGCTTCCTAAATGGTCTTCCTGTTCCCACTCTTGTTTTCCCCACCTTCTGAGGGATTAGGTCATGCCTCTGTCCTCAGCCTCCCATCACACTCAATATAATCCAGTGTCTCCGGCACGGCTCACTCTCTTGGGACCTCCTTCTCTCAACCTCTCTGCCAAGGCTATTCTTCATCTATGTCAAGCATGTTTCCACTTCAGGGCCTTTACACGGTATTTCTCTCTGCTAGAAATAACCACCCCTCACCAACCTACTCTGAGATATTTCCATGGCCCTCACTCATTTTATTCAGATTGCTACTCATTTATCATGTTCTCAGAGATCCTCCCTGACCACCCCCTCTAAAAAAGCATTTTTCTTTATCCCCAACTGCTTACCCTGCTTTAGGCTTCTTTATGACTCCTAGTATTACACAGGCATGCATGCACATTCCACCTCCTAGGAAACCAACTATTCTGCTTTGCCCAGGGGGTTCCTGGGCCAAGGCACTTTCAGTGTTAAAACCGCAGAAAGTTGGGACTTCCCTGGCGGTCCAGTGGTTAAGAATCCACCTTCCAATGCAGGGGATGAGGGTTCGATCCCTGGTCAGGGAACTAAGATCCCACATGCCATGGGGCTACTGAGCCCACACGCCACAAATAGAGAGAAACCTGCGCACTGCAACGAAAGATCCCGCGTGCCGCAACCAAGACCTGACACAGCCAAAAATAAGTAAATTAATTAATCAATTTTTTAAAAATAATAAAATGTTAACTCCCCCCTAAAAAAACCCCAGAAAACAGAAAGTCCCAGGCAAACTGGGATGGACTGATCACCCTACAGTTCCTCTACCAGAATACAAACTTGATGAGCAAACACTTTATTTTGTTCTCTGCTGTATCCCCAGCACATAACACAGTGCCTGGCACAGAGTAGGTGTTCAATAGATAATCACTGAATGAGAATACATGAACAGTTTCCTGTTTCAAACAGCATCAGGTTTAAACTCTCCTGCCCAGCATTCCAGTTCCTTCTTGACTGCTCATCTTAACCACCCCACCCTATTTCCTACCACTCCCTGAGTACACCCTCTGCCCCAGGCATTCCAGGCTCCTTATACTTTTGCAAACTTCACCAGAAAAGATCCCTTCACCGGAAGAGCCCTCCCCTGGCTCTCCTACCTGAGTGTCTCTTTGTTATGTTTTGCTTTATCTTTTGAGATCAATGCCAGTGAAAAATGGAGGAGGGATGCATGTCCCTATGAGAATTCCCTAGGGCATTGTTTGAAACTATCTACTCGTCTACTCCCAATGCTGAGAATTAGATAGGACTTCCTAAGGGGAGGAAGGGAAATCAAACATTGGTATTTTCCAAAAGTTCCCTAGATGATTCTGACAACAAACACACAGACACTTTATGTGAAAGGCACTGATGTAAACCCCACAATGCTTCACAACCCAGCTCAAGCCCCCTCAGCTGCACCAGTTGTATTATGGCCTTACCTGACCTCACTGTTCTCTCCCTCAGGAATTCTAAAAAGCTCAGGATCTGAACCACACTCCTGCAGGCCTGGCATAAAATATGGACAAATCAGGGTTGCGTAAGTGGGACTGTTGGCCTGGCCCGGGAGCCCTCTCACGTGTGTGGGACAGGCATTCCCCACCCTCCCCCTGGCTGTAGGTGTGAATGAACCCTCCTTCCCTCTCATTCCGGAAGTATCTGCCCTACTGAGAAATCACTCAGCTTCTGCCCACTCCCATCCTGCTTTGAGCAAGCTATCCCTGCCATCAAAGCAGATTACAGCCACTGCCAGGGCCCACCCTTCTCCTCACTTCCCACTTCCTCTCACAACAGTGTCCCAGAGCTGGTCCACCGAACCAGCCCCAGTCTCTAAGGTGCGCTGCCTGGCTGTTCCAGCAGGGCTCAGAAATCAGACCAACCTGGTGACTCAAGGCAAGCCGAAGGCTTTTGAGTCTTCATTCCCACATCTATGAAAGGGAAAATACTGACCTCACAGGATTTTTAGAGGGATTAAATGTGATAGTAAAAATTCCCAGCACATGGTACACTTAGGAACCTCCTGCCAGAAGCCTTCTTTCTGACAAAGGAGCAATGCCTGTCACCTGGGCATTGGGACACTGGCTCGCCCAGCCAGTTTGGGTTCTGACTTAACAGAAACATCACTACTAGAAGTACCTCAATGTCACTAGAGTTTGGGATTACTCAGTCTCATTCTCTAGGTGGTTTGTACCAAACTGGAGAGGAGTCTGAGGGGCTTCTTTCTGGCAACTAGAAAGTCATTCTTTGAGTTGGTGGCACTGTTAAACCACATATGGGCCAAACAGAAAACTGCTGTGCTGATCGTTGACCAGACTGCCCTGGAAGACCAGAGGATGAAAAATAGGATAAGGATGGGGTGGGGGTAAAGGGTTCTAGGGATTCCTGTGCAGGAAACAGAGGCAGATGAAGAGAGTAGGTTCTTGCACAGCATGACAGCCAGAGGGGAGGGGGAGAGGGGAGGGGAGGGATCTGGGCTAAGAATCATTAGGTCTAGATTCAAGTCCTAGTTTTGCTATTAAGTCAGTGCAATGTACCCTTCCTAGATCTCAACTTCCTCAACCACAAAGGGAGTGAGATCAAAAGTAATTGCATCCACCTCATTACAAATAGCTCAATTTCATTCCTTTTTATGTGGATAGACCTAGAGTCTGTCATACAGAGTGAAGTAAGTCAGACAGAGAGAGACAAATACCGTATGCTAACACATATATATGGAATTTAAGAAAAAATATGTCATGAAGAACCTAGGGGTAAAACAGGAATAAAGACACAGACTTACTAGAGAATGGACTTGAGGATATGGGGAGGGGGAAGGGTAAGCTGTGACAAAGCAAGAGAGAGGCATGGACATATATACACTACCAAACGTAAGGTAGATAGCTAGTGGGAAGCAGCCGCATAGCACAGGGAGATCGGCTCCGTGCTTTCTGACCGCCTGGAGGGGTGGGATAGGGAGGGTGGGAGGGAGGGAGACGCAAGCGGGAAGAGATATGGGAACATATGTATATATATAACTGATTCATTTTGTTGTGAAGCAGAGACTAACACACCATTGTAAAGCAATTATACTCCAATAAAAAAAAAAGTAATTGCATCTTTTCTCTTAAAAGTTTCCAGCACATACATGTTCACTCCCTTTTTTTCCTCCTGCCCTTACATTCCCTATCCTTTTGTTTGGAGCCAACTCCTTCCTGGCAACCAAAACTCCAGACACTATGAACTGTCCTCAGCCACCCCGACCCCTGCCCCCCTTATGAGATCAGAGGTATCAGAGCCTCACTCTCCATGCTGCCAGTCCAGGCTTTGTTTATCATTTGGGGCCCAGGTCTGCCTGTAAATTAGAACTAGAATTGCTTCATGCCTATTGCTTCAGGTAGTGGAAAAAACCCTGATAGCTGTTTTCTGCCATACCAAATTGGAATCCCTCAATGGCTTTTCCCATAAACTTTGTTATACGTAATTGGTGGTTAGAGTCCATATTACCATGGATACTCTTCTACAGTTACATTAAGGATTAAATTGATTTTGCAGACGGATCTAGGATTTAACCGCCACTTGTACCACAGTCTCTGTGGGAAAATATATTCTGTGTTCCAAACAATTGACCTTTTGGAGTTGATCCAGTTCCTAAGTTGGGGACAGCCTGTACAATATTATGTTACATTTTGGGTTTCATTTGTGTGTCCTAGAATCAAAGACTTGTTAGAGCTGGAAGAAACTTTGGAGATCATTAATGCAACTAATTTTGTAGGTAATGAAGCCAAGGTTCAGAAAGACAGAGAGATTTGTTTAAGGGTATGCAGCTACTTTGGTCTCCCAACTTCAAGCCAATGCTTTTCCCACTATCCAAATCATTTTGTGGTCATTTTCCCAAATAGCCATTAAACCACTTGAAAGTTGGGAAGATCATGTTTTCTTCAGTACAGAATCAAACATACTAAATATTTCGTAAATACTGAAACAATTCATTATTCACTTTGCTTTGGAGGTCTATTCGCTATAAGATGTCCTCAAATAATAAGTAACATTAGGGTATTTCAATTAAGAATGTATTTATAGTAGACTAGATTTGGTTTGAATCAAGATTTGAATAACTGAAAAATATTCTATTTAACCAGTGTTTCCTATATAAAAGGGTCTATTAGGGTTGATGTCACTCCAATAAATATTTTTCACAGCTCACAGACACATCTGGTTCTAGTTTTAGGAGATACGTGCCATTAATTTTAATGTGGTCTTAGGGGAGAGCCACTCATTTTATAACTACATTTAAAAACTTAATATCCCTTTGTTTGTTTTATTTACCAAAGCCAACTGAAACAGAGACTTATGAAACCATTCAGAAGCAAACCTTCTCCAATTGAAAAGGTGACAAACATAATTTTGATATACTATATGAGGAGAGCCACCTTCATTAGAAACAAAACACTTAAACTGTTTTATTTGAAACAAACTTTCCCATTTGGTGTACTTTTCTTCACCAACAAACACATTGAGTTATTTCTTAAATATCTTTGAATGAGAAAGATAGGAGAACACTGAAAGAGAAACAATCTCATATAGGTAGATGACATGGTTTTATTGTAACAAACTAGGGAGTGACCTAAATAGACAGCCCTGTAATCTAGTTATGAGGGAAAAAAAGAGCCACAGATCAACTCTTCAAAAATTAGTCATCCTTTGTGATAGCTGCCCTCCAACTTTAACTGTCTTATAGTTAACAGTTATACAGTTAACTCCTTCAATTACTAGGCATTTATTCTTTTTATGGTATAAGAAAATGTATTTTCACAAGATATTAATTATGTACCAATAAAGCATTTAAACTAAATACAACACTTCAAAACATTCTGCACAAAAAGTTACAGATCACATTTATTTAATAACAAAATGTCTAGTTCTTTAAGAAAATATTTTTTAAGAACTTACTGCAATAAAATTTTCCAACCAAAGAAAAAAATATTAAACAAATTATGGTACAAGACATCATAAAACTTATTAATGTAACAAATCAGGCAGAATTTTGTGCTAGAAACAGAATGGGGGACATCTAAATAAAACAAAAATTCAGAAAATGTGTATTCATAAATTTCTGGTTCACTGAGGCTTAATGTTGTTAAAGACCAGGAGTCTTTAAGCATCAGACTTTGTTTATAAAAATAAAAAATTCCCCAAACATTAGCAACATACTACCTCAGCACAATTTTTTTTTCCCTTTACAATTCAGAATCCTGCCGTTCATTTGTCAAACATATGAACAATATCTAGTTACTTCATTAAACTTAACCAACATTACCCTTCGGATACTGATTCGGTTGCATTATTTTTTTTCCCAATGAACCTAGAGCCTATGCACACTTAGATAAAAACTGGTCTTAGAAATACTTTATCCAGGAATAATTCTACACATATTCAATGAAAGCCTACATTTCCAGGCCTAGAAAGAGCAAGACAGACACCAGGCCTGCCTACAGAGAGCTTACCATCTAGAATACAGCAAGTCAAGCACCAGTTTTCAATCACTACGAGCCTTCATTTCACCTTTCAAGATGTGCACAGATATTGATGTCCTCTATAAGGGCAAACAAAATCTTCCCTTATGCCTATCATTCTTTAGATTCTCTATGGGGAATTTTGAAATCTGTATGTTGACAAGGCCTACGCTTTGCTTTCTCTGATTGCCTTCTGCTCCTTATAACAATGTCAAGTATTTTATTTTCCTTTCAGTTCTTCCCAACATAGCCTCTGCAGTTTTGTCTATCCAGTTTGGCCTTTTCTGTGACCCTCTGTTACAGCTTTCTGCTCCCCTTCATTTTTGTTTCTTTCCTTCTTACTAGAAGCCTGGTCATCTGGGCTTCCCCATCTGCCTTTTCTAGCTTCTTATTCATTCTAGTAACTAATCTTAACACTTCCTTAAATGTTGGGTCTTCAGTAGGTAGAATTAGTGAGCATTTCAGTTAGCATTTCCTTGAGCTCTGTTGTGAACAATAGATCTTCTTTACAACAATACTTTCTCCCCGAACGTTATTTGGAAATATCATCCTAATATTCTAGGATATTAGGATTTCTGTTTTAAAGGTTTTTTTTAAAAAAGATCAATAAAGGAATGCATAATTCAGCAACTGATGCTTCTACTGTAGTCTCAAACTCTTTGGCATGGGATACC
This sequence comes from Tursiops truncatus, assembly GCF_011762595.2. NCBI lineage: Eukaryota > Metazoa > Chordata > Mammalia > Artiodactyla > Delphinidae > Tursiops > Tursiops truncatus. The sequence goes on along the minus strand of NC_047047.1, from coordinate 66,459,834 downwards.
AATGTTACACGTAAGGGGCTAGATCAAAAATTCAATTTTTGGCTATTTGAATTTTAAATTAAAATTTATAAGAACTCAAGAAGTTTGAAACTTTAAAACAAGCTAAATGATAAAAAGACAGTTATTCATTGATGTGATCCTTTATCATAAATGATATATAATGAAGAATTCAACTATTTTTGTGTCTGCAAGTCAGATGCTATCAAGCAAACTGCCACGTATGGATTGATAAGTTTTTACATTTTTAACTCAAAGACAAATAGGAAGATTCAGTAAGTTTCATTTTTCCAAATGTTCTCAGAAAGAATGATCAGAAGCACCCTCCAGTTATGACACAGGTGGATAATCCATTTACCCCCAACGAACCACCTGTGTGTGCTGTGAGGTAGTAATGTGACCTTCTATGGTGATGACACCCTCAACAGAGAAGTGTCCCCTCTTCACATGAAGAGTGTGAACAACAAGAAGGGACAGAGAGTTACCTTTCATTACTTCATCAACTATTGGTGTTTTCATAGGATTTCAAATGCCTGACTCCAATTTTACAACAATAAAAATACCAATATTTATTCTGGAAGGGGATTTTATGTTCCAAGCAGCAGATATTAACAACTTCCAACACAATCTCTAGGAATTATTCACAGTTCTGAACCGTGCTTTAGAAAAACATTTCCAGCAGTCTGTGCAGGATTTATTCCTATTCCATCATTGGTAATAACTGCACCTGTTGCTGCAGGAACTTTAAATTCTGCTGCTGCAAACTTTAAGACTGCTGTAAAAGGTGTACTTTCGGGAACACTGAGTACTTTGTACGGCAGCTGCGGGTCCGACGTCAGTGTGATCTTAAAGGAAACCTTCGACATGGTGCAGCCGGTCTGGACAGAAACCCCACGCTAACCTAGGCATTTATTTTGTGATCATTTTATCTTGAAGCATACACCAGAGAGTTTCCTTAAGAGACAATGTTCCACTGAGAGAGAGAGAGACAGAGACAGAGACAGAGACAGAGACAGAGAGACAGAGAGAGACAGAGAGTTGGGGGTGTCAGAACTGGAGAAAGGGGGAGGGTTTTGGCCAAGGGCAGGGGAAGAGGTATTTGGTTATACCTGGCTTTATAATTTGGGGGGCTAAAATGACTGAGGACGTGCCTTATGGCTTAGCTGATCACTCTGGTGCTTGATTATTCTCTCACGTGTGTATTGAAATGAAACCAAAAGTAAATCCTAAGCAAAATTCTTGGCCCTGCCTAGGTGTATGCCAGGTCTGGCTCTGTACTGACAGGGGTGGCCTCCTACTGATGCATGTGTCCTTGTCTGGTTTCTCAGTATCCTTGAATTAAGCTGACTACAAAAGTCTATGACATTTGATATACAGAATGGCTGCCCTCAAGGTATATCTAGTAAAATTTAGAACTTACTGCCATTTAAGACTATTAAAGACTTGATTAAGAGGAATCATATTCATGGAAGGACAGCCTGATGAATGTTGATTCATTCATTTATAAGTTATCCTGGATTAGTCAAGGCAGCAAAGAGCTATATATCACTATCACAACCTTCACACTTTGCTACCTAAACCTATTCACTTTCACACCATATTGGCTACTGGCTAATATCAAGAAGCATATAAAACATCCCTATGAAAGTCTGTGCTGTGTTTACTAAAAGGAATCATGAGGCTGCTGTTCACTGTGTTCCAAAGTGCCTTCTTTGAGGACACTCCATAGGGACATCTTTCTGATCTCAGCACAGTGATAGTTGGGCTCCTCTGAGCACTAGTCTGGCCCAGGTATTTCCTGTCAGTAAGTACAAATAAAATCATGATTTTATTAAGACCCTAAATCATGATTCCCCAAGTCCTTTACAATCAGAAAGTCCAATTTCCCTCCACAGACAGTTCTGGAATTACCCAAGGATATTAACATGCATGTTATGCCTCCCGAAGCCCAGTGGTATGCTGGTAAATGTTTAACAACCAGCTTTCTGGTGGAAAAAGCTGATAGATTTGTAACATGTGCTAATTTCCTTGGTGTAAATACTGCTCTCACTATGGCCAATATAATATCACTGAAGGTAGAGTTGGAAAGAGATGCATAGCAGCATTTCATTATACAGTATTTCCACCATACAGATACAGTACATGTTAACAACCTTTAGACTATACATAATAGTAAAATGTAGCAACATAAATAGAATGTGATGAATCTTGAGCAATAATTACCTTTGTTTTTGTTATATTTATTTGTAAGTCTATATAATTTACTTTTTAAATAATGACTCTGTTTAACAACTGGCTTGCAAAATTCTCTGAAAGTTTAACAACTGGCTCTCATGAGCCAGTGTAAGCTGGCTCCCACACACCACTATCTAAAGCCACACTGGGTTGGGAGTCTAGCTAATAGTTTGCCCTCTAGTCTCTTGGATTAACAATCCTGGTCTCATCAGGAGCGGGACCTTAGCCTGATCCTTTTCCTAAGTCTTGCCACATGTCCAGAAAGAGAGGGAGGCAGTTTCCTACATGCAATCAGAACCACTCCCTGCCAGTCCTCTGCTCTAAAGTCTCCTGGTCTCCAGGCTCAGGTGCTCTACAGAGCTGCTGCCCACCACACATTGCTCCTACACCAATGGCAGCCTTCTCGTGTCCTGCTTCCAAGCTGCTGACTTCCCTAACTGACAACCCCCATTCTGCCCATGGACCACTGCTCACACTCAGGCCAAGAACTTCCTGAGAGTCAGTATCTGTCAAGTGAGGCTTCTGTCTCTTTGGTACCCGCCTACCCTTGAACCTCATCGTGGCTCTGACTGCCTCTATTGCTGCTGCTGCCTGCAGCACTGTCTCCTCTGACCTCTGGATCTCCACCTCTTACCTCTTCCTCTGCCCTCAACCGCTTATCCACATTTTAAGGTCTAAATAAACTTTGAAAACTGAGATTCACATAAATGTGACACGAAAACTCACATAACCAAGTAGGATGAAATGGAAGTGAAGAATGATCCCCATTTTACAAAATGGGTATACATCTATCTATCTATTCCCTGCTTTTAGAAAGTTCACTGTATGCAACTTTGCTTTTATGAAAGACCTACGTGAGTATCTTTTTCCGCTAACCAAAAGAAATCCAAAGAGGATTTTCACTGTTACAAAAAAAGGCGAAAAGTAAAAATAGTGATTAGCGTTAGTTCTGCAGCAAGCCATTACAGAGGAAATGCACACATCAAGCACCGCCAAGTTCCTTCTCTAGGAACTATACTCAGCATCTCAGCATCAGGCTGCCATAACTTTGAACTGTGTCTGTGAGCATCTGTGCTTTATCTCGATTTATTTTGTGCACCTGTTAGCAAGATGTGTCCTAGGGTAATTGCTTCTTTGCTTTATGACATTTCGGCTTACGAAAAGTTTCATAAGAATGCTCTACTTCCTTGGTGTAAATTTATATAGACATATATATGTCTATATAAATAAATATATAATTATATTATATATGATATAAAATATATAAATATATATTCAGAAATAAAACAGAAAAGTGGTTAGCTATGGCTGGTGAAATTATAGGTGATTTTTATATTTTTTCTTTGTTTTCCAATTTCCTTCAATAAATACGTTTTATTCGGGGTGGGGAGGCTGCTTTAACGGCAACTCTGACTTGAACTGATATGAGGCAAAATGCAGTCTTTATTTACCTTACATGACATGGATATTCATATGATTTTCTTTAAAAAAAAAATAATGCTTCAGTTTATAGTGAGCTGCCCCAGAAGCTGCTGGGGTGTTAAGTAATACATAGTATATGCACTAAGCTTCAAAATCTGAAGACGTCTGATTCTGAATTCTTATATAATATTTTTGGAGGGGGATCCCACAGGAAAGTTGGTTGGGCCCCTAGTGATAGAGCTCTTTCATTTTTATAATAGTCCCTTCTTACCCAGGATTCGAAGGCACTAGAAAACCTGGTGGGGTGGGGGTGAAGGGGCATCTCCAGCTGCAGGCAGTACCAGACGGTACTCAGAACCACCCTCTGAGCTCTTCTGACTCCCAGAACTCTGCTGAGACCGGCCTCTCTCTGCCCTCCTCCACTTGGGGTGATTTTCTCTAAGATGCTCACTTTCTCTCTGTTCAATCCAGTTTCCTTTGAGTGTCCCTTGTCCCTTAAATATATCTGAATATATATAAACCCTAATGGAGGACAGGGTTCAAAGTTCTTTCTCACGGGGTTCATGGGCCCCATGAAAATTGGAGGATAAGAAGACACCTTAAGTGTTCTAAACATTCTGTTACTCGTTTAGAGGCTCATGGAAGAGATTTGGGAAAGTGGCATCCAACTCCACAAGCTGGTCTATTCAAGTCTCAGTTCCAGCTCAGCCAGAACACTTACTCCACTTGCTTCTCATTGGTTGCAACTTTCCTTGGTTGCTAGAAAGCTTAGAATCATATTTGTGACTTATCCCTAGCAAACCATAGGACCTTACACCATGCATTTTACATACAATACTGCTGGTTTTATCTTATCTTCCCCACTCTTGGTTTTCTTTTGTGCTCTTTTTCTCTGTACATATTTTAAATTTATCCTACTTCATGTATTTACGTAAGTTACTTTAAATCCCTTCTTCTGGAATAAAGCAGGGTATAAATAAATGGTCATTAACAAAAGAGTTTGATGAGGATCCATTTCTTCACCTATAAAGGCCCTAAGATGAACTGGTGGCAATAAGAGTCTGTGAAAACTACTCCAGACAGGATCACCATTATAGCTTGTCACCTGTTCTGTGTTCACCACCAATCCACAAGCTAAATCTTGAAATGGAGAGAAAGCTAGAAAAAAAGGGATCAGGAAATCCTATCTCTGTAAGTCATCTGAACCATCATAAAGCACTTGATTGGATAATGCTTTTTCCCCAAAAAAGTATGATTTGTGTTCTCGACATTTATGTTGTAACACATGCATATTTAAGCATCTCAGTTCACATACACTGAGAGGGAGTATATCACAATTGTTGAGTGCAGACTCTGGCACTAGTTTGAATCCCAGATCTGCCGTTTACTTGGGGCTAGGTATTTAACCATACTGTGCTTCAATAAATTCCATCTACAAAGTAGAGATAATAATAGTACCTACCTCACAGGGCTGGTGTAAGGATTAAATGAAATATGTCCTATAACATTTAAAACAGTGCCAGAGCACATACAGGGATCTCATAAATGTTAGCTATTATTAGTGATATGTGAGTGGGAGAAGCACTGCCTTGAGCTTGAGACAGCATCTTGTTTGTGAGTTTCTGGACAAACACCTGAGGAATGAGTGAAGACTTTTGGTCTGACCACTTCTGAGAACAGGCCAAAAACTCTTGCTTACCCAGATCCTTTGCGTGGCTACTCTTTCCCCTGCTTTTCTAGAGGCCGAATTCTGTGGTGGAAAGAAGAGGTGGGCAACCAACCTTCCTGAGCCTCCGCGTTTCTTTGTCCCTCTCTTCTACATACCAGATACAGTGGGAGCTGCAGGCACAAAGATAAATTGGGTTTACCGTGTAGGAGCTCACGGTCGAGTGCAGGAGATAAATGCAAAAACAATTACAAGGTAGGATGATTAAGCAATATATAATGAAGGTATTTTTCTTGTTCAAAATGCACTGTGGAAAAGCAGTATCCACAGAATGTAAGATGTAAGATATGTGAAAGCGCTCTATAGAAGGCAGACAACGGTACCCATGTAAAATATTATTACTGCTGACCCTCCCAGGGCCCACTTTAACTTATTTCATCCAGGGACACTTGGGCAACCAACCTTGTGGAACCGTAAGGTATGAAACCCCTTACGTGCAACGTCAAACTGCTCCAGCAGAGTAACCCCTTCTTGCTTTGCAAACGTGTAAACCCAGTTTCCAACATGGGTAACGCAGTCCGCGTTTCCCGCTTACCAGGAACGAGGAACTACTTGCAAAACCAGGGACTGAAACCAAGAAAACAAAAGCAAGGCGGAAAGAGCACAACCACATCTGCTGAGCGCCCTAGACCCGGGAAGCTGGGAAGCGGGAAGGTCAGCGCTGCCTACGCGCGCTCTGCGTAACGGGAGCTTCCCCGGCGCAGCAAACCCTGAGAGCCTCAGGGGCGCCACCTGCGCAGCCGCGAAGATTCGGCGCAGTGGAAGTAGCGAGAGAGGCCGCCGCACCTGCGCGAAGGCAGTGGCGCGGCGGCGGCGGCGGGAGAACCGAGTCCAGTGCGATTGCGCGGAGGCCGCGGGCGAGGTGGGGCCGCGAGCGAGTGCGCCGTGCGCCTGCGCGGAGGGCTGCGTGGCGCGGTGGCGGGGAAGGGCGGTGTGAAGTGAGTGGCGCTGCGGGAGGGGCCGTCGGCGGCGCTGGTGAGCTTTGCGGAGTTGGGCGGTGCCGAGGAGGAAGAGGAGGTGGGGGCTGGGTCTGACGCGGCCCGGTTTTTGGGGGCTCCACTTGTTTATTTTTTTTCTGGTGGGTGCCTCCGAGTGTGTGCGCGCTCCACTGCTTGGTGGGAAGGGGGTGGGGGGAGGGCCCGGGGGAAGGGGGAGTTGGAACCGGGGTCGAAACGCCGCGTGACTTCTAGGTGAGGGAACGCCGAGCGGTCGCCGCAGCGTCCGCCGTCGAGAAGCCCTTGTTCCCGCTGCTGGGAAGAAGCGTCTGGTGCCGACAAGATGGCGGACGGGGAGCTGAACGTGGATAGTCTCATCACCCGACTGCTGGAGGGTGAGTCGGGGCCCGGCCGGCCGCGTGGAGGGGGCGCCTCCCTTAGCCTTCCTTGTTCCTCCGCCGCCGGAGCCCGAGGGGACCCCCCACTTCCCGCCCCGAGGCGGCCCCCGAGGAGGGGGCAAAGAAGCTGGTGGGCCGGGGGGAGCGGCCTCCGGGAACACGGCCGAGGGGAGGCCGGGCGTCAGGGGCTGTCCCCGCAGGCAAGTAGTGCCCCAGCGGACCTTCGGGGACCCGCACGGCGGCGCGCCGGCGGGGGTGCCGGGTGACCCTTCGCGAGGAGGGTGCCGGGATGCGTGCTCCGGGGCATTGTACGCCCGTGGGACGTGTATTTCTTCTCTGTTCTCTTTGTGCCTTGCCCTTGGATGCCTTCGCTTCTTGTTACCGGAGTGAATTTTTAAAAATCTTCTCCTTGAGTCGACTGATCTGTTCGGCATTTTTACATGATGCTACAGGACAAACTCTATTCAAGGAGAAGATAACGTGAGCGGGAGTTGAGTCCCGCCCATGTATTATTTAGCTTTAAAGCATAGTAAGCCAAAAGTCTTTGACCGAGCTGAAGATGCACGCAAGAAAAATGTAGACACGTTTGCTGAAGGGATTGGTTTTCGGGTTTGAGAATTTTAGCAGGTTTGAGCAGGATTTAATTTCTGCACAAACTTAGGAAAGGTCGATTGTAAAGCCTCTCTTGTGTTTAAAAGATATTTACAGGTCTTAGCAGCTTTTGAAGTTTCTGGGCCCTTCTGTTCGTAATTGGATAGTTTTATGTTAGGGTCGGGGATTGAGGGAAAGGGAAGAGATGGAGAGGCCAGGGTATTATTCAAAGTCAGTCGCTGCCTTCTGCCAGTGAATCCCTTTACCCTAAAATTTGCGTCATCACTAGCTGCTTTGTGAGTGTGTAGGAAAGAAATTACGCCATTTAAAAAAATAAATTATTGTTCTCTCTGTCAGAAGCCGTGGAAGGATTACATATCCATTGTTACTGGCTTTCAAATTTCCTGAAGATAATTGTTTGCCACCGTGAAACAATGTGTACTTACATTTGGAAAATCATCGCAGAAGAAGATTGTGTGATTGGGGGGCGGAAGGGAGGGCGCTAGTTCCTTCTTTCAGCCAAAGTGTCGGTGTTTTATCAGTTCTCTGTGTACCCGTTGTGTAACAAACTACAGTATACTTGCTCCAGATGTGAAAGCCTTCCAGCAGTCTAAGACTGAGTCTCTTAAGACTGAGGAAGAAGCAAAGTTTCACCAGGAACTCTTGTTTGCCTTTTCCTTTACTATCAAGTTATTCTTGGGAGGCCCCCTGGTGCCTGCAGTCAGTGTTCACACAGATGTGAACATCTTACTGGGTCTGTGAGACATTTGCTTTGAAAAAGTGTATGTATTGTAGTTACGCATTGTTATAAGAGGGAAGTGTAGCTATTTAAAAATTTTAATATCTTGTTAACTTTGGGGGAAGTTTATGCTCACCATGAACTTGGCTTGTAAACGTAAATATTTAAAAATCTGATGCTTGTATCTCAACTTCTTTATTTTTATCTTACATAAACTTACATATTTATATACTGTATAGGCATAAAACACAGCAGACTTATGAGTTTTTAAATCTTTGATATGGGATCTTTTAAGTCAGATGCACCCTTTTAAGATTATAGATAATTAAGAAACTTCACTAGTGGATTGTTCAAGGTTGTTAAGAGAAAAGATACGGTGAGGAAAATAAGCTAAGTGATTCTGTTTGTTTCTGTGAATTCAGATTACATACGTGTTGGGTTCTGGTTTTGGGTGATCATTTTCCAGACGTTTTCCCCTTTTAAATTAGCAAGCATTTATTGACCTGCTTTGTGCCAGTCACCAGGAATCCAAAAATAAGACACAGTCTCTTCACTCAGGGAACTCCCAGTCTAAACAAGTGACTTTCAGGCTTTTTCAGCCTGCTCTCTGACAGTAAAGAGTACCATTACTTGCTTCTTAATCCCGGGAAGTATGTTTAGTTTTGACCGTGCCTCCCTGGGATTCTTAAATTCTCCTCTTCTCCTTCCCTTTTCCAAAATCTAGACCTGTCCAAAGACATCCTAACAGACTTGGATTTTCTAATAAATAATTGTTTTTAATCTTCAAATAAGAATTCTTTTGTCTGCCTTGATTTTCAGTGATGTTACATGCTAATTATTAACTCAAATTCAAGTAAAGCTGCTTAGCAGAATAGCTATAGTTAGGTTTTTTTGCTTGTTTGTTTTCAGTATTAAATGAAAGTATTGTACAAGGGAGGGGAAATCAGCAGGACTTGATCTCATTTTAAAATGTTGACTGTAGTTCCATAACATATTCTTGATTTTTTTATTACATCAGATTGCTAGTCAGCTATAACCCTTTTAGTAACTTTTATTACCAATCAGCTATAACACTTTTAGTAATTTTATGAGTTTCTTTGTGTTTTTTAGGTGGCCAAATGATGTTCACTTCCAAAGTGCCTTTTACGTTTAAATTTTTTGTTATTATTTAATGCAAAACAGTATACTGATTTATTGTTTGGATAGTGCATGTTCCTTCAGTATATTTCTTTCTTTTTTTTTTTTTTGGTACGCGGGCCTCTCACTGTTGTGGCCTCTCCCGTTGCGGAGCACAGGCTCCGGATGCGCAGGCTCAGTGGCCATGGCACACGGGCCCAGCCGCTCCGCGGCATGTGGGATCTTCCCGGACCGGGGCACAAACCCGTGTCCCCTGCATCGGCAGGCGGACTCTCAACCACTGCGCCACCAGGGAAGTCCCAGTATATTTTCTTGAGTTAAGTTTTACTTAACCACAAAGCCAAAGATGCCTACCACTCTTTAGTGATCCTGCTACCACATTCTTGTTGAAATTGAAGCTAGTTCCTATGGGTATCCTGGAAAATCCAGTAAAAGCTTTTTACTTTGATCAGCAGTTCCAAAAGGAGTTAGGATGGCAGTGGGAGTATAGAGAAATCACCTGGGAGCTTTATTCAGACTATAAATGTTGAATTTATTTTGGAGGACTTGAAAAAGGTTGAGTAGAATCTGCTTGTTTGGGAAGAGGGTTGTGTGGGAAACTGCTTCCCGATGGTTGAGATTGTGCCAGCTCTGTTCCCAACAGTTTTATTGAGATACAATTCACATACCATACAGTTTCACCTATTCGAAGTGTATAATTGAGTGGTTTTTTAGTTGTGCAACCATCAGTCACCACAATCAACGTTAGAAAGTTTTCACCACCACCACCCTCAAACACAGCCCTGTTTTCACTAGCCAACAAATCCCTTTTCCCTTCACCACTCCTCCCATTACTTGGCTACCCCGATATACTTTCTGTCTATAGATTTTGCCTGTTCTGGACATTTCATCTGAATGAAATCATACATTATGTGGTCTCTTGTGATTGGCTTCTTTTAACGTTTTGAAAGTTTATCTATGTTGTAGCATGTGTCAGTATTTCATTCCTTTTATGGCCGAATAATATTTCATTGCATGAATATACCACATTTCATTTGTCCATTTATCACTTGATGGACATTTGAGTTGTTTCCCCTTTTTGGCTGTTGTGCATAATACTGCTATGAATGTTCATGTATAAGTGTTTGTGTGGGCATATGTTTTCATTTCCCTTGGGTATATAGCTGGGAGTGAAATTGCTAGGTCAAATGGTAACTCTGTTTAACTTTTTGAGGAACTGTTAGACTGGTTAAAGCCTCTTTTCTGATTAAATTGTTTAATTATGACCCAGCAGTCTAAAGATTAGGCAGTTTGAAGGAAGTGCTAGTTGATATCGGCAACCTCAACTTCTGCAGGGATAGTGTTGTTGTGTAGACCCAAGGCCAGGTCTGTTAAAAAAGAGCAGGTTGAGGAATAGGGGAGATGGTCTTAGGGATACTTTCTCTCTTCTCTTGCTTCTTTTTAGATGAGAAGCTAGAGAAGGCATAAAGATGCTACATTGTTCAGAGATTCAGGGATTAGGTTGGTTGCTTGGTTTTCTTGTCAGTTCCAGCAGGTGAGGGAAATTTTGACAGTTTGAAGAAGTAGTCCAGAGTATTTTTATTTTATTTGAAAATACAGAGCTGGAGCTTTTCTGGTAAATGTCTAAACCAAGATTAGGATTTATTGGGATTTAGAAATCTATTTACATTTGAGTCTAGAGACAGGATTATATTAAGATTTAGGATTAGTGAGATAAAGATAGTAAATTTTATCAAGTAGGTTTTTTGCATCTGAAGTCTTATTATCCACATTTATCTTTTAACAGAGTATCCATTCCAGTAGTATACGTTCTCAAACAACTCTTAACAGGTAAAATAACGTCAGTGTTAAGAATGTCAAGATATTTAGAAATAATTAAAGTTTCAGAAACAACCTTGATCCTGGAAATCTTGGGCTATAGGGATGCAAGAAGAAATGGTTTGTAAATGTCAGTAGGCTTAGCAGTGGTGTGGTGGTGGAGGATAGGGATTCCCAGTTTAATCTTCTAGGATTTAATTTTGAGTGAATACAAATTTATACCCTCAGGCAGCGATCACTGCTCCTCTAGCAGCTGTAAGTAGCCATTTCAAGGCTTATTCTTTCTGGGAAAATAGGGGATCAGTGAAGATAGGAAGCAGAAAGATATTAAGGTTACAACTCATCTTTCTTTTTGTAAACCCTCCATCTTCCCCCAAGATTGAATATGATTACCTTTGAAGTCTTGGTTATTGGTAGGTGAAATGTAGTTTTTTTTTTTTACACCTCATTCTCTGAAATACACTGTACCTCAGAGATTTTCCATCTTTAAAGATAAAATGAAAATGCTTTAATAGAAATTGTCTTTATTCCACAATTAGAAGTAGGGGACTAAAAATGCAGAAACTCATTCTGAAGTTAAGTTAAGTACAAATAACTAGTTGCCAGTCTTTTCCTAGTTTAATGGAGGAATTCAGTTCCTGGTCTAGGTGGGTACTTGTCATGCAGTAGAAAAAGTAGTAAAAGGACAGGGACAATTGTCCTTTAATCTGCCTACTCACTATTCACGTGTATAGCAAAGTGATTTATGAGGACATACATAACCTTCCTAATAGTCACTGACCTCAGGGCTCTCCCTTCCCAAATTTACCCACATCTGTGCAAAGACAAATTGAGGTATTTATGTTACATGCGCGATCTGGTGGGAATGTTGCCTTTGGGTCTTGATACATGCTGGCACTGTGTAATTTGGAGGTTTTGACACAGTTTATTTCCCCATAAAGGAATTTAATCCTTAGAATGTTCATCAGACTATGCCTGAGTTCCCATCTAGTCAATTTCCAAACTATTGATCAAAACATTTTCTTGCTTTGAGTGCTTGTCTAACACCATTTTAACTTTTCCCTTAATCCTACCTACTATTTTCAAGATTTAGAGAAATCAAAAGTTACTTTTCATGGGCTTCCCTGGTGGCGCAGTGGTTGAGAGTCCGCCTGCCGATGCAGGGGGCACGGGTTTGTGCCCCGGTCCGGGAGGATCCCACATGCTGCGCAGCGGCTGGGCCCGTGAGCCATGGCCACTGGGCCTGCGTGTCTGGAGCCTGTGCCCCGCAGCGGGAGAGGCCACAACAGTGAGAGGCCCGCGTAATGCAAAAAAAAAAAAAAGTTACTTTTCGTATTTAAGGACATCTATTATATAGCTTTCTCTAATATTTAGCAGTTATTATGGCTCTTTTTTATTTTAAATAGTAAACTGAGAGGCAAACTTTATAGGTACTTGTAGGTTCATCTGTGTTGTTTGAATATGTATCAAATAATTGAGCCAAAGTAGTGAAAGAAAATGACCAGGCTTCTGGAGTGAAAGTGAGAGAAAGATCTAAGTTATATAATGACAGAAAGGAACATATTTTATGAACATCAGACCTTAACTGCAATAGTTATGTGAATCCTGAATGATAACAGATATATACTCAATTAAGTGTTTATTCAAGGTAGTTCAGTAAGTATTGTTATAGTGGGGGACCATGTTTATACTCGCTAAAGGTACAGGTTCTGGATGTATTATAATTTCAGCTCTTCCTCAGTTTCTTCTGCATTTTGAGGATGATAATCGACCTGCTTCATAATGTATCTGTAACAATTAAACTGGTAGAACGCTTAGACCATAATAAAAGCTCAGAAAATGTTAGCTACTGTTATTGTTTAGTATAAACCTGAGTGTAAGGTAATAGAGGGCTTCTTATGCTACTGAGCTCTGGACCCTCCTCAAAGGAAGGCTGTTTCTTGTGAGGATCTAACAGATGTGCCCTCCACATTGTTTGTTGCATACAACCACTCATACATAGTATGTATGTATGTATGTATAAAACATTTCTTTCCTATTCCCATTATTCAGAATTTATAATCTGGTTTGACATATTAATGTTGGTCCTGAGGGGGAGAGATATTTTTAGGCAGGATTAAATGGTGAAAGGTGATTTAAGGAGATTCGGTGTATGCTTTCTTTTGGCTAGGGGCTAGAGAGCAATGGATTTCAAACTTTGAATCTTGGGACTACTCTATACTCATAAAAATAATTGAGGGGCTTCCCTGGTGGCGCAGTGGTTGAGAGTTCGCCTGCCGATTCAGGGGATGCGGGTTCGTGCCCTGGTCCGGGAAGATCCCACATGCCGCGGAGCGGCTGGGCCCGTGGGCCATGGCCGCTGGACCTGCGCGTCCGGAGTCTGTGCTCCGCGGCGGGAGAGACCACAGCAGTGAGAGGCCCATATACCGCAAAAAAATAAATAAATAACTGAGGACAAGAACTTTGATTTGTATGAGTTATTTATCAGTACTGTGTTAGAAATTAAAACTAAGAATTTTAAAATATTCTTTAAAAAAAAATTCTTTAATTCATGTAAAATAACGATAATAACCTATTCATTTTACATAATCAGAGTTTGTTTTCTACAACAAAAATAATAGTGATAAGCACATGTCTTTAATGTCTGGTTTTGTAGAAGACACAATTCTCATATCTGCTTTGCTTCAGTTTGTTTTGATACATTGTTTTGGTTGAAGTATATGAAGAAAATCTGTACTTTTACAGATACAAAGTTGTAAAAGGAAGGAGTATTTCAATAGCCTTTTTAGATAATGGTGGATATTCTTTAACATTATACCAGAAATCGACAAGTGATAATTTCTTAAAGGTTAGTTGTAATGTAGAATCTGAAATATTGTTCTCTTACATTAAAATCCATTTATCTATCTTGCATTTTAAATGGATCTTACAAATGACTTTGTAACATGCATTGGTCGTTTTGAAAATACTGGTTAAGCTGATTTATGCAGATGTCAAATGTTGACACATTTTATACAACATCAAAAAATTCACATTTGTTAATATTACAGCAAGGTATCAGAAGAGTCCTTAAGTATGAAGAAGCTGTCAAATTCATGGTGTTGGATACAAGGTTTCCAAAATTTTAATTTTCACTAGCAACAAATACTGTCAGTTGTTTTCTTTGAAGTGACAGGCTCACTTTGTTCATTTTCAAGAGTATCTGTTAAATATCTTAAGTGTGAATAACCATAGTTTGTCACTTGTGCTTTCCAGTAAAAGAGATGGTCTGTGAAAGTAGCTATATCAGCTTGGAACTAAAACAGTCATACAAGTGCTCTTTTTGAAGACAACCATTGTACTTTGATATGCAACAGAAATGCTTCATGGATACTTTCATTTCATCATGCAGAATATTAAAAAGATGTATACTTGTTGGTGGCGATGTAAGAAAATTGATTGTTTTTACTGCTTAATCAAGGGCAAGGGCATTTTTAATTGAAACTGGACCTTTTTTGTTTCGCTGTGTGTGGCAATTTAGTGCCTCTGATTTGGTTTCTGCTGAGGTGTCGGTGTTTTAATCACCATTGCTTTTGCACCATGCAGATGTCAACACAGTGAAAAAGGGGATCACACTCGTGAGAACCACAGGACTAGGGTACTCCCTTCTTCTGTTCCTGAAATGTCTAGTCCTCCCCTGTATCTGTTAATTTTCTTCTTCACTCTTTTTTCATTATCTATTTGTTTACTAGTTTACCTGGAATGATTTTTTTAACTTACGGCAATACACAGACCCCTCTGAGAAATCATGAAAGCCCCGGACTTCTCAGAAAAGTATACATGTGTATGTGCATACACAGTATTACAGTTTGGGTTTTTATACAGAGCTCCTGAAGGCCATCTGTAGGCTCAAATCACATTAAGCAGGCAAACTTAAGATAAATTGAAATTATGGCAGTGGCTTAATTCTTTCATTTAAAACCAAAATTCCCCATTCTAGCCAACTGTAAAAATTTTACTTTTTTTTCTTCTTTGTGGCTTAAAGTAGACTCATACTAAATATGGAGAAATTGCTGTTTCATCTTAGAAAAAAAATTTAGGAAATCTGGATTTATGTTAACTTTGCTGTTGATTAGTATGTAACCTTGAGTGAATCTTTTTGGTAGGGTAGAGGTTAAAATGTTAAAGGTTAATGAAGATTACTAAGATTTCATGTGGCAGATGTAATAGTGGAATTAGGTGTTTTTTTCTCCTTGTCATTCTTTCTGTTTTAGAGAAGACAGTTATTAGTAAGAACTTGCTGGAGAAAATAGCAGATGGTTATTGACAGATAAAATTTAGTGTATACACAACACAGACATATATGACACACACCGTTTGTAATTTAAAAAACAAACCTGCATTGAAAAGGTTTTTACATGAATATGAAATTTGAAAAATAATGATGGAGTATAAATTTTTGTAATCATGAGAAGAAGGGACTTCTTTTGGGGGAAGAGAACATTTTGCTTAATTGAGGTTCAAAGTTAGTGTTCTGTATCATCGAAATCAACTGGAAGTGTTCATCTGTTAATGCTGATCTATAATGAGATTTTATGTATTTCATCTTGGAAGGTGTCTTAACACAGATAGGTAGGTGCTACTGAAACTATTATCAATCCAAAAGCATGTGGTTTTAGTTAAGTGATTTTAGTCATCACTTGGAAGGTATTTATAGAATTTTATTAGTTCTCTCTTAATATTTGCCTTTTATCATGTGATAACATTGCACATTAGTCAATTCCAGTGAGAGGTTAGGTGGAAGCTCCTCACCTGCACAATTAAATGGATTTTGACTTATTTTGCACTAACACTGAGGTCTAAAGAATGCTGTAAGAACTGTGGTTTGAGCTTAGAAAATAGTGTCCAGTGCAAATCTGTGAGGGAATGAAGATCTCACTTGTTTTAACATTTGACAGCCCTGGAACTGTGTAAAGCAACCTGACATTTGCTTGTGATTACAAGCAACATTAGTTGTCAGAGTGACTTAGCATAGTGTATGTTTCACACATAAGTATTTTTTCACATTTTAATTTTAGGTTGAATTATTAAGAAACATTATCAGGTTTGCAGCAAGATCTAATTTATAAAACCTACTCAGTGCTCGATAGTAGTGATTGAGGGTGATTCTCATTCAGAAAAATGTCAATATTGGCCCTCAGCTCAAAAAAGTCACAATAAAACTTTATCACTATTAAACCACTGAACTGCTGTGTGGTAGGGCAAGTCAGGATATTCAGCTTTTGTTTCTGACAAACATCTGTGTAACTGACAATGGTTAAGTTCATGAGAGCTAATGAAATACACCATTGATACCACTGGTTCAATATTTTTCCACTGAGTGATTGCACCATAAGCTTTAAACACCTTCAGTTTTCACAAGCTTTATTAAATTGTCCAACTAAGTCTTTTCCTGCTCCATGAGTATTTTTACCTCCATCATGTTTTGGGTTTGTTTCTTTAGCTTCTTTGAAAGTATTCTTTTTATTTATTTTATTTATTTTTGGCTGCGTTGGGTCTTCGTTGCTGCGCACGGGCTTTCTCTAGTTGCAGAGAGCGGGGGCTACTCTTCACTGTGGTGCGCGGGCTTCAGTAGTTGTGGCTCGCGGGCTCTAGAGCGCAGGCTCAGTAGCTGTGGCGCACGGGCTTAGTTGCTCCGCGGCCTGTGGGGTCTTCCCAGACCAGGGCTCGAACCCGTGTCTCCTGCATTGGCAGGCGGATTCTTAACCACTGTGCCACCAAGGAAGTCCCTTCGGAAGTATTCTTGCCTGTGGTTGTCCCACACAGACTATTCATAGAGGCTAACTTTTCAGTCATTTCAAATTCAGCATTGGCTCCTCAAGTGAGCAAAAGCTAAGTATTGGCAATATCTGTGAACTCATCAAGAGCCAAGGAAACCACTCAAAATCATTTTTGTTTTTTTAACTGATTATCGACGTTGCTTTCAGTGTCCTCAACCCTTCAAGAACTGTCTTTACGGAAGGACTAATAAATATATAGTCTTAAACAAGTTTATAGTCTCAGGACATACTTCTTTGGCTTTTCCAAACAAATATGATTTAATTAACTCACCATTAGTAAATGGCTTTCCTCACTTTCTAATACATGAACCAGTTGGAAGCTTACTTTCATTGCAGCCTCATTTTTATTTTTGTGAAGAAATTCTGCTGTGATGAGATTCCATTTACAATTTAAAAAAATTTTTTTGATTGTTACTTTCCTATGAGATAGGAATGTTGTGAAGAAGTGCTTAGTTTCCTAATGTGAACATATATTTTATTCTTTTAGCACAGCTATAATGTCATAAATACAATGCCTAGTCATCTAATTCAGTAACAAAATAATCCACACTCCACTGGGCCTTAGACATTCATATTTCAGTTTTCTTCCTTTGACATGATGAGTATGCACTGGTAATAAAAGTAAAATAAAATGTTGCAGCACAGCAGTAAGTAGATGCTGAAGACACTGTTGAGTTATAACTGCATCTCTGCAATTTCTAGTACCCTGGGAAGCAGTGCGAAGCCATGAGGGTGCCCCATGTGGTCTCTATGGCAACTACTCAACTCTGCCATGGTATCGTGAAAGTACCCATAGGTAATACGTAAATGAATGAGAGTGGTTTTCTTCCAGTAAAGCTTTACTTATGGACGCTGACATTTGAATTTGATATAATTTTTATGTGTCACAGAGTATTGTTCTTCCCCCGCCTCCCCCTCCAACTATTTTTAAAAGTATGAAAGTTACTCTTAACTCACAGGTCACACAGAAACAGGGATTGGACCAAATTTGACCCTCAGGCCTTAGTGTTTTCCCCCTTTTCTGGTGTAAACATGGTTGTGCAGAAAGATTATTTTATCAGGAACCAGGAGACCTTGATGCTTCTACCTAAGTTGAATGACTCATTTGCTGAGATAACATATGGGGTTAAGGCCAGTAGTGTCTAGTCCTTGGCAAGGTGTTCCTCAAAATTCTTCACGTAAGCGTCTGAATTTCTAGTGTGTGCCCAATGATCATATTTTGTGTACTTCTCTGTTTTCACTTGAGCAGCCACTCCACTGTTGAAGAGCAACCAACACAGGAAATTTTTGAGGGTTTTGATCTTTAAGAAAAGGAAAGCACCAGTGTGTTCAACAGTCACTCCTGGAGGCATAGGGGAATAGACTCCAAATGAAAAGTGGCAGTCTTACTGGACTAAAGAGGAGAGGTGGAAGTCTGGGGCAACTAAAGCAGTTGAAACTTAAGTCTAAAAGAGGAGAGAATCACATAGACTCTAACCTCAAAATCTGCAGTCAGGTCCCCCTAAGCTCATTGATTTTTAAGATACACACGTGCAAGGGAAGATTCTAAGTAAACCAGAAGAAAACAGTGTCTGGGAAGCTAAGGATATGAGCAGAGATTCCAGCATCCCCCACAGTACCAGCGTGGCACAAGTTGAAGTTCAGTCTTTATGAAGTGAGAGGGGCCATATTATACCCTGAGTTTTTCATTGAGACCCCCATCAATGCCACTCTCCAAGATTGAGGGCAAAATGAAGTAGACCAGCCCTCAAGAAGATGTGGGTGAGGGGCTTCCCTGGTGGCACAGTGGTTAAGAATCTGCCTGCCAATGCAGGGGACACAGGTTCGAGTCCTGGTCCGGGAAGATCCCACGTGCCGTGGAGCAACTAAGACTGTGTGCCACAACTACTGAAGCCCACGTGCCTAAAGCCCATGCTCTGCAACAAGAGAAGCCACCGCTATGAGAAGCCCGCACACCGCAACAAAGAGTAGCCACTGCTCACCGCAACTAGAGAAAGCCTGTGTGCAGCAATGAAGACCCAACACAGTCAAAAAAAGAAAAGAAAAGAAAATGTGGGTGAGTCCTTGGTACTCTGCTGCTAAAGGAAACAGCCCTCCATGGAGGAAGATGTCATATAGAAATTGTACAGTTTTTCATCCATAATCAAATATTTCATTCAGTGAAATACTACAGGAATGCTAACAGGATTAATGGACCAAAATATCAAGAGGAGAAAAAGGTATAAATCCACAGAATTCACATATTAGAGTTATCACACAGACTTGAAGATAACTGATTTAATATGCTCAAGGTAAAGAGGAAAAGAAAAATTTTATCAGACCTGGAAACTGTACAACTAAAAAAATATATTAACTAAATTTAAGAATTTGGTAGTGCATTTACTAGCAAATTAGAAACAGCAAAATAGAGTAGTAGTAAACTAGGGGAAAAAAAGAGTTGAGTAGAAATTATGCAGTGCTGAGAGAGAAAAAATAGAGGGGAAGTACAGAAAGAAAGCAACAGAAGACAATGGAAGGGTTTAACATGTGTAATGGGATTCCCAGAAGGACAAGAGATGTGGAATAGAGGATATATTAACCAAGAATTTTCCAAAATTGAGAAAGATACCAAAACAAGATTAAAGAAGGTCTGTGACTTCCAAGTGGGAATAATGTAAATAAAGTCATATTGAGACCCATCATGGACTTAACTCCCAAAATCAAAGAAAAAAATTTTTTAAAGCTCCCAAAGGAAAGAAGTCATTACTTTCAGGACAATAATAAGAGAGATGGTTGATATATCACCTGCAACTACAGAAGCCAGAAATCAATAGAATGACCTCTTAAAGTGCTAAAAGAAAAAAAAAGAATGCTAACCTACAATTCTAAATGTAGTGAGCATATGCTTCAAAAGTGAAGGCAAAATAAAGATAGACTAAAACTAAGAAAATTTATTGATAATAGATGGCACTAAAAAATGCTAAAGAAAGTTCATGTTGAAAGAAAATGATCACACATAAAAGCACAGAACTGCAGAAAGAAATGAAAGATAGCAATAAGAATAAATGTGTATAAATATAAATTAGGACTGTTTAAAATAATTGTGACTTGTGGGGTTTAAAATATATGGGAGCAGTATATGACAGCTGTAGAGCAAAAGTCTGGAGAGTGGTAAATCAGTCACAAGTGCATATGTTATCTCTAGAGTAAGCACCAAAAGAAAAAGAATATATAACTAAAGAGCTAATAGAGGAGAAAATGGAATAATAAAAGATAAGCAATTACTCCAAAGAAATGTAAGAAAAGAGAAAGGAATAAAAAACAGATGAGACAAAACAAACGACAGGATGGTGTACTTCAACTCAGTTTTCCCAGTGATTATGGTAAATGTGAGAGGAGCAAACACTCCAGACAAAGCTCAGAAGACATAACCATATACTGTTTACAAGGGACATATTTTAAATTTAAGGGCACAGATGGGTAAGTAAAAGAATGAGGAAACTACATTATGCACATACTAACCGAAAGAAAACTGAGTCGGCTATATATTTATGCCAGAAAAAGACTGTAAGGTGAGAAGAATCGCTAGAGGGAAAGAAGAGCATTGCACAATTTAAAGGAATAAATTCAACAGGATGATATAACAATCTTAAATTTTTTAGGTATGTAATAATATAGGTCAAAAACACAAAAAGGAAAAGTTGATAGAACAAAAAGTTTGAAATAGACAAAACTACAACCATAGTAGATTAATGCACCTTTCTCAGTAACTAATAAACAAGAAAAAAAATCAGCAAGGATCTAGAAGATTTAAACAACACAGTAAAATTGATACACATGGAATGCTTTACCCAGCAACTGTAGGATATTACATACTTTTCAAGTATGTATGGACACTTAATAAAATATACTGTACCATAGAGCAAATCTCTAAATTTGAAAGAAAGGAGAGATCTCAGATATGTTCTCTGAATTCATTGGTAATAAGCTAGAAATCAATAGCATATAATTGGGAAATCCTCAGGTATTTAGAAATTAAGTAATGTAAATACTTTCACATGTCTTATTGGCTAAAGAAGAAATAACAGTGAAAGTTACAAAATACATTGATCTAAATAATAGTGAAAATGTGTTAAAACTTCTACAGTTACAGCTAAAAGCAGTGCTTAGAGGGATACATATAGCTTTAAATGTATATATTAGAAAAAAAGGCTGAACATTAAACTATTTCAAGACAACAGAAGAATAAATTATAACCAAAAAAGGTAGAAGGAAAGATATAATAAAAATAAGAGCAGAAATCAAATAAAAAGATGTATGATTTTTTTTTAAAAATGAAATCCTTGAAAAGATTGGTAAATTGATAACCCCTTAGAAAGACTGATAATGTAAAAATTTTTTTAAAATTTACCAGTATCAAGAAAGATATAGGAGGGCTTCCCTGGTGGCGCAGTGGTTGAGAGTCTGCCTGCTGATACACGGGACACGGGTTCGTGCCCCGATCCGGGAAGATCCCACATACCGCGGAGCGGCTGGGCCCGTGAGCCATGGCTGCTGAGCCTGCGCGTCCGGAGCCTGTGCTCCGCAACGGGAGAGGCCACAGAAGAGAGAGGCCCGCGTACCGCAAAAAAAAAAAAAAAGAAAAAGATATAGGAGATACCACTATTAAAGGAGACTAAAAAGATTGAACAAATAATGCAATAATGTAATCCTGGATTGAATTCTGTACTGGGGAAGAATATGCTGTAAAAGACATGATGGAGACAGTTACTAAAATTGTAGTACATTCTTTATTTTTTTTTAACTTTTTTAACTTTTTTATATATTTATTTATTTTTGGCTGCGTTGGGTCTTCGTTGCGGTGCACATGCTTCTCATTGCCTTGCTTCATTGCGGTGGCTTCTCTTGCTGCGGAGCACAGGCTCTAGGTGCATGGGCTTCAGTAGTTGCAGCACGTGGGCTCAGTAGTTCTGGCTATCAGGCTCTAGACCGCACGCTCAGTAGTTGTGGCGCAAGGGCTTAGTTGCTCTGCAGCATGTGGGATCTTTCCAGACCAGGGCTTGAACTCGTGTCCCCTCCATTGGCAGGCAGATTTGCGCAACCAGGGAAGTCCCTTTAGTACATTCTTCATATTAAAGATTTGTATAAATATTAAATTCCCTGAATCTGATAACTTGTATTGTGGCTGTGTAAGAGATACTATCAGGGAATAATACTGATGTATTAAGGGGTAAAAGAGCATGATGTATGCAGTCTATTCTCAGATGGTTCAGAGAAAAGTTTTAAATATATGTATTTTAAGCATAATAAGATTCTAAATAACTTAATGCTAATAAATTTGATAATTTAGATGAAAAACTAACCTTGGCAAACTGACACAAGGAATAGAAAACCCGAATAGTCTAGTATCTGTTAAAGAAAATGAATTTGTACTTAGAATACTTTTCAAAAAGAAAATTCCAGACCCAGATGGTTTCACTGGTGGCCTAAACATTTAAAGAAGAAATTTTACCAATTGTATAAAGTCTCATACAGAAAATAAAAAAAAAGGTAACACTTCCCAACTTGATTTCTTAAGCTAGCACAACCTTAATACCAAAATCTGATAAATAACAAGGAAAGGAAATTACTGGCCATTATCTCTCAGGAATATAGCCACAAAAATCCTGGGCAAAATATTAGCAAATTGAATCTTGCAATATACAAGAAAGATAGTCATGATTTGGTGGGGCTTATTCTAGGAATCCAAGTTCAGCACAATCAGTATAAGTCGTATTAACAGAATAAAGGGGATGAAATTATGATTATCTCAATAAATGAGATAGTGTATTTGACAAAGTTTAAAGACTCTTCATGATAAAAGGTCTTAGCAAACTAGTCGAGTATGTACAAAATTATAGCTTTCATACTTAATGGTGAAATAATAGAATGTTTTTTCCCTCCAAGTTCAGGAACCAGACAGGGAAGACCATTAGCACCACTTCTATTCAACATTGTCCTGGAGGTCCTAGTCAATTCAGTGAGGAAGGAAAATAAAAGATGTAAAGATTGGAAAAGAGGTAGAACTGGCTTTTCACAGCTGACATGATTGTATATATTTGGAAACTACAAAGGAATGTATAAACTGTTAGAATAGGAAGTAAAGTCGGTTTTCAAAAATCCGTTATTTCTATATGCTAATATTAAACAATTGGAAAATGAAATGAGAAAACACATTTACAGTATCAGCGCCCCTCACCTCCCATCAATTTAATGAAAAATTTGCAGGACTGCCACACTAAAAACTGTAAAACAGTGCTGAGACAAACATGACAACCTAAATAAAGGAGAAATACTATGTTCGTGGATTGGAAGACTCGGTATTGTTAAGGTATCAATTCTCCCTAGACTTACATATTCATTCCCAGTTAAAACAAGTTAGGGTTGAAAGGGACAAGCCAGTTTTAAAACATATTTGAAAATGCAAAAGGACCTAGATTAGCCCAGGAAATCTTAACAAAATGAGAATGATTATATTACCTGATACCAAGACTTTATTAAAAACTATAGTAATTAAGATAGCATAGTACTGGGACTTCCCTGGTGGTCAGTGGCTAAGACTCCGCACTCCCAAAGCAGGGGGCCTGGGTTCGATCCCTAGTCAGGAAACTAGATCCCACATGCCACAACTAAAAAAAAAAAAAAAAAATAGCGTAATACTGATGTAAAAATAAACAGGTTAACGGACTATGTAGAGTGTTTAGAAACAGACCCATTCATGTATGGTCACCTAATTTTTCTACCAAGTTAGCCGTGCAATTCAGTGGAGAAAGGATGATCTTTACAATAAATGGTGCTAAATCAGTTGGATATCTTTATGGATAAAAGTGAACTCATACAACTTAACATGAAAAAAAAAACCCAATTAAAATATGAGCAGAGGACCTGAATAGACATTTTTCCAAAGACGATATACAGATGGCCAACGGGCACGTGAAAAGATGCTCAACGGGCGGCCTTGATTTATTCCTTTTTATCAGTTGACTGATAAACTGAGACCCAATGCAGCCAAATAAATAAATTAATTTTTAAAAATTTCATACCAAGATTAAGAATTGTTCCTATTGCAGAGCATTGAATCTAAGCTAGTATTCTAGATACTTAGTGGAAGATACAAAGTTAGATGTGTTTTTTTCATCTTAAAAAAATTCAGATGTTTATGGGAAGTAGGTAATTGATGTTTGAGAACTAGTACTAATGTAGAAGTTATGCTAAGTTCTTATAATAAAGGCAGTTCTGCTGATAATTGTTTGGAATTTCAGAGATGATCTTATTAACTGTCATATTTGCTTAAAACACATTTCAACATTGGCTCTGTTTCCTCCTTGTTACTTATATATTACTATACTTATGGAATATATACACGAATAGGCTTTGACGGGGGGGACGACTTTTTTTTTTAAGCCTCTCTCAGCCTGACAAAGGAATCAGCAATTTTTAGCAAGAAATTCATGGACTTAATTGTAAATGGGAAATGATAGGAGTATATAGAAGTATAGTCTCTGTTTCCTTTTTAAAATGAGATAGAATGGGAGCTAGCAGTGTATCTAAAGAGAAAGAGCCAGTGGAGAAGGTAATGATGAGAGGAAATGATTGTTGAGTTCAGTAGGGCAAATAAGGAACTACCCATGGACCATTCCTCCCCACTCCATCCCAGAAGTTACTGAGAACCATATTAATTAATGAGTCTTAGTCACTTGGGCTGTGAGGCTTTAAGTTGGCCACTGGAGAACAAAGAAGACCGCATTTCCATGGCAGCAGCTTTGAGGAGCCTCAGAAACCACAACAGTGGAGATAGAGAAGAGCCAGAGGTCATGGAATAACCTTACTGTCAGCCTTACTGTCAGCCATAGGACACAACAGGATATCTGGTAGTTTGCTGCCTACGTGACTCTTTTGATCTTCAAAATATGGGCATGACTTCTTTTTAAGAATTATTATTTTATGGATAAATTTTAGAAAACTGACCATTTTGTTTATTGTTTACCAGTACGAGGATGTCGTCCAGGAAAGATTGTGCAGATGACTGAAGCAGAAGTTCGGGGCTTATGTATCAAGTCTCGGGAGATCTTTCTCAGCCAGCCTATTCTTTTGGAATTGGAAGCGCCACTGAAAATTTGTGGTATGTAAATGGGTGAAGTAGGAAACAGTCTCTTGAATCCTATATTTACATTGAAGATGATTGAGGAAACACCTAAAAATTTTTGTTAAAAAAAGGATTGCCAGGTTTTATTACATTAAATTATAGAAATTGAGACTTTTATAAAATGACAAGTTAGAGACAAGAAGAACATGTTTGCTGTATATACAACAGATTAAGAGATTGCTGTTCACACTATATAAAGCGTTCTTAGAAACAAGAAAAAGGTAATACGATAAAATTTAAGGGGTGGAGGCAGATTGTAGAAGAAATTCAAGTGGCCAGTAAACATAAGATCCTCAGCCTCACCAGTAATCAGTGAAATGCAATTTAAAAATAAATCTGGAACTCTGATCAGATTGAAAAAAAAATGTCAAAAATTGATATCCATTGTTGTCTAGGATCTGGAGAAAGGGCATGCCAGTACACTGGTTAGAAAAAACAGGTATAGAATTTCGGAGGTCAGTATGGCAATATCCATGGTTTTCTAACTTAGATGTGATCATTTTAATTTATTTTGAAGATTATATAACTTTATACAATTTGTATTTGATCTTTCAAATCTTACAGTGGCTTTTGGCCAAAAACTAAAACTTTAACCTTAGTTAAAGTTAACCTGGGGCTTCCCTGGTGGCGCAGTGGTTGAGCGTCCACCTGCCGATGCAGGGGACATGGGTTCGTGCCCCGGTCCGGGAGGATCCCACATGCCGCAGAGTTGCTGGGCCCGTGAGCCATGGCTGCTGAGCCTGTGCATCTGGAGCCTGTGCTCCGCAACGGGAGAGGCCACAGCAGTGAGAGACCCGTGTACTGCCAAAAAAAAAAAAAAAAAAAATTAGTTGAGTGATTGCATTTTTTTTAAACATCTTTATTGGAGTATAATTGCTTTACAATGGTGTGTTAGTTTCTGCTTTATAACAAAGTGAATCAGTTATACATATATGTATATCCCCATATCTCCTCCCTCTTGCATCTGCCTCCCACCCTTCCTATCCCACCCCTGTAGCTGGTCACAAAGCACCGAGCTGATCTCTCTGTGCTGTGCGGCTGCTTCCCACTAGCTATCTGTTTTACATTTGGTAGTAGATATAAGTCCATGCCACTCTCTCACTTCGTCCCAGTTTGATTGCATTGTTAAAGCTAGAAAAACTGTTGGCACAGAAAGCATTTTTCTGTAGTTCACATAACGTGGGAAGTGGTATAAATGCTGTATTACACTGACTTTTGGTTTGATGGTGCAGTTTTCCTTCTAGTAACTGTTAGTATTTGTCACTTAGCTTTTATGAACTTAACCATCAGCTTTTGTTCAATCAAGGATTATTTGCTATATGCAGACCTTTTCATTCCCCTGCATGTTTTTTAGTGATCCACATTCACACCATGTAACCTGCAGATGCATAGTGTGCTCTTTAAATACTTTTTTCCTCTTATGTGGCTTATTAAGTCATGTACTTGGTGTTCCTTTATACAGTGCGTAGCAATTAAGAGATATTAACTAAGTAAATGTTGAATAAATTAATTAGCTTAGAGTATCACCTGCAAGTAAGAGGTGGTAGTTGAAATTTTGTGGAAATGAAGCAAATTATGTCATCTTAAAATTAAAGTGAGTCATATTCTCAACAAGATACTCAAATGCTTTAATACAGGAATAATTTGAAGGTAGTAGAAGTTATTTATACTAAATATTTCTAAGTTTTTGCTGTTTGCTCACTACTAGGTATAAAAAAGTGGACCTAAGTTAAACTACCAGATAGTGTAACTGTATTAGCATAACAAATTATCCCAGAACTTTGTGGCTTAACAACATTAATTTATCATCTCATAGTTTCTGTGGGTTAAGAATTCAGGCACAGCTTAGCTGGGTCCTTTGGGTCTGAGTCTCTCACAGCCTGTTAAGGTGTCATCTGTGCCTGCAGTCATCTCAGGGCTCAATTGTGAAAGGATTCAGTTCCTTATGGGCCAATGGACTGAGGACCTCAGTTCCTAATGAGTTGTTGACCAAAGGCCTCCTTTAGTTCTTTACCAGATGTGCTTCTCCATTAGGTGGCTTCATCATCCAGCATGAGAGAAGGCAAGAGAGAGTGCAAGCAAGATGGGAAGTTACAATTTTTTGTAACTTTATCTCAGAAGTGAAAGCCCATCTCACTTTTGCTGTATCCTCTTTGTTAGAAGTAAGTCACTAGCTACGGCCCACATTCAAGAGAAGAGGATTACATAAGGGTATAAACATTGAGAATCATTTCATAGAAGCTGTCTGTGTACCACAGTAACCATAAATTTTCTAAAACTGTTTTTTTCTATTTTTAGGAGATATTCATGGACAGTATACAGATTTACTGCGATTATTTGAATATGGAGGTTTCCCCCCAGAAGCCAACTATCTTTTCTTAGGAGATTATGTGGACAGAGGAAAGCAGTCTTTGGAAACCATTTGTTTGCTGTTGGCCTATAAAATCAAATATCCCGAGAACTTCTTTCTCTTAAGAGGAAACCATGAGTGTGCTAGCATCAATCGCATTTATGGATTCTATGATGAATGTAAGTAAAAATAAAAGCTTATTTCTTATTAAAGGAAAAATTCCTTAATAGTTTTCCATTTCAAAAGAGTTCCTTCAATTCAGAGTTTTTAAAAATGTGGTCTATCAAACAGAAGCCCAAGAAGAGAGCCTTACATAAAAGAGGAACCTAAAACTGGGAAACATGTTATTAATTAAATTGGTTCCTGGGGATCTCCTTGGTCATGTTGTTTCAGGTTAATTGCAGCTTACTCAGCTGAAAGGCCCTCTTATAATTAGTTTGTATAGTAAAAATATCCAAGTGGAACAGAGGTCACTATAGACAGTAGCCTGTGGTTTTCTAGTCTCCATTAAGGTTTTAACTCTCAACTTTCTTGTGATATGACAGAAACTCTTATTGACCCTGTGTCACAAAGAATATTGAGAAGTTCTATAAAATTATTTAAAAGTTGAAGTTTATTAGAATTTTAATCTGTGCCTGTAAAACTAGAGAGATAAGGATATTGAATACTCTGGATGTCCTTATTTTGTTGTAATCTTTTTCATCAGTAAGAAATCACTGATTCGCTGTTGTGTGGTAGTGTTTCCAAGTGTTAATTACTGAATTACCCTACTACATTTGACTTTGGTGTTTTGCTTTTGTTAGAGTATGGGAGTGAATGAACATGTTTGGTTAATTAAATTTGGAACCAATTAACAATGATTTTCAAATTGAATTTTGTTTTTTAATGCTGAATTCTCCATTAGAATCGCTTTTTGCTTTTTTCCGTCCTTAATTATGGTAGAGTTCTTTTAGAACCCCTATCTTCTTGATTCATGTAATCGTTTATTTGACAAATGTTTGAGGATGTATTATATGCCAGGTACTATTCTAAATACTGGGAATGCAGCAGTACTCAAGAGAGATGATCTCTATTCTTATGGAGTTTACATTCTAGTGGGAGTGATTTTGTATTTGATTTTACATATTGCATTTTTATTTCTAACGTGTACTGTTAACGGTTTCAGTTGTTTACATCAGACCAGTAGACAGGAAGTGGATTGTAGTACATCAAGCTGCAACCACTTTTCTAAAGCTACATTAGAAATAGAGGTATATTATTAAAGGATAAAATATGGACTTGAATATCCTCAAGGATAGAAGTGACATCAAATGAAATGTATGTTGAGAGCAGCTTGTAAACACTTTGAGTTATACTTGTTCATTGAGGGGCAGGTTATGGCATAAAAGCATAGGAAATTAGTGCTTTGTGTCTTTTTATCCCTCCGTTGGGTTAGTTGTTGCAACTTACTGCCAAATTCAGAAAAATCAAGTAACTCCAAAAAGGTGAACGTGCACTTGAGATTGTGCTTGTTGTAGCTCTTTATGCTAGACTCCAGGAAAATTATAGCCTTTGTGTCTCTACTTATACTTACTATGGTGCCAAGTAAAAATTTACTCAGAAGTGAATGCCAGTTAAGCACCTGGAAATTCTCCTTTCTTGGCAGTAAGTTTATGCCGTGTTACCAGTGCACTAGAGTTAAAGCGGACAGTCTCCAGAGGCACCCTTTTCATTTCTGCTTACTTACTTGGCTAGGTATTTAACATTTTGAACGGAAAATTAAACTAATAGTCTATTAGATTGTTTCAAAGTTGCTATATTATAGTGACCTTAAAAGGCAAAAGTGTTTCATAAAACACCTGGCACTATATTTGTAGTCTTTGTAATTTTACTGAAGGTGCTGAATGTTTATTATACTTATTACCTTTTTAAAAGTATACAAGTCACACTCATTATAGAAAAAACAAGTGCTAAATAAACATAAAATTGGAATCATTCATAAGTCTGTTGCTGTTAGATAACTAATGAGAACAGTTTTAGATTTATTCTATTCCTTGTCCTTTTTATAGGCAAACGAAGGTTTAATATTAAATTGTGGAAGACCTTCACTGATTGTTTCAACTGTCTGCCTATAGCTGCCATTGTGGATGAGAAGATCTTCTGTTGTCATGGAGGTAGACTAATAAATTCACCTTATGGGTTTTTCTTCTTTTTCTTCCATTATTTAGAAAAGGCCTATAATAATTGAGATGCTGTGGAAAAACAAAGCAGTGCTTATTTGAGAACTCAAGTGATTAAAACTGTTTGAAACATGGCTAAAATGTCTTTTAATAACTAGAAATTTGTGGTTATTTACATAATGAAAATGCAAATTTAGTACTTGTCTTTAAAGAATTTCACATATGAGGATAAACCAGAGTTTTGCTTGAAAAAATGTCTTTCCTTTGCCTCAGTTTTGACAGAAGGATACCTCTACTATCAGTAAAAATGAGAGGATCATGACCATTTTCCCATCTTTATTAAATACTTTTCATCAGAATCCAAATACAATACTAAATATATTTATGTTATATAAATAAATATATAAATATAACATATATATAATATTAAACTCAATGTTTAATGTTCTCACATGCCAAGAGTTCTAGGTTTTATGTAATATGTCTGCTTTAGTCCTAAAAATAATTTTTTAGTACTATGATAAATTATTCTGTATGACGTGTTAAATAACCTTGAATATATGAAAGTTCATTTGAAAAACTAACATGTGTCTAGCACTTGGCTAGATGCCGTGCAAATATATAGATAGTGTATGATCTGGCTATCTTGAGGCATTTAAAACCTATTGATAAAACATTTTCAAAACAGATAATTGAGTAATGAAAGGAATTTAATTATGTGTATTTGTTGAGACAGTAATTATAGTGAAAAGTCAGGAAAGGTAGAGAATTGTTGGGCAAACATTTACGGAGGCATGGGTTTTGGAGGTGAAAAGGACTTGAGACAGTCTTTCTAGTTGAAGGAATGTGTGAGGACTGGCCTAACTAGAATGTCAAATATATATGGGGAATGATGGGATCAGATTATGGAGGTTTGAACACTGAGCAAAGGAGTTTTTTGAATGGTTTAATAGCCATATTGGGTTTTTGTACAGGGAGATAGTTTAATGAAAATACTATAAGAAAATTAGTTTTTCATCTGTGTGCAGGAAGAATTAAGGTAGAAAAATGCTAAAAGACAGATTGATGCACTTATCTACGCTTGAGGTAATAATTGTTTATTCTCTGATAGGACATAATTTACTATGTTAATTGAAACATTTTACAGTAGATACTAAACATGGAAGAAATTGTAGCTCTTGCACATTAGTATAGTTAAGAATAGAAATGTAGTTGGGGCTTCCCTGGTGGCACGGTGGTTGAGAGTCAGCCTGCCGATGCAGGGGACATGGGTTCGTGCCCCGGTCCGGGAAGATCCCACATGCCGTGGAGCGGTTAGGCCCGTGAGCCATGGCCGCTGAGCCTGCGCGTCCGGAGCCTGTGCTCCGCAACGGGAGAGGCCACAACAGTGAGAGGCCCGCGTACCAAAAAAAAAAAAAAGAGAGAGAGAGATATATGTATAACAGATTCACTTTGCTCTACACCTGAAACTAACACAACATTGTAAATCAAGTATACTCCAATAAAAATTTTTTTAAAAAAAAGAATAGAAATGTAGCAATATGAATATTGAATATGGAATGTGAGACTTGAATTGTCTACCAAAGAGAAATACTAGGTTACTTAAAAGATTTCTAAGTATTTTCATGTGCTTTTTGTTTATCTTTCTGATCAACAGTTATGCTTTTATGTAAGAAATTGAGCATGTTGGAGTGGGATGTAGGAAGGTCTTAATGGGACATGGTGAGCACTTTAAGTAAACATGTTTAAGTGGTAAGAAGTGGCAAAACTTCTTAGTAGGAAGGATTGGAATTGAGTGCGTACCTATGAAGAGCAGGGAATGATTGGAAAGAAAGAAGAGTGGTAGGATTTTTTTTTTCCTTGAAAAATCTTTTGAAATGAAAAGTTTTATTCCCCTGGTAGGGAAAAATGGAGAAGACCTAATGGTAATGTTCTGTTGTATCAAAGTGGGATTCTATTTAATAACCCAATATATTAAAGATAACATTGAAAGGAACACTTGAAGTATCTTTAATTTCACATAGTAAATCTACTTTGATTAAATGCTTTTTATTTGAGTGAAAATTTTTCCGATGTCAGTACTATGAGTCATCTTTTCATTTATAGGACTGTCACCAGACTTGCAATCCATGGAGCAGATTCGGAGAATTATGAGACCCACTGATGTCCCTGATACAGGTTAAGTATATAGAGAAGTTTAATCAATATTTAATGTAAAATGTTGGCATATTTGAACTTAATTATATTTAATGGAAGTAGGATTGTATTGTGTAATAAATAATAGAGCTTTTTTTATAGTCAATAAACTAACTACAGATTACTTGGAATAATACAAAATATTTCACTTTCCACTAATACTCCGAAGTACAGAAGTTTTAAATTTTATATATAACCATAATATGGTTCTGTCAAACTTACTTTTCACGAAAGTTCTGCTATTGAGTCCCCTTACCTTCCAGTCTTTCTAAATTCCTTTATTCATATCAACATTGGTTATGTTCTTCAAACAGTTGTTAAAAATTAGTCGAAAGTTTTTAAATTAAAATAGTCTTTCTTAACCAAGGTTACAATTACCTTCTTTTACTTTATCTAGTAGTTTTCTGTTATTTTCTGTATCATCCATATTTCAAAGTTTTAGAGCTCTTAAGGCTCGTGAGACAGAAGGCTCTAGAGATGTGTGGTTAATGTTATGAAAATTGTGAACATTTATGTGAAAAAAAATATGAAAATTGACTATGCAGATATTGAGAATAACTTTCAGATTTTCAGTAAAGCAAATAAAACAGAAGCAAATAAGTTCCAACTGAGGATAAATTGCTGTGTTGATTAACAAATAAGCCTAATGTAATTTTATAAATAAATGTTAGGTACAGTTGCCACTTACCCTGACTTTTCTGTTGGCTTTTAAAGGATAATTATTCATATTTGAGTACTGGTATATGTACTAATTACGGTGTTCATGTCATAAAATACCATGAAGACCTGTGAATTGAATGCAGTTAGTGTGTTGTTTCCTCAGTTCAACTTTTGCTTAAAACATCAGTACCTTTCTGTGTGACATTTTCTGACAACCAGTGTGTGCAGTTTTTCCATACCACAGCCTATTCTCCAAAACCATGTGGGTATCTGGCAGTTCATTTCAATTCTGACACTAACCCCTGAAGTTAGCCCAGACCCCACAGGTTAAGGGCTCCATTCCACAATTCTGCTCCCACTTCAGATGCCAGCCTCAAGTGGGGTCTCCAGGAGAACCACACTTCTGCCTGGCAGACTACAAATTCAGAGGTTCCCACAACCACTTCCTCAGATGCTTTACTGAGACATGTACCAGTTTATTATAAAGGATACAAATTCAGGAACAGCCACATGGAAGGGATACACAGGGCAAAGGTATGGGGAGAGCCCCGTGTTGGTAGGTGAACAGCTTCCACACCCTTTGGCATCAGCGTGTTCACCAACCTGGAAGCTACCCAAATCTAGTTGTTCAAGGGTTTTTATAGAACTTCGTTTCTAGCCCTCCACTCTCACCCCTCCCCAGAGGTGGCGGGTACGGAGTGGGAGGGCTGAAAGTTCTAACTCTCTAACCATGTGTTTGGTCTTTGTGCTGACTGGGTCCCATGGTGAAGTTTCTGGGTCCCTCCCAATCCACCTCATTAGCCTAAACTCAGGTGTGATGGAAAGGAGGCTCCTTATGAACAACAAGACACTTCTATCAGGAAATTCCAAGGGTTTTAGCTTTGTGCCAGGAATGGGAACAAAGACCAAAAGTATTTTTATTATGTCACACTGTCATACTATTAAAAGCATTAACAAAAGCAAAATTGCCCTTTCGCTCAGTTTCTACCAGGCTTTAAAAAAAAACTTACATTATTGAATTAATTGTCCCGTTATCTGTGTAGTCAGACCCACCGTATACCTATTGTATTCATCAGTTCTCAACAAACTAATATCTAAAATGAGGATCGCCTAGAGCGCCATAGGGTCTAGAAATCCTATTATACATTAGGAACATTATATATATATGGAGGGGAAAGGTCTTTTAGCTTACTGATAAGAGAATTATTTATTGGTAATTTTGTAAAGGAGAATTGATTATTCATCAAATAGGGTTGGGCTGGATGGTACTAACTTCATTTCCCACTCTTAAGATCCAAAGGCTATAGAAAAGTAAGCATTAAAAAATATTTGTGAACCAGTGCCTGAGTAAATCATGGCTAAACCTCTAAATTGGATTGTTAATAACATGCATCTGGTTGCTTGTTTTCAAGTGTGATTGTACTGTTTTACTCAGTGTACTAAAGTATACTGAAAGTGTAATGATACCACTCAGAATGCTACTCATGACTATAAAGCAACCGTTATAAACAGTTGTATAGATCCTCTATTATCAGTAAGCCACCAACATACTGCATATTGCAGTAAGTTGTCTCATAACTTACTTGAGTGACACGATGTTTTTGTATTGATTATAAAAAGAAAACATGCATTTTTCCAGATTTTGATTATAATTATAGAATATATTTGACCAAACCTAATAGAAACTAGTATTTAAATAATAGGGTATTTATTTAAAATAAGATACAATATAAATATCAAGTGATACCATCTTCAGAGTTTCTGTTGTTGGTATAGTTCAGACATAAATCAGTTTCAAGGATGGCACGTTAGGTTTCTCTTTTTATCATATTTTAATGGGAAGTTTCCGAGATGCTAAAAACAGTCATTTTGAGCTTTCATATTCTCTGTAATCTTTAGAAATTTAATTTATAAATTATGTTTTTTGAGACAATAGCCTAATGATTATATTGCTTATTCATTAGGGATTGGATTATAAACATTGAACCTTGACTCTGAGATTCTTGTCTCAATCCATTAAGATTAAGGAACGCCACATTGTTACTGCTACAGTTATTTGATTTTGTACGCATCTAGGCTGTTGCATTTTCCAGATAATTCCAAAAGCAACTACATTCTAGTTTTATTGTCACATTAAAATTATAGAATAATATTTTGACCTCACTGCTTCTTCTGTGGAAACAGACTGGAAAGTATGAGCATTATAGAGCAGTGTGTGTGTGTATTTAAAGAATCAGCTTCTGATTCTTTAGAGACCAGAAAGAGCTTTTAAACTGAGACCATCCCAATGGATTTTGTATGCTGGTGGATTTCTTAAAACATCATGACAGGAGTTTAGGAAATAATGATAGAAATTAAGCGTGCATTGCCACGATTTCTACAGGGTGTTTTAGATACTTCCCCTATCAAGATAAGCTGTACTGTGACTCAAAGTGAAGATCTCCTTTCGTGATAAGCTATATTATGAGGTATATGGATTATCAAAAAAAACTTTAAAGCTGACTCATTCTAAAACAGTCTTCCCTTAGTACCATAGTTCTTAGAAAACTAAATATCACCATCTCAACATCCACCCTTTCTTAATCTCACTACAACTTGACTTTACCCTCTCTCTTCCCCTCAACATCAAGATATTGCTTTCATTATGGTCTAGTAATCTAATTGTAAATAGCATAGGTTTTTGTCCTAATCCACTTGTTCATTGTACTTGAAACTTAACCATTTCCTACTTCTAGATAATTCTTACCCTTTCAGGAGATCCTACTATTCTAATCTCTTCCTTTTGTTTTGACTATTCCTTCCCAATACTTCTTGCTCATTCCTTCTCTGCCTGCTTATTAAGTGTTTGATTCCTGTTCATTTACTGGTCTTCTTACTTTACATTCCCAAGATGGTCTCAGTCCCTTCTAAGATTTACACTACTATTAGTAAGATGAAGATACTTAGATAAATATTTTTAGCTCTGACCTCTTTTTTTTAAGCCCAAAACATTCTAAAGTCAAGGATCTGATCTGATTTTGTTCCTCCATATACTTTATTTAAATCCTCCAGGCCTTTGTAGAAAATGTTTTCTTCCATCAAATTGATCTATAGATCAAATTAGTTCCAATGAAATCTCGATTAGGTCTACAGAATTTGACAGACTGATTCAGAGGTTTATATGTGGAAGAACAAAGGATTAAAAGTAACCAAGACAATCCTGAAGAAAAATATTAAGCAGGGGGTAGGCCTACCAAATAGGAAGATTTATTTAAAAGCTCTAGTGTGTTATTGGCTCAGTGTTAAATAAAGTAGATTAATGGAATAGACTACAGCACCAGAAACAGGATAGCTAGCTCTGTAAGGAAAGGATGAACTGTTCAGGAAATGCTACTGGGTCAATTGGTTATCCATACAGAGAAACTATAGACAAAAGACGAACAGCCTTTTCCAATATATGCTTTAGAGTGAGCCATGCACACATGTCTTATCTGTGGAAAGGGTTGGCGAGTGCTGCTTTAAGTCGGGCACAGTTGTATTTGCATGGTTACTTTAACAAAAAATGGCTAAGTTTGATAGGCTGGGATACTAGGGGGCAAGTGATTATTACTATTATTAAAGGGTAAGAGGACAGGAGAACAAATGTGATGTAGATATACTTTATTTTATAAATTTTGTTTTGTTTTTTCATTGCTGTGTTTTTATTCTTTAAAGGGTTGCTCTGTGATTTGCTGTGGTCTGACCCAGATAAGGATGTGCAAGGTTGGGGAGAAAATGATCGTGGTGTTTCCTTCACTTTTGGAGCTGACGTAGTCAGTAAATTTCTGAATCGTCATGATTTAGACTTGATTTGTCGAGCTCATCAGGTATGAAATAACAAAACTTGGATGTTTTGATGTTTATTAACTTCACCCAGGTGTACTCCTTTTATTTTTGAGGAAATTGAGATCCAAGAAAGCTAATTATACAAGGAAAGCAGTAGAAGAGGTAAAGCCTATACCTTGATCTCACAATTAACAATCTAATGATTAGTTAACCCTTTCTCACCCTCTAAGGGGAAAGGTTTCAAAGGAATATATTTTTGTAGTGTACTGCAATACTAACAAATTTTTCAGTTCTTGTCTGAAGCTTTCTAGAAATATTTGACCCCATTTTAATATGATAGTTACATATTATAGATAAAAATCAAATGAACTGTGTGGATTTTGATAAGAACAAACCACACTGTAAAGAGACAATTGGGGAAATTCGATTATAGGCTAGGTATTAGATATCAAGGAGTTGTTGTTAATTGTTTTAGCTCTGTGATGATACATATTGCTATGTAAGAAGGATGTCCATATTTTTCGAAATGCCTCCTCAAGTATATAGGGTAAGATGATGTATCTAGGGTTTGTTTTAAAATAACAAAAGTAAGATGCAGACATAGAGAATGGACTTGAGGACACGGGGAGAGGGAAGGGTAAGCTGGGAAGCAGTGAGAGAGTGGCATGGACATATATACACTACCAAATGTAAAATAGATACCTAGTGGGAAGCAGCCACATAGCACAGGGAGATCAGCTCAGTTCTTTGTGTCCACGTAGAGGGGTGGGATAAGGAGGGTGGGAGGAGATATGGGGATATATGTATATGTGTAGCTGATTCACTTTGTTTTAAAGCAGAAGTTAACACACCATTGTGAAGCAGTTATACTCCAGTAAAGATGTTAAAAAAAATAAAATACATCAGCAGAGAAAAGCGGGGGTGGGTAAATGAAATAAATGTAGCAAAGTCTTGGTAATTATTGAATCAGGTTGGTGAGTAAATGGGAGTTTATTGAACTCTCTCTAGTTTTGTGTGTATTTGAATTTTCATTGAAAAAAAATACATGTACAATTTAGGCGTATTTGGGGGTTTTTTGTCCTTCACCGATAGATTATATACTCCGCGGGCCTCTCACCGTTGTGGCCTCTCCCATTGCGGAGCACAGGCTCCGGACTCACAGGCTCAGCGACCATGGCTCACGGGCCCAGCCGCTCCGCGGCATGTGGGATCTTCCCAGACCAGGGCACGAGCCCGTGTCCCCTGCATCGGCAGGTGGACTCTCAACCACTGCGCCACCAGGGAAGCCCAGATTATATACTCTTTAAGGAGAGAATTGTGACTTGTTGGCCTTTGAATATCCACTGCCTTGTGAATTTACTGACATATTGTAACATGTAGTTAGTGTTTGTTAACAAAAGCTTATTTTAACAATATATCAAGTCCTCATGCTCTCTAGAACATAACTAATTTAAAATACATTGAAAAGCATTTTTTAAAATCTTTTTTTGCTACTTTTTTAAGTATTTGAAATTTGTAAGTATAATACTTAAAGATTCCTTGTTATTTCTTCGTTAAGGCAAAATTTGTTAATTATATGCTATTCTACAGTACTCCCCTTTTTTCTGTGGTCTTGCTGCCCATAACCCTTGACTACTTCTACCTTCTTTATGTGATCCTATGTGATAACAAAGATGACAGGCCTCTCATTTTCTGCACATGTTGTATATCAAATGCCTTTTTTTCTATTAAAATTTCCTAGTTCAATTAAGTGAAGTTATGTCCCCAAATCCTTTGCTTTTGGCATATTTTTTAATCAGTGAACATTGTATTTATAGTTTAGGTAAATTAAAATAAGTCTTCCACAAGATAACAGGGCAGAGTTGCTGAGTTTCCTAATAAAATATCCACTGATAATCAGTTTTTTCAGCTATAGGTCTCTATTCATTTGTCTTTTCAGAAATAGTGATGATTTTTAAAAGTCAGGTTACTGAACTACCTTAGTTTGCATGATCTTTTTCTAGACACCTCCAAAATCCTGTTCTGCTTATTTTCAAACTTACTGTCTCTAAAATTAAGAGATTTATGATGGGAAACAACACAAACTACAGATATTTCCTTTTTCTAAAACCCTGTTCTTTAGTAAATACGTGAATAAATAAGTGAACGAGCAAACTAAGAACTAAAAGGACATACTGAGTGCCAAGCAGTATGCTGAGCTGGAGTAGATAAGGTGGACAGAGTCTTAACAGAAAAGGTTAATATCTAAATTTTACCATGAGGTAATAACAACCGGCACATGTACCTGATACTAAAGTAGGAATTATATAAAAATGTAAATAATTGTGGAAGTGCTTTCTCCAAGTATTGTAGGATAATTTTGCTTAATCAGAATACCTAGAAGACTTTAGAAAGTATTCTTGCCTACTAAAAATAAATAGAAAATATTTACATGTCATTGCATACCTCTCAAATCTGTAGACTGGGAAACACAAATTGTTTAGTTCACTCAGGAATTGACAACAGATTCTAGAAGTCATGTTAAATCATTAAGGAAAAGAGTTACACACAAAGAAGTGTAATCTATAGGCAGCTAATTTTTTGTAGCGTGATCTGTGTACAGTAAGCTCAACTTAGTAAAAGTTTTCAGTGTGTGGCTATGTAATACTAATAGGAAATTAGAAAGTGGAACAAAAATCAAGCTTCCAAAACAAAACAGGGTTTTGTTTTTTTTTTCAGGTATTTGTCACATTAATCTTAATTAGTATTAATGGTTGAGAATTTCAAAGAACACATAAATAAGTGTGTTTTTTCTTTTGACTTTTCCTTTGCCAGGTGGTGGAAGATGGATATGAATTCTTTGCTAAGCGACAATTGGTAACCCTATTTTCAGCCCCAAATTACTGTGGCGAGTTTGATAATGCTGGTGGAATGATGAGTGTGGATGAAACTTTGATGTGTTCATTTCAGGTATGATATAATATATAAACTTTGAACAACTAGAAATCTCTTTTTTTGTTTGTTTTGTTTTTTGCGGTACACGGACCTCTCACTGTTGTGGCCTCTCCTGTTGCGGAGCACAGGCTCCGGACGCACAGGCTCAGCGGCCATGGCTCATGGGCCCAGCTGCTCCGCGGCATGTGGGACCTTCTCGGACCGGGGCACGAACCCGTGTCCCCTGCATTGGCAGGCGGACTCTCAACCACTGCGCCACCAGGGAAGCCCCTCTTTTGTTTTTAATTGAAGTATAGTTGATTTACAATGTTGTGTTAGTTTCTGGTGTAAAGCAGTGATTAAGTTATACATATATATGTATTCTTTTTCATATTCTTTTCCATTGTGATTTATTACAGGATATTGAATATAGTTCCCTGTGTTATACAGTAGAACCTTGTTGTTTATCTAATTTATATATAGTAGTTTGAATCCGCTAATGCCAAACTCCTAATTTATCCCTCCGCCACCCCTTTTCCCCTTTGGTAACCAAAAGGTTTTAACAACTAGAAATCTAATTTAAACTATTGTCAGAAGAATTTTCTTTCAGATTGTGTTCTTCCCTTCAGTTAGTATAGAAAATCAGTTTTGTTCAGAAGTAAAATCACTCATAGACTCCTTTAGAGATTTCTATTTTCATTCACAAACGCTCCAGTCTTTTTGGTATATAACCCATAATTAGAGTTTTAGGAAACCTGAGTCGTGTCAGTCATTCTTGATGCAGATGTTTAAATTGTTAAATTCCTGTATGAATCCTTAGATAGTGGCTTACCTACTAAAAGAATGTAAATTCAGTGAATAATTTAGATTTTGTTTTCTTCTGCAAGATGAATAGGTAGGACAGGCGTTGAGTGGAGAGAGTTATATTATGAACTTCGATTAAAATAATGTAGAATATTTACCTAAGAAAAATTTTCCAAATAATCTTAAAGTATCAATTTGTGAACATAGAGACATTTACATTTTAAAAAGAGACCAGGGCTTCCCTGGTGGCGCAGTGGCTGAGAGTCCACCTGCCGATGCAGGGGACACGGGTTCGTGCCCCAGTCCGGGAAGATCCCGCATGCCGCGGAGCGGCTAGGCCCGTGAGCCATGGCCGCTGAGCCTGCGCGTTCGGAGCCTGTGCTCCGCAATGGGAGAGGCCACAACAGTGAGAGGCCCACGTACCACAAAAAAAAGAGAGAGAGACCAGCTTTAACTTTAGTGTGCTCCTTAAAATCATTCTTGTTCATGGACTTAAGTCACTTTAATACTTAGCTTTTTGCAAAGGTTATTTTATGTCCTTAATATCACACACTGTATTTCTCTTTTTAAATGTAGAAGGGGTTTGTTTCTATCAGTTAGTAGACTTGAATGCTAAATGTTTGATTTCTCATTTTCAGTTTAAACATAGTAACCAGGCCTTATCCTTCAACAGTTGCCATAATGGAGTTGTATTAATATATCCCGCCCCCGCCCCACCGGGGCACTATGACACTGTGAATAAAAATGCTTATGAATCTTTTCTACACGTTTTTTATGTAAATACTGAAATTCTCTACCTGAAATGTAGATTAAAGCTGTGTTTACACCCAGAAGAATAAACATAATTTTTAAATGTCAGAAAGTAACAAGTATTGGTGAGGATGTGGAGAAGTTGGAACCTTATGCATTGATAGTGGGAATGGAAAATGGTGTGGCTGCTTCGCAAAACAGTTTGGCAGTTCCTCAAAAAGTTAAACATAGAATTTCTATATGACCCAGCAATTCCACTCCTAGGTATATACCTGAAAGAATTGAAAACAGGTACTCAAATACATGTATATGCATATTCATAGGAGCATTATTTATAACAGCCAAAGGTAGAAATAACCCAGATGGTCACTAGCTAAAGAGTGAATAAACAAAATGTGGAATATCCATAAAATGGCATATTGTTTGGCAATTAAAAGTAGTGAAGTACTGGGAATTTCCTGGTGGGTCCAATGGTTAGGACTCTGCACTCTCACTGCCAAGGGCCTTGGTTTGATCCCTGGTTGGGGAACTAAAACCCATAAGCCGCATGGCATGGCCAAAAAAAAAAAAGTAATGAAGGACTAATATATGCTACAACGTCAAAATCATTATCTTAGTGAAAGAAGCCAGTCACAAAAGACCACGCATTGTGTGGTTTCATTTATTTAAAATAGCCAGAAAAGACAAATCAATAGAGAAGGTAAAGTAGTGATTGCTTGGAGTTGAAGGGAGTTTTAGGGGAGTGGAGAATGGAAATAGGGAGGGAGTGATTGCTTATGGGAACAAGGTTTCTTCCTGAGGTGACAAAAATGTTCTAATGTTAGATTATAGCAGTGGTTGTATAGCTGCAAGTATATAAAAAATTGTTGACTTGTTACATTTTAATGGGTGAACTTTATGGTATCTAATATAGCTTTTTTAAAATAAAAGATCTGTGTACACATAATAAATTAAGATTTGAAGAGTTTGTGACTAATTACCCTCTAAATAGTAGAAGAATTATGATGAGAACCTAGGTGTTTTGACTCTTAAACTAGTATTCTTTCTTCGTCATAGAGATACGCTAATTTGAAAATTTTTTTGATACTTAAGTCTAAGGATTGGGTAGTTGAAGGGATTTGTGTACTTGAGCTTTTGTACAGCAGAAAATAACACAACCTTGTAAAGCAACTATACGCCAATAAAAAATAAATGAAATTTTAAAATTATCAATGGAATGACCAGTAATAGCAATATTCAGACATTTACTGTACTCTTTAAATGTGAGAAATGTTTGTGGAACTTTGCTGTTTTCTTCTACAGTTTTATAATTGATGTCATTTATTGAAAGGCCCACTATTGTAACAGTAATTTCCTTAAACTTATTGTACTTGAAAAAATAACATTGTTACTAAATTATTTACTTTAAGATATTGAAACCATCTGAAAAGAAAGCTAAGTACCAATATGGTGGACTGAATTCAGGACGTCCCGTCACTCCACCTCGAACAGCTAATCCACCGAAGAAAAGGTGAAGAAAGGAACTCTGTAAAGAAACCATCAGATTTGTTAAGGACATACTTCATAATATATAAGTGTGCACTGTAAAACCATCCAGCCATTTGACACCCTTTATGATGTCACACCTTTAACTTAAGGAGACGGGTAAAGGATCTTAAATTTTTTTCTAATAGAAAGATGTGCTACACTGTATTGTAATAAGTATACTCTGTTATAATATTCAACAAAGTTAAATCCAAATTCAGAATTGCCCATTAAATTTACATCTTCGCGTATCACAGTTTTTAAAGTTGAAAAGCATCCCAGTTAAACTAGATGTGATAGTTAAACCAGATGAAAGCATGATGATCCATCTGTGTAATGTGGTTTTAGTGTTGCTTGGTTGTTTAATTATTTGGGGCTTGTTTTTGTTTTGTTTTGTTTGTTTTTGCTAAAATAATGTAAATTCTTTAAATTTTTTCCCAGACATTTTAAAAAGTGAAATGTGGGAAGAGCTTTAAAGACATTCATCGACCTTAATTTTCCATTGCTTATTTACTTATGTACCTGTTTGATCTTACTAAGAAAACTTATGCCTCATTACAGTAAAAAGGAATTTTAGAGATATTTTTTAAAAATATGCAAACTGTCCAATCGAGTGATTTAATCAGTTTGGGCAAACATTACAGCTGATAGTGAATATTTTGCTTTATACAGAAATTGCCACTGATTTGGATTT
Organism: Tursiops truncatus; assembly: GCF_011762595.2. Classification (NCBI taxonomy): domain Eukaryota; kingdom Metazoa; phylum Chordata; class Mammalia; order Artiodactyla; family Delphinidae; genus Tursiops; species Tursiops truncatus. The sequence continues at coordinate 66,416,999 of NC_047047.1, read as the reverse complement.
GTGCACTCTAATTTTAACTTATTGATGCTCTATTGTGCAGTAGCATTTTCATTTAACTTTAAGATAAGGCTCATTTAGTATACCCAACTAGTTGGTAATGTGATTATGTGGTACCTTGGCTTTAGGTTTTAATTCGCACGAAACACCTTTTTGGCATGCTTAACTTTCTGGTAACACCCTCACCTGCATTGGTTTTGTTTTTTGGTTTTTGTTGTTGTTGTTGTTGTTTGTTTTTAGATCCACAGAACATGAGAATCCTTTTTTGACAAGCCTTGGAAAGCTGACATTATCTCTTTTTTCCTCCCTCTGTACGAAGGATGTATTTAAATGAATGCTGGTCAGTGGGACATTTGTCAACTATGGGTATTGGGTGCTTGACTGTCTAATATTGCCATGTGAATGTTGTATACGATTGTAAGGCTTATGTCACTAAAGATTTTTATTCTGATTTTTCATGATCAAAGTTCATATGATATTGTATAGACATGCTTTGTAGTGAACTATAGTAGCAATAATTTCTGTACATGATCAAGGGTTTATTGCAGCATTTCTTTTCCTGTTCTCTTTTTTTTTTAAGGGTAGTATTAACAAATGACAGGAATAGAAAAGTCAACATAAAGATTTTAGAAGGAGAACTTACAGGACACAGATTTGTGATGCTTTGGATGCAACACTTTTGGATGTGATTCTCAAAGCTTTTATTGAGCGTTGTCAAATTTGTAAGCTTCATAGGGATGGACATCATATTTATAAATGCCCTTCTATAAGTGCTACCATAGATGTGAAATTCTTGACCTTAATATCGTCTTTGAAATTGTTAAATTGAGAATTCTGTTAACTTACGTTTTAAGAATTGGCGTATTGTATTACTGCAAGAGATTTGATTTTCAGCACAGTGCAACGTTCTTTCAAACGCATATGTCTTTTTTTTCTAATTCCATTTTGTTTTAAAGCACATTTTAAATGTAGTTTTCTCATTTAGTAAAAGTTGTCTAATTGATATGAAGCCTGACTGGTTATTTTATTCCTTTTTTTTTTTTTTCCTTTACAATGAGACATTTAAACACATTTTATTCAAATAGATTTTAATGTTTTTAATGCATACTGAATTGGTTCTTTTTTAAAATTGTCCATGTACTGCATATGATGTATTAGGTTAGGTCACACAGGCTTTTTATCTAATGTGATTTAAATATCTTCCTAGCTGAAGAGTAAGTTGAGCAATTTTTAATAGAATTTTAGATGTATTCTTATCAGCGTAGTGTGAAGGGGGTCTAGAAAATAAACCTTTGGCAGGAGACAGGGCAGTCTTTTATTAATCTTAGTAATAGTCAAAACACATTAATTTGGATCCTACATACTGGGTTTTTGTAGTAATTTAGCCAGGTCAGTACTGAATATGAAAAAAATAGTCACTAATTAAGCAAATTAATATTGGTCGCTGAATTTGAAGAATAGGAATTTATCATGTTTTAAAATTATTCAAGCAGTCTTAAAATACTTTAACAGCTTCTATTCCTATAATGTGTTCATTACAAATATTATTTGCTTGGTAACTCTGCTACTTGAAATAAATAAAACTTTCTTAGCAGAAAAATATCCTATAATTCTAGTGTCACTAATTTGTTCTTCCCTGTTGCTAATTTATATCATTTTTCCTCTGATTTTTAATAATTTTCTATATTCAGATTTATTCTAAACGTCATGACATTCAGAGTCATTAAACACACTAGATAACTGTGATAATGTGATGATCACATGGATTATTATGGTCCATTTCTGTTCTTGAATGGAAAGAATCAACTACAAATTGCATTTGAAGCTTTACCATTCACTATTTTAATTTTGCCCAGGGACCAATTTTAATCATGATCAGCAGGACAGGTTTGTTCAAAATGTTGAGTCAAAATACCTGCAAGCAGAATTTTAAAGTTTAAAATGTGGCTGGTTGGAAGTGGAAGAGGTTATAATAGGCCTTAAAAAAAAAAATTTGTCTAAGGGAAAACCAGGAGCATCTTGAGATGTGTCCCTTAAGAGTATATAAAAGTGTGTTATATCGAGCCAAGGAACTTAAGTATATCTCCATATATAAGTTCACGTACATTCCTGTGTCTACTTGGCAACTGTTAACTTCTGAACCAAAAGAACAAATTTTTTTCTTTCACATCTTTACATTAAAAATGTGTTTAGAGAAGGAAAATAGGCTTACTTTACTCTTGCTGCCCTGACTCAGTCCACCTCTTCTCTTCCTTGTAAATCCATCCTTGAATAAAAGCTGTGCCTGAGAAAACACTTAATAGCCTGACTATACCAGTGCCCTCACGTAGAAATACTCTATCCCTTTTTTGCTAGTAGATTTCAGTGTTTTATAATTTCCTTAAACAGCTAAAAAGTGGTTAAAGAGAGTTTAAAGTGACAGGGTACCTTGCAAAATCAACAGCAGTTCAATAAAACATAAATTGATTCCCTATAAGTATATGATGAAAGTTTTATTATCTTTATTCTCTTTATAATGTTTCAACAAAAGTGAAATTTAGATACAGTGTAGAAAGTTTGATCTCTTGTTCAGTTTTACCTGTACTTTTGAATGCCAGAATTTCTAAATAAATCCCCTGATTAGAAAAAAAATTTTTAATAAGAAAATTTCATTATTTTCCAATCTTAGTGTAATTTAACATCAAACTCCAGTTTACATGGACCTAATGCAATAATAGACTTTGTTGTGTCCACATTCCAAAACATGAAACATTTGCAAGACAAAAAAATCATTCTTTTTCCTTCTTCATCATTTCTGTATATTTTGGGGGATTTTTTGTTTTTTAAAAAAAGATACAAACAATCATGAAGTTTACCTTTTTGGACTTAAGGCATAACATGAAATTGCACATTATTCTAAAGCTTAATTTTGAAATGAATTAGTTCTATCAAACCCTGTTTGCGTTTACATTATTTAAATTATATAGTATTTTATTTCTATTCTTGCTGTAAATTCTAATGCTGTTCATGGATTGTGCATTTCCTGTGCAGTCTTTGCCTGTTGACAGTTATTAACAGTGCAGTATAGAATCCAGATACTGAGCTTTCAGTTTCTTAGTTATCATTTCATTTCAAAGTATGCTGCTTAATTGTGTGGAAGATCCAATCCATTTTTGTTGTCCAGCCACCATAGTGTGCATCATTGGTTTTATGAAATATTCCAAAGCCTCTTGCTCAGTTTTATCTAAAGCTAGGGTCTTTCGAATGTATGCAGTATCATGAAAAGATTGTAGTTCTGGCATTCCAGAGCCAAGCATCATTGAGAAAAGATTTATGAAGAGATTGACATGCTGCCGAATAGCTAGATAAGCCTTGTAACACATCTCCTGAAACCTCTCAGATTCTCTTATCTTTGTGCATTCTTGGGCTCCTTTACTAATCACTATTAAGAAATGTTGGGTCAAATCAAATGGTACACGCTCTCGTTTATAACCAAATTTTTTCTTCTTGTGATCCAAAAAGTGTCCAAAATCTTTATGAAACAGTTGTTCATCATCTTTAACCATGATGTTACTATTGTGACCATCTCCAATTCCCAAAATGAAGATAGCAACACAATACCCAGCACATGAACATGTAAACAGATCGATGGCTGCATATTTCTCCCTTGTTCTTGTCTTTGAGCCACTGATGTAGTGTGTGGCTGTTGAACTGCAGGGCACCTTTCAGGCCTCCTTTAGACTGAATTTGCATAATAGTGTGAATTTCTCACCACCTCAGTAAGTCCCACACAGTCACCAATTGACAACCATAAGGTAACATTTGAAAATCAAAACCTTGATTTTGTCAGATATTTTCCATAATGCAAATAATTTGAAGTGTTAGCATATCTTGCCATAAATCATCACCATTTTAAAAAATCTCGTTCTGAAAGAGTAATTCTGATGTGATGTCTGGGTTCTCCCAATTCAACCACAGTGGCCTTTTTGCAGAGGACATAATTCGACGCTCTTCAAGCCTGAGATTTCCCAGCTGATGAGCAGGGTTTAGAGGCAATAGAAAGCCCTGAAGAGCATCCATGAAATCTGGTAGCCGCATTTGCTCAACTAAAAACTTCATCTGCACCTGCTGTGTTTCATCCTTCTTCTCTTGTTTGAGAATGTCAGTTAAGTTAATGAGCTCTTCCCATAGCTTCAACCTGCCTGTTCAGGTGTTTCAAATACACCCCACATGCACAGCAATAGGACTCCAAAAGCAGGCCAAACCTGTTTTATGGTGCATCTCAGATTTTAAATGCCAAGAGAAAAAGTGCCTAATCCTTTGATTAGTCAATGCTTTTTTGAGTAAAAATCTCACAAGTAGGTTATCCAAATACTGTTCATAGTTTAGGACCTGTACTAGCAGAATTAGGTACTGAGAAAGTTTGTCATCTGTTAAATATTTTTCTAAGCATTGAACAGCAAAACCTTGAACCATGGGATCTGGGTAATTGCAGTCCAGAAGCTCCATAGCCTGTTGAGGTTTGATTGGAGGCCAATCGTTTACCAAGCAGTACATCTGAGCTACTTCATCTCTAGAATTCCATTTAACAGACAGAGTTAATTTGGGTAGAATTTCAGGGATAGTTACACAAGTGTCTGTGGCTCCACAGAAAATCTCTTAGTGATTTCAGATAGAGGATCTCATGTACAAATTGCTTGGAGCTGTTAGCATTTTCTCAATTCATTGTCTCTAGCTAGTCTGTTACTCAGTCCTGCATGGGAATAACTAAATCCTGCTTCTCGGGATACAGACCAATTGGCATGCTCTTCAATCACTGACATATCTGGAAACTTCACCACACTACCGAACCAGTCAAACTCCAACTCTAAACATGGAGTTTCTTTATTTGGATTTGATCCAGTAACACCAATAGAATTCAGCAAATCTTCAGGTTCATGAGGTACTGGCGAAAGATTCAAAGCCATTTTTCCAGATACTAGAGTATCTGTGTAATCAAACAAGTTTATATTTCCCCAGCCCAATGGACAGTGTTCCTCCTTAGCACCCTTTCGGCCTTTAACAGAACAAATGGAAAGGCAAAGTCGAGCAGCATGAGGAAGATCAGGAATATATATATCTTAATTCAGCCATTCATTCCACCTGGGATTGGAACAAGGTACTCTTTGAGTGTTCACATTATCACATAAGCGTTCTCCTCCATGGTAGATACCTGTTCTAACATAGATCTTGTCAGTGTCTCGAATATTTACATTCACATAGGTTGCACAAAGAATTTTTATTCTGAGTGCACTATTTATAACCCAAAGGGATTTTGTAGATGTTTCTCCATTCGTATATGGTGTAGCTGTGGAGATGCATCTGGAATAAGATGGCATTGTAAAAATCCATTGGCAGTTGAGAGTAGAGCCTTTCTTTAGCCATCAGCATCAAACTAGGCACCCTCCCAAGCATTATACAGCTTCTTATATACTTACACTAAGGATATTTTTCTAGAAAGTATTTGTCACATCCGCACACTTTTTTTTTTTTTTTTTTTTTTTTGCGATACGCAGGCCTCTCACTGTCGTGGTCTCTCCCGTTGTGGAGCACAGGCTCCGGACGCGCAGGCTCAGCGGACATGGCTCACGGGCCCAGCCGCTCCGCGGCATGTGGGATCCTCCTGGACCAGGGCACGAACCCGTGTCCCCTGCATCGGCAGGCGGACTTTCAACCACTGCGCCACCAGGGAAGCCCCACACACTTTTAAAATATACTTGCCCTGATATTCTAAAACACAGAGTTTCAGTTGTTCAGATGATAGCAACATACTTTGAATTTTTTTCCTGATCACTTCAGCAATTACTTGTTCTGGCACATAGTCATGGTTTGATTTTCAGAGTATACTTCTTGTCATTTGGAGAAACTATTACCCAAATCACCACTATTAGTTGCCCTTTATCCAATTTATTATGTATGCGCTTCGGCAGTTCTCGTGAAGATTCTACATTTGGGGGATAGACATACATTGCTCTACCATGAGGTGAATTGAGATCCGTAAGATCCACAGCTTTACAAACATTGAGAATATTTCTTCGAAGTCCTGTACTTCTGGATCTTTAACCATATCGAATTCACACACTGGCATGCCAACGGCAAAACCAGTTTCTCTGTTGAGGATCTTTTCTTCATGGTTGCCTAATGGTTCAGTTACTTTTTTAAAGGGTTGAAAAAGCGTAAGGTCACAAAGTCGTCTTGTTTCATGAAAAAATTCTTCCCTTTCTGCTTCTTGGGTAACACAAAAGGTAAGAACATTCATCTTGAAGTTGATGGCGAGGGTATTTTCTCACTTCTTTAAATAGTTCATGTTTTATAGTTACTAGTGTAGCCTCACGGAGGCATTCTGAAGTTACTATCATCCCATTTGGTAGTAAACATTCTACTAGGAGTCTTGGCATCAAGTGGATGCCCCACAGTTCACCTGATGATGGTCTTGGAGGCATTGTTCTGATCCTTTACAAGTTTTACATATAAAAGTACTTTGCAGAATTAGATGCGTGGCTGTCCCAAGGCAGAAATGCCGGGAGCTCCTAGAACCTAACCGCATCGGGTCCCGGCGAGGTCCCAGCCCCGCCTCCCAGCTCCCCTGCCCCGCCGCTCCGGAGCTGCCCGGCCAGGCCCGAGCCCTGCCTCGCCAGCAGCCCGGCGGCAGCAGCCCGAGACCTCAGCGGCCGCCTAGAAGATTTTTAAAGTAAAAACTTCCTTCAGCTACCACCTCTTACATTGGCTGACATTAAATCATAAACTTATTTAATTTCTTATTATTTTCTTTCTTGTACAGATTGCCAGTGTTTTTATTAAACCTTATTTTTACAAAAGTGGCTGTAAATCCTTTTTCCTCTTAGGGATCTTTGCCAGCTAATGTGGTTACAAAATCTTACTTGTAACCCAGATTGTTCTGGGTATCAATAGAATGGAAGATTACAAATGTGTTGTGAGGTGTGTGTTGTATGTATGTGAAAGGGAGTGAGAACAAACTGCCTGAAGCTCACAGATTCGGCATTTTTTTTTTAAATTTTTCTAAAATGATTTTATTTAAATAATTTTGACTCAAACTTTTAGCATTCATGGTAATTTGTATTTTGCCTTCGAATCTTTTTTTTTTAACATCTTTATTCGAGTATAATTGCTTTACAATGGTGTGTTAGTTTCTGCTTTATAACAAAGTGAATCAGTTATATATATACATATGTTCCCATCTTTTCCCTTTTGCGTCTCCCTCCCTCCCACCCTCCCTATCCCACCCCTCTAGGTGGTCACAAAGCACCCAGCTGATCTCCCTGTGCTATGCGGCTGCTTCCCACTAGCCATCTATTTTACATTTGGTAGTGTATATATGTCCATGCCACTCTCTCACTTTGTCACAGCTTACCCTTCGCCCTCCCCATATCCTGAAGTCCATTCTCTAGTAGGTCTGTGTCTTTATTCCCATCTTGCCCCTAGGTTCTTCATGACCTTTTTTTTTTCCCTTAGATTCCATATATATGCGTTAGCATGCATATACACTGGAATATTACTCAGCCATAAAAAGAAACGAAATGGAGTTATTTGTAGTGACATGGATGGACCTAGAGTCTGTCATACAGAGTGAAGTAAGTCAGAAAGAAAATCAGCATTTCTTTGGTACTGCGTGCAAAAAGGTGGGAACCTAAGATCTATCCCTGGAGGTTTTCAGTCAAGCCTGGCCTGGGCTCACCAAGTAAGATGTGTTTTAATTTTTGCAGCTTCTTAAGTCTGAGTATTTAAGAAGTCCTCTTAATAGTGAAGTCCTCTTAATAGTGAGAGGGCCTCTCACTATTATTACAATAGTGTGCCTTTTAGCACACTAATTTATAGTCTATCATGTATAAACATGATTATTGACAAAGTCACAAAGACAGAATACAGTACAACAGGAAAGAAGTAGTCCAGAGGAGTCCTTAATGTATGTAATACATTTAACTGGAATAACTTAAGTCTTAAATCTCCTAGTGTATTTCTTAGGAAAAAAGAGCCGAGGAAACAAAACCGGCGTGATGAAACTTTTTTTATCCGACTGCCTCCAATATGTGATTCTCAAACTGATACTGGGGGCTTCCCTGGTGGCGTAGCGGTTGAGAATCTGCCTGCCAATGCAGGGGACACGGGTTCGAGCCCTGGTCTGGGAAGATCCCACATGCCGCGGAGCGGCTGGGCCCGTGAGCCACAACCGCTGAACCTGCGCGTCTGGAGCCTGTGCTCCGCAACAAGAGAGGCCGCGATAGTGAGAGGCCCGCGCACCGCAATGGGGAGTGGCCCCCGCTTGCCGCAACTAGAGAAAGCCCTCCCACAGAAACGAAGACCCAACACAGCCATAAATAAATTAATTAATTAATTAAAAAAAGAAATTGAATACAATATTTTTTAAAAAACTGATATTGGCATAGTTTCTGAAAATGCTGTCACCAACAGATTATTAACAGACTGACACCTACCCCACCATTCTTGGGGTAAACATGAGCTCTGTCTCTAGCTCTCTTAGTGTAATAAGGATTCCTGAGAATGCAGGCATAAGGGGTGGAATCACTTGAAAAATCGTATTCCGGTCGAACTCAGGAAACTACTCAACTTACCAAATTAAAAATTAATAACCTACTTCAATACCTCAGAAGAACTTATGTGAGGCCGAGGGTCCCATTCTCTGTTACACATCTGTGATGCAGTATATGCCTTAAGTTTTAGAAACAAATCCCTGTCTCCTGGGATAATTGCCCCAGGTTTTTGTAGCCCATCTCTAGCTGGGGCCTGGTAACACCACTGAAATTAATTTGATAATATCAAAAATCTAGGTTAAAAGCTTTCTATTTAATAGGGCTTCCCTGGTGGCGCAGTGGTTAAGAATCCGCCTGCCAATGCAGGGGACACGGGTTTGAGCCCTGGTCCGGGAAGATCCCACATGCTGTGGAACAACTAATCTCGTGTGCCACAACTACTGAGCCTATGATCTAGAGCCCACGAGCTGCAACTACTGAAGCCCATGCGCCTAGAGCCCGTGCTCCGCAACAAGAGAAGCCATTGTAATGAGAAGCCCGCACACCGCAACGAAGAGTAGCCCGTGCTCGCCGCAACTAGAGAAAGCCCACAAGTAGCAACAAAGACCAAACGCAGCCAAAAATAAATTAAATAAATAAATTTAAAAAAGAAAACACCACTTTATAGCAGTACACCATATATACTCAATAAATATGTTTAAAAAAAAACAGCTTTCTATTACTGTACTGTACAGCCTGTTTTTCGTGGGGTACCCTAATCTTTTATTAAGTGAGTATCCTAAACTATTTGGGTATCCTCACTGACAGGTTAACACAAATTGTGATCTATTCCATTTTTGAAAGAAAATCAATTATTTGCTGTACAGATCCGTTAATATGTTGGGCGTTCCTTCAAAAAGTTGTTCCATTTGGTCCTTAGAAGCCTTTGGGTCTAGATAAGTCTAATTTTGACTAGAATGTATGGACAGAGATTTTTTGTCTCTTTTGTTCGCTGATGTGTCTCCAGCTTCTAGAGTAGTGCCTAGCACATAGTACGTATGCAAATGTTGGTTTAATGAATGGCAAATGAGTTTCAAAAATCACTATTACTACCACTATTTTGACACTGTGACCTTTTGGAGAAATTAGCAAAAAATAATATAGTTGCAGTTTTTATTTATCTTCATCTAACTGCTTTTTGTCTCGTACAAGAATGCTGGAATAGTCTCAGGAGAAAATTGATCTGGGTCTATATGGCAAAAATAGTTTGTTGTCAAACCTGTAATCCTTATTTGGTAAAATATTAGTAAGTATGAGAAGTCAGTGTTCAGTTAGTTGAAGGAACGTTTCTCAGCTAGCTGCTGACAGGCACACTGGGGAAGTTGCCTCTTGTTCAGAATCAAACTTTCCAAGATCCTTATGGGTACTTTCTTGCCTCCCCTTTGCTATAGTTTATTTAGGTTCTGTTTTATTGACCTTAAAGTCATCTTTGTTGTGAGCCACTTCGAATATTTTTAGGAAAGTGATATAGTTTTGTGTAACATTTTGTGTTTCAGAAGTCACCTAGTAAATATGCACACTTAAAACCAGGAATCAAAACTTGAAAGTGGAGAGGCTATTGCCTCATTTTAACAAATAAGGATTATGTCATAGGCAGAAGCAAGAATGGGGAGAAATCAAGAAAGATATTTTCATTAATGAGCAAAAAAGTGAGGTACAGTGGAGAAAACTATTCTAGAGAGAAATTTTATAAAGTCCTTCTATCTAACTATTGTTCTATCCTAATACTTCTGAAGACTTTATCTCTACCATATAAAAGAGCAGTCAGCCAGGCTGCATTCTTGGTCATAGTGCAAAATTCCAGGAAGGGAATTTTGCCCAGCTTGAATCAAGGGCCGGCCCTTATGACTCCAGTGAGTGAGGAAGGAGAGAGATGATATTGCATGAATATAGCTGCTATCTCTACACCCAAGTGGTTTGGGAGGTTCAGTAGAACATTTCCTAGAAAAGGGGTGCTGAAAATAAAGCTGTCCTCTACAATACACCTTAAAAGATAATCTAGTCACAAAAAGACTGAAAATATGACATTGGCAAGATGTCGACTAATGGAAACTCTTACTTAAAACTGGTAAAACTACCTGGGAAATGAATTTAGCATTGATAATCTTGTATAGTTGAAACTGTGCATACTCTAAAACCCATCAGTTTCACTTTAAAGCATTTATGGAAAAACCACGAGTGCACCATGGGGCATACATATATAAACAGAAGTATTGTAGTATTCAAAATATTTGACTTTAATACACGGGCACTGACCAGACACCAACTCATCAGAGCCTGTGCAAGCTATAAATAACTAATTTGGCTTTACAGAGGCATAGCAGCTGATAACCAGGTCTGTGCATGGGAATACTCAGAGCATTCATAGCAAAAAATAACACAAGTGACTTGACAGAAGCATTGATTCATTATGGTATATTTACAGAATAATCCTACACAGGAATGAAAATGATTTACTGTCATTCATTAGTGTGTCTAAATCTTGAAACTATGAAGAATACAAAGAGTATTAAATTTTCAAACAAGATTTGTGTTTAAGAATACGGTAAATCTAAAAAGAAAATGGAATGGGGGAATTAATTACCTGGCGGTCCAGTGACTAGGACTCGGCACTTTCAATCCCTGGTGGGGGAACTAAGATCCTGTAAGTTGGGGAGGGGGGGATGGGAAAAGCAAAAGTCACCTCTGCTGGGAAGTAAGGAGAGGAGGAGGAGCATACAGAATCTCAACAGTATTGTTTAATGTTCTATTCCTTGGATCTTAGGTTCATGCTTTTTGGGTGGGCAGTGGCTTCTTGAGGTTTTGTTTTATGCTAAGCTTGCATATATGTTACTAATATTCTTTTGTACATATCAAATATTTCATTTTTTATAAATTTATATGCAATCCCATTTATGGAAAAGAGGCCTAGCTTTTTTTTTTTTTTTTTTTTTGCGGTACGCGGACCTCTCACTGTTGTGGTCTCTCCCGTTGCGGAGCACAGGCTCCGGACGCGCAGGCCCAGCGGCCATGGCTCACGGGCCCAGCCGCTCTGCGGCATGTGGGATCTTCCCGGACCGGGGCACGAACCTGTGTCCCCTGCATCGGCAGGCGGACTCTCAACCACTGCGCTATCAGGGAAGCCCGAGGCCTAACTTTTGATTTAAAGTGAGAGACATGCAACTCTTCCTTTCACTTGAACCCTTAGGAGCCACTGTAAGGTTACTAATTGGCCTGATTTCAATTTCATTGTGTCTCAGGGAATAGGCCTGAGGAAAGTGAGTGAGACAAGAGAATGGCCAGTTAGTGGAGCAATCAAAACACACATTTATAGATGCATTAAGTTTGCTTTTATGGCCTCCGTTTGTGGTACCCCAAAATAATGACAATAGTAACATCAAAGATCACTGATCATGGATCACCATAACAAATATAATAATAATGAAAATGTGTGTAATGTTGCAAGAATTAGCCAAATGTGACAGACATGAAGTGAGAAAATGCTGCTGGAAAAGTGGCGCTAATAGACTTGCTCTACGCAGGATTGCCAGAAACCTTCAATTTGTAAAAAATGTAGTATCTGCAAAGCACAATAAAACAAAGCAGTATGCCTGTAGTAGTCATTCATTGTTCAGTAAACATTCTGTGTACTCAAGGCTGGAAATTAGTAATCACAATAAACCCTGATACCTTGTGGAAAAGAGAACCACCAGGGAAAGAGAGAATGAGGCTCAAAGCAGTGTTTTCCTAGGAGACTCAGTATTTAAGGTTTTCACAACGAGTTTATGCTTCTTGGTTCATTCCCCCATTTAAGGGCCATGGGGAAAATATCCAAAATGCTTATAAGGAAAAATGAGTTTGCAGATTGTGTCCTCTTTCATGTAGGTGATTTTTTGCCATCATCTAGCTGTGTGAGAGCCCGAGAAAGAAGGGAACTAAATATTCATTCTTCAGAGTTGCTGACTGAGGAACTAATTGCTAGGAAGTGCCACAAATACGCAAGGCCAAATTGCTTTTTAAGTGTGATAGTTGTGGTAACTGAAAAATCTAGAAGCAATGCAAATATCAAAATGATTTACATTTGGTCCATCCACTCTGGACTATTATGCAGTCGTTAAGAATACTCAGAAAGACTGTAGCAACATGAAAAAAGGCCATGATACGTTAACAGGGGGAAAAAAGCAGGTTATACATTAGATAGAAGGGAAGCGAAGAGTAAAAGATGTCACGTACAAAATTTAAAAGCTATGAAGAATCCTTTTACTTATTCATTGAACAAACATTTATTAAGCACCTTACATCCCAGGCACCAGGTCAAAAAGAAAAGGTTCCTGTAGAAGAAATTAGTTTCGAACAATAGATTTAACAGGATAGAATAACATTACCCCTTCTCACAAAGAGCCACGGTGCTCACACCTTTCTTTTTTGGTTTAGGTTGTCTCTTCCTCTGTTTCTACAGTTATTTTAACGTAGCAGTAATTTACAATTGCTGCTGCGAAGTTCACCTCTGATTCTTCGTCCTCCTGCTGTTGACGTCTCCGTTTACCGCGTTCCTGCCAGTTTGTGTGCCCGGTGCGGTGGAGGAGGGGTAAGTTAAGACCCGACGTCCCAGCCCGGCAGGGCCTCTCCATCTCGCAGCAGGGAAGATAAATGGCTCTAATCCAAGCCTGACTTTGGTAAGTGTCCAAGGGTAAGGCGTTACATTAGAAGGCAAGAAGCGGTCTGGGAGTGTCGAGGCGTTTTACCAGGACCTTGCCGGGAGGGAAAGCAAGGCCGGGTAACGTGACAAGGTGGGCAGGCGGCTGAGGCTGCGAATGCAGCGCGAGGTGGGAGGGGAGGCGCGCGTGCCTTGGGCTGGCCCCGCCCCCCGGAGACAGGCTTTGCGCGCTGATTGGCCCGCGCCGGCCTCGCCCCGGGTTGGCGGGAGGTCTCCGAGCCCGCCGTGCCGCGGTGGAGTAACCTGAGAGCAACCGTCTGAGGCCTGGGGCGTCTGGGGAAGGCTGCCCGCCGGCCCGGCCCCCGCTCACTAGCCTCGGTTTTCCGCAGGTACTCTCCGCTCGCGCCCTGGCTTCGGGCCTCGCCGGCAACTCTCCAGTTTTGGTTGTGCCTGGTTCCTCCGTCCCCTCTCTCCCCCAACGACGCCACCCTCAGTGTGTGAGGTAGCGGCGGCGTCTTGGCCCCTTCCGCCCGTGAGTTCCCCGCCTCAGGTGCCGGCGGGGAGGAGGGGCGTCGCGGTCGTACGGCGCCTGCCGGCGCAGGGCCGCGGGGCCGGGGACGGCGGCGAAGTAGAAAGAGGGAGGCGGGGCGCCCCCCTCGGCCGGGTTTGTCGGGCTTCGCCGGCACAGTGCTCTTTGGCTCAGCTGGTCGTGCTCACTAGTGGGCGGGGGAGGAGAGGGGACAAAGGGGTTGAGGGGAGATGCGTCCCCAAGTGCTAGCCGTGCCCTCTCCTCAGCGGGCGCTCCCCTCCTCGGGAAGGAAGGCCCTTAGGAAAGAGCTCGTGCCTTCCCGCAGCACGCCCGCCCACCTGCCTTTTCCCTTGGCCCATTTATCAAAATTTACTAATGTCCCTTTCTTACATTTCCAGTACGACTGGAGGCCAACTAGCTTCTATTAAAAAATAAATAAATAAAAAAACTTTAGAAGTAATTTAACATTTAAAGACTGATAAACCCATGCTATGTTAAAATTGAGATCCTGTCTCTACAAATTTTATTCTTTATCATGAGCACATTAAAAAAATACCTATGGTCTCTGTTACCAATAAAATTTTAACATTTAAATTACATGTACTAGTTGAGGTGAAATTTGGTTTTCTGTCACATTGGGACTCTTCTTTCTTTCGAAGACACCCTTCCTGTAAAAAAGATACAATAATAGTGCTGCCATGTATTGAGATTTTGCTAAGCATTCAGCACTGTGCATTATCCGTATAGTTCCTTTCCTCACTAAGCCTACAAAATATGTATTATTAACAATGCCTAGTAAGTAACTTTAATTGAATACTTACTATGTACCAGGTTCTAAAAAAAAATAGCTGCTTTTATTATCTCAGTATCACAAGTGAGAAAATGGAGGCTCCCAAAAGTTAAATAGCCTAAGACCCAATCGCTAGTGAGAATCAGGTCTTAATCCAGGTCTATTCTCCAGTATTTTAACGTATATTCTCAGGTGGCTCTGTCCCTCTGCCTTCTGTCGTGCTGAAAAATCCTCTGTCTTAAAAAAAAAAAAAAAAAAAAAAATTCTTGGGAATTCTCCTGCGGTCCAGTGGTTAGGAATCGTTGCTTTCACTGCCAGGGCCCGTGTTGGATCCCTGGTGGGGGAAATAGGATCGGCAAGCCGTGCGGCCGGCCAAACTTAAAAAATACTACTAATAATTTGACTGTTGTCATTCTTTTAGTATGTCTAAATGAAGAGCAAAAATAGAAGTTACCTCAAGTTGGAATTTGACCAAAATGTTGCATTGATAGCTTCTCTCCTTAAGGTCCTTCTCCATAACCCTCCTGCCAGTGTTTGGTTATTAATCTCAGTGAATCTCTATTTGAGGAATTTCCTCCTCTTTCTGTTTTCTCAAATTTTATATGAAGCAGAATAGTGTAAAACATATTTATTTTTTTGATTGATAGAACATTTGCATTCTATTTCATGATACATCCAAGGTTGTTTTAACAAAGCAACGCTTTTAAGTTACTTAATATTAAATAACGTTAAGTAAAACTGACATCCTGGGAGATATGCCACAACCATTCTATATTCTGGCACATCTGTCCCGCACTCCCCCAAGCCTGCCCCCACACCCCAATGTGAGAATCCTGACTATTTAGTTTTTTCCATCTAGATTTGTAAGGTTGCTCTTTCTTTGAGGGGGAAAAAAAAAAAAAGATGCAGATGAGACCTCCAGCTGTCTCCCAGATGAGGCGGGCAGGAAGTAGCAAAACGTTCTTAACACAAGTCTCAAGGCACAATTAATCATGCATTCCTTTTTCTATGGAGTTTGTAGCACTCCCCCACCCTCAACTCCATAATTGCCTTCGATTTGCTTGGACCTTAGGATCTAGGAAGAAAGATGAGAGGAGAGGAGGGAAGCAAAATAGAGGGAGGAGAAGCGATTATAGAATTAATTTAATATAATTTACTCTGCCTAGTTCTTCATAATCTAGCCCTGTACTGTCTAATATGTGGTTGTTGAGCAGTTGAAATGTGGCTGGTGCAACTGAAGAATTTTTACTGCAACTGAAGAATTGAATTTTTACTTTTATTTAATTTAAAATTAAATACTGAAGGGGTGTAAAATATTTTTCCCTTATGTACCACATCATTGTTTTGGTAAGACTACATTTCACTTTAACTGTTAGAAATTTAGCATCCAAAATTGAGATACACTGTAAGTGTAAACACCAGATTTCAAAGACTTAGTATGAAAAAAAGAATGTAAAGTATCTCATTAGTTTTTATATTGATTACATGTTAAAATGGTATTTTGGATATACTAGGTTACATAAAATACATTCCTAAAATTAAATTCACTTGCTTATTTGTACTTTTTAAATGTGGCTTTAGAAATATAAAGTGACTCACATTATATTGGACAGTGCTGATCTAGCCCCACTATATCCAATCTTATTTTCCATTCCTTCCTTCAGCAGGGAAGTTGCTGAAGGTCAGGAAGGAGAATCTGTACCTGACTCCTTGAACATCAAGGGAGGCATGGCTGCCTGGGTCACTGTGAGTTATGGATTCAGAGGTTCTCATTAGGGTCTTAGAGTAGTTTCCTGCTTTGGCTATTCATAACTACATTTCCTATTACCCTATAAGTACTTTGACCGTAAAAGTAATGCTAACTAGTAATCACATGAACTAATTACCACCAAACATGGTAATGATTATGCATATTGTTACATATTGATGGATTAACTTTGTTTCAATTTTTATTAGTCTATAACAGTTTACATTCATTCACACTGGTAATTGGCCACTCAAATAGCATAGTCATACACTCACAACTTTAGAAATTAAAGTGACCCTACCAAATGTAAAATAGATAGCTAGTGGGAAGCAGCCACATAGCACAGGGAAATCAGCTGGGTGCTTTGTGACCACCTAGAGGGGTGGGATAGGGAAGGTGGGAGGGAGACGCAAGAGGGAGGAGATATGGGGATATATGTATATGTATAGCTGATTCACTTTGTTATAAAGCAGAAACTAACACACCACTGTAAGGGAATTATACTCCAATAAAGATGGTAAAAAAAGAAGATATTAAAGTGACCAATTTATGAGAATCCCTCAATGCACTTTATACCATGCATTTCTTTGCTAGAATTGTATTTAACTTTTCAATAAATAACAATCAATGCTTGTTGAATCAGTGAGTTTTATAACATATCAAGGAATTAACCAGTTAGAAAATATGCTTTTTTGTGTGTGAGATTGCTTTTTAATATAATAATTGATGTTGATAATAATTTAGTTCTGGAAGTAGTTTGCCTTATTGTATAAAAACTTTGACTGACATAATAATATGATAAAATTGTCAATACAAGCAGAATAAAAATTATCAGGAAAAAGGAATACCACAAATAGATTATAAACTCAGCATAGTTTCTATAATTTAAAATTTGGTTTTGAGTTCCCTAGTAGTCAAAGCAAAATAGTATGCAGGATCTTATTATTTGGGAAGAGAAGGCATATCAGTTACCCAAAGGAAGCATAGCTTTTCTTGGTACTAAATTCTAAAAGCAGTTTCTCATGTGAGTCATTGTCATAACTAACATTTTAGTAGCAAGTTCAGTAACATTTCCTATGACTGCATCTGATAGTGTCATCCAATCTGTTGTTTTTATATAGAAGTGAACAAGAGTGTGATAAATAACTGTGTGTTTTATTTTTACAGGAATTGTGGGAAACCAAAATGAGGCATAATCAGCTATGTTGTGAGACACCACCTACTGTCACTGTACATGTAAAATCAGAGTCAAATAGATCACAGCAGCCTAAAAAACCCATTAACCTGAAGCGTCCTATTTTTAAAGATAGTTGGCCAGCATCTGAAAAAAATGCACATAATAGCGACAAGTCTAAACGCCCCAAAGGACCCTGTCTAGTTATACAGCGTCAGGAAATGACTGCTTTCTTTAAATTATTTGGTAGGTTTAAAATATTGTAATGGGGTAATTATAGAATACTTAAAAATAAGAATATAAGATCTATTTTATCATTTTTATAATAAAGAGGATACTGTTATTTTCTATGTCAGATTTTCTATCTCCAACCAAATTTGCCTTTTGTTTTCCTTAGTCCTTTTTTTTTTCCCCCTCAATGCTGGATTTTTGTTTGTTTTGATTACTTTTAGAGTAGAAATTCATCATCTAGCTTTTAGACTACTTAAATTCAAGTGTCAAATGTAAATTCTGGGCAGTTCAAGGTCATAGCATGAGTTTTGTTTGACCTAAAGTATAAATACTACATAAAGTCTCAGGTGAGCCAACTGACCCAGTGTCACTGGGCCTGAGGGGTTTCCCAGGACTTTCAGTGCTGAAACTGAGCAAACTGGCAAGGTTAGTCAACCTAGAGCAGTTTCAGTATTATATCTGGGGAATATTATTAAAAATTAACTATGCTTTATCATCATGCTCATGTAATGAAATTGAGTTTGAATTTGTTCAGATCATGAAACAGTGCTACTTTGCTAATAAGCCTCTTAAACATAGCCAAAAAGAAACTTCTTTATAGTACTTCTACTGGCCAAGAAAGAGGATTGGTTTTTGTTTTTTGAGGTAAGGCAGTAAGGTAGACGGAATAAAGGGTTGGATAGATGGATTCTGGTAAGTATCTGCGGGACTGAATCAAATCAAGTAGCTATCACTGTCTGGTAGATCCAGGTAACAGCCTTCCTTGCTTATAGAGGAAAGCATATGCATAAAGGAGGAGAGAGTTGGGGACAAGAGTGTTTGCCCTGCTGAGAGGACAGAAATCTTTAAAAAAAAAAAGGAGGGCAAGCTGGTTAAGATTTAAAGAAAAGCAAAATAAGATAATAGAAGACAAAATGTAAATAATACAGGTAGAAAATGTTGAACTATAAAGATGTTCCTTGTCAGGATCTAGAATACTGTTAATAAAAGTTTCCCTCTCTCTTTATTAAGAGTAGAGTGAAGTTATTACCCACAAACTTTATTATTATTTGTAACTGAATGTGAGAAATAGGAGAAAATACATGGCTTTACCATTTTAGGTAATTTAAGAAATAGAAATGGAATTAACAAGGCAGAAATTAATTATTCTTAAAAAAGCAGTACTTATACTTGGAACTTTCCATTTATTTGACTACATTGATGATATTTCTAGGATATAACAAGAAGTTATGCTTATTTAACTTAAAATGCAGGGGGAAATGGAAAAAAGTAGATCTTTCTCAAATTATATTCAGACAGCTACCCATATATTTTGGGATTATATATTTTAGCCTTTTAAAATTGAAATGAGTGTTTCTGACCTATTTTTTGGATGTTATTCATTTTTTAACAGTATGTTTGTTGATCTTTTTGTCATACTCAGTTTTTTCCAAAATTAAATGTTAGTTATAAATAACTAATGAATTATGAATCTCCTTTACATAGATATTTTCATGTGTATTTGGATAATAGATAATTGGACAGAGATAAGTAGGAGAAGAGAAAACTCAAAACTAAAAATACCCCGTACCTAAAAGGAGAAAGTAGTTAAAAAAAAAAAAAAGTAAAACATATTTAGAAAACAGAGTATTCATTGAGTCATTATGTCTTAAAGACTTATCTTTTATCAGATTCCATTTCCATCTGTTAAAGATTGATTTTGGAAAACAACAAAGGCTCATCTAGAGCTACCCAAGACATATTTCTAAAAGAGCTATAGAAATATTCAATAAATCAAACAGTTCTATCATTCTTCCTGCAGTCTGGGCTATATATTAAGGCAAATCAGATGGGAAGCCAAAGAATAAAGCAGTAGCTTTTTGTACAGCGCTTGCAATGGCAAACACGCTAAAGAACTGAAAACTACACCTTGGACAACCCTGGTCCTGCCATTTTTGTTTGATTTCTAAGCATCATTTGTCATCGTCTTATGTAAAAGTTAATTCTTCAAAAGGAAACCACCTGTTTTCAAAAGACAAGTCATAGCTATCTTTTGTTGTAGATGACGACTTAATTCAAGATTTCTTGTGGATGGACTGCTGCTGTAAAATTGCAGACAAGGTAAATTTGTTAACAGTATAATCATTAACCAGCATTATTATGTTACTAGGCTATCAGGACTTTAATGAAGCTTATTAGGATTTTCTATCTTATTAATTAAGGTTAGGAAAAGAACTAGCCTACATTGCTCCTTCAAAGTGGAATCCATTAGCATACAACATAGATTCATTCTATCTATACTTGAGGCATTGTGAAATATTATTGATTAAATGACCTTAAACCCATATCTGTTTGATTTAAAACAAGAATCAATATAGACTTAATATGTTCTTTGTTTGGGTGGTTGGGGGTTTTTTTGTTCTGTTTTGGGTTTTTTTTTAATTGAAATTTAGTTGATGTATATCAGTTATAGGTGTACACTATAATGATTCAAAATTTTTAAAGGTTATACTCCATTTATAGTTATAAAATATTGGCTATATTAGGCTTAATATGTTTTGATCAGAATTATTACTTTTTATCAGGTAATAATATCTGAGATTCATTCCACTAAGGCAGTCTGTTACACATTTTAATATTTTGTAGATAATTTAGATAAAACAAATCCCAATAATCTTGTAGAGTAAAATTAGTTTATCATGTTCTTTATTTAGGAATCAGTGTTTCATAAAAGAACATCATGATGCTGACTTATATACTAGGGATTGTGATGTTTCTATACTATTTAGGTTTAGCTGATCAGTTAGAATTTCAGCTTTATAAATGTCATCTTAGACCAGTTAGTCATATCAGAAAATTCAGCATGACTTCGTATTACATTTAAAATAACATGCTATGGGACTTCCCTGGTGCCACAGTGGTTAAGAATCGCCTGCCAATGCAGGAGACATGGGTTTGATCCCTGGTCCGGGAAGATCCCACATGCTGTGGAGCATCTGCGCCCATGTGCCACAACTGCTGGGCCTGCGCTCTGGAGCCTGCGAGACACAACTACTGAGCCTGCATGCTGCAACTGCTGAGGCCTGCATGCCTGGAGCCCGTGCTCTGCAACAGGAGGGGCCACCGCAGTGAGAGGCCCGCGCACCACAACGAGGAGTAGCCCCCCCACGCTGCAACTAGAGAAAGCCGGCATGCAGCAACGAAGACCCAAAGCAACCAAAAATAAATAAATAAATAAATAATGTGCCAACCAACAGAAAAGGGAATGAACAGAAGACTAGCTCATGATTAAATACCCACTAATTTCATATTGATGTGAACTCTTATTTTAAGCTTAAGATAAAAATAAAATCAGAGGGTTTTTTTAATTTTGAAAATTTTTAGAAAATTTCAAACATACAACTTATAGTAGAGAGAATAGAACAAAGACCCTCCATGTGCCTGTCATCCAGCTAAAACAATGATCAACTCATGGCCATTCTTATTTCTTCTAATCTCTCTCCCCAAACGTGGATTATTTTGAAGCAAATCCCAGACATCCTAACATTTTATCCATAAATATTTAACGATGTACTTCTAAAAGGTGAGATCTTTTTAAACATAATCAGTGTCACTGATGCTTTTAAAAATTGACAGTAATGCCTTAATGTAAAATATCCAGTTCATGTGGAGTTCTAAAGTTTTAAATTTTACAAATTTAAGCACCTTACAGTAATTAAAGTTGTTGGACAGCAGGGGGCAGTGCCTTTAAAGTAGCCAGGAGTACTGTATCTTAACACTCAATATATCAAGAATCCTCTACTGAAAGTTACCTTGAAAATTTGGAATCACCTTTGTGGCCAAACCTGTGAAGGTAGCATGAATTAGGCATTTTATGAAAGGGAGTCTATTATCAATATATCAGTATCATAACTTGTTTTTAACTTGCAGAACAGGCAGAACCTGGCATGGGTCCTAATAGCAGGCTAGACATATGTCTTCCTAATAGTACATTTAAAACACTTTTATTCCAGTGAAAATAGAGCCATGTTGTTCTAATTTCTGGTTAGAAGTTATTTTTCAAAAATTATTTTCAAAAGTGAGTATGGATGTCTGCAACTAACTCAAAGGGTTGAGGGGAAAAATTTTTGCATATACACATACATCAAGCCAGTGTGGCAACAGAAAAACAATTGGTGAATCTAGGTGAAGGATGTGTGGTTATTCACTTGATTATTATTTCAGCTTCTCTATAGGTCTGAATAGATGGCAATAATAAAATTTAGAGGTTAAAATTATAATTATAAAATTATAATTTAATCATAAATGACCCAGAACTATTTCTCACTGTTCATATGGATTAAAGAAAGCCAAAAAATAAGGACTCAAATAAATAGCTAATTCTATAATAAGGATAAATAATGCTTTATTTTAGCTTATAAACATAACTATTTTAAAGCAGTTTTACTATGAAAGCAAAACATTAATATTAACTTTTAACTTTTTTCCCTATAGTATCTTTTGGCTATGACCTTTGTTTATTTCAAGAGAGCTAAATTTACTATAAATGAGCATACCAGGATAAATTTCTTTATTGCTCTGTAAGTATGCTTTCTACTAAGTGATTTTTGTGCTAGTTATTTATAATATATACAATACCTTATTTAAAATAGAGGCTGTTTAAAACCTGATGTATATCTTTGAATAGGCCTTCCTGTTTAAAAGCTATATGTTTTTTTACTTTAATAGGATATTCTTATGTTCTTTTCACTGGTCTTATCCTGCCATATGCCTAACATTTATTATTCAGTATTCCACTTGAGTTTGTATTGTACCTTTCACATTTCCATAATTTATATAGTGTTCCACATAAATTATCCCAAATTTTCCTCTTTTGGACTTAGAGATTTTTTTAAAAGCCAGAATATTCTCTTTGAAATGTAATGTATAGTAAAAATTATCATTATTGCCCTTTTACACTGAACAGCTTGTGGAAAATGCTCTAGACATCTCAATATCAAAACCTTTTCTACCTAGTACCTGGATATAATGCTGCAGTTTGGAATATATGAATATAATTTTAAGTACCTAACTAGGGAACCACATATAAAAATATTTAAATTGAATACCACAACAACCGTTAGCACTGAAGAATTTATTTAAAGTCTGTTTAATTCAGAATCAAAGAGTGACTCAAGAAATAGGACTAGAAGAAATTATCTCTGCATGTTTTCAGCAGACACATTTCCCCATGCATAGGAAAATATGAACTCAATATAAAATTTGAGTTGATGATTGCTAAATGGGGGGAATATAATAGTATTAGCTAATATTGATATGTGCAAGGTACCACAAAAATGTTTTCTATAAACTCATCTAATCTTCCCTATAAGATACATTTTTTTAATTATCTCCATTTTACAGATGGGGAAATTGAAACTGAGGAAGATTAAGTACTTTCCAAGGTCACAAAAGTTAATCAGCAAATTCAGGTGTGACTTGCCAATGGCCAAATTCAGCCATTTAACACTAAGCTGCTGTTTACGTGTCTCTTAGTATTATATCTGTATGTTGATGCAATATCTATTTTATAGTTTTTTTCCTCACGTGAAAATTGAAAACAAACCAAAAGAAACTTTATTTAAATCTTACCAGATGCCCCAAATTGGATTTGACAAGTTTTGTAATGTTATTACCAGCAAAGCACTGTGTTAGCTTACACTGTGTAGTAGCATGTCAGGTTGCGTTGCATGTTGTATTATAAGCTCCATATGAAAAGTAACATGAATTATAATTTACATTTTTATATCTAATCATTCTTTTGATATAACCTCACTCAATAGTTCTCATTAAATATTTTCTCAGCCACAGTTCTAACTCAACTCCTTTTCCTTTCTATATATTCTTATAACACTCTGAATTTCTATTATCATTTTCCTATATCCTCTTTCAGTTATGTATTTATTTCATACTTGATTGCCTTTTCTACTTGACTGTAGACTCCTTAAGGGCAAGGAATGTGTATCTTACTTTTTTTGCATACTTCAGTGGCTGACATAGGAGGTTCTTAATTCTTTATTTGAATAAACATAATTAACCCTATGCAAAAGAAATGGACTCTGCTCCAAGAAAAATCTATTTCAAATTAGAAGACAACTTGCATGTGTAAGAGACAGATATTTCATTACCTTGAGGCTGAAAAATTGTTAATATAGAATAGAATAATAATGTGGTCCTGATACTGGAGTACCATAGTCCATTATAGATTTTTCATTAATCTGCAAGCATGAAAGGGGCCAACCTCCAGCTCTATCTACAGTTTACTAAGAACTCTCAGGGATACTTAAGTGAGAAATTACTTTATGTAATTTCACAAAGGACATGATTTGACTCATATAACTGAATGGGTTTAACAATGAGGTGCTTTATAATAAGGTAATATATATATATATAATGTAATATAAGGTAATATTAAAATAGTTATTTTAAGGGAGGATAAAAATATGTACGTACTCATTTTATATTAATGTAACTAAATATGAATATGCACATGGTTAAAAAATATATATAGGAGGGTATACAATTAAAAGTAAGTCTTGGGGGCTTCCCTGGTGGCACGGTGGTTGAAAGTCCGCCTGCCGATGCAGGGGGCGCGGGTTCGTGCCCCAGTCCGGGAGGATCCCACATGCTGCGGAGTGGCTGGGCCCGTGAGCCATGGCCGCTGAGCCTGCGCGTCCGGAGCCTGTGCTCCGCAACGGGAGAGGCCACAACAGTGAAAGGTCTGCCTACCGCAAAAAAAAAAAAAAAAAAGTAAGTCTTCCTCATATCTCAAGACCTTGACCTCCCTCCTCAAGGACAGTTAACAGTTTCATCTGTATGTGTCTAGAATAATTTTCTATATATGAACCAGTGTGTATATTACATGAATAGAGATGTACTATACACTTCTGTGCCTTTAAAATTTTTTTAATGTGAAATATTTACAAAAGAGTATATGGAATGTATACGTATGTGTGTGTAAAAGAATAGAAGCAAAACAAATACTCATGTACCCATGACTCAAGAATAGAACATTGCCAAAATCTTAGAAACTCACAGCACACAGTTTCCCAATTAGAGCCCCCTCCCTTCCACAAGTAATCATTTTCTTACTTTTCTTTATTCTATGTATATACCTCTAAATAATATATTATTTGGTTATTCCTATTTGGGGGCTATATAATAAAATAATTATACACCATAATTACCATTATCATTCTTCTGTAACTTTCTTCTTTTGCTTTATAATATTATTTTGAGATTCATTTCTATTGATACATGTAGCTATAGTTCATTTTCACTGCAGAATAATATTCTATTGTTTCTTATATATTTGCATTTTTTCCTACCATCTTGTTGTGTATTTTGTGTATGTCCCATTTTTTTCTTTCTTCTTTCCCCTCCATTTTAATCTTATTTTTGATTGAGATTTTAATATTTTTACTTGTGACACCTTTTTTTCCTCTACATGTTTGGAAATCTTACATTCTATATCTATTCTTTTAGCAATTGCCCTAGTTATTTTTAATTATAAGACCCTTAAGCATTTTAACTCTAATCACTCTTCCCAACTTCTATTCTCTTGTTTTGCAATTCTATTAGTTCTACCTGATGCCCTCCAAAATGTTAGACATTATTATTGTTGTTTTATAAATTCAACATTTGTTTAGATTTGCCCATATATCTATATATCTTTGATTACTATTCCTTCTTGCATCTCAAACCTTCCACTTGGGATCATTTGCCTTCCTTTCTGATTGCTTTTAAGACCCCCTTTTCTTGGGTGTTTGTCTCTTAATTCCAGTATCTTCACACTTCAGGGACTGTTTCTGTTCATGGTGCCTTGTTCCCTTGTATGTTTTGTAATTTTTTTTTTATTGTGAGTCGCCTGTTTTTCTTAGAAAGTCATCTATGGAGCTTGCATTGTTTCCAGTGGGAAATCTGCTCCATCCTTATCTCTGTTCCTGTGTTATCTAACATGTCTTATTTTTTTTCTCTGACTGCTTTTAAGATTTTCTCTTTATTACTGGTCCTAAGTAATTAATTATGATATGCCTTAGTATAATTTTCTTCATGTTTTGTGCTTTGGAGTTCACTGAGATTCTTTGTGGGTTTATAGTTTTCATCAAATTTTGAAAATTTTCAGTCATTATTTCTTCAAATGTTTTTTCTGTCCAGCCACCACCCTTTAGGGATTGCAATTTCACCTTTATTAGGCTGCTTAAAGTTGTCTCGCAGCTTAGTGATGCTCTGTTCATTATTTTTGTTTCCTTTTTTCTGTGTTTCATTTTAGATAGTTTATATTGCTATGTCTTCAATGCACAATTCTTTTCCTCTGCAAAATTTAATCTGCTGTTAACCCCACTCAATGTAGTTTTCATTGTACACATAGTTTTCATCTCTAGAGGTATACTTTCAATGTGTCTAATCTTTTTGAACATCTGGAATAATTATAACTGTTTTAGTATCCTTGTCTGTTACTTCTATCATGTGGGTCAGTTTTGATTGACTGATGATTCTTCTTATCTGTCCGGTTTTCCTGCTTTTATGCATGCCTGATTCCCCCTCAGGTATTTGAGTGTAGGGAAAGACTGTAAGAATAGAGGGAACACAGTGACTAACATTCACCCAGGGCTGGAAATAGTGCCTGTTCCCACCAGCCAGACTGAAAAAACTTATAATTCACACTGAGTAATTCAGTACTGAGTACAGTACTCAGGAACGTCTTGCCTTAGTGGGGAGAAATTAGCCCTAGACTGAACATTGCTCCAGATCCACCTAACAAATCATGAAGCAAGACTTGAAAGGATCAGACCGTTTCCATATAACTGCATCCCAGAGCAAAGCTCAAGATTGATAGGAATATAAAAGTATCCAGAACTCAACAAGGTAAAATTCACTGTATCTCTATTTTTGACCTACCTTTCTTTAATCATGCATAAGGTTGAACATCTTTTATGTGTTTATAAACAAGTTGGGGTGTGTGTGTGTGTGTGTGAACTGTCTGTTCCTGTCCTTTACCCATTTCTTTTTTGAGTTGTTGGTCTTCTTTGCTAGGTATCTGGCCAATACAGTTGAAGAAGATGAAGAAGAATCCAAATATGAAATTTTTCCATGGGCTTTAGGGAAAAACTGGAGAAAATTATTCCCTGATTTCTTAAAGTTAAGGGACAAACTCTGGGATAGAATTGACTATAGGGCTATTGTAAGCCGGCGATGCTGTGAGGAGGTAAGATTTTTACATGCGTTTTATATATATAATCTCTGTCTTCTCTTTATGTAGTTTTCCTTTTATGTTTTTTAATGTGCTTCTAATGTTTCACTTTTTTTTGTATATGAAGTGTAAACCATTAACCTTGATGATTAACATGAGTACAACTTTTATATTACAATGTTGATGTTTTAATTTTATACCACAATAATTAAAAATTGTCATTTCTGTTTTTCAGAGCAGCCTAGTTCTGTAGAAAGTATTTTTATTTTAGAGTGTTTCTCTAAAAAGATCACCAGTATATTGGGAAAGAATAGCATGCACATTCCAAAATACATCATGGTAATAACATTGGAGCTGAATAATAATTTTCATTAAATAATTTCTGTTGAAGTATCAAAATTTCAAGTTCCCAAGGTTAAATGTGAACTACATGGTATAAAATAAGTTTAAAAACTATACCTCTTTTCATAAAGCATACATAAAGTTTCCTTGATGCCAGATTCTATTAATATAAAGCAGAAAGACACTAAAAGTTAAAAGATTATTTTATCTAATGTTCTGGTTTTCAGTAAAGAAAGTTAATGTTTCAAACTAAAAAAATTTGGAGTAGAAAATTAAATGGAAGGCAATGATCACTATAAGCCAGTACTAGTTCAAAGAAGTTTGGTAAATGTGGGCTAGATAATGCTGTAATTAAATGAAGTCATATGGGACTTCCCTGGTGGCGCAGTGGTTAAGAATCCGCCTGCCAATGCAGGGGACACAGGTTCAATACCTGGTCCGGGAAGAACCCACATGCTGTGGAGCAACTAAGCCCATGCGCCACAACTACTGAGCCTGCGCTCTAGAGCAGGGGTCGCCAACCCCTGGTACTGGTCCACAGCATGTTAGGAACTGAGCAACACAGCAGTAAGTGAGCAGTGGGGGAGTGAGCGAAGCTTTGTCTGCCGCTCCCCATTGCTCACATTACCACCTGAACCATCCACCCCCACCAGTGGAAAAATCGTCTTCCATGAAACCAGTGCCTGGTGCCAAAAAGGTTGGGGACCTCTGCTCTAGAGCCCACGAGCCACAACTACCGAGCCCACACGCTACAACTACTGAAGTCTGCGTGCTCTAGGGCCCATGTAGCCACAACTACCGAGCCTGCATGCTGCAACTATTGAAGCCTGCGCACCTAGAGCCCGTGCTCCGCAACAAGAGAAGCCACCGCAATGAGAAGCCCGCGCACCGCAAAGAAGAGTAGTCCCCACTCGCTGCAACTAGAGAAAGCCCGCGTGCAGCAACGAAGACCCAACGCAGCCAAAAAAAAAAAAAAAAAAAAAAAAATGAAGTCATATCTAGTTTAATGACTACAGGCCAAAGGAACCAATTAATGGATTAGTGTCAGACCTGAGGGGAGACTTCAGAGCTAAAGACTATAAAAATCTTAAAACATAGGGGTTACATCTTCATGACCTTGGATTAGGTTTCTTAGATATAATACCAGAAGCACAAGCAAGAATAGGAAATATAGATAAAATGGACATCATCAAAATTTTAAACTTTTGTTCTTCAAAGGACACCATTAAGAAAGTGAAGAGACAACCCACAAACTGGAAGAAAAATTTTGCAAATCATCTGTTTTATAAGGCACTTATATCTAAAATATATAAACAGCTCTTACAACTCAGTATTAAAGAGACAACCCAATTTTTTAAAGGATCTGAATATGTATTTCTTCAAAATATGAAGAATATGGATCTGAATATGTATTTCTTCAAAAAAGATATTCAGATGGGCATAAAAGCACATGAAAAGATGCTCAACATCATTAGCCATCAGAAAAATGGCAAACTCAAAAACACAAGGAGATATCACTTTATACCCACTAGGATGACTATAATTTTTTTTAAAAAAAGACAGACAATAACAAGTATTGGTAAGGATGTGGAGAAATTGGAATCCTTATACACTTCTGGTGGGATTGTAAAATCATGTAGTTGCTTTGCAAAACAGTCTGGCATTTCCTCAAAATGCTAAACAGAGTTACCATGTGACCCAGCAATTCCACTCCTAGTTTTATACTCAACAGAAATGAAAACTATGTCCACACAAAAACTTGTGCATGAATGTTCATAGCAAGCAGCCTTATTCATAATAGTCAATAGTTGTGAAAACAGTCGAAATGTCCAGCAGCTAATTAATGGATCGACAAAATATCTATACAATGATATATTACTTGACAATTAAAAGGAATAAAGTACTGATACATGTTACAAAGTGGATGAACCCTGAAAACATTATGCTAAATGAAAGAAGCCAGTCCCCAAAGGACCACATATTGTATGGTTTCATTTATATCAACTGTAAAGAATATATAATCCAAAGTGACAGAAAGTGGTTGCCTAGGGATGAAGGGAGAGAGGAATGCAGTAACAGTGCCTGACTTGTAGGCGCTCAGTAAATATAGCTGACTGACAGAATGAATGGAACTTAAAGCTTCTGATTCTTTTTCATACCTTCTTATCTGTGAAGACAAACAACAACAAGGACCTAATGTATAGCACAGGGAACTATATTCAATATCTTGTAGTAACCAATAATGGAAGAGAATCTGAAAAAATATATAACTGAATCACTTTGCTGTACACCTGAAACATTGTATATCAACTATACTTGATTAAAAACTTTTTTTAAATAAACAAAACTATAAAACAATTCTTGGGCTTCCCTGGTGGTGCAGCGGTTAAGAATCCGCCTGCCAATGTGGGGGACATGGGTTCGAGCCCTAGTCTGGGAAGATCCCACATGCCGCGGAGCAACTAAGCCCATGTGCCACAACTACTGAAGCCCGCATGCCTAGAGCCCGTGCTCTGCAGCAAAGAGAAGCCACCGCAATGAGAAGCCTGTGCACCACAACGAAGAGTAGCCCCCACTCGCCGCAACTAGAGAAAGCCCGTGTGCAGCAACAATGCAGCCAAAAATCAATAAAATTTAAAAAAACAATTCTTTTATTTTTTGGATGTTGGGGGTAGGAATTTATTAATTCATTTATTTTTGCTGTGTTAGGTCTTCGTTTCTGTGCGAAGGCTTCCTCTAGTTGTGGCAAGCGGGGGCCACTCTTCATCGTGGTGCACGGGCCTCTCACTATCGCGGCCTCTCTTGTGGAGCACAGGCTCCAGACGCGCAGGCTCAGTACTTGTGGCTCATAGGCCTAGTTGCTCCGCGGCATGTGGGATCCTCCCAGACCAGGGCTCGAACCCGTGTCCCCTGCATTAGCAGGCAGATTCTCAACCACTGCGCCACCAAGGAAGCCCTCCAAAAAATAATTCTTTACCGAGCTCACCTAGCACTGACCCTTATCCAGATAGATAAGCTAGATAAAGATAAGATCTTTTTTTTTTTGACTGTTCCAACCAGGTACATTTGAATCATATTGGTGTACAGAAAAAGAAATTACCTAGTAGATTTTATCCTGTTCTCTTAAGTATTCATTTAACAGCTAATTTATGAGTAAGACACTAAGTTCAGTGTTGTGGAGGTTTATTATAAAGAAGTATTACATCATCCTTGCCCTGAAGTTTGCTGCATTATAGTAGCAAGACATGCTGTTAGAAATTTAGTTTTCTATGCATTTGTTATTAAGAGTCCAGTACTGGCATACTGTCAACCCATTTTTTAGTCACATATCCTAAAATAAACTCAAGTTATGATAGTAGCCACAAACTGGCTTACAGTAATTATACTATACACTTGCATTGTGCTTTACAAATTTATATTTTCATATAAATTATCTTCTTATCTTTACAAAAATACTTGTGAGGACCAAGGAGGTTGAGATTTACTCAAGATCATATATCAGTTAAGTGGCAGAGCCAGAACTTGACTTCACATCTAATGGCTTCCCAGTGTTCTGTTTTCTCTGACATCTAGCCTCCATCTCTTATGTTGGTTAGTTTAGAAAGTGCACTTATATCTATTATGTTGTCTCAGGAATTAAATAGCATAATAGGTAAGTGTGCATGCATTTTTCTAGGTGGGTTAACATGTGGAGAGACTACGATGTCTAGCTTATTGCAGAAAGAACAGTACCAAATCTTCTATATTGTGCCCTTTACTTCATATTTCCCTCTGCTCTTTTCACTAGACTTTGCTATATAGGATTCCTACAAAAATCATATTGCTGAAGGCTCCTAATGTTAGTGGCCTCTAATTCTTAAATATTTTCATCTATCATTAAAAAATATTTAATGACTGCATAATATTGTGGAGAAGGCATTTGAAAGCAGTGTATGAGAAACTATTCCTGTCCAGAGGGGGCTTTCGGCAGAATAGGTTACATGCATAAAAAGGTACATCTGGGGCTTCCCTGGTGGCGCAGTGGTTGAGAGTCCGCCTGCCGATGCAGGGGACACGGGTTCATGCCCCGGTCCGGGAAGATCCCACATGCCGTGGAGCGGCTGGGCCTGTGAGCCATGGACGCTGAACCTGTGCATCCGGAGCCTGTGCTCCGCAATGGGAGAGGCCACAACAGTGAGAGGCCCGCATACTGCAAAAAAAAAAAAAAAAAAAAGGTACATCTGAGTGCTAACATTTACATGCTGAGTCCTAATATAGCATTAATAATAAAACAAGAAAATCTGAAAGCTGGAGTTTCTAGAAAGGTGGGACTTATGTTGGGCATTGAAGGAAAAGAAATACTAAGACAAATAAAGGGAAAGGACATTCCAGACATGAGCAATAAAAACAGAAATATTGAGAAAAATAGTAGATAAATATGGAAGGAATAAGAAAATTTGATATTCTACTTCCTCACCTTGGGTATCTCTGCACCCAGTTTTACATTGGCATAGAAATGTGTATATTTAGAGTTAATATCTTTATTTACTTCTACCTTTTAAAAGATATATAACTTTATTACATGTCTTTGGTTGAAAACTGTTTTGAAGGATTTAAGAAGTAGATTATAAAATAAATCCAATCCTAAAGTACACTTTAAAAATTAGGGTTGCTAGTATTCTTTATGCATTGTCTTGGGGGAGGCACAATAACCCTATTTTCTGAGGGAATCAGCTTTAATCTGGGAGTTTTAAGGTTGTCATTCTTAACAGCAGAAGGCTTCTTTCCAAACAAAATTTTACACACAATCCCCCAAATTGAGGTCCTCCACCTGCTGTGTCTTCCCTTAGCCCCTCCTGCGACCCCTAATGTTGTCTGTGAAGCCTAGGGCTCCTCAAACCAGTTTGAAAATCACTCATCTAGGCAATTAATAAAGCACTGTCTGTCTTTTTTGAATAATAATTTTGTCTAGATACTTGAATAAAATAATTTTTTTAAAAGCACTGTCTAGCTCTCAAATTCTACAATTCTCATTTACCTTGGGTCACTGATAACTGCAACTAAACATTTTTGCTTAGAAGTAACATTCTAACATTCTGTTTAGAAGTTTTAGACACCATGAGGTCAGCAGGTAGGTACACTTCGCTAGCTTGTCTTAAATGGCTATCATTCGCCAGATGTTTACTATGTGATAAGGATTTTACACATATTTAACCTTCAGGACAATCCTATGAGGCAGATGGTATCCCCAGTTTTCCATATGAAGATATTGAGGCTCAGAAAGGTTAAGTAACTTGCAAAGTATCATACAACTAGGAAGTGGCAGAGCCAGAATAAGAAACTAAGTCTATCCTGACTCTAAAGGCAGTGTGTTCTCTAATCGACCTTAGAGAACAATGCCTGAGAGGTAGTGTGGAATCTTGAGTACTTTCTGAATAATCCCTCATCTAATCCTTGCAACAACCCTCTGCAATAGACACCATTATTCTCTCCATACCACAGACAAGAGAATAGGAACCGAGAGGTTAAGCACCTTACCTGTGTTTTCATTCACCATATCTCTTGCTGTGATTGCAAACATGTTAAGATTAGCCTAACATACATAGCTGGAAACCTCAATTAAAAATATTGTTTTCAACCCAGTACATTCCAGAGAATTATGTATTGTTTTGGACTAACTGTATTATTTTTCCCAAACCTATAATATCCAGAATTGAACAACCTGGAAGGTTGCTTCAGTTCTATTTCCTGTTTGAAATAATTTAAATACTTTGTCAATTATTATCTTACGGATCCAAGCAATGAATCACTTTATAGGTAATATTGCCTTATCTGGAAATGCTTTTTTTCTAAAAAAAAAAAAAAAAAAATCGGTGACAGATTTTTAGATCTAGTTTTACAGGTAGCTTGTTCTTGATTTATAATTTTTGTTCTTAATTTTACTAAATTTTAAAATCTTATTAAAATTCTAAAAGAAAGCTTTCCACCATAGGTTATGGCCATTGCTCCAACCCATTATATATGGCAACGAGAACGCTCTGTGCATCACAGTGGAGCTGTTAGAAACTACCACAGAGATGAAGTTCAACTGCCCCGGGGACCTAGTGCCACACCGGTAGATTGTTCACTCTGTGGTAGAAAAGGAAGATACGTTAGACTGGGATTGTCTTCATCATCATCTTCATCCAGTGATACAGTAGAGGTGGTGGAGAAACATTCTCAGGAATCACACAACTCATTCCCAATGGACATAATAGTTGATCCTTCTCAAGCTTATAGCTGTTTTCAAGGTATGACTTAAGAGATATGTCAGAATTAGATCTATGAATGTTATTAATAAATCCAAGTTATCTATTGACCAGTAGTCCTTATAGGCAGGAGGACATAATTATTTATATACTACAACAATATGAGTTAAAGTAGTATTGAAAGTTTTCCCCTTTTCAAGTACTACTTTTTGTCTTGGTATTGTTTTGTGGTAGCTTACCTAAACTAAGAGATTTTTAATGTGACTTTTGTTAAACTGAAACCTAATTCACCATAGATCTCAAGTATTTTAAGAGCCTGAAGCATTTTCTTTGAAATGTTTATTTTATTCAAAAGAAGTTTTAAGAAGAGAATAAATTTACTTGTAATCTCACCATGCAGCTTTATCAGTAATTAACTATTGGTTTCTTTTACACACTTTTTAAAATTGGGATAAAACTGACATATAACACTGTATTAGTTTTAGGTGTATAACATAATGATTAACACAATAAATTTAGTTAACATCCATCACCACACAGTTATGGTTTTTTTTCTTGTGATGAGAACTTTTAAGATACACTCTCTTAGCAACTCTCAAATACACAATCTTGTTAACTTATACAATCTTGTTAACTAGAGTCACCATGCTGTAGATTATATCCCCAGAACTTATTTATCTTATTACCGGAAATTTGTACTTTCCACTACCTTCACCCACTCCCCCCGCTCTCCCCGCCTCCTCTGGCAACCACCATTTGGTGGTGTATCTATAAGTTCAGGTTTTTAAATTTATTTTTAATTTTTGTTTAATATTTATTTATTTAGGCTGTGTCGGGTCTTAGTTGCAGCGTGCGGGCTCTTCGTTGCGGCGGGCAGGCTTCTCTCTAGTTGTGGTGCACAGGCTCCAGAGTGCGCAGGCTCAGTCGCCCCGTGGCATGTGGGATCTTAGTTCCCTGACCAGGGATCGAACCCATGTCCCCTGCATTGGAAAGTGGATTTGTAACCACTGGACCACCAGGAAAGTCCTGAGTTCAGCTTTTTTTAGATTTCACATATTATAAGTGAGATCACACAGTATTTGCCTTTCTCTGTCTCACTTATTTCACTTAGCACAATGCCCTCAAGTTCCATCCATGTTGTCACAAATGGCAGGATTTCCTTCTTTTTTAAGATATATAGATAGATAGATAGATAGATAGAGATATAGATAGATAGATATAGATCGATATATATAGATAGATAAAAAGATAGTCACATTTTCTTTATCCATTCATCCACTGATGGACACTTAAGTTGTTTCCGTTTCATGTCTTGACTATTGCAAATAATGCTGCACTGAACATAGGTGTGAGTGTGCAGGTATATTTTCAAGATAGTGATTTTGTTTCCTTCAGATAATACCCAGAAGTGGAATTGCTGGAACATATGGTAGTTCTATTTTTAACTTTTTTAGGAACCGCCATACTGTTGTACATGGTGGCTGCATCCAGCAGTGCACAAGTGTTCCCTTTCTCCACATCCTCACCAACACTTGTTATTTCTTAACAGCCATTCTAACAGGTGGGAGATGATATCTCATTGTGGTTTTAATTTGTATTTCCCTACTAATTAGTGATGTTGAACACCTTTTCATGTACCTGTTGGCCACTTGTATGTCTTCTTTGGAAAAATGTCTATTCATTTCCTCTGCCCATTTTTTTTTTTTTGCGGTACGCGGGCCTCTCACTGTTGTGGCCTCTCCCGTTGCAGAGCACAGGCTCCGGACGCGCAGGCTCAGCAGCCATGGCTCACAGGCCTAGCCGCTCCGTGGCATGTGGGATCTTCCTGGACCAGGGCACGAACCCGTGTCCCCTGCATCAGGCAGACTCTCAACCACTGAGCCACCAGGGAAGCCCTGACCATTTTTTAATTGGATTTTTTTTTCTGTTGAGTTGTATGAGTTCTTTATATATTTTGGATATTAACCCCCTTGTCAGATACATGATTTGCAAATATTTTCTCCCATTTGGTAGGTTGCCTTTTCATTTTGTTGATGGTTTCCTATACTGTACAGAAGCTTTTTAGTTTGATGTAGTCCCACTGTTTATTTTTGCATTTGTTGCCTTTGCTTTTGGTGTGAAATCCAAACAACAGTTGCCAAGACCAATGTCAAGGACCTTACCCACTGTTTCTTCTAGGAGTTTTGTGGTTTCAGGTCTTACATTCAAGTCTTTAATCCATTTTGAATTAATTTTTGTGCATGGTGAAAGATAGTGGTCCAGTTTCATTCTTTCACATGTGGCTGTCCAGTTTTTCCAACCCCATTTATTGAAGAGACTATCTTTTCCCAATATATTTTTGACTTCTTTATCATAAATTAACCATATGTGTGCATTTATCTCTGGGCTCTCCATTCTGTTCCACTGATCTACGTGTCTGTTTTTATGCCAATACCATACTGTTTTGGTTACTATAGCTTTGTAATACTATACACTTTTCTATTTCTATTTTCAAAAATAGAACCATAATGTATCTATGCTTGCTTTTTTTTCACTTCCCATAAAGCATTTCCCGATGTCATTATTTAGTCTTTGAAAACCTGATTTTTAGTCATGACATGCTATAAGTACCACAATTTATTTGCATATTTCTGTTTTGTTGGGATTTAAGTGGTTTTGAACAATGGTATTTTATATTAATTTGAAAATAATCGCATGAACTGGAAATACTTTGTCAACCACACCCTAATTTTCATTTAAATTATTATTTATAAAGGTTGAGTACTTCTCTGACATTTCTCGATTTGAAACAGAACCAGAATGACATTCTACCAGCAGTGATCCTTTTTACTTCTTATAATGCCTTTGTCCCAGATTTTCACCCATCTGAAGATGGGACTGGCAGATTTCTTATGGTTCTCTCTAATTCTATAATGAGACTCACATTATTTCAGAGTTTCACCTATTTATTTTTACCACATTCTTATGAGATTAGCAGTGGCTACTGAAGTTTTACTGAGAAACTAGACTCTTAAGACTCCTGAAGGTAGGGGTCTTGCCTATTTCTGTTCCATTCCCTGGCCATAGTAATCACTGAACAAATTTGACTGACAGTATAGTCTCTTCCCTTGTAACACCTCCAAGCATTTTTATTTGTTCACTCATATTTGAAAGTAAATAGGGTCTATCATAGGCTAAATGATAAGAGTTTCCTTTTAGCATCCTTCCCCTCTCTCCTAGCCCCTTTGCCTACAGTCTTTGATCCTCATAACAGGTAAGATTTACTAGATATTTAAAATGTTCCATGCAATGTGTTAAGGATTTTACATTCATAACCTCACTTAATATTCACAGCCAACCCCAAGGTAAATACTAGTATCTCCACTTTGTACATAAGGAAACAGAGGCTTAGAGAGGTTAAATCATTTGCCCAAGATGACTGAGAGAGTGACACTTGAACCCCGGTTTGACTCTACTACAACCTGAATTCCTGTGATGCTTTGCTACCCCCTTTGATGAAATCCTGCCTTCAGTAGTGAAAATAAGCTGCCACAGAAGTCTTCTAGCAGATTGCTAAGGACTAAAGAATTGGTGAAAGCATTAAGAACGAAGTCCCTGGCCCTGAACCAAGATGGCGGAGTAGAAGGACGTGCTCTCACTCCCTCTTGTGAGAACACCAGAATCACAACTAGCTGCTGGACAATCATCGACAGGAAGACACTGGAACTCACCAAAAAAGATACCCCACATCCAAAGACAAAGGAGAACCCACAATGAGACAGTAGGAGGGGCGCAATCACAGTAAAATCAAACCCCATAACTGCTGGGTGGGTGACTCACAAACTGGAGAACACTTATACTACAGAAGTCTACCCACTGGAGTGAAGGTTCTGAGCCCCACGTCAGGCTTCCCAACCTGGGGGTCGGGCAATGGGAGGAGGAATTCCTAGAGAATCAGACTTTGAAGGCTAGCGGGATTTGATTGCAGGACTTCAACAGGACTGGGGGAGAAAGAGACTCCACTCTTGGAGGGCACACACAAAGTAGTGTGCGCATTGGGACCCAGGGGAAGGAGCAGTGACCCCAGGGGAGACTGAACCAGACCTACCTGCTAGTGTTGGAGGGTCTCCTGCAGAGGTGGGGGGTGGCTGTGGCTCACCATGGGGACAAGGACACTGGCAGCATAAGTTCTGGGAAGAACTCCTTGGAGTGAGCCCTCCCAGAGTCTGCCATTAGCCCCACCAAAGAGCCCAGGTAGGCTCCAGTGTTGGGTTGCCTCAGGCCAAACAACCAACAGGGAGGGAACCCAGCCCCACCCATCAGCAGTCAAGCAGATTAAAGTTTTACTGAGCTCTGCCCACCAGAGCAACAGTCAGCTCTACCCAGCACCAGTCCCTCCCATCAGGAAACTTGCACAAGCCTCTTAGATAGCCTCATCCACTAGAGGGCAGACAGCAGAAGCAAGAAGAACTACAATCCTGCAGCCTGTGGAACAAAAATCACATTCAGAGAGAGACAGACAAGATGAAAAGGCAGAGGGCTATGTACCACATGAAGGAACAAGATAAAACCCCAGAAAAACAACTAAATGAAGTGGAGATAAGCAACCTTCCAGAAAAAGAATTCAGAATAATGATAGTGAAGATGATCCAGGACCTCGGAAAAAGAATGGAGGCAAAGATCGAGAAGATGCAAGAAAAGTTTAACAAAGACCTAGAAGAATTAAAGAACAGAGATGAACAATACAGTAACTGAAATGAAAAATACACTAGAAGGAATCAGTAGCAGAATAACTGAGGCAGAAGAACGGATAACTGACCTGGAAGACAGAATGGTGGAATTCACTGCTGTGGAACAGAAAAAAGAAAAAAGAATGAAAAGAAATGAAGACAGCCTAAGAGACCTCTGCAACAACATTAAACACAACAACATTTGCATTATAGGGGTCCCAGAAGGAGAAGAGAGAGAAAAAAGACCAGAGAAAATATTTGAAGACATTATAGTCGAAAACTTCCCTAACACAGGAAAGGAAATAGCCACCCAAGTCCAGGAAGTGCAGCGAGTCCCATTCCCATATAGGATAAACTCAAGGAGGAACACACCGAGACACATAGTAATCAAATTGGCAAAAATTAAAGACAAAGAAAACGTATTGAAAGCAGCAAGGGAAAAATGACAAATAACATACAAAGGAACTCCCATAAGGTTAACAGCTGATTTCTCAGCAGAAACTCTACAAGCCAGAAGGGAGTGGCATGATATACTTAGAGTAATGAAAGGGAAGAAACTACAGCCAAGATTACTATACCCGGCAAGGATCTCATTCAGATTCTATGGAGAAATCAAAAGCTTTACAGATAAGCAAAAGCTAAGAGAATTCAGCACCACCAAACCAGCTCTACAACAAATGCTAAAGGAACTTTTCTAAGTGGAAAACACAAGAGAAGAAAAGGACCTAAAAAACAAGCCTAAAACAATTAAGAAAATGGTTATATGAACATACATATCGATAATTACCTTAAATGTAAATGGATTAAATGCTCCAATCAAAAGACACAGGCTGGCTGAATGGATACAAAA
The DNA here is from genome assembly GCF_011762595.2 of Tursiops truncatus. NCBI lineage: Eukaryota > Metazoa > Chordata > Mammalia > Artiodactyla > Delphinidae > Tursiops > Tursiops truncatus. The sequence goes on along the minus strand of NC_047047.1, from coordinate 66,377,989 downwards.
ACAAGACCCATATATATGCTGTCCACAAGATACCCACTTCAGACCTAGGGACACATACGAATGAAAGTGAGGGGATGGAAAAAGATAGTCCATGCAACTGGAAATCAAAAGAAAGCTGAAGTAGCAATACTCATATCAGAAAAAATAGACTTTAAAATAAAGAATGTTACAAGAGACAAGGAAGGACACTACATAATGATCAAAGGATCAATCAAAGAAGAAGATATAACAATTATAAATGTATATGCACCCAACATAGGAGCACCTCAATACATAAGGCAACTGCTAGCAGCTATAAAAGAGGAAATCGACAGTAACACAGTACTAGTGGGGGACTGTAACACCTCACTTACACCAATGGACAGATCATCCAAAATGAAAATAAATAAGGAAACACAAGCTTTAAATGACACAATAGACCAGATAGATTTAACTGATATTTATAGAACATTCCATCCAAAAACAGCAGATTACACTTTCTTCTCAAGTGTGCACGAAACATTCTCCAGGATAGATCACATCTTGGGTCACAAATCAAGCCTCAGTTAATTTAAGAAAACTGAAATCATATCAAGCATCTTTTCTGACCACAACGCTATGAGATTAGAAATGAATTACAGGGAAAAAACTGTAAAAAAGACACACACACGTAGAGGCTAAACAATACGTTACTAAATAACCAAGAGATCACTGAAGAAATCAAAGAAGAAATCAAAAAATACCTAGAGACAAATGACAATGAAAACACGACAATCCAAAACCTATGGGATGCAGCAAAAGCAGTTCTAAGAGGGAAGTTTATAGCTATGCAAGCCTACCTCAAGAAACAAGAAAAATCTCAAACAATCTAACCTTACACCTAAAGGAACTAGAGAAAGAAGAACAAACAAAACCCAAAGTTAGCGGAAAGAAAGAAATCATAAAGATCAGAGCAGAAATAAATGAAATGGAAACAAAGAAAACAATAGCAAAGATCAATAAAACTAAAAGCTGGTTCTTTGAGAAGATAAAGAAAATTGATAAACCATTAGTCAGACTCATCAAGAAAAAGAGGGAGAGGACTCAAATCAATAAAATTAGAAATGGGCTTCCCTGGTGGCGCAGTGGTTGAGAGTCCGCCTGCCGATGCAGGGGATGCGGGTTTGTGCCCAGGTCCAGGAAGATCCCACATGCTGCGGAACAGCTAGGCCCGTGAGCCATGGCCGCTGAGCCTGCGCGTCCGGAGCCTGTGCTCCGCAACGGGAGAGCCCACAATAGTGAGAGGCCCACGTACCGCAAAAAAAAAAAAAAAAAAAAAAAAAATTAGAAATGAAAAAGGAGAAGTTACAACAGACACCGCAGAAATACAAAGCATCCTAAGAGACTACTACAAGCAACTCTATGCCAATAAAATGGACAACCTGGAAGAAATGGACAAATTCTTAGAAAGGTATAACTTCCCAAGACTGAACCAGGAAGAAATAGAAAATATGAACAGACCAATCACAAGTCACGAAATTGAAACTGTGATTAAAAATCTTCCAACAAACAAAAGTCTAGGACCAGATGGCTTCACAGGTGAATTCTATGAAACATTTACAGAAGAGCTAACACACATCCTTCTCAAACTCTTCCAAAGAACAGGAGTTAGGGCTTTCCAAAAGGGACGGTTCGCCAGGTCAGGGATGATATTCTCCATGGGCTGTGTTCTACGATCCCTTCTTCCTCCCTCGTGTCAGGAAGAAGCCAGGTTTCTGCTCTACCTGATGGGAATCTTAAGATGAGAAAAGCTGTCTCAGAATTTGCCTACAGCATTATAAATCAACTATACTTCAATTAAAAAAAAGAATCTGAAAAAGAATATATATGTGTATAACTGAATCACTTTGCTGTATACCTGAAACTAACACAACATTGTAAATCAACTATACTTCAATAAAAAATAATTTAAAAAAAAAAAAAAAAAAAAAGAACTGAGGAGGAAGGAACACTCCCAAACTCATTCTATGAGGCCACCATCACCCTGACACCAAAACCAGAAACAGATACTACAAAAAAAGAAAATTATAGACCAATATCACTGATGAATATAGATGCAAAAATCCTCAACAAAATACTAGCAAGCAGAATCCAACAACACATTAAAAGGATCATACACCATGATCAAGTGGGATTTATCCCAAGGATGCAAGGATTCTTCAATATATGCTAATCAATCAATGTGATACACCATATTAACAAATTGAAGAATAAAAACCATAGGATCATCTCAATAGATGCAGAAAAAGCTTTTGAGAAATTCAACACCCATTTATAATAAAAACCCTCCAGAAAGTGGGCATAGAGGGAACCTACCTCAACATAATAAAGGCCATCTATGACAAACCCACAGCAAACGTCATTCTCAATGGTGAAAAACTGAAAGCATTTCCTCTAAATCAGGAACAAGACAAGGATGTCCACTCTTGCCACTCTTATTCAACATAGTTTTGGAAGTCCTAGCCATGGCAATCAGAGAAGAAAAAGAAATAAAAGGAATACAAATTGGAAAAAAAGAAGTAAAACTGACACTGTTTGCAGATAACATGATACTATACATAGAGAATCCTAAAGATGCCACTAGAAAACTACTAGAACTAATCAATGAATTTGGTAAAGTTGCAGCATACAAAATTAATGCACAGAAATCTCTTGCATTCCTCTACACTAATGATGAAAAATCTGAAAGAGAAATTAAGGGAACACTCCTATTTACCATAGCAACAAAAAGAATAAAATACCTAGGAATAAACCTACCTAGGGAGACAAAAGACCTGTATGCAGAAAACTATAAGACACTGATAAAAGAAATTAAAGATGATACCAACAGATGGAGAGATATACCATGTTCTTGGATTGGAAGAATCAGTATTGTGAAAATGACTATACTATCCAAAGCAATCTACAGATTCAATGCAATCCCTATCAAATTACCAATGGCATTTTTTACAGAACTAGAACAAAAAAATCTTAAAATTTGTATGGAGACACAAAAGACCCCAAATAGCCAAAGCAGTCTTGAGGGAAAAAAACGGAGCTGGAGGAATCAGACTCCCTGACTTCAGACTATACCACAAAGCTACAGTAATCAAGACAATATGGTACTGGCACAAAAACAGAAACACAGATCAATGGAACAAGATAGAAAGCCCAGAGATAAACCCACGCACCTATGGTCAACTAATCTATGACAAAGGAGGCAAAGATATACAATGGAGAAAAGAAAGCCTCTTCAATAAGTCGTGCGGGGAAAACTGGAGAGCTATATGTAAAAGAATGAAATTAGCACACTACCTAACACCATACACAAAAATAAACTCCAAATGAATTAAAGACTTATAAATGTAAGACCAGACACTATAAAACTCTTAGCGGAAAACATAGGAAGAACACTCTTTGACATAAATCACAGCAAGATCCTTTTTGACCCACCTCCTAGAGTAATGGAAATGAAAACAAAAATAAACAAATGGGACCTAATGAAACTTCAAAGTTTTTGCACAGCAAAGGAAACCGTAAAGAAGACAAAAAGACAACCCTCAGAATGGGAGAAAACATTTGCAAACGAATCAACAAAGGATTAATCTCCAAAACATATAAACAGCTCATGCAGCTCAATATTAAACAAACAACCCAACCCAAAAATGGGCAGAAGACCTAAATAGACATTTCTCCAAAGAAGACATATAGATGGCCAAGAAGCACATGAAAAGCTGCTCAAGATCACTAATTATTACAGAAATGCAAATCAAAACTACAATGAGGTATCACCTCACACCAGTTAGAATGGGCATCATCAGAAAATCTACAAACAACAAATGCTGGAGAGGGTGTGGAGAAAAGGGAACCTTCTTGCACTGTTGGTGGGAATGTAAATTGATACAGCCACTATGGAGAACAGTATGGAGGTTCCTTAAAAAACTAAAAGTAGAATTACCATATGATCCAGCAATCCCACTACTGGGCATATACCCAGAGAAAACCATAATTCAAAAAGACACATGCACCCCAATGTTCATTGCAGCACTATTTACAATAGCCAGGTCATGGAAGCAACCTAAATGCCCATTGACAGATGAATGGATAAAGAAGATGTGCTACATATATACAATGGAATATTACTCAGCCATAAAAAGGAATGAAATTGGGTCATTTGTTGAGACGTGGATGGATCTAGAGACTGTCATACAAAGTGAACTAAGAAAGAAAAAAACAAATATCGTATATTAATGCATATATGTGGAACCTAGAAAAATGGTACAGATGAACCGGTTTGCAGGGCACAAATTGAGACACAGATGTAGAGAACAAACGTATGGACACCAAGGAGGGAAAGCCGCAGGGAAGTGGTGGTGGTGGTGGGATGAATTGGGCGATTGGGATTCACATGTATCCACTTATGTGTAGAAAATTGATGACTAATAAGAACCTGCTGTATAAAAAAATAAATTAGATTAAACAAAAAAAAAAAAAGAACAAAGTCCCTGATGAAAGGTTGTATGGAGTGAACTGGGAGAGAATTCCAACCATAATTTGAACACATATTTAACGAAAGCAGAACAGAAGCACTTATATTTTATTCAAACTAATGCCTTAGATATCAAAAGTAGTCACACCCTATGTTTAGGCTTTGATATTTCAATGGGAAATCAGAGTGCCCCAGGGTGTAAGGGGCTCTGCTAGTCAGCTTGCTTCGAGGAAAAAAAGGAAAGCAGGTCTTTGAGGGATTTTGGATGAAAAGTGGGGCACTTGACTTAGGGCAGTTGTAAATGGAACTGTGCTTTCTTCCTGTCCCTGGACGAAAGCCCTGACACCCTGGTTTAGGATATATAGGTCCTTTATAGGAAGAAATAAGTATTTACTCATTTGTGTTTTGTTCTGAGTGGGAATTCAAGGTTAAATGTAAAACCTATTGTTTCAGGATGACAGAGGGTAGGCAATACAAAGAAAAATTATTGGTCATACATACACTTGACCAATAAACGTTTACATTCATTTTCCCTCAGTAGGCTTAACAAGTCAGTGGGCTAACGGGGGGTGGAGAGGATTAAGGGTAACATGGTATTATCAGGAACAGTGGTCTCTTACTGCCTCAGCAGCTGTTTTGATGCTCAGTAAATGGCCTCTACCAGCAAAACTTTCTTCCTCCAGTCTATATAAGGTGGTTGGAATCACCTAAGGTTTGTGGCTACAGACAACTCAATTCATTCTCCAGGAGAGACACAAAGAGCTGATGCTCTGCTTAGGCTTTTATGATAAAACTTACCAATAGCTGGTATCGATGCTTCCATCCTTCTTTCAAACGCAAGCAACTTCTTGCTTTTCAGGTTAAAAACATGTTTTTCTGCCTTAAGATTTTTTCTCAAAACAACACGTTCAATGAACAAGTTTTACATAAACATGTTTATGACATTTACTAAGAATAAAATAGTTGATTTTGATAAGGTTGTGGGAGATAGATAGATGGGAGATAGATGAGAGAGATGAGATAGATGAGGCATTCTTTACAAACTTACATGCATCACAATCACCAATCACGTGCTAGCCACCTTATGAAGGTAGTCTCATTTAACACCTGACCCCCCACAAGAAATCCTGAAGTGCCACTATGACATTCATTTTACTGATGAAGAAACAAACTCAGAAAAGTCACAGCTGCAAAGTAAAACAGCAACAATGAAAACAGCAAGATGAGAACCCAGTTCTATCTGAATAGACAGCACATTTTTATACTTACTGAACTATATTGTTTCTCTTTACCTTATGCTGTCTTAACCTAGGCTAGTATATCTGAGACATGGGTACATATTATTATGTATTATCTGAGGACTCCCCAGATTTTAGAGTGAAGCCAAGGGAAAAAAGCAGTATACCAAACCTTAGTCCTGGGTCACGTAGGCAGGCACAAGACATTCCATTATGCAATCTAAAACCAAAGAATTTTTCCTCAGAAATAAATCCTTCTCTGAACTTCCTTATTTACTTTTGTCATTACCACTGTTCTAGTCATCCCAATTTAAAATCCTTAACGAAGGCATAATCAGGGCTTATAAATTAATGATGTGATAAAGGCAATGCTAACTATATGGTCAACATTTATGAGCACAAAAGATTTCAGAATCAATTCTGTAGGGTGAGAGACATAGTGAAGGCTGTTCCAAGGAAGTTATTTATGAGCTGGGCTGAATCCTGTTTGCCCAGAGAAATAAGGCAAACAGTAGTTGTTTGCCTGAACAGTAGATGAAAGTTTGAATATATATAGCTTCTCTCCCTCTACATCCAATGAACCACCAGCTTATCTGGTTCTTCCTTCACAATATTTTTTTACACTTGCCCCTTTTCCACCCCTCATAGTTGTATATTAATACAGATCACCTCATAGTTGTATACTATGTATTACTATGACATTTCTGATTTAATATTTTCCTTCCTTTAAATACTCAGACACCACTAACAGACTAACTTTTAAAAAGTATCTGCTTTTACATGACCATGGAAACTTCAGAAGTTCCCTACTGACTCTGAAGTATAAAGTTTAAACTCAAAGTCTTCCACAACCTGCGAGCTATATACTTAAATTTCCCCCTAGAACAACCAAGTCAGCAGATGAAATAACACCTGATCCAGTGTAAGCTTCAAGCCATCAGCAAACTTTTACTGATTTACTGGGTGGAAAAGTCAGGGCCTTTGGAAGTTACTGGGAAGACAGCTGTGAACCACTCACAAATCTCTAGGAGTTTATATTATGGTAAATGAGAACCAGAAATGAACATAGAAAGCTAACTTTAGAAGAAGGCACCTGTCCCACAAGCCAGATTATAAACATGCTTAGTGTTCAATGGAGAGATGGATAAAGGGCTTAAGCTGGACTTTGATTAACTATATAAATAAATGTTTATTTGCTTATATAGTTTGGTTTTCAACTCATTATTAGAATGGACACTGTTAGCTCTTGTTCAGTTCAGCATCTACTGAGCATAGTGTACTGAACAGAAGCCATTCTACATGAAATAGGAGAAGGCACAACTTTTCTTTGCTCTTAAGTCAGCCCCTTCTCCAAGAAGTACAATTAGGGCCTGCATTCAAAACAATAAATGAAGGACAGAATTTCACTAGTAGTTAAATAGAAAGGCAGAAGAAAGGGGAGTATTCCATGATGGAATCTAAAAATATACATCAGAGCGTCTATAGATCTGGAAATGTTATGAAAACTTTAAAGCCATTATTATTGTATGAGTGCTCGGATACTTACCATTTAGAAATGGTACCAGAAGACTACTCCGCTTATGATTCAATCAGTTCTCCAGATGCAACCAGAGTGATTTTTTTCCAAAACACAGATCTAAGCATGTTACCACTTACTTCATGAAATCTTTCAATAGCACCCCATTTTTCTTAGGATAGACAAACTCCTTAACAGGTCTACAAGATCCTCCATGGCCTGACCCCTACCTATCTTTCAGTCAGCCCCATCACTGGCCTTTTTTGTTCTCATTTTCCCTGATGTAGTTAACTCTTACCTGCCCTTCAGGTCTCAGCTCAATTGACATTTGCATAGGTAATTACCTGATCAGAGCAAAACCTCTACTAAATCCTGTACTTCTCTGAAGTATTTGTAACTGTTTTAGTTTTATATTTGTGTGATTATTTAATGTCTATCTCTACTATAGGCTGTAAAGTCTAAAAAGGCAGAGATTTTAGACTAAATTTTTCCACAGAACGAAAAATATGTAAAATGTTATTTAGAATATGTACATTATTTTAAGTAGTTCTAGCCTAAGGGATAAGTAGCATATATCCTCCCAGGCACTACTACTTCAAAACCTATAAAACATCTATATTTAAATAATAACTATAAGCTTATGTTTATCTGTAAAATGTGGATAATCTTAAGGATGAGCTACACATATTAAATGAAAAGATATTATAACGTTCTTAAAACAATGTAAGGCACATGGTAAATAACATTATTCATAGTGCTTATGAATAATAATAAGCCCTAGTCCTAATTAATTCATATGTATAAAAAGTGTATCTCTCCAAACATTATCTTTGGCTGCGCCGTGCAGCTTGCAGGATCTTAGTTCTCTGACCAGGGATTGAACCTGGGCCATAGCAGTGAAAGCGCCGAGTCCTAACAACTGGACCACCAGGGAATTCCCCAAACATTTGATTTATATAACAGAATAATTCTGATGTTCTTTCAAACTGTTAAAATGATTCTGAGAAAGATAAGAGATTCAAGAATTGCTACATCTTTTGTTACAATTTTTAAGATAGTTATTCTTATCAGTTTTCCCCCTATTATTTACTTTAGCCCAGATTTGTTATTTTTTAAGACACATACAAGCCATTAAAATATGTACTTAAAATACACAGATACCTAAAATTTATCTCAAAATGCATATTTTATTTTGGTAGCCAATGACCATCAATCAAACAAAGAAAAGAAAACTAATTTCATGAAGGAAGACAAATCTATGGAGTGGTTTACAGGAAGTGAAGAATGAGATGGCTCAACTAAACAAACTTGGAATCATTAACTACAAAATGTCAAACTAACTGCAAGACAAGTGTCAAAATGGGACATTTAAGCAGTTTCGAAATGTTACACATCTTTCTCTAGCTTTTGTTACTTTTCAGAATTACATGTAAAAGTTATACAAATCATAGTAGTAGCTAAGAATACCAATCTATGAAAGTAGTGATTTGCAATACAAAGTTCTATTTTGATATTTTTCTTCACATCTTCAAATCAGTTGTCATCTGAGGTACTCAGTTAAGTTGTGGTTTGCACTTCCTCAACTTGACAAGAAAAGCTAATTTGAAGGGAGGAAAAGGTAAGGTCATTGCAATTTTGAGAAGAAAACACCATATAATATAGCATGGAAAACTTACCTGTATGACCAGTTTGCCAGTGTATAGGTCTAGCAATATAGGGAAATGATCCATAGGGAAAATCAGAATGTGATTCTTCTGTTATAGAACAAAATATGTATTGTAAGCTACATAAAATACTTTATAATTTGTTCACAAAACTGTTAAAAAACAAATTACTGTCCTTTTCCTGTAAGTTTTTTCCTCTCAGACTTTTTTTTTTTTTTAGCATTTGTCTTGGAGCTATTCTGACAGTTATCTTACAGAAACAACTTGTCAAGGATGACATGATAAACCTATATATGGTTTTATAACCAAATGGATAAGCTCATATCATAAATCAATGGATGTCTGAAAACTTGTTTATGGCCTAAGTAATGTGTACATACAACAAGGACCTAAATTTAGTTCTTTGAAAAATTCCTAGAAGTTGCTTTTTGGAATATTAGCTATTTGCATATCGGGTCCTATTAAATTCTTTCCCTTCAGTGATAATCACTGATCTAAATTTACAACATTATTTAGTATATTTAAAGTATTTCATAAGCCAATCCCCTTGTCACAAGTAAAATATGAATATTATAAGAAGTTCAGTTCTTCAAAGGTATCAGAGTTTTACATAAAAGGCAGGAAAAGTCATGATTCTGTCTCTTAAAAGATTTTAATTTAACAGAATAAATACCACATTTCAATTTCTATAGGAAAAACATAATAAATCCCTGAGAAATATTTTTATAATGTATTGCCCAATATATTCAGGAATGTAGTCTCCATTTATTATTGCAAACACATGCATAAAATAAAACTGAAGCTCACCATGGTCATCTTCTTGAAACATCTCACCTTCAATTCTAATTTTCTTTTGAGAATGTAATTGTAAATCTCTGTTGATTTTAGGTTCCACTTTTTGAGGTAAAATTCCATTTTTCTGTTTTGCAAAGCAAACCAACCAATCTCTGACAATAACTTCACTTATCTTTTCACATGAGAGGGCAAGTTCACAGATGCGAATTCCATCTAAAAGTTCAATAACCTGTGTGATGCTTTCAAAAAAGTGAAAAATATAGTTTAAATTTCTACTACAACAATAACTTTATATTTAAGTTCACTATACCTCTTACGCCAATTTAAATGCTATGTATGCTTAAATCAAAACGGAAAAAATGTAAAAATGCAAGTTAGGGCACATAAGAGGAGAATACTAAGTAAAAACAATAAAGAGACTATAACGTCATTGTTCACATTACACTTTTAAAAACTTTTCTTCTAAATTGTCAGAAGAAATATTCATCTTATATTACCATTTATGTAAAGGATGATTTAAACAGCAATATAACTGAATTTGGGACATATGCTGTTTCATAGCAGTTTTTTTTTGACTTTTTTAAAAATTTATTTATTTATTTTGGGCTGCACTGGGTGTTCATTGCTGCGCGCAGGCTTTCTCTAGTTGTGGCGAGAGGGGGCTACTCTTTGTTGCAGTGCGCGGGCTTCTCATTGTGGTGGCTTCTCTTGTTGTGGCACATGGGCTTAGTTGCTCCACAGCATGTGAGATCTTCCCAGACCAGGGCTTGAACCCATGTCCCTTGTGTTGGGAGGCAGATTTTTAACCACTGTGCCACCAGGGAAGCCCTTCATAACAGTTTTACGAGATAACATATACACTTAACTCAGTTACAAAATGAACACTTTAGCCTAGTACTTAAAACAAAACTGTGTTTAAAATATCATTACCAAAAAGTCACATTACTCACTTTGCTAGATACACAGCACATACACCACCCTGTTTAAGATTTGGGTATAAAACAGGCAAAGCAACTTGAGGATTCAACATATCCAAAGCTACCTGTAGTGGGGGAAAGAGAATCAGACTGAGTTTTGTTTAAATAAAGCATGTGTTTTCTTTTCTTATTGAGGTGAAATGATACACTTTGGGAAAGCAATTACCCAGTTAAAGTATTTCATTTTTTAGAATGTAATACTAATGACTGTCATTTTACCCCTCTCAAAAAGGCATACTTATAATTATACAATTTGTCATAGTACTTGACTACATAAAAATTGTAATGGCATGTCTTGTACTTGGCAATATTGATAATACAGGAATCTTTAGCTATATTTTATACACATACCTAGACACACACACACACACACACACACACACACACAGTTGCCCCTTGAACAACATGGGTTTGAACTGCGCGGGTCCACTTAATGCAAGGATTTTTTTCAATAGTAAACACTACAGTACTACACAATCTGCGGTTGGTTGAATCTGAAGATGTGGAACCCTGGATATGTTGGAACCATGGATAGGGAGGGCCAACTATAAGTTATACTCAGATTTTTGACTGCACATAGGAGGGGTGCCCCTAAACCCCATGTTGTTCAAAGGTCAACTGTGGGCTTCCCTCGTGGCGCAGTGGTTGAGAGTCCGCCTGCCGATGCAGGGGACACGGGTTCGTGCCCCGGTCCGGGAAGATCCCACGTGCCGCGGAGTGTCTGGACCCATGAGCCATGGCCGCTGAGCCTGTGCGTCCGGAGCCTGTGCTCCGCAACGGGAGAGGCCACAACAGTGAGAGGCCCACGTACCGCGAAAAAAAAAAACAAAAAAAAACAAAGGTCAACTGTATATGTAAAGTTTCAATGCTTTAGTTCAGCTTTTGGCAATAGAAATTCACATTATCTCAAATATGTATTTTTATGTTCAAAAGTGTTGAATATTAATTTTAGAGATTCTAAAATTCAAGAATCATGTCCCTTGTTTCTTTACTCTTCATTCAGTTGCAAAATACAGGGCTGTACTCAAAAGATGTTGAATGAATGCAGAGTAAATGAAATTACAAAAAAATTCACTGAAAACAAAAATACGGTCAAATAGAAAATAAAGTGACTTACTGATAGATAGCTCTAGAAATCTAATGTAGTTGGCACATCATTATATTTACTAAATTAGAAATTATTCTGTTTATGTGTTTTAAAAAAAACAGTAATAATGGGTCATCATTCATTATTAATTTATTCACCAAATATTTACTGAGCATCTACCATGTGCCAAGTATTTTGCTAAGTGGTAAAAATATAATGGGAGCTTATATTCTATTTTGTTTCATAGGAACTTTTTTTCTAATTAAGGAATAGGCAGTAAACAAAAATCTAATAAATATGTAATTCAGAGGGTAATGAGTGACATGAAGAACTACAGGATTATAAAGGAGGACATGAAGGAAAGAATGACAGGGCAGGGGAAGGAAGTACTATTTTATACATAGGCTGGTCAGTGACGATACCTAAAGAAAATGATTAAGGTTACCCTGTGGAAATTGAGGGGGGAAGTGTGCTCCAGATTCAGGGAACAGCAAATACAAATGCTCTGAGGCTGTAGGATGCTTGGTGAGTCTGAGAAGGCCACAGTCGCTGCAGTGGAGACAAAAGGGGGACAGTGGTAAGAGAAGAGTTCTCAGATGGTGGGGATGTGGTGGGGATGGGGAGGGACAGATTATGCAGAATCTTACAGACTTTAACTTTACTCAGGAAGCGAAAAGTCACTGGAGAGTTTGAGACATGGTCTGACTTTTTAAACTTTTTTGAATGTGATAAACATAACATAAAAGTTGCCATTTCAAGTGTACAATTCAGTGGCATTAAGTACATTCTGACTTGGGCAAGGAAAGATGATGGTGACTTGCAATAGCAAATAGCATTGGATGTGATGAGAACACAGAGCCAATTAGAATTAGAATTGGCTGTCAGATGTGAGAGAAAGAAGTGAGAATGAATCCAGTGTTTTCATCCTAAGCTACTGAAAGAATGGAGATACCATTTACTATTGAGGAAAATAATTTAAGACAATGGGAAGAATAAGCTTGGGGAGAAATATTCGAGAATTCAAGATTTGGACACAAGTTTAAGATGCCTATTAGGGCTTCCCTGGTAGCACAGTGGTTGAGAATCCGCCTGCCAGTGCAGGGGACACGGGTTCAATCCCTGGTCCGGGAGGATCCCACATTGCGCAGAGCAACTAAGCCCGTGAGCCACAACTACTGAAACCCGTGCACCACAGCTGCTGGGAGCAACTAAGCCTGCTCTCCACAGCTGCTGAGGCCTACGCGCCTGGAGCCCGTGCTCCGTAATGGGAGAAGCCACCGTGATGGGAGGCCCACGCACCACAGCAAGGAGTGGCCCCCACTCGCCACAGCTGGGAAAAGTCCACGTGCAGCAAAAGGGACCCAATGCAGCCATAAATAAATGAATGAATAAATAAATAAATACTTAAAAAAAAGATGCCTATTAGATATCCAAGTAAAGATCTCAATGACTAATCAAAGGGCCAACGGTGTGGACATATTGGTCTCTGTGACTGTAGTTTTAGTATATTATCAACAAGGACCAAAAATAAGACTACCAAGAAGCCTGCCATTCCAAAGCTCCATGGCTCAGCTAACAACATTACCATTCATTAGCCACTCAAATCAGGAAATTACAGTCACTATTTCTTTACCTTGAATTCTTTTTTGAGAATCTGTGGGGTTTTGATGCTTTTATTTGGATTAAAATTATCCAGTCCTACAAATCTACCTCTTAGTATTTCTCAAATTCATCCTACTGCTAATGCTTTAGGTCAGGACCTCATCATATCTTGTTGAAACATTACAATAGCTTTCTACATAGACTATGTAAATTCCATTCTTTCACCAGAATTATTCTGAAACAGGAATCTGGACATTCTACTCCCCTACTTAAGAACTCATCAATAGTTTTCCATTATCTAAAAGATAATGTCCACATGTCCTAGCTTGATATACACACAAGTGTTCTTCACTATCTAGTCCCTCATGACTGTATTTGCATCTTCATCTCCTCATTAGACCCAATTCTACAGCCATAATGTTTCATGCTTCTGAGTCTTTCTAATAAATGTTTATATGTCTACCTTTTCTTCTATATCGAAACCTCCTTTAAATGTATAATTCATTTTTGTCTTAGCATAGTAGGCGGCACACAGCAGGTCTCTAATACATATTTGTTGAATCAAGAAAGTGGTTCAGTAATTCAGAGAAAGATGATAATCCTCCACTTAGATGATTAAGGTATATTCCATGGAGGAGACAACCTTTTATCTAAGCTTTGAAGGAAGAGTAGAATTTAAACAGGTAGGGACTTCCCTGGTGGTGCAGTGGTTAAGAATCCGCCTGCCAATGCAGGGGACATGGGTTCGAGCCCTGGTCCGGGAAGATCCCACATGCCCTGGAGCAACTACGCCCATGCGCCACAACTACTGAGCCTGCACTCTAGAGCCCGCAAGCCACAACTACTAAGCCCGTGTGCCACAACTACTGAAGCCCACACGCCTAGAGCCGGTACTCCACAACAAGCGAAGCCACTGCAGTGAGAAGCCCGCACACTGCAACGAAGAGTAGCCCCTGCTCGCCGCAACTAGAGAGAGCCTGCGCGCAGCAATGATCCAATGCAGACAAATAAATAAATTAATTTTAAAAAGTAAAATAAACAGGTAGAGAAAAGGGAAAAGGAGAAAACTAATAATGATGAAAATCATAGCTAATACTAATTTAATGCTTACTATATATCAGGTACTGTTCTATGCACTTTACAGAAACACCTCATTTAATCCTCAACAACACTATGAAATAGGTATTAGTATTGATTACTATTCCTATTTAATACATGAGGTGACTGAGGCACAGAAAGATTAAGTAATTTACCCACGGTCATATTGGCTACTATGGAGCCTAAGTGAACCAGGATGAATAAACTCCAAAACTTACTTCCCTCTATTCACTCCCTCCTTTTCTCTCCTCAGAGATAATCATTGTCCTGAAGTTGGTAATGTTGCCAAATAATTTTATGCTTCTACAACATATGTATATAGCTACAAACAACACATGGTACTGTTTTTAAAATTTTACATATATGTAGCCATTCCATACTTATTCTTGAATAATTCGTTTTTCACTAAGTTCTATGAGATTTTTTTTTATTGGAGTATAATTGCTTTACAATGTTGTGTTAGCTTCTGCCGTACAATGAAGTGAATCAGCTATATGTATACATATATCCCCTCCCTCTTGGACCTCCCTCCCATCCCCCACCCATCCCACCCATCTAGGTCATCACAGAACACCGAGCTGAGCTCCCTGTGCTATACCGCAGGTTCTAACTAGCTATCTTACACATGGTAGTGTATCTATGTCAAATCTAATCTCCCAATTCATCCCACCCTCCCCTTTCCCTCCACGTCCACATGTCTGTTCTCTACATCTGCATTTCTATTCCTGCCCTGGAAATAGGTTCATCTGTACTATTTTTCTAGATTCCACATATATGCATTAATATACGATATTTGTTTTTTTCTTTCTGACTTACTTCACTCTGTGTGACAAACTCTAGGTCCATCCACATCTCTACAAGTGACCCAATTTCGTTCCTTTTTATGGATGAGTAATATTCCATTGTCTATATGTACCACATAGTCTTTATCCATTCATCTGTCAATGGACATTTAGGTTGTTTCCATGTCCTGGCTATTGTAAATAGTGCTGCATTGAACATTGGGACATATGTGTCTTTTTGAATTATGGTTTTCTCAGGGAGATTTATTGATGTAGATACAGTACATTTATTTCACTATGTTAAATAATACCATTGTTAGTATTCCACCATGTCCATTCCTCTTTTGATGGTTAGGTTGTTTACAAAATGTATTAAAATTTGTTTAAAATCTTTTATTAGCCATTTTTTTCTTGTTCTGTTCTCTTTATCTTTGTGGTTCAACACCTTTTTTAATTCATCTACCCTCATTTGAGATGGCAGGAGTATAGGCAGGTTATATAAAAAAGCTAAAGAAAGGAAGGTTGAGATCAGATGCTGAAGGACACCATAAATCTTTGAATGAAAAGTTCCTAATTGGTTTCTCAGCAGGAGAGTGACAGTATGAGAACTAGATTAGTCTAAAGATGAGGAGAATGGATTGGAAGTGTGAAGGCCCAGGAGGTGAGATGGCAGCTAGGAGAGGAATTAAGTAGTCAAGGAAGCAAAAATCAACTAGGATAACAATAACCAGAAATCAAGTGGTGGGAACATGCATAGAAATTTATGTTTACTAGTATGGAGGTTCCTTAAAAAACTAAAAGTAGAGTTGCCATTCAAAAAGATACATGCACCCCCATATTCACAGCAGCACTATTTACAACAGCCGAGATATGGAAGCAACCTAAATGTCCACTGATAGATGAATGGATAAAGAAGATGTGGTACATATACACAATGGAATACTACTCAGCCACAAAAAAGAATGAAATAATGCCATTTGCAGCAACATGGATGGACCTAGAGATTATCATACTAAGTGAAGTAAGTCAGAAAGAGAAAGATAAATACCGTATGATATCACTTATATGTGGAATCTAAAATACAGCACAAATGAACTTATTTATGAAACAGAAACAGACTCATAGACATAGAAAACAAACTTCTGGTTACCAAAGGGGAAAGGGGGTGGGGGAGGGATGAAGTAAGAATTTGGGATTAACAGATACAAACTACTATATATAAAATATCAATAGATGAATAAGGTCCTACTGTATGAACTATATTCAATATCCTGTAATAAACCACAATGGAAAGGAATATGAAAAAGAATATGTATATATATGTACAACTGAATCACTTTGCTGTACACCAGAAAATAACACAACATTGTAAATCAACTATACTTCAATAAAATAAATAAATAAACATCCTCTCCCCCAAAGATATTTATGTTTACTATACGCCTCTTGAGTTTTGGTCAAGTGCTACCTTCAAGCAGGACTTTCACCAACTGACAATATTTAGAGACTTTCTTAAAGAAAGGAAAATTCTTCATGATCTAGCTTTAACTTAATAATTCTATATTGTGAGTAATTTATTTATGAACACCAACTATAATTCTTTGCCCCAATAGTATATGACTCTTCCCCAGAAGCTGACAGTTCTCCTCCTTCTATATGCTCTGAGTATTCATCTGTCACTATTATTCAAGAGAGATTCAATTGAAAAAATCTAGTAAGGAGTATTCTTTCCTTTGGAACAGGGATGGATGTTTCAGCAGGTTTCCACAAGGCTGTAACAATACTGTTAAAATCCTTTGTTGTGTTTCATGCTCATCAAGCAGAATTCTGATGACCAATTAAACTCCCACGTATCTGTGACGTTCCTATGGATGGCCTACATAGAACAAGTCCTCTTTCTGCCCTTATTGAGCTATATAATGTGCAAGCCAAACAAGGATGAGGGAAAAAAAAACACAAACTGTGGTCCTTGTGTCCAGGAAGCTGTGCCACTGTAGCTATTGGCTTTAGTTATATCACAGATAGGAAGCAGTCCTGATAAAAATCACCTCTTTGAACTTTACTTCATTTCTCACCTAGTTTCCCTTATAAAGTTCCTAAAATAAGCTTCCAATAGCCAATTAAGAAAAGTGAAGAAGGGACTTCCCTGGTGGCACAGTGGTTAAGAATCCACCTGCCAATGTAGGGGACACGGGTTCGAGCGCTAGTCCACAAGATCCCACATGCTGCAGAGCAACTAAGCCCATATGCCACAACTACTGAGCCTGCGCTCTAGAGCCCATGAGCCACAACAAATGAGCTCGTGTGCTACAACTACTGAAGCCCACGCACCCAGAGCCCATGCTCCGCAACAAGAGAAGCCACCACAATGAGAAGCACGTGCAACGCAATGAAGAGTAGCCCCTGCTCGCTGCAACTAGAGAAAGTCCGTGCGCAGCAACAAAGACCCAACACAGCCAAAAATAAATAAATAAATCTATTAAAAAAAAAAAAAGAAAGAAAAGCGAAGAAGACTTCTTACCCAGACCTCAGTCCATAGTGTCAAGCCATGAACTGATAATGGCATCATCAAGGGTAAGGCAACTTAAACTAGAATTGTGAAACTCTGAGGTCATCTAATAGCACTATGGCCCATATCTCCATCATCACTGTTCACAGCTTAAAATGGCATTCTCTCGTCGTCTATCCTTTTATCTTCATACTACTCTGCTTCTCCTCCCCTAACTCAACCTCCCACTCCTCCCTCTCCTCCCAAATCCCTCCACTCCACTTTCTGGAGCTTTGTTCACAATAAATATGCCTCTATCCTCAACATCTTTAATTGACACTCCTCTACATCCTGACTTTAACTGTCTAAAGATGCCTCTTGCCTCTTCCCTCAAAACTGAAGGCTATTTATTCCCCCAAATCTCACAATATGAGGTCAGGTGCGGGGCTCAGTATGCTCCCAATGCTGCTTCCAAATTATTATTCCTTTATCCTAGAAACGTTGAAGTTCATGATGCTCAACTACTCCTCCTAGTATTTCATCATTACCCTACATTTAGTAACAACTTTGGCACCTAATTCAGTATATCTCTCTGCTCTGAATCCCACCATGATATTAAAGGAAAATATTCCTCCCACTCTTAGAGATAGAAATGGGGCAAATAATGAAGGAAGATCCTTTTCCATATAAAAGAAGCATGGTCCCTGTTTTCTTTGTACTCAGTATTAGGTAATATCATAGGACTACTTTAGAAAACTTACCGCATCAAATGTTAAAGATTTTATGTCTTCAGTTGCTCCTAAAATATCCTTATGAATAAAATCCACGTTGTCTGGCCACTCTTCTACATGACTCATTTTCCATGAATCACGCCAGTGTTTGTAATTCTTCTTAGCCAGTTCATGGTGGTCTTTTCTAATTTCAAAACTTATGACTCGTCCTTGTGATCCAACTTAATTTAAAAAAAAATCACGACATTACACAGTATTAATCAGTACATAAAGAATGTCAAAATTTTATTTTGCAAAGATATTACATGGATGTGAAAAAATAATTCAAATAGTTCAAGGTTACAAAAGTCTCTACCCTGTCCCAAATACCCAATCAATCTCCCTCATCAGAGACAATCATTCCACCAGAGTTATTTACCCTTCCCGAGAAAGTCGCTGCCTATAGTACAAGTGTACAAGTATCTTTCTCTGTTTTTAACACACGTTGTTATCTATCATATATACTGTCCTGTACCTTCCTTCTTATTTACCAATGCCATTTCAGTGATTAATGATCTACTGCATTTTTTAAAACAGCTATTATGTTCCATTGTATGACAATGTCACAGTTTATTTAACCAGTCACCTACTGATGAACATTTAGCTTGTTTCTAGTCTTATGCTATAACAAACAATATTGCAATAAAAATTATTTTGCCTAAGTCTTTGTACACATGAGCCAGTATATCTATAGGATAAAGTCCTAAAAATGGAATTGCTGACTCAAGGGATATGTGAATATTTTTATTTTGAAAATTATTACCAAATTGTCCTCCAAAAAAACAATGATACCAATTTACACTCGACCACCAATGTATTAGAGTGCCTATTTCTCCATATTCTCTCCAACAAAGAGTTATCAAACTTTTTACCTGTGTCAATCTAAAAATTGCATATAGTTTATCATTGTAGTTTTAATTTGCATGTCTTTTGGATGTCATATGGATGAAGTTAGGCCTTTCAGATACTTAAAAGATACTTGTTTGTTTTTTTTAATTTATTTATTTTTGGCTGTGTTGGGTCTTCGTTGTGGTGCTCGGGCTTCTCTTGTTCCAGAGCATGGGCTCTAGGTGCATGGGCTTCAGTAGTTGTGGCATGTGGGCTCAGTAGTTGTGGCTCGCAGGCTCTAGAACACAGGCTCAGTAGTTGTGGCGCACAGACTTAGTTGCTCCGTGGCATGTGGGATCTTCCCAGACCAGGACTCGAACCCATGTCCCCTGCATTGGCAGGCGGATTCTCAGCCACTGCGCCATCAGGAAAGCCCCAATACTTGTATTTTTGTGTGTGTCTGAAAAACTTTCAAACTATTTATCATAGTAATGCTGCAGTTTCACAGAAAACTACTACATTTTAACTTACAGCAATTAATTTTCTACCCACCTCTATATGAGGTGATTTGATACCATTTGGAGGCTGTCCCAGATCAATCAGTCTATAGTTAAAATGAAGAGTTTAAATTGCAGCATGTCTCTTTAAAATGTAAGTCCAGCTGTAAGTCATCATGTTCTCAAGGGATAAAAGTTAATGTTAATAGTAGCATAAGCTAAACACTTAGAAAATTATGGTGAAAATAAATCCATCCTGAAAGTAAACAGCAATAATTTCTTGATCACTCATAGTTTGGGATTATTTATGCCATGACACTCCTCCAACACTATAGATATTAGAAATACAAACATTCCTCTTGTTTCACAAATTTTTTATAAATTCACTTTGTCAAATGCATTTAGGAATCTGTCACAGATTGTGAAGAAATGGCTGCCTTTAACTATGCACAGAAAAGAGTCCAACAAAAGATGTGAGGAGCCCAAAATGAATTTCCTGACCCAGTATAAGTTGGATTATGTTTGTATGTGATGACATTAGGTCAAAAAACAAAAGGTTTAAGTTTAATTCAGTATATGTCTATCTGTAATCTTTATAAAATCTACCCACATACACCTACAACTGCTCTAACAATGTTTATTAGCTAAAAAAGAATGCATTTATAAAACCAACATGAATGATTAAAAAAAAAAATCTACCAAAAGAGAATGCTGTCTATTACTAGGTGAGAAAGGGAACACTGCAGAGGCAGCCAAACAAGCCAAAGCCATCCTGACAATCAGAGGAATTAAGTGGTCAAAGGGAGCAATAATCAACTACAATAACAGTAACCAGAAATCAAGTGGTGGGAACATGAACAGATATTTATGTTTACTATATACCTCTTGAGTTTTGATTAGGTGCTACCTTCAAGCAGTACTTTTACCGACTGACAATACTTAGAGACTTCCTTAAAGAAAGGAAAATTCTTCGTGATCTAGCTTTAGCTTAATAGTTCTATATTACGTATTAATTTATTCATGAACAGCAAAAATAATTCTTTGCCCCTGATAGTATATGACTCTTCTCCAGCAGCTGACAGCCCTCCTCCTTCTATATTCTCTCATACTGAGTATTCACTTGGCACTATTATCAACAAACACATGTACATGTGTGCACAAAAGACAAGTACAAGAATGTTCAGAGAAGCACTATTCACAACGTTCAACTCAAATGTCCATCAACAGCAGAATGGATAAACTGTGCTTTACTTACAAAAATGGCAACTAACATGAAATAACCATCGCTACATGCAGTGGCTGAATCTCACAAACAGAACGTTGAATGAAAGCAACCAGATTCAAAAGAGTACAATACTACAGGATTCCTTTTACGTAGGATTCAAAACAGGCAAAACTAATCAATGGTGATAAAAGTCAGAGTGGTGGCTACCTTCTACCTTTGGGTAGGATAAGGACTGAGAAGGGATTTGAGGAGGTTTCAGTGGTACAATAACATTCCCTGTCTTGATCTGGGTAATAACTACGTGAGTGTGGTCACGATATAAAAATTCATTGAGGTATACGCTTATGATCTGTGTACTTTTCTGTAGCTATGTTATGTTCTAAAAAAAAATTTAGTTAAAAAAAAGCGTGGAGGGAGCAACAGAAAGCAAACAGAGAGAGGGTTAGACAGAGAATGACTTGAATAAATGCACAAAATGGAAAGAAAAACAGTTGCTTACATTTGATTTCAAGAATGCTCTCTATCACAAAGTTATGTGAATATTTTCTGAAACATCTGTATCTATTTAACTTCCCGTTATTATGGACAGACTGAATGTTTTCTTTGTCATCTAAATTCAACTCATTTATCCCAATCTCTTACCTGCTTTGGATAAAAACAAGCTCGTTCCACCAGAGCCCGAGCCAGCTTCCAAAACAGTATCACCTGGGTGGATATTCATCATCAACAGTATCATATTCATATCCTATGATTGAAACACAGCATGGGTGACTCTGTGACCAATAAATATGTACTAAGCACCTAGGCTTACAAACACTATGTTGGACTTGGAGAAAAGAAGTGAAAAAAAAAAAAAGGATTAAACTCTGGCCCTGCCTACCAAAAGTTTATATTTTACTTGATGAAATGAGAGATTCAAGAATCAGGTAGCAAATACAGAAGCACTTCAGTATAATATTGAAATTACAGAAAATAAGTAAGAATAGGAGCTCAGAGAAAGGAGAAATCAGCAGACTGCCCTACCTTAAAGACATAGAGAACTTAAGGAAACAGTCACAAAGTAGAAACAGTTTTAAACAAAAAAGAGGTAGAGTAATAAACACAGTTTGCCCATCTCAGGAGGAGCGGTAAGGAGAGACCTGAATCCATGCTAACGCATCTGAACTTAACCTGGTAAGTAACTGGGGCATGTCACTGAGGTAATATTAATGGCATTTTATAAAGATTAATCTGTGAGACGAATACAGGATGTACTAGAATAGAAAAAAATTAGAGGTATAAAGACCAGTTAGGAAGTTATTACATAATCTCTGCATGAAATGATGAATGCTCATTTAGAATTAGGATACCAGGAATAGACAGGAGGACTCATTTGCCAAACTTTATAACTAAAGAATTGTTTTGTTAACAGGAATATCATGGATGATAGTAGTAATAGCTGTTTATTGAAACTTCACCAGGTGCCAGGCTTCTGTTAACTATGCAAACTGCTTTCAAACATTATCTTGTTTAATCAGAATACTAATATGAGAAAAGTATCACCATCCCCATTATAAGGATGAGAAATCAAAAAAGTAATTTGCCCAAAGTCACACAGCCAGGAATCAAGTGGGCAAGTCAGGGGTAGACCTGATGTTGAACTCCCAAACATCTCCTAACCACGCTGTTGATCATTTCACTATATATTACAAATGCTATAGAGAGAGAAAATTTTAAATGTTAGCATTTATTTCAACAGCCCCCCAATAACAAACCTTTCGAAGTTGCTAATAAGCAGCACATCTGGTAAGGTTTTACTATCTTTTCCTTCTCTGGCAAAAGCTGATGTGAAAATTCTAAAAGAAACAGGAGGTTTTCTAGGATCCTCTGTTGAGTCACAACAAAGTTGTGTATTAAATATAGGTTTAGATGCATAAGAAACTATTTAACAGGTACAGTTATCTAATTAAAAGCCAAAATGTATTTTCTTTTTTTTTTCTTTTGCGGTACGCAGGCCTCTCACTGTTGTGGCCTCACCCGTTGCGGAGCACAGGCTCCGGACGCGCAGGCCCAGCGTCCATGGCTCACGGGCCCAGCCACTCCGCGGCATGTGGGATCCTCCCGGACCGGGGCACGAACCCGTGTCCCCTGCATCGGCAGGCGGACTCCCAACCACCGCGCCACCAGGGAAGGGAAGCCCTCAAAATGTATTTTCTGAAATGATGGACTAAGGCTTGAACCAAATGATACTTAGACACATAATTCTTAAGGTGTATTAGTCAAAAAGTTTCATTAACAAATTCAAAGTCTTTCAGACATACATATCCTCTCCCATCTGCCAGGCACGTGGGAGTAGAGGTGGGAGGGGGCACAGATAACTTCACACAGGAGTGGGAGGCAGCTCCAGTAGCCATTTCAGTGAAATGCCCTGGAGAAGGCAGTTCTATTTCCTTGGCTCTTTCATATAAGACTAGAATTATAAAATTAAAAAAAAAAACGTTAGCACACTTTAACTTTTGCTTCCTGCCATTCAGGTTATCTGGTCTCCATGGAATGAGGTTGGAGCCCATTTTACACATCCTAGCGATTTCAGTCCCAAACTGGGGTGGGAATAGCATTTATTCATTTCCTTGCCTCTTTCCAAAAGGGATTTGAAGCTACTGGGAGACTCCTCTGAAGTTATGAAATATCACTCTACTATTGAGTTTTCTATACATTTTAAAACTTTAGGCTTTCAAACAATCTTTTCAGACTTTTTCCTTTTTTTCCTTGGCAGGAATTTTAATCTCTTTCCTAACTAATTCAACAATATAAACCTAATCCTCAGCAGAAGGTTTTAATAACTGGGCTGCACTTTAGCCGTAAGTGGCAACAATTCCTACTCTCCAATGGTTCTTATATAAGTATTCCAAACACGCAAATCAGCAGAAAAGATTAATTTAAAAATTTAGGGAGTGTTGGGAATTCCCTGGCGGTCCAGTGGTTAGGACTTGGCACTTCCACTGCTATGGTCCCAGGTTCAAACCCTGGTTGGGGAACTAAAATCCCGCAAGCCACAGGGTGTGGCCTAAATAAATAAATATATAAAAATAAAATAAAAATAAAAATTTAGGGAGTGTTGCCATTTATACTTCTACTCCAAACCTAAAAGTGCTTGATATTGACCCCTGTGAAATGTTCACACTTTACACGTAACTATTAGGAAGTTTATTCAAAATTGCTCCCTCAGACCAACTTTTAATATTAAGATAATACTACATAATTCTACGGAGGAGACCAGCTTTCAAAAGTCAGTGGAGGGACTTCCATGGTGGCGCAGTGGTTAAGAATCCTCCTGCCAATGCAGGGGACGTGGGTTCGAGCCCTAGTCCCGGAAGATCCCACATGCTGCAGAGCAACTAAGCCCGTGCGCCAGAACTACTGAGCCTGCACTCTAGAGCCCGCGAGCCACAACTACGGAAGCCCGCGCCTAGAGCCCGTGCTCCACAACAAGAGAAGCCGCCGCAATGAGAAGCCCTTGCAGTGCAAAGAAGAGTAGCCCCCACTCGTTGTAACCAGAGAAAGCCCGTGCGCAGCAGTGAAGATGCAAAGCAGCCAAAAATAAATAAAATAAATAAATTTATTAAAAAATATACATATATATAGACTGGATTCCTACTTAGAACCTTCCAACAGTCACCCAATGCACATGGAATAAAATACTCATATCTCCAACCACAGCACATCTCATACCATTCTCTCCCTCACCTAACCCACTCAGCCCACAGCAGGAACTCTGCAATACTCTTCCCTTTGCAAGCACTCTGCTCCTAGATCTTGCAAGGCTCGCTCTTCCTTAATTAGTTTATCAAATGTACCTCCTCAGACACCTTCTCTAACCACCTGACATAAAGTATTCTCCTCCCCCAGGTTACCCAACACAATGTTATTGTTAATCTACTTGTCTTCATGGCACTTAGCACTACCTGAAATTATCGAATTCTTTCATTTACTTGTTTGTTCCTTGTCACCTCCTCTAGGACATAAGGTCTATGTTGAGAGCAAGGGCTGTGGTTCACCGCTTCACCTCCCTAAAATAGTGCCCTGAATATATAAGGTAGGCGAGTATTTACTAAAGAAATAATGAATGATTCCTCATCTAGGACTAGGAGGAGGAGTTGTTACAAAGGAACATTCTGCTCAAGGACAGTGACTGTGACTAATGATTAAAATAAACCACTAGCAAGGATGATTAGCATAAGATTGTAACAAGAAACTAGGTAGATAATTTACTTATAAATAATATTCCTTTTATGTTTAGTGTCTAATTTTAGCTGTTTTCATATAAATTTTTTTTTCTAATGGGAAAAGCATAGTGAGGGCTTCCCTAGCGGCGCAGTGGTTAAGAATCCGCCTGCCAATGCAAGGGACACGGGTTCGAGCCTTGGTCCGGGAAGATCCCACATGCCACGGAGCAACTAAGCCCATGCGCCACAACTACTAAGCCCGCGTGACACAACTACTAGACCCCGTGTTCCGCAACAAGAGAAGCCACCGCAAGGAGAAGCCCGTGCACCACGACGATGAGTAGCCCCCACTCTCCGCAACTAGAGAAAGCCCGTGCGCAGCAAAGACCAAATGCAGCCAAAAATAAAATAAAATTTAAAATATATTTAGGGCTTCCCTGGTGGCGCAGTGGTTGAGAGTCCGCCTCCCGATGCAGGGGACACGGGTTCGTGCCCCAGTCCGGGAAGATCCCACATGCCGCGGAGCGGCTAGGCCCATGAGCCATGGCCGCTGAGCCTGCGTGTCCGGAGCCTGTGCTCCGCAACGGGAGAGGCCAAAACAGTGAGAGGGCCCGCGTACCGAAAAACAACAACAACAAAATATATATATATATTTTAAAAAAGCATAGTTTGATATCTATTGTTGACAAAATATACCTCTAACAACATGCCTGATTAAATATGATGCTTAAAATATCGCCACAGTGGTACTAAAAAATTGTCCCCAAGAGTTCAACGTTCTCTTGAATGCTGAACTCGCAACCTTAAGAATTATGGGGAATAAATACACATTCTTATTGCCTAGTGAGTCCACATCACTCTATATAGTAAATCACTTTACAGATCTGAGAATCGAGGCTCCCAAGTTAAAATTAAAATCTGGCTATTTCTTCCTAAAATTAGTAATCATAAAATATGTAAAAGTCATAGCCATTGGTTAAAAAAAAAAGTGAGAACAATAAAAACTTGAAACGTGCTGAGATGTGCTTTAAGTACATTAATCAGGTCTGTAGTACTGCATCCGTTTTGCTCTTGGTGGAACCAAATGAACCTAACTCCCATCGCATTACCTTAGGATATGTTATGGCAGGCCCTCTTTGCATCAGTAATACATAGTCTTCCAATGCTGGCCTCCTCAGCATGAAGTGCTTACCAGAGGAACTCCTCAGTATCTGGCCGGGGAACTTCCCCACGATCTCGCTGAACGGGACTGCCCCCCAGATACTATTTAAGTGTCCGGCATTGCTCAACCTAAATAATTTTTTAAATTGTGTTTCTCTCTTCCCAGTCTCAGCTAAAATCAGCTCCCCAGCCCGAAAAGGCACCTCTCGGGTAGTTGACCAGGAAGAGGAGACGTGAAGTTCGTCATCCTTGGTGGCAGACTGGGCCACGCAGGGCAGCGAGGGACCGCCGGATCCCTGGTGTGCGGGACCCGACTGGCCCTGGTCTTCACTCGAGCCTTCGCGCTTTCGAGGCGGTGACTCCTTTCGCGGCGTCGGTAGTCTGAGGCTTTCCAGTGACGAAAGACATCTGGTCCCAAGTCCCCGGACGAGCGGAGGGAGAGATGGAGACGACTCTACGTCTGGGGCTTTCCTCTGTGCCGCCTTGCGCTCTCCTTCTTCATCTCGCGCGTCTCTAGACGAGAATTTGCAACACAATAACCGGGCTCTCTCGAAGGGCTCTTGCCCAAGGCAGCGCAGGAATGGACAGGTCCCGAACCCTGGCCACCTCCGGAGACGCCTCAGCGGTAGCAAGACCAGACCCAGGCGCCTGGTTGACAGCATGACGACCCGCGCAGGCGGCTGTCGCAGGCGACTGTCGCAGGGCCGAGGCTCCGCCTCTCGCTGCGCGCAGCATTGACGCAGCTGCCTGGGGGACGGACAGCTGTTTCGCCGGAAGAACTCCGCTACGGCGCCTGCGTCCCGAGGAGGGGCGCAGCGGCCGAGTTGGCAGCCCGGGGTTCCGTGAGGTAGTCGCTGAGTAACTGTCCCGGGAGCGGGCCTCTTTCCCGCGCAGGGGCCCATTTTCCTCTTTGGAATGTGTGCAGAGCAAACAGTTTACTGCTGACAAATCTCCACCAGCCTCGTCCGGGGACGAGAGGATTAAGAGAGACACAGCCTGTCAAAGCGTTGTCTAAGCTGAAGTCCTGTACCAGGGTTAGTTAGCTCGCTGGTAATCAGGAGCAGGAACGTCAGTCGGTCACCATA
The DNA here is from genome assembly GCF_011762595.2 of Tursiops truncatus. Classification (NCBI taxonomy): domain Eukaryota; kingdom Metazoa; phylum Chordata; class Mammalia; order Artiodactyla; family Delphinidae; genus Tursiops; species Tursiops truncatus. The sequence goes on along the minus strand of NC_047047.1, from coordinate 66,350,485 downwards.
AGTAAAACTGGCCCCGAGATGCGTTTTTATAGACTGCTGACTGGAGCTTCTTTCCCAGCTGACCGCCTCCTTCCCCCAGTCCGAGCGAGTCCCTTTTGACTGGGCTCTGACCACCTGCATGCCATCCCCAGGCCCAGAGAGTCGGCGACCCTAGATTAAAGTGACTGTATTCACTGTGTGCTCATTTTACAGAATTGTTTTTAATCATTAAAATATAATAGTTAACTGTTTTACCCTCCCCAAAACTAAGTAAAATTATCTTAAAATGGGAAAAGGCCAATGTTAAAACAGGGGTGGCGGGGTAGAGGGGTGTTATAGGCTCCATTTCATCCCTCCCAAGTTCATGTATCGAAGTCCTAACCTTCAGTACCCCAGAATGGGACTGTATTTGGAGATAGGGTCTTTAAAGAGGTAATTAAATTAAAATGTCACCAGAATGGGCCCTAATCCAATATGACTGCTGTCCTTGTAAGAAGAGATTAGGACACAGAGGGAAGACCATGGCCATCTACAAGCCAAGGAGAGAAGCCTCAGAAGAAACCAAACCTGCTAACACCTTGATGTTGGACTTCTAGCTGCCAGAACTGTGAGAAAATTAATTCTGTTGTTTAAGCCAAAAAAAAGAGCATTGACTGTATTTTCTAATTCTCTCTCTTTAAAAATTTTTATTCCCAGGTTTTGGCACCCCCCCCCAAATTTTTAAATAAAAATGAATTTATTTAATCCTAAAAATAAAACAAAAGAAAATTAAAAACTGGGAAAAAGTTATCTATGGAGTCCAAAATCTCATTTAACATTGAATATCACTAACCTATTTGCTTAATATTAATTCAGTTGGCAGAAGTTTATTAAGGGTCTGGCAATATCTAATGTGCCTGGTCTAATGAGGCACATTAGCTATTTATTTCATTTAAGTTTACAACAATCCTGAGTCAGAAATAAGTATTCCAGTTTTACGTGTAAGAAAACTGACCCAAGGAGATTAAATGATTTGGGCAACAGCCCATAGCTGACAAGTGACATGACAGGGTTTCCTATCTAGGTCAGTTTGGTTCAGCAGTCCATGCTCTTTGTACTGTAACACCCCTTCTCAAAGGCCAGTCAACAGTACATTTGAATTCAGAGTTAACACCGGAATACATTCACAGAGCTACAAATTCAGTTTAAATTTGAGAAAAGAAGTCTTGTTATTACTTTCAAAGACATAAATTCTTTCTAATCTGTGCTTTCTAAAACATCAACCATCGTAAATTCCATCATCAGGACTTCCCTCTTTTAATCCTAAAAATGAAAAAACAAAACAAAACAGCCCGGCTCTCCCCCTATCCCAACTGCATGTCTCACTTTTGGTTTTGATTTATTTTAAGAAAAGTTCTTTTGACTAACATTTATGTTATCATTGCCAAATATGGGTCTGCGTTGGAACCTTCTGAATCCTAAGCTCTACAATTGTTTTTAAATTTATCATTCCTAATTTATTATCTCGTTATTAAATGATATTTGGCTGTTATTTCAGAAGGAGTAAGAATTAGAAAGATGGTATATTGACAAAATATAGGAAGTAAATTTACATACCTTTGATTTCTGAGATAAATTGTGAACAGTTAATGGCATTCCTTTCTTTCTATTATTTGAATAACAGACAGTGATATAGTTTGTCCTACACACATCTAATGAAATGCATTAACATACGCTGAAAAATATAATTATTCCTTATTTATTCATGACCTTTCAGAGCATTTAAGCTCTCAAAAAGAAGTCACTCTGTGTGCTTTTCTATTTCTGGCTGTAGTTTTCCTTTCCTATCTTTCCTATGAAACTGCCAACTTGGACTCTGAAACTATTCTCTGAAAATATGAGGCATCATCAACTCATCATTTTTACTTTAGGGTATAAGACCAGAAAGATACTATCGTCTAGTGGCATTTAGTCAAGCAACCACTTTAAAATCCAAATAGATGTCAAGAAATGCTATTACTGATGGGTGACATTTTAAAATCTCCAGTCAAACTATATCTCTATGTCTAGTTCCACAAACGTTCTCCTCTAGCTCTTTGCATATGCTTCTTCCCTCTATATAACTCCAAAAGACTGGGAGAAGTGCCTCTCCTCTGTACTCTTGGTATGTCCTATCTTTAGACCTATCATGGTGTGTGTCATACTGTGTGGAAGTTGTTTACTTACCATTTCCCTGGTTAAGAGATAAAATTGTTCGGAGAGCTGTGTCTTGTTCATCATTATAATTCTGTCATAGTTATATCACTATAATCGTGTTATATCATTGTATCATATTATATGGTATATATGATATATTGTATATATAATATCATCATATTTCATAGCTGTATCATTATAATCCTGTCATAGTACCTGGCACACAATATGCCCTCAATAAATATTTGTTCAATGAATGAAGAAAGTAGGAAATGAGAAAAAATAGCAGCCCTGATACCTAAGTCCCTATACTAAATGATTCAACATGTAAATATGATCCAATTACATTTAATAGTTACATATTTTGTTCTGTATCTACACATGTACTTAGCTTTTTTAGAACTGTTGAAGTTTTTCTTACTGACTTTTAGTGAAATAGAAAGTATCTAAGTCTAAGAATATAACTTCCTTTCTCTTGCCTTTTCATTTTTTTCCTGAGTTGCTGCTAACTTGAATCTGGACCCTGTAGAACTCCTCTATGATTTACTGTTGTATTACTAGAAATTGCAAATTTAAATCTAGAGAATTTTAAAATTTTCTTAAATATGTGTATAGTTTTAAAGAAAAATTGCATGATATTTAGACTTGGAGAAGCTTCTTACTTATCATCACCCACCACCACTCACTAAACACCTTTTTTGGTTCCTAAAGTAAAGGACAGTATACAGCATGATTCAGAACCAGTTTGTTAGCACCTTGTGAGCCATCGTTTTAGAATGTTGAGAACCGATCAGTCCTCCTTGGGATTGAACTCCTGGAGAGGATCCTAGATCCTCCTTCCTTCTCCTCAGGGTCCTTCTTTTGGAGAACGGCCTGACTGTCACCTCCATCCCACCAGCCCTACTGCTGGTCAGGGTCCAGTGCTAGTCTGGGCCTCAGAGTACCTCTACACTGCACCCCTCCCTTCTACCCTCCATCTCTTTCTCAGTTGTCGTCAACTCACACTGCAGAACTCAATAACCAATCTTCTGATTTCTAAATTGTGAAGCATTTAAACTTTGTGTTTATGTTCACTCTCTTTGTTTATGAATACTCATAAACTCTTCAAAATTTAAAACCTTTTTAAAACCTAAAACCTTGGGCATATCCATCCATCTATTCATTCGCAATTCCTTCATTTATTTACTTTGCATAATTGACTTGTAATCATGCTTAGCTCACTCGAGGGGACTCCCCTGAACACCCAAGACAAATACGGTTATAATCTTTCTTCTTCTTCTTCTTTTTTTTATAAATTTATTTATTTATTTTTGGCTGCGTTGGGTCTTTGTTGCTGTGCACGGGCTTTCTCTAGTTGTGGTGAGCCGGGGCTACTCTTCATGGCAGTGTGCGAGCTTCTCATTGCGGTGGCTTCTCTTGTTGCAAAGAACAGGTTCTAGGTGTGTGGGCTTCAGTAGTTGTGGCACGCAGGCTCAGTAGTTGTGGTGCACAGGCTTACCTGTTCTGTGGCATGTGGGATCTTCCTGGACTAGGGCTCGAACCTGTGTCCCCTGCATTGCCAGGTGGATTGTTAACCACTGTGCCACCAGAGAAGTCCCTAATCTTTCTTCTATGTATTGCTTTTTATTTAGTTTTTGTAAAATTGTAGTCATACTTTAATCTTTTTCTCACATTAGCTCTTTGTATCAAAGATTATGAATGAGCATAAGCAATAGTAAAACCTTAGCAAGACCATGTACAAGTGTCACTGTTGTGAGCTTTCATACTATAGGAAATCCTGCCTAATTGACTCTTGTTTGTGCTCTGTAAATTCACACTATTTTGTAAGGCTGTATACTAGGATACTGTTTGGCTATAAGTGAAGGTAGGAAATTCAGAGCTAAGATGGTCCTCTGAAGTGTCAGCTACTCCTGGGTGTGGTCTCCATTCCAAAGCTTACCTTATGGCTGCTCAAGCTCCAGCCATTACATCCCAATTTCAGTCAGTAAGAAGAGAGAAGAGAGAAGAAGGTCATGCCCTCTCTCCTTAAACACACTTCCCTAAAAACACACATATCACTTTTGCTTACATTTCATTCACCAGGACTTAATCACATGGCCAGATCTAGTAGCAAGGGAAGCTGAGAAATTTAGTCTTTATTACAGCTGAATATCAGCCTAACCAAAAGTCTGAAATTCTATTAATATTGAAGAAGGGGGAAATGGATTAGAAGGCAACTAGCATTTTCTTTCCCAGGTGCATGCTAGCTAGTTGAGGCAATCCCCATTTTAAAAAAATGTGTTGTGTTCCTAAAATTTGTCAGTAGGATGTTTGCAATCTTGTACAAGTAACAGTTATGTTCCCAGCTCTGCTCAAAAGCCTATTTAGGGATAAAGTAGCTGAAGCAGTGTTCACTATTGAAAAAGACAATGGAAAACTATTAACAAGCCACTTGCATCATTTAAACAAAAAATTAAATACAAAATCTGTGTTTTCAGCTGTCTACTAGACACCATCTCTGGTTGACCTGCTGGTACCTCAACAGCATGGCCCAAACTGAACTAAGTCGTCATTTCCACCTTTTGTCCCATCCCCTGGAACACTGGACCTCCTATATTCCCTATATGAGTTTAAAAGTCACATGATTTTCTGTTACTTTCAGGCTAGAAAATTCCAGGTCATCTGTGATTCTTCTCTCTGCAGCACTCTCTTCCAACACTCACAGACATACATTCACAACCTCTGATCAGTGGTCAGTTCCCATGGATTTCCTGTCCATTTCCTTTAGCCACCACCAAATCTGACTACCTGCATCTGAAGCCTCCCTACTCCTATCCTACACTGTTTCATTCAGTTATTCGATAAATGTGTGTTGGGTATCCACTGTGTGCCGTGCGTCCTGCTAGGCTGAGGGTACAGAGATTGAAGAGGGGGATGGGAGTAGTTCTAGCCCTCAGAGAATTCACAGTCCATTAGGGGAAACACAGTGGCTTTCCAAGGTCAGAGTGGTGGGAGCTCTCTGCCCAGCATCCAGGCACTAAAGAGGTGTACTGTCTGTGAGGAATTCAAAAACAATACCAAAACCAACTGAAAGCCAGTCGGCTTCCTCTTATCACCAGGTGTCACCTGTTCTGAACAATGTCAGGAGTAAGATACTTCTCTCCCCCCAAATATTTGATTGTCTCAAGTTCTAAACAAGGGTTTTAATTACATATGTATGTATGTGTGTATGTATGTATGTACGTATGCTTCAAATTAGCACATTTTTATTACTTGTGCTCTGATAAACATTATAGTGTATAAGAAAGTTAATTCCAAGAACTCCTAATTATATAGTTGGCCCTGACACATGTGGACTCACTTATAAGAGTTCTTTTTAAGTTCCGAAAGTTTCAGAATCATTCAAGAATAATTCACATCTCCAGCCCCTGTGGTACCACATATTCCTGTGTTAAAACAGGATATTTAAAATAAACAATGACTGCACAACAGTTATAAAGATGAAGAAGCAGAACTTCAATTGGAAATTCAAGAAGCAGAACTTCAATTGGTCATTCCAAGACTACTTGAAATTTTTGTTTGTGTTTAAAATGTTTCAGCTGCAGAGACATCCAAAAACTACTTAGCTACTCAAAGAAACAAAGGCATGAACAGTATTACGATATTTGAAATCCCTTATGAAACATGATTTTTATGACAAAACTCAACCTTACGTCAAACTCAACCTTACGTTTCAGCCTTTTCTTAACTATTTGTGTGTATGCTGTTTCATGTAAAATAAACCGTTTAAAATTTAAATTACTACAAAATGTTGTCTAGCAATTGGGAGCAAATATAGATTGACAAATCTAGCAGCACTAACTATTGAACATAAATATGCGGAGATCAATTTTGCTAAAGTTATTGACAGATCTGCAGAAGTTAAAGGCTTGAAAACAAAACTAGCATTACTTAGCATGCTTTTGAGGCTCATCCACGTTGTAGCATGTAACAATAGTACTTCATTTGTATTGCTAAATAATACTCCATTGTTTGGATATACCATATTTCGTTTCTCCATTCACTACTTGATAGACATTTGGATTGTTCACAGTTTGGGGCCACATGAATAATAATACTGCTATGAAATGTATGCATGGACATATGTTTTCATTTCTATGGGTACGTATCTAGGAGTGCAATTGCTAGGTTGCAAAGGAAGTTCATATTTAATTCTTTTAAGAAACTGCCAAATTCTTTTGCAAAGAAGCTGTCCCTTTTACACTTTCACAAGAAATAGATAAGGGATCTGGTTTCTCCACATCCTCACCAGCACTTGTTATTGTCTGTCTTTTTTATTATAACCATCCTAGTAGACATGAAGTGGTATCTCATTGTTGTTTTGATTTGCATTTCCTTAACAGGTAATGATGTTGAGCATCTTTTCATGTGCTTTTTAGCCATTCATGTATCTTCTTTGGTGAAAATGTCTATTCAAGTCTTTTGCAGATTTTTTAATTGGTAGTTTGTCATCTTATTTATTTATGTATATTTTTGCATGTGGATATCCAATTGGCCCAGTACTATTTATGAAAAAAACTATTCTTTGTTCATTAAATATCTTGGCACCTTGTATATATCAGTTGACTTTAGAAGTAAAAATTTATGTCTGTACTCTTGATTTTGTTCCATTGCTCCATGTGTCCATACTTGCGTTATCACTCTGTCTTGATTACTGTCACTATAGTTAGTTTTGAAATCATGTACTGTGGCTGCATCACTTTGTTCTTCTTTTAAAAAATTGTTTTCACTATTTTAGGTCCTTTGCATTTCCACATATATTTTAGGATCAGCTTATCAATTTCTACAAAAAACTCCTGATAATATTTTGATAGGGATTGCATGAATGTATAGGGTGAATTGAAGAGAATTGCCATCTTGACAATACTGAGTTTACCAATTCATGAACATGGAATGTCTTTCCATTTACTTAGGTTTCCCTTAACTTCTATCAACAATGTCTTTACTTTTCAGAGTACCAGTCTTGAACTTCTTTTGCTAAATTTATTCCCAAGTATTTTATTCTTTCTGGTGCTATTTCAAATGGAATCGTTTTCTTAATTTAATTTTCAGATTGTCCATTGATAGTATGTAGAAATACAACTGATTTTTTTGTATATTGATTTAGTATCTTATGACCTTGCTACATTCAGTTATTGGTTTTAGAATTTTTTGTGAATCCCTTGAGATTTTCTCTATGTCATCTGTGAATAGATACTTTTACTCCTTCCTTTCCAATTTGCATGCCATTATTATTATTATTATTAACATCTTTATTGCACTAGCTAGAACCTCCAGTAAAATATTGAGTAGAATTGATGAGAATGGACAGTATTGATTTGTTCTCAATCTCAGGAGAGAAGCATTCAGTCTTTCATTATTAAGTAGGAAGTGAGTTGTGGGTTTTTTTTGTAGTTTTCCTGTATGAAGTTGAGGATGTTCCTTTCTATGCCTAGTTTGTTAAATTTTTTTTTTAAATCATGAGTGGGTGTTGGATTTTGTTAAATTCTTTTCTGTATCTTTTGAGATTATCATGTGTTTTTAATCCTTCATTCTATTAATATGGCATATTAGATTTTTGAATGTTAAACCTAGTATTCCTGGGATAAATCCCATGTGATCATGGTATATAATCTTTTTTATATATTACTGGAGTTGATTTGCTAATCTTTTGTTAAGGATAGGTAGGATCTTTAATAATTCCTATTATCTTTAGGACTAATAGGAATTAGTTAAGTTAAATTGTTAGTTAGTAGGTTGGATGAAGGGTTGGCATTGGGGCCTGAGAGAGGATTGGAAGAGCGTAAATTATGGGCATGAGTAAGAGAGCAGAAGCCAGAACAAAGGTGGTAGGGCAGGAAACCAGGATCAGATCAGAGCCTGGGGTGTGATGTTTGAGGCAGTCTACAGTGAGTGAGTGATGATGCTGGGGAGATTGACAGAGACCAGGTTATAGATTGTTCTGTAGTCCATATATATTGAGCAGCATAGAATTTCTTCCATAATTGTCAGCAAGCTTGTGAAGATTTTTGTTTTTGTTTTGTAAAGTAATCAAGTTTTTTTTAATATTTATTTTTATTTATTTGGTTGTGCCAGGTCTTAGTTATGGCAGGCGGGCTCCTTAGTTGCAGCTTGCCAGCTCCTTAGTTGTGGCATGCATGTGGGATCCAGTTCCCTGACCAGGGATCGAACCTGGGCCCCCTGCAGTGGGAGCACGGAGTCTTAACCACTGTGCCACCAGGGAAGTCCCTGAAGGGTTTTAAGTAGAGAGGTAGAATGGTCACATTTATGATTTGCAAAGATCATAAAAATGTAGCAGCCTGGAGAAAGGGAGTCCAAATAAAGCAGTGGTGGCAGTTTGGGTGAGAGATATAAGGCTCAAACAAGAACAGAGGTGGTAGAATTGGATGGAAATGAGGAAATTGAATGTGGAATTACTTCAGAGATAAAAAAGACTGCTGATTGATCACATGTGGGTATGGTTTGGGTGGCAGTAAGATGTGGGGCTGGGTAATAATCAGGGTTGATTCCTTGCTTTTTACAGTGGCTAACTGGGTGGCTGGTGGTATCACCAACTGAGGCAAAGGATAGAAAAGAATCAGCACAATTAGATTCAGCTGCATGTGCCATAACCCAAAATGTAGTAGTTTAAACAAGAGGGAAGTTTGTTTTCTGTTGTATAAAAGAAGTCCTGAGGATTTGGTCTAGGACATATATAATGCTTCAGGGTCCCTAGGTTCTGCTATCTTTCTGCTCTACCATTCTTAGCATGTTATTTTCTCCTCAAAGTCCAACACGGATGCTTCAGCTTTGGCCATTACATTTCAGTTCCAGGGTTTAAGAAGAAAAAAGCCATGGAGAATAGCATACCCTCTCACTTTAAGGATATTTTGTTCTGGCCCATAGTCATATGGCCTACCATTGTTGCAAAGAAGGCTGGAGAATGCAGTCTTTATTCTGGAAAGACATATGCACAGATAAAGAAGTAGTGCTGTAAGGAACCCTGATGTTAGAGAGTGGGACGTGAGGAAGATCCATGAGAAATGAATAAGAAGAGCAGCCAGAGAAGTAAGAGAAAGCCAGGAGGGTGTGACGTCATGGAAGACAAGCATGCTAATGACAAGTCAAGTAAGATGTAGACTTAGAATGGACACATATGGTAGCAATGTGGTGCTTGCTGGTGGCCTTGAGAAGAGTTTTGGTGTAGTGGTGGGTGGGGCTGAAAGTCCCATTGCAGGAGAGAAATTGAGAAAATTAGACTATTCTTTTTTCTTTTAGTTTTGTTTTAAAGGAAAGAAAAGATTGGGACAGTAATGGAGGGGGAAGAGGGGTCAAGGGAATTCTGTTTTTAAAGAAGAGAAAAATAACAGTATGTTTATATGTTGATGAGAAGGATTAAGTTGAGAAGTAAAAATTGACAGACTTTCTGGAATAATATCCTTGAGAAGGATTAAGTTGAGAAGTAAAAATTGACACTGATAGAGGAAAGACTTTTGGGAATAATATCCTTGAATGGGCAAGAGAAGCTGGGATCTAGAACTTATGTGGAAGGGTGGCCTTTGCTAAGATCACGGCAAGTTCATCCATAGGACCAGGAGAGATGGAGCACAAGTGGGTAGATTCCGTGGTATTGGGAGCTTGTGAAAGTGCTCTTGTGATTGCTTCTGTTTTCTCATGAAATTGTAAGCAAAATCATCCACTGAGAGTGAGGATGGAGGAGGAGGAGGTTTGGGGTAATAGGACAGTCTGTCCTAATGTCTAGGACAGTGGAAGAGTGAATGGATTAGGGAACAACTGTTCGATAATCTGTTAGCATCGACTTGCCATGTGAAGTTTGTGGTCACGAATTCGAAGTAGATGAGAGTCCTAATAAAGTGGCTGTGGCTTTCTCTAATCATGTTCAGCTGCTTGTAGGTGGAGAGTTAGATTTTACCAGGCTTGTGTTTTGTTTTGTTTTTTTGGCAGCGCCACGTGGCTTGCAGGATCTTAGTTCCCTGACCAGGGATCAAACCTGGGCCCCTAGCAGTGGAAGCTCAGAGCCCTAACCACTGGACCACCAGGGAATTCCCCAAGCTTGTGGTTTTTACCAAGACTATTTTGTGGGAAAGAGGCAAGGGAGTTGAGGGTTGTAATGACAGAGGTTAGGATAAATTAAGGGGGAAGTGCAGCCATCGGGGAGTAGGGATGAGGGCTGGTGAAAAGACTGTAGGATCAAATGAATTGATGGTCCAGTAGGGTGGAAGGACTGGCTGGATGCTGAGAGCTAGAGGGAGTGAGCTGGAAAGATAGGAGTTGGTGGTTACAGAGTAGTGTGTAGAAATTGAGATTATGGAAGAGGTGCAGTTATTTGGATGGCAAGGTCTGCTACCTGACCATGGGAGTGAGTGGCTGGTGTAGCATAGAGATTACTGAAAGGGATGAGGTCAAGGAATTGATATGCTTGGGTATTGGAGGGTCATCTATATAAACACTACATACTCTCATTGGATCAGGTTGCCGTGCTCAGAGATGACTTGGGTTAGAAATCAAGCTCTTCCTCCATTGCCCGGCTCTATGTCAATTTTCTTATCGGAAAGATGTAGATGTTGATAGTTTCTACATCCTAGGGCTGTTGTGAGGACTAAATGAATTAATACACATAAAGCACCTAGAACAGTGCCTGACATATAGTAAGTGCAAAATAAGCTTTTATTTTTATTTGTATATTTATGACTAACAAATGCATAACTCTAGGTCAGACCTATCTTCACACAGACTCATGCGTGGTTTTTTAAAAAATATTTATTTGTTTATTTACTTTTGGCTGTGTTGGATCTTTGTTGAGACTCTGTGTTTGCGGCACACAGGCTTAGTTACCCTGCGGCACACTGGGTCTTAGTTCCCTGACCAGGGATCGAACCCACGTCCCCTGCATTGAAAGGTGGATTCTTAACTGCTGGACCGTCAGGGAAGTCCCTCATGCATGTTCTTTTATAACAAAAATCCTAGAAATAGTTGTCTATACTTTTCTGCCCTTTCTCACCTCCCATTTCCCCCTCTACTCTCTAAAATGAGTTTTTTCCCCCTACCTCTCTGCTAAAAATGCTTTTGAAAAGTCGCCAATGGTCTTGATCTTGCCAAGTTCATTGATTAATTCTCAGTCTTCATCTTACAGCATTTGACATGGCTTTGATTATGTCTTGCTTCTGAAATCCTTATAAAATTTTTGGCTTTCCAGGGCATCTCATTCTCCTGGGCTTTCATCACTGTTATCCCTTCTTAATCTCCTTTGCCGGGTCCTCTTCCTATTCCTGATAAATTGGCACATTTTTGGGGCTAAGTTTTTTTCTCTATTTATACTTACACCCAAGATGATCTAACCATACAGTTTCAAATAGCATCTGTATGCTAATGTGATCTACTCATATATCTGACTTCCTACTGAACCACTCTATTTGGATGTCTACTGAACATCTCAAACTTAACTGTCCAAAACAGAAACAGTTGATTTCTACTCCACCCAGACCCGTTTCCTCAATTCAGCTAATGGTATCACCATTCACTTATTCCCTCAGGCCTTAGAGTCATCCTTCACTCATGTCTTTTCCTCATCCTTCACAATCAATCCATTTAGCAAGTCCTGTTGGCTCCAACTTCAGATTAAATCTGGATTTGGACCACTTCTCACCACCTCTGCCACGTCATTCGAGTCCAACCCACCATCCTCCTTCTCTCCTGTCTCTTTGCTTTCATTCTTGCCCCCCTACAGTCTCCATCCAGCATCCAGGAGGCCTTTTAAAATGTAGATCAGGGCTTCCCTAGTGACGCGGTGGTTGAAAGTCCGCCTGCTGATGCAGGGGACACGGGTTCGTGCCCCGGTCCGGGAAGATCCCATATGCCGCGGAGCAGCTGGGCCCATGAGCCATGGCCGCTGAGCCTGAGCGTCCAGAGCCTGTGCTCCGCAATGGGAGAGGCCACAACAGTGAGAGGCCCGCGTACGGCAAAAAAAAATAAATAAATAAAATAAAATGTAGATCAGTTTATGTCTTTCCAAATAACATAAACTGCAAATTTTACCATGGCTTTCCCTACTTGTGAAAGACTCAAGAGTCTCCCATGGCCCTGAGGGTAGTGTTTTATGGCTTTCCTGCTGGTCAGTAAGCTGTGTGTGGGCTGAACAGTACCTGCCATTTCTTGAATCAGAATGCATAGATTTGGTGAAATGTTACGGAGACCTTAAAAAAACTGTCTATTTGGTGCAGTAACATGGGATAAATCTTGACGAAAGAAGAGGGAATAGCCTCTCCCACCGTTACTTTCACACTGGTATGATTGAATAAATTGTTATGTGAACACATGATTACAGCCTGTAAGTGGATAAGGAAAAATGGAAACAGTTGTCACAATCACGGAATTATAAGTAAACAGTTCTTTCAAACATTTCGTTCAATCATGTTATTTAAATTAAAAAAAAAAAAACCCAAAACTTTTTCTTTCTTTCTTTCTTTTTTAAAGGAAGGAGTCTTGTCAAGCCCCTTCACACGTCCCCAGAACAAGTTAGTACTGAGCCCACTGGGCCACCGTCCACAGGTAGGCCGTCCAACGCTCGCTTGCGTCGCAAAGAGCCGCTCCCTCTGCTCCTTGCACTCCCTCCGCCCCACTTCCCCCTCCAGGCCCCGCCCCGTACCGGTGCGCCTGCGCACGGGCGAACACGTGGCTGCCGCGGAGCCAGAGCAGCAATGGCGGCGGGTGGCGGAGGTGTTGCGGACCCCTTCTCTCCCGCGGGCGTCCCCTGCGCCTTCTCGCCGCAAAGCCAGGCCTATTTCGCTTTAGCGTCTACAGACGGTCACCTGAGAGTGTGGGAGACAGCCAGCAACCGGCTGCACCAGGAGTACGTGCCTTCCGCGCACCTCAGCGGTACCTGCACCTGCCTGGCCTGGGCGCCAGCGCGGCTGCAGGCCAAGGTAAAGCGAGCTGGATGGCGCGGGGCGGGTGGCCGCTCAGCCTCAGCGCTTCGCGGCCCGGCGGCGCGCGATCCGTCATCGCGCGTGGCCCTCCGAGGCCCGGGGCGAGGAGGCACAGAGCGCGGTGGAGGCGCGCGCTGGGCCCACACCGTCAGCCCCGTGCGTGGCCTGTCCTGAGGGCAACGAGAGAGGGCGCGGCCGGATCCGACGGGCAGCGGACCGAAGCCCTCCTGGCGGGCTCCATGTCGTCTGGGTCCAGCCGTCGCGGGGGCCGCCATGTTCGCCGAGGCCCCGGGTCCCCCAGGAGCGGCTTCCTGCTACCAGGCCTGGCTCTCCTGCTTGCGCTTTTCAGAGCTCTGGCTTTTGACAGAGCCCCACCTTGGGTCTGTATTGTTCTTCTCCGACCCCTACCCAGCTCATCGGCCTTGCGCTGGGCAGTTAGAATGAACAAGTCTATTTCCTTGCTTCCGGACACCCCCCTCCACCCCCCACTCTTGGGGGCCGGCTCACCACGTGTTCTCTTCCACGTCCAGGATGTGACTATTTGAAAGTGTTGACTTTTCCCAGACTCGTTTCCATTGTAAGCCATCTGAACCTTCTTGCTTTTAAAGTTTTAACATCTGCTCGGCTCCCCCTTTATACATCCCCTTTTCCCCAAGTCTGAAGTCTGCATTAGGATATGGAGGTAAAGTGAAGTTGTAGTTTAACTTAACGAACGTGAGTCCAGGTGAAGTTTCTCTTACACGGGGCACTGCTGAGTTAGGGAAGGCTTCTCACTCTTAGGGATTCAATGAAAGACGTCATTCACTGTGGAGTCACTTGGCTACATCAGCACTATTTCACACGCACGTGGGAACTGCGTGTATAAGGTAGCCAACCCGAATCAGTGCAGTGTGATTTGGAAGCATCAGGTATTGAGTTGTGTGATATTTAGCTGACACTGTGTGTAAACCTTAAAAAGTTAGTATTTAAACACATACACACAAAAAAAGAAAAAAAAAAGTTAGTGTTTAGTATAGATCTTAACTCCACCTGACTATCCTAGGAAACTTTCTGCTAACTTTTTAGGTTGAAAGTAGGGATACATCTAACTTGTTATACTTTGGATGAGTATGTTTAGGTGTTTTTCAGATCTTAAGCTTGATTTTCAAAGTTTCTGGATGAAGTGACTCCTGTTGATCATTAAAGAGACCTTAAGTCAAGCACAAAACTAGGACTTTAAAAAAAATCAGTTGTCATTAAGATGACAGCACTCTGCATATTTCTCCTTTTCAAATTTCTGTGTTTGTATTTTAACGGTCTTGTAAAGTGTTAATAATTCTAATGGTGAGAGGAAATGTGGAGCAGTGGTTAGATGCATGGACCCAAACTATACCTCCTCACTTTGAACCCAGGCTTGGCTTCATCGTAGGAATTGTGCCTCTAAATGGGAATAATAGTACTCACCTCATAGAGTGGTTGTGAAGGTTAACATACTTAATGATGCATAAAGCATTTAGAGTAGTTCTTGGTATGTAAGTGCTGCAAGTGTTAATTGTTGTTATTACCTCTTATTTGCATGGTTAGTCCTGCAAGGTAGATAAAGACTAACTTTTTGCTTTGTTCGTGAAGAAGAAACTGAGACTTTGGAAAATTAAGCAACTTGCGAAAAACCAAAAATGGAACCAGGACTAGAATGCAGGTATTTAGAGCCCAACTCTATTATCTGGAACAAATCATTCATATTAGGCTGGCAGATATTTGTCACCCACTTGATATTCTCTTGACTTACAATCATATTGTATGTGTCAGGAGTAAAACTTTTGCCTGGTCTTAAATTTCCTGTTAAAAGTCAGTTTTGGATTATTTATAGCAGTCTGATACAATAGAAAAATACCTAGATTTGGTTTCATACCCAGGACTCAAACTTGTTTTGTCACCTTGAGCAAGTCACTTTACTTTTGGAGGCCTCCTTGAAAAAGAGTTGGACTACATTAAAAAAAAGTTCTAACAGGTTTCAGTGTCCTTTTACTTGTATGCTCTCACTTTAGTCACCTGACTCTGTGAAATGCCCTGTAATTGTTACATTTTTAAAAACTGAGAATCAGAACTAAGAAAGTTTAAATGACTTCTCCAAAGCCTTATTAACCAATGAAGTAGCTGTAGCCACTAGAGTCAAAGTACTTTGACTCCTGGGCCAGTGCTCTTACTGTAACCTTAGATCTTCAGTCACAGAATTGAGAGTTGGGAGGATGTGATTTTTAAAGATAGCGGTTGCTACAAATCACTCTTCATTTTCTGCCTTTGCTCCCAGGTCCCTGGGTTATGATCCTTGCCACTTAAGTTTTAAGATGCTCTCTTAAGCCCTTATTTTACGTGTAAATCAGTTTGTAGGAGTATTCTGCATCTGGTTCAGTAACTGGCAGTTTGCCACCCAAGGACAAAGTTTGGTGACATTACTCTTATCAGTGGAGAAAAATGAGTTGGTGCTGGGTTTCTTGGGTAACAGGAGCTAAAGCAGTGGTTCATAAATTTTTATAAAAATTAGATTGCTTCTTGGTCACAAAATGATTATAATTCTTTGCATTTATGTCACAGTAGGTTTTAGAAGATTTTTGTATATATCATATAGCTGAGCATTTTATTTGGGTGATGGAGCCTGGGGGGAAGAGGACCTCAGATGATGATGAGAAAAGTGCAAGGAGATGGATTGATGGACTATGCATGGGTGCTGTTTTTAGAGTTCCTCAGGTTTATGTGTGTAAACTGAGGCTGAGATGGTAAATGATATGCCAGAGGCACACAGTAAGTGGCTGAGCTACCCAGGAACTGACCCTGCTTTTTCATTGCTCCTTTAATTCCAAACTTTTCAATTTTTCCTTCTCTAACTGCTGTAGAGCCCTGAAGAAACAGACTGGCTACCACAATAAATGCATTTATGTTACTTTGCTGTCACTGTAGTTAAAATGACCCCATATGGCTTAGTGCTTATTAAAGGAGGCACATGGCATTTCAGGCATTGGACAGGGCAAGCACAGCAGCATTAAGGATGTTTCTAGGAAAAATCTGAGCATCCCCAGTCCTAACCCTTAGGGACGCAGCACAATCCAGTTGTGTTCCTGTATAATGCTCTGTCTTACGGTCTCTCCAGTGTTTAAACTTCAAAAGGCTATGGTTTGCCTAATAAATCTTATTGGCAGAAATAGAAGTTCCTGTGTATTAGAATTTGTTTTTGATGTACATACTGTAGGTAATTACATGTAAAATGCACACATTTTGTTCATTGTTACCTATGAAACTTAGACATTTGCCAGAGTAAGTGACAGTTAAGATAGGCCAAGAAATGGCATAGGAGACTAATTGCAGAGTGAAACTTGAAACTTTGCCATAATTTTCAGTGACTAGAGGTCAATATTTTTCACAAATAGGTTTTGAACCATTAGTGGATCGTGAAATAGATTTGGTGGGTTGTGACAGCATTACAGTGATGAAGTAGACAATATTAGAGTGTATTTTGCATGGTAAAGGATAAGTTTTTTGGTGAAACTTGTTTCAGCTATATACACGTTTTTATGAGTGTGTGTATTGGTTTTCCATGTAAACTCTTTTCTTACTCTGGGATCTTAGTCTAAAGAGTCAGGGCTTAATTGGATGTGCTTTTCCCCTCTGTCTTCACTTCATTTGTACTATGCCTTGCGTTTATAAATCATGCACATTTAGACTCACTCAGCCTTCTGATTGCCTTCTGGATCAAATACTGCTTTCTTGAGACCGCTGTTGGCATTTATTGCTTAGCTCGGTCAGCCCCTCACATTGGAAAAGACTATTTAGTCTAAGTAATAGACCAAATCCTTTTGGTCTTCGTTCCTGGTACTTTCTGGAACTCAGATTTTCTTTTTTTGTTTGTTTTTGTTCTTTTTTTCGGTCACGCCACGAGGCTTGTGGGGTCTTTGTTCCCTGACCAGGGATCGAACCTGGGCCCCTGCAGTGAAAGCGCCAGAGTCCTAACCACTTGACCTCCAGGGAGTTCCCTGGAACTCAGATTTTCTGATTACAGATATATGAACTAAATTTTTAGCCTACCCTATCCATTCACTGTATATATTTACACATGTAATTAATGTGCACATGACATGAAACAAAGCAGTATGACTAAGACATTAAAGAAGAAATACAGACAATTCAGATATACTGTGTCTGAAAGAAGAGGTTTTTGTGGAGAGATCATATTTGAGGTGGACCTTGAAGCAAGGATCGATTTTTAACCAAATTGATAATTGAGATGGATAGAAAAAGGCCCCTCCCAAAAGAGGAAAAAGCAAATGGGAAAGTGTATTCGTGATTAGGGAGTGCAATGTAAGGATGGAATTGGAAATAAGACTGGAAAAGGTGGTTTGGAGGCAAATTGTGGATGCTTTTGAATGCCAAACAGTTTTGTTTTTGTTTTTTTTGGGGTACGCGGGCCTCCCACTGCTGTGGCCTCTCCCGTGGCGGAGCACAGGCTCCAGACATGCAGGCTCAGTGGCCATGGCTCATGGGCCCAGCCGCTCCGCAGAATGTGGGATCCTCCCGGACCGGGGCACGAACCCGCATCCCCTGCATCGGCAGGTGGACTCTCAACCACTGCACTACCAGGGAAGCCCTACCAAACAGTTTTTTTGATTTACTCTTCTCTGGGGAGTCATTGAAATTTTTGATCACAGAAATAACAGGTTCTGATAGAAAATGCCAACAAAAGTCTGTCATAATCTATAATCATCAGTACCACTAAACTCTTGGTTTCAGAAATATTTAGTAATGGGGTAATAGTTAAAATATTAGATTTCACTAAAATGCACATTGGTTATATAAACTTCTTATCTGGTTGATGTCTTACTTTTTTGGACATGCACATCCTGCTGAATGGGAAGTTATTTTTAAAAAGATCATCCAACTCGGAGAAAACATACATGAGTCATTAGTTCTTTGAGGTTAATTAATTGGATTATTATTTAGGTTTAGACCAGTGATCCTCAAAATTGGGCATAGATTCTGTGATACTCCTACCACTAGCCTCTGCTTGCTTCTCCTAAAAATAGAGATTTTGCTGATAGGGAAATCAGGGCTTTGAATATGTTAACGTTTAATTTCTAAAATTTCTTTGTGCTTTTTAATGCAAATTCACATCTGCAGAAAAACATATACATATTTGGACCAGCCTATGTTTCATACGTTAGAAACCTCATTGTAGATAATTTTAATTTGATTTGGGGAAAACCAAGAATAGAAGAAATACTTTCTAGAATCTTTCAGAGGAGAGTTTTCTGATGAGGTAGTAGTAGGTTGGTATAATTTCCTCTATTGTCCTTGCCTGAAATAGGTGTTTATGTCCATAACCTTATGCAGAAACCACATTTGCCCTCTGGAATCATTCAGAGGCGGCTTTAGAAATTCATGTAACTGAAGGTGGGGCCTAGGACATTTCCTGACTAAGAATGTTACTGAGGGGACGGGACCATCAGACGTTTTTATACTTTGGCTATTAATTGTGACTTCTCTTTTGAGTTTATTAATGTGGATACGTTTCTCAGGACTTGCAAAATGTTCATTATTTTTTCTGTATTTAAAGTTATCTTATTTTTTGTTAAATCTTTTAACTTTTTGTTGACTTAGAGCGTCCAATGAATCAAATTCTTCAAATGTAACATCTCTAGAGGATAACTAAGAGAAAAAAAATGGAAAATGCCTTATAAATTTGCTCCTTGATTTTCTTTATGCACTGGTAACATCGTAGTTTTCATTGGTGGTTTTCTGGGTTGGGCAGATTTTATGTATCCTGGGCTGCTTTTTTGTGCTGTGGAGCAAAGATCTTCCACTGTGGAGAAAATGTTCTCTTTTCTGTAATATTGGTCTCTTTTACACTAAAAGAATGGATTTCTCAGAACTTCTTTATGCTAAAACATAGGCTAGCAAGCTTTAATTTTAAAAAATTATAAACATATGGAAGAAAAGTTTCAAAATTATAAATTATTATTCAGCATTATAAACTCTAAAGTAGTACTCTAAAGTTGTGACCAATTGGCTGTCTTTCTGATGGATAGATGAGCTGTTCGTTTCATTTTTTGAATTAAATCAAAGAAGTCTTGGGCTGTTTGACACTAGATTGAAACTTGTGCCTCTTAAGTCATTAGAATCACGAAGACAACATGGAACTTTCATACTGACCCTTAAAGAGTCACTGGAACAACTTCTTTAGTGTGTGCTTTGCACTGCTGTACGAGTTACAACCATTTTTTGACTCTTAAGTGAGGTAATTGTATGTTTATAAATATAAAAACATTTGAGTCCCTTTTCCTGAAAATGAAGCCAGAATGCAAGGAAAGCTTTTGGGGGAGGGAGGAGGGGGAAAGCATTGGCTGCTTGTGTATGGATCTGTAATCTCTTTGCTTCGGAGTGGAGTCTTCACTTGGACCTGTTGGGAATGGTTGGTTTCCGAGAAGTGGAAGCAGCATTGAGGCTGTTCGGACTTGTTAAGAGTAGAATACTACCAAGAGCATGCTCAGTTATCCTATTTGCCTTCTTTTCAGAGAGGTAGGAGATGGGGACAGAGTATTACGAGTTCTTTCCATTGGAGTAATTATTTTCTAAGTAGTGAGAAAGAAATCATCTGAGAGCAAATCACATCTCCACTTTAAAAAAAAAATTTTCTTAGAAGCAGTCACATTCATTTGTGGGCTAGTGGGCATTTGCATTTATGCATTAATGATGTTTCAGTGTTTGAAATAATAAAGTAAAAATTTTTTTTTTCTTTTTTTTCCAGGAAGGTCCACAGAGGAAAAAAAGGAAATCAGAAGCTATAGGGACAAGTAACCAGGTTGACTTGTTGGCTCTTGGTACAGCAGTTGGTAGTATTTTATTATACAGTACAGTAAAAGGAGAATTACACAGTAAATTGATAGTAAGTATGTGTGTCTGTGTGTGTGTGTGTGTGTGTGTATTATATAAAAGAGCGATGACAGGAAACTGATTATTAGAGACTTATTAAAAACAAAGCAGCTCAGGATATGCTATAGGATCTGCAGTATGGGGGCATTTTTCTGCCCTTTCCATATTTAAAATTTTGAACAGTAATATTTGTTAAAGCTGTGATAGGTAACTTAGTTATTATTATAGGTCAGGATATGAAGAGTGTGAAGAACTATTGACTAGGCTTAAAATAAGAAAGGGTAGAAAGAATTCTGAGTATCACAGACAGCAGC
Organism: Tursiops truncatus; assembly: GCF_011762595.2. Classification (NCBI taxonomy): domain Eukaryota; kingdom Metazoa; phylum Chordata; class Mammalia; order Artiodactyla; family Delphinidae; genus Tursiops; species Tursiops truncatus. Next base: position 66,330,153 of record NC_047047.1, on the reverse strand, counting down.
TGCAGAAGGAGCGCACCACCTCCAGGGCTAGGGAACGAGGGAGGTGGTGGAATTATTGCTGAAACTCAGACCTTTGAGAAGCAGGTATTGCTCTCTGTGCTGATGTCTCTTGAGGGAGAGTGGCCCCATAGACTTAAGGTCCAGACCTCTGAGGAGGGGGTTTTAGCTGACTGCTGGTGTCTCTGGTTCTCCAGGTGTTGAAAAAACTGCATATTGGGTTCAGCTGCTGTCAAAAGGATTGCCCCTGCTGGGGTGAAGAAATGTTGGGGTGATGCAAACTGGGAGACAGGAAGGAACACCTCCGTTGTTCCTACTCCAGCCTTGTCTCCCTCCTGCACCCTTATTGGGGGAGCCTACTAACGATCCAGCTGGCAAAGCAGAAATGGGGTTTGCAGAGTCCCAGCCCCAGCGTCCAGAGCAGAGAAGTGAGGGCTTGGTGCTGCAAGACAGTAACTTAACTGGCATAATGTATTTCAGACAGTGTCTACTACAGTATGTTTTTGGTGTTCACTTAACTCCTGTCTGTATATAGGAATGCTTTCTGTATATATGAATAAAAGAATGTTTTCTCTTTTAAGTAACATCTATCCATAGACAATTTGGAACTACCTGAAGTTGAAAAGGGAAAACAATTATACCTAAGTTTATCACCGAGAGAACCACTTTTGATAGATTGCATATTTCTTTGCTTTATGCATATGTTTAAAAAATACAGTTGGGTTCTGTCTATTTTGTATTCTGATATTTTCCTTTAAATTACAACATGAGTAATTTTCATATTTGTCGAGAACTAGTTATAAACGTTTTCAGTGACTGCATAAAATCCTGTAAATGGGGTAGTCCGTTGGTGGTTTAACTCTTACTATTTAGGTAGTTTCCGATTTTTTTGTTATAAAACTCTTTTCTTCTTACACGGGTTCCCAGAATTACTAACCTGTAATTAATGAGTCAAAGGTGTGAGTGTTAAGCCTATTTATACATAGTATAACAATTTTCTGAAAGCTTTTCTAATTTGTACTTGTATCAGCAGTGGAAGGACGGTACGTGTATTTCAGTGGTGTTTTTGCCATCGTTGATTATTCCATTAAAGCAGCAGTAAGGCTAACAAAAAAACCCAGCTAATTTGATAGGTGAAAATTTTTATCTGATTTTATATCTGCATTTAAAAATATATCACTTGTTGGGACTTACCTGGTGGTGCAGTGGTTAAGAATCCGCCTGCCAATGCAGGGGACACGGCTTCGAGCCCTGGTCCGGGAAGATCCCACATGCCGCGGAGCAACTAAGCCTGTGCACCACAACTACTGAGCCTGCCCTCTGGAGCCCGTGAGCCACGACTACTGAGCCCGCATGCCACAACTACTGAAGCCCACGTGCCTAGAGCCCATGCTCTGCAATAAGAGAAGCCACCGCAATGAGAAGCCCGCACACAGCAACGAAGAGTAGCCCCCGCTCGCCGGAACTAGAGAAAGCCCGCGCGCAGCAATGAAGACCTAATGCAGCCAAAAATAAATAAATAAATTTATTTAAAAAATAAAAATAAAAATATAACACTTGTTTTTATATTAAAGATTATAAAAATAATATACAACTGAAAAAAATTTAAAGCATTCAGAGGTATATGTAAAGGAAATCTCCCTTTATTCCTCCTTCCTCCAAGTTGAGTGTGGTCCTCGTGGGCTTTTACCCCACTATAGTTTGGGTCCCATCCTTTGATCTCGTCAGTTTTCTGTGGTCAGTACGTACCTAGTATCTGGTGCACTGTGATAGCTGCTTTACTCAGTTACTGTGGCTGCAGACATGATGCTGATGGAGCCTAGAACTCCTTTTTAGATCAATTTGATACCTCCCAGGATTATATATAAATCTTTAGCAGGGAATGAGTTTATTAGAAAGGAACCAAGAGGGTCAGGGCAAGGAGTGTTGGGATGACGTGGTGAGGTAGAAAGGGCCCAGGCTTTGGAACTAGTCTATCCTGAGGTTGAATCCTGCTAGTTATATGATCAAGGATAAGTAATATAACTTCTCATCTCTTCAGTATTATATAACCTACGTTGCATGACTTTGAGATTTAGACATAACTATATATTGAAAGTGCCTAGTGTAGTGCCTGGCATGTAATTGGTATTGAGTAAATGTTTGTTGAATGAGTAACTAATGAATGAGTGGACACCTGCTAGATTGCTTTCCAAAAAGGTACGCTAGCCCCTAGCAACGTATGATAGTGCCCTGTAATCTTACCAGGGTGGATATTATAATACTAAACAAATTGGTAGATGAACAGACTAAAAATGTCACTTTGTTTTGCTTTGTATCTCTTGAATTACTATTAAAAATTTTCTTACTGAATTCTTTCTATGGAATTTATCTGTTCATATCCTTTGTTCAGTTCTTTGTGTGTGTGGCTATAATGTAGAACTTAGTTCTTTGAGTAGATAGCTCGTAGGAAGGAAGGGGACACGGGTTCAAGCGCTAGTCCGGGAAGATCCCACATGCCACGGAGCAGCTAAGCCCGTGTGCCACAACTACAGAACCTGTGTTCTAGAGCCTGCGAGCCACAACTACTGAGCCGTGCACCACAACTACTGAAAGCCTACGCTCCTAGATCCCATGCTCCGCAACAAGAGAAGCTGCTGCAATGAGAAGCCCGCGCGCCGCAACGGAGAGTAGACCCTGCTCACCACAACTAGAGAAAGCCCACGCACAGCAACAAAGACCCAACGCAGCCAAAAAATAAATATTTTTGAAAAATATTTTTCTTTTGAGATGGGAGCAATCTGTATGATGGAAGTAGTGATTTTGAGTTTTAACTTTTATGCTTAGATGTGTACACAGTGGTGACTCATTGTATGTATATTTAATGTGAATTCAGATGGAAAGAATGAAAATAATTGCTCACAGCGTAGGTGACTTAGCACCTTAATTCTGCTGAATGAGCTTGTCCTGGAATGTGTGTGAGACAGGAGACTTGAATTTGCTCTTTCCCAGTTGATTTCGCCATTCCTGTGTGCCTCTGAGTGAGCCAGCATCTTGCTGTGCTGAGTGTGTTTAAAGTTTCATATGGTATGAGCTGCAACACAAGGAAACATTTAGTGTTTCCCTGAAGGAACATTGATTTTTAAAGTTGAGAGATAGTTTTGGTATAAAGGGATTTTCAAGGATAGTTTTAACTAGACATGCTTTTAAACCCTTTAAGATTTGACTTTATTAGTTCACTCAAGTGTCCCAAACTTTTTGCCACTGTACATGAAGCATTTTATCATGCTTAGTGCTGGCATTCCTGTCAAAAGCAGGTGGCATTTAGGACTAGTGTCGTTTGACTTATGATGTAGAAGTATGTTTTTCTAGCAGAGGAGAAGGGAAAGTTAACATTTGATAAAGTTATAGAAGATTTATCTCATTTTTGATATTGGAAATGGATAGATGCATTTTAGTTAGGTTAATGGGTAGGCTTTTTTAGTTAGGTTAAGGCCTAACATTTTAGTTAAGTGTTTAGTAATGATTCTAGGGTGCATATTGTCATAACAGATGAGCTTTATTTTTTTCTTTTAATTTTTTAAAAAATCTGCAGAGTGGTGGACATGACAACAAAGTCAATTGCATACAGTGGCATCAAGACAATGGCTGTTTGTATAGTTGTTCAGATGACAAACATATTGTGGAATGGAACACACAGACGTGCAAAGTAAAGTGGTGAGTAACATTGATGGTTCTGGGGTAACTTGGTTACTGTTTGGGAATGCTTTAGAGTTTGACAAATCAAGACTATATTCTTGATGTAAGTAAAGTTTGATATTGGACACAGTGGGGAATGTAGACACTACTAGTAAGGTTACAGACTGTTCTCAAGGAACATTTAATCAAATTGGACATGGAAGATTTTAACAGAAAAGTTAAATAATGGTACAAGAGTAAAATAACTGCACAAGAGATGCCATAAGGTAGCAAGTAATTACTGGTCAAATGATTAGGATAGTGTTGGGAAGGCCTGGTGGAAGAGAAGGGTTTTCAACTGGGTCTTCTAGGAGAGGTAAGATTTGGAAAGAAGAGGGTGGGAGGATCCTTTTGAGGGTGGAGATGTGGCAGGAACAAAGGCTAGGCAAAAGGGAAGTTAAAGATTTACTTGGAACCCAGTAGAGGCATTTAGAGGAGGCCCATATTAGGCAATAATGGTTGGTGGAGGATATGAGCCAAAGTAGCTTATAAGAGAGTCTGGCCTTAAGTGTCATAGATAAAAATCTCAGACAGCTCTTTTAGTTCAAGCGCCTAATCCTGTGATTGACTGCATAGTAGATGCTCAATGAATGTGGACAGTTGAATGCGGTTGAACTTACGTGGATGAGGACCCTAAGGAGGATAATGTTGCCCATGGTCTTACAGCTAATAAGTGGCAGGGGAGTTCTAACCTTGCTGTCTTGAATTCTGGCACAGTGTTTTTCTACTGTAGTCAAACTTCTTTGGTGGAGTTTTAGATTCTGTTTGGTAAGCATGAGACACTGAAGGTCAATGTCTTGGGAACAGAGTAACCAAAATAATGCTCTAGGAAGAAAATTTGCTAGCACTGTGTAAAATATATGGGAAGGAGCTAGTGCACAGGCAGAGAAGCTAGATCCCAGGTGGTGGTTGTAATAGTCCGGGTGTAGGATGGTAAGAGTGGGAAGAAAGAATGGAAAAGGTACCAACCAAGAAGAATCTTGGGTAGGATTGGGGGAGGGGGTGCTATTGAGTGAAGAAAGGAGTTAAATAAAATGTAACTAAGTTTACAGCTTTCTGAACTTACTAGGTGTCTAGTGGTGCAGTTAATAGAAACTCAGAAGAGGGAAGTGGTTTTAGAGTTTCTAAGCAAATTGAAGTAACACATGAAAGGCAAGACCCAGCAGAAGGGGTGGTGATAGAGGCTTAGAATTTTAAGGAGGGTTTGGGGCTGGAGGGGCAGAGAATAATCATTTGCCTAGAGGTTCAGTAAGTTCATTCCATTTACCTGCGGTGGTAGTTTCCATACTCATAGTTGTAAAGAGACGCCTGTGGAGATTCTCATCCACTAGGTCAGGGGTGGGGCCCATGCAGCTGTATTTTTTTTTTTTTTTTTTTTTTTTCAGTATGCGGGCCTCTCACTGTTGTGGCCTCTCCTGTTGCGGAGCACAGGCTCTGGACGCGCAGGCTCAGCGGCCATGGCTCACGGGCCCAGCCGCTCCGCGGCATGTGGGATCCTCCCGGACTGGGGCACAAACCCCTGTCCCCTGCATCGGCAGGCGGACTGTCAACCACTGTGCCACCAGGGAAGCCCACAGCTGTACTTTTTAAATGCTGTCTGGATGAGAGTTCACCAAGTCACATTCTTCACATAGGGACTAATAACGTTCAAGGCACCGTTCAACATATTATACACAGTATTGTATTTGTAACACTGCGAGGTGGTCTCCATCCCTGTTTTACAGTTAAGAAATAGGTTGAATCACAGCCTGAGCTTTCATCCAAACTGTGCTGTCTCATACAATATTTTGTTTCCAGTTTCATTCTTGGCATTCTTATGCTATAGGTAACTGAGTTTATTTTCCATTTTAGGTATTATCTGTTGATTTCCTACTATAGAGGATGAGGATTTAGTTCTTAGCCTCTACCTTTTTCTGTCCCCATTTTCCCGATATTGTAATGTCACACTTTGATTAAGCAGTATTCATTGTTCACATTATGCCTAATTAACTATTGTTACAGATGAGACTTGGACTGTACTGTTTATATTCTGGCACAGAATTTTGCTTTTCTTGGGGTTTATAATTGCTTTATTGTTCATTTGCTTAGTTTTGTATATACCTGTCATTAGTTCAGTCTCATTCCTGCAATAGTGTAAATCTCATTTATTTTCAGACACATCAGTTAATCAATCAGTTATTTAATCTTTGGAGGCTTCCCTCCAGTTTCATTTATCTCTTGGCGGACTTCTCTGCCTTCTTCCAGTGATTATCCTGAGATTTCCTTTCATCATCTTGAAAATTCTCTTGCCAGATGGAGCCTCTGTTTCCTGGATCCCATTTTTCTCTTTGTTGGTTTATTCCTTCTTTTTGGTGACACACACAAATTGGTAGCTTCCTGGAAGACAAGCAAAATCTCAATTGATAATTTGAAGATACAGACTTTTGGGTTGGAAATAATTCCCCTCAGGATTTTTTAAAAAACTATTTATTTATTTATTTATTTATTTATTTTTGGCTGCGTTGGGTCTTCATTGCTGCGCGCGGGCTTTCTCTAGTTGGCGGCGAGCAGGTGGTTACTCTTCGTTGCGGTGCGAAGGCTTCTCATTGCAGTGCCTTCTCTTGTTGCGGAGCACGGGCTCTAGGCGCTTGGGCTTCAGTAGTTGTGGCTCGCGGGCTCTAGAGCGCAGGCTCAGTAGTTGTGGTGCATGGGCTTAGTTGTCCTCTGCATGTGTGATCTTCCCAGACCAGAGCTTGAACCCGTGTCCCCTGCATCGGCAGGTGGATTCTTAACCACTGCGCCACCAGGGAAGCCCTCCCCTCAGGATTTTGAAGCATTGGTTCGTTGGTTTTTTGGCTTTCATTGTTCATTATTTTTTATTTTATAATATCCTGTGCTTTTTTTCTTCAGTCAGTGAATTATGTTGGCACTTGAGGGACCTTTAGCCTGGGAATTCATGCTCTGCGTTCTTCTCATACTGTGTATTTGATAATTTCATTCCTTCTCTTTTCTTTGATCTTTCTCTTATACTACATACTGTTATTTAGGTGTTATATCTCCTGGACTAATCCTTTTGGTCTCTTAACCTTATTTTCATTTTCTCTTTTGCCTTTTTCTTCTGTTACCTGGGAAATTGCTTCAATTTCACCTTCTAAATCGTGTATTGCAATTTTAAGTTTCTCTAAATTTTTAACCTCTGGGAGCTGTTTTTCGTTCTTTGAGTATTTCTTTTTTGTTGTGTCATGTTTCTGTCATGTGTATAATATTTTCTAACTCTCTGAAGATATTATAGGATTTAAACTTTACTTTTCGTCATCTCCCTCTTGAGAATGTGTTTTAATTTTTGTTTGATTTTGGTTTCTTTCATGTTAAAGGCATTCTTCAAGTGACTGGAGATCCTCAGCTGCCTGTTGGTTTTCGAAAATGAAACACTGAAAAGCTGATTGGAAAGCCATTGTGGGTGTGTGGCTCAGTTGCTGGGCTTCATTTGTAGAGTGATTGGGAGGCCTTCAGTATCAGGATGTGTAGGTCATTCCTCTGGAACCTGTCGCATTTCCCAGAGAGGAATCTTCTGATCTAGTGCTTTTCAAGCTTTAAGGTGCACATATGTTATGTATGTTTACAGATCTGATTTAGTAGGTCTAGGTTGGGGCTTGGGAATTCTAACAAGTTCCCAGTTTCTGCTGATGGAGGAGGGTTGCACAAGTAACAGGGGACAGGGGTGTGGTGGTGTTGGCTCTGTGCTGGCCTTTTCAGTGCTCAGTGGCGAAATAGATTCAGGAAGCTTGTCAGGATGGTGATCATGTCTTTTTTTTTAAAGTGTGTCAATTCAGTGAGTAGATGTTGAATAAGGAATACAGGTGAGTGTTGAAGCTCTGGGAATTGGTGAGAAATTGTCAAGAATGTTAGGAACCAATGAGGGTAAAGGAAAAGTTTTCATACATTATTGTTGCATTTCCTTGATTATTGGTGAGGTTGGGTGTTTTCATGTTTATTGACAGTTGTGTTTCTTCTATGAGTTGCTTGTTTATATATCCTTTGTCTATTTTTATTTTGAGTTTTTTTTTAAACTCAAGGAGTTCTTTCTTGAATACAAAGAGCTATTTATGTATTCTGAGTATTCTTTGCCTATATATTTTTTTCTCTTTTTTAATAGGTCTTTATTGGAGTATAATTACTTCACAATACTGTGTTAGTTTCTGTTGCACAACAAAGCGAATCAGCCATATACATACACATGTCCCCATATCCCCTCCCTCTTGAGCCTCCCTCCCATCCTCCCTATCCCACCCCTCTAGGTCATCACAAAGCACCAAGCCGATCTCCCTGTGCTATGCTGCTGCTTCCCACCAGCCAACTATTTTACATTCGGTAGTGTATGTATGTTGATGCTACTCTCACTTCGCCCCAGCTTCACCCTCCTACCCCATGTCCTGAAGTCCATTTTCTATGTCTTATCTCTTTATTCCTTCCCTGCAACTAGGTTCATCAGTACAACTTTTTTTTAGATTCCATATATATGTGTTAGCATACGGTATTTGTTTTTCTCTTTCTGACTTACTTCACTCTGTATGAGAGACTCTAGGTCCATCTACCTCACTACAAATAACTCAATTTCGTTTCTTTTTATGGCTGAGTCTTTACCCATTCATCTGTCGATGGACATTTAGGTTGGTTCTATGTCCTAGCTATGGTAAATAGTGCTGCAGTGAACATTGTGGTACATGTCTCTTTTTGAATTATGGTTTTCTCAGGGTATATGCCCAGTAGTGGGATTGCTGGATCATATGGTAGTTTTATTTTTAGTTTTTTAAGAAACCTCCATAGTGTTTTCCATAGTGGTTGTATCAGTTTACATCCCCACCAACAGTGCAGGAGGGTTCCCTTTTCACCACACCCTTTCCAGCATTTATTGTTTCTAGATTTTTTGATAATGGCCATTCTGGCCAGCATGAGGTGTTACCTCATTGTAGTTTTGATTTGCATTTCTCTGATAATTAGTGATGTTGAGAATCTTTTCATGTGCCTCTTGGTCATCTGTATGTCTTCCTTGGTGAAATGTCTATTTAGGTCTTCTGCCCATTTTTTAACTGGATTGTTTGTGTTTTCGATATTGAGCTCCATGAGCTGTTTGTATATTTTGGATATTAATCCCTTGTCCGTTGTTTCATTTGCAAATATTTTCTCCATTCTGAGGGTTGTCTTTTTGTCTTGTTCATGGTTTCTGTTGCTGTGCAAAAGCTTTTAGGTTTAATTAAGTCCCATTTGTTTATTTTTGCTTTTATTTCCATTACTCTAGGAGGTTGGTCAAAAAGGAACTTGCTGTGGTTCACGTCAGAGTGTTTTTCCTATGTTTTCCTCTAAGAATTTTATAGTGTCTGGTCTTACATTTAAGTCTTTAATCCATTTGGAGTTTATTTTTGTGTATTGTGTTAGGTAGTGTTCTGATTTCATTCTTTTACATGTAGCTGTCTAGTTTTCCCAGCACCACTTATTGAAGAGGCTGTCTTTTCTCCATTGTGTGTTCTTACCTCTTTTGTTGTAAATTAGGTGCCCATATGTGCATGGTTTTATCTCTAGGTATTCTGTCTTGTACCATTGATCTATATTTCTGTTTTTGTGCCAGTACCATACTGTTTTGATTACTGTAGCTTTGTGGTGTAGTTTGAAGTTGGGGAGGCTCATTCCTCCAACTCCATTTTTCTTTCTTAAGATTGCTTTGGCTATTCAGGGTCTTTTGTGTTTCCATACAAATTGTAAAATTTTTTGTTCTAATTCTGTGAAGAATGCCATTGGTAGTTTGATAGGGATTGCACTGAATATGTAGATTGCTTTGGGTAATATAGTCATTTTCACAATATTGATTCTTCCAGTCCAAGGACACAGTATATTTCTCCATCTGTTTATGTCATCTTTGATTTCTTTCGTCAGTGTTTTATAGTTTTCGGAGTACAAGTTTTTCACCTCCTCAGGCAGGTTTATTCCTAGGTATTTTATTCTTTTCGTTGCAGTGGTAAATGGGAGTGTTTCCTTACTTTCTCTTTCTGCTATTTTGTTGTTGGTTTATAGGAATGCAAGAGATTTCTGCATTTATTTTGTATCCTGCAACCTTACCAAATTCATTGATTAGTTCTAGTAGTTTTCTGGTGCCATCTTTAGGATTTTCTATGTATAGTATCATGTCATCGGCAAACAGTGACAGTTTTACTTCTTTTCCAATTTATATTCCTTTTATTTCTTTTTCTTCTCTGATTTCTGTGGCTAGGACTTCCAAAACTATGTTGAATAATAGTGGTGAGAGTGGACGTCCTTGTCTTGTTCCTGATCTTAGTGGTCACTTTCAGTTTTTCACCATTGACTGATGCTTTCTGTGAGTTTGTCTTATGTGGCCTTTATTATATTGAGATAGGTTCCTCTATGCCCATTTTCTGGAGAGTTTATCATAAATCAGTGTTGAATTTTGTCAAAAGCTTTTTCTGCATCTATTGAGATGATCATATGGTTTTTATTCCTTAATTTGTTAATGTGGTGTATCACATTGATTGATTTGCGTGTATTGACGAATCCTGTCATCCCTGGGATAAATCCCACTTGATCATGGTGTATGATCCTTTTTTAATGTGCTGTTGGATTCTCTTTGCTAGTATTTTGTTCAGGATTTTTGCATGTATGTTCATCAGTGATATTGGTCTATAGTTTTCTTTTTTTGTAGTATCTTTGTCTGGTTTTGGTATCAGGGTGATGGTGGCCTCATAGAATGAGTTTGGGAGTGTTCCTTCCTCTGCAATTTTTTGGAAGAGTTTGAGAAGGATGTGTGTTAGCTCTTCTGTAAATGTTTGATAGAATTCACCTGTGAAGCCATCTGGTCCTGGACTTTTGTTTGTTGGAAGATTTTTAATTACGCTTTCAATTTCATTACTTGTGATAAGTCTGTGTAGATTTTCTAATTCTTCCTGGTTCAGTCTTGGAAAATTGTACGCTTCCAAGAATTTGTCCATTTCTTCGTGGTTGTCCGTTTTATTGGCATATAGTTGTTTGTAGTAGTCTCTTATAATCCTTTGTATTTCTGCAGTATCAGTTGTGATTTCTCCTTTTTCATTTCTAATTTTATTGATTTGTGTCCTCTCCCTTTTTTTCTTGATGAGTCTGGCTAAGGGTTTATCAATTTTGTTTATCTTCTCAAAGAACCAGGTTTTAGTTTTATTGATCTTTGCTATTGTTTTCTTTGATTCTATCTGCTCGATCTTTATGATTTCTTTCCTTCTACTGACTTTGGGTTTTCTTTGTTCTTCTTTCTCTAGTTGTTTTAAGTGTGGGGTTAGATTGTTTATTTGAGATTTTTCTTGTTTCTTGAGGTGAGATTGTATTGCTATAACCTTCCCTCTTAGAACTGCTTTTGCTGCGCCCCATAGGTTTTGGGTCATCGTGTTTTCATTGTCATTTGTTTCCATGGTTTTTTTTTTTTTTTTTTTTTTTTTTTCGGTACGCGGGCCTCTCACTGTTGTGGCCTCTCCCATTGCGGAGCACAGGCTCCAGACGTGCAGGCTCAGCGACCATGGCTCACTGGCCCAGCCGCTCCGCGGCATGTGGGATCCTCCCAGACTGGGGCACGAACCCGTGTCCCCTGCATCGGCAGGCAGGCTCTCAACCACTGTGCCACCAGGGAAGCCCCAGTAATTTTTTAATACTTTTAATCAGTTAGTTTTGGTTTAATTTATTAAGTTTAGTGTGTATGTAATATAAGACAGGAATCTAATTTTGTTTTTCCAAATGAGTAATTTGACATATTCCAGTGTGACTGGCAGAGCAATATGTTTTCTTCCACTTTAGAACTAACCTTTTTTCGTAAGAAGATTGCTCCTGTTACTTCTGTTTTTTGTTTTTAAATTAATTTATTTTTGGCTGCACTGGCTCTTTGTTGCTGCACATGGGCTTTCTCTAGTTGCAGCGAGCAGGGGCTAGTCTTCGTTGCGGTGTGTGGCTTCTTACTGCGGTGGCTTCTCGTTGTGTAGCATGGGCTCTAGGCACATGCGCTTCAGTAGTTGTGGCTCACAGGCTCTAGAGTGCAGTCTCAGTAGTTGTGGTGCACAGGCTTAGTTGCTCCATGCCATGTAGGATCTTCCTGAACCAGGGCTTGAACCCGTGTCCCCTGCATTGGTAGGCGGATTCTTAACCACTGTGCCACCAGGGAAGCCGTGCTACTGTTACTTCTTGATTTTATAAGTGAATAGCCAAGCCAGGCTCCTTGTTGCTTATAAATAGCATTAACGTATGCAACCGCCTATAAAGACTCTTGCTGTTAATCATATTTGTGGTATTAGAAAGGGATCATTTTACCTAATTTATTTTATTTTATCAGCTAGGGGCGTATATTTGTGGATTTGGGGTAGAAATAATCTTTTTGTACTGTAGGTTGAGAGATCATTTGTGTTACTAAGTAAATTAAGTTCTCAACCTTCCAGAGAATGCAGGAACTATGGAGGGGATAGGATGGGTTCTACGTAGAGGTCCAGCCAGCATGATAGTTTCCTGGGCATTAACAGGATCACCATGGATCACAGGAGACACAGCTATCCATTTTACATTCTTATAACTCTTATTAACCCATTTCCTGGTACCTCTTAAGATTCTCTGTCCTATTGGGGAAGCATTACCTTGATGATATGTCCAAGGTTGGTTACCTGAGTCAGGATTTTAGGGAATGCAGTTTGGCATAGAACCTTGAGTGGTATTTTTTTTTTTTCTCTCTAGTTGCGGAAAGCTGGGGCTACTCTTTGTTGTGGTGCACGGGCTTCTCATTGCGGTGGCTTCTCTTGTTGCGGAGCATGGGCTCTAGGCGCGCGGGCTTCAGTAGTTGTGGCGCATGGGCTTAGTTGCCCCATGGCATGTGGGATCTTCCTGGACCAGGGCTCGAACCCGTGTCCCCCGCATTGGCAGGCCGATTCTTAACCACTGCGCCACCAGGGAAGCCCCTTGAGTGGTATTTTTAATTCCTAGTTTGCCTTTTGTTTTCTTTTTGCTTTGAGTAAAGTTTCCTCCCCATTCATTGAGATGTTTTTATTTCTCTTCACAATACAGCAAATGGAAAGGTGATAATAGCAGCGTCAGTTCCCTGTGTATCAGCCCAGATGGAAAGATGTTGCTTTCAGCTGGTCGAACAATCAAACTATGGGTTTTGGAGACCAAAGAAGTCTACAGAGTGAGTGAATCAAATTAGTTGTAAGCATAACAGTTGTCTAGAGTAAGTATGGAGAAAGGCAGAAGTCTGAGCCAAAGAATATTGTTTTAAGAATACAGATGTGTTATTTTCAAGCATATGAAATAGTACAATTAATAGACAAAAGTAGTCCTCCAAATCTGTTAAATAGATGAGACATGTCCTTTTTGCATGCATTGGAAGAATGAATGTAAATGGAAAATGAAATGAGTGGAATTTGAATTAAGTATCTTACTCTCTTCAATAATAATATAATTATATAATAATGATAGTAATTTTTTATTTCTAGCTTGCATCCAGCATTTGGTATATTACTGTATTTAGCTGTGGAGATTTAGAATTACATTTTGAGTGTGCTCAGGGGTTACTGAACTTTTGGTGCTGTGATGATGCCTCAAAATTGTGGTTTCAACTCACTGAGAGTAACATGAAGACCTACAATTCCTTGGCTGTGTCTGAGCACCTAGGCACCCCTTTTAAAACGGATAAAATGAAGTGAATCTTTAACACAAATATGGAAGAAGTAAAGATTGTGGGGTAGGCTCACGGGAGTTGGAAGGGACGGCTTTAATGTTGAGATTTTTTTGGATGGAGTTTTTTAAAGTGAGAGGAATATAGCACAAATAACCTTAGTAGTCTGGAGCTCTGATTTCAGATGTGTATCATGTATATTGTTTATGATACATATGAACTCTTAATTTTTGTTACTGCTTTACACCCTCTCCTAAATGAGATTTAACTTTCTCTAGCATTTCACGGGACATGCAACGCCGGTTTCATCACTTATGTTCACAACTATCAGACCTCCTAATGAGAGCCAACCCTTTGATGGAATTACAGGTCTTTATTTCTTATCTGGAGCAGTACATGACCGGTTACTTAATGTCTGGTATGTAGTCTTTTGGATTTTGGGAGGTAACATTGCCTTGAAAGAATCGGTCATAGCTTATATGGTTAATGTAAAAGATGAATATGAGATTTGCTTTATTGTATTTAATGTTAGATTTATTTTATATTGACTTGTAATGAGGAATTGAGCCTGCCTAAAAATCAGATCTTTATGAGAAAAATTTAAGAGCATTACATAATAGAACTTCCTCCATGCTTGTTTAGAGATAGAGTGTGCTGAATATTTTTGTGACTGGGCAATTTAAAAACCTTTTTAAAAAATTTTTTTAGGAAAATCTCTGATTTTGTTGAAAGAGATGACTGTCAGGGTTAGTGCAGTAATGCCTATTTGATGGTTTACTGAGGACCTTAAATTCCTTGGTTGTGTCTGAGAATCCCAGTAGCCTTTCCTTGCAGTGGTTGCTGTCACTAATTCCCTTTGAAGCTATTTTTTTTTTTTTTTTTTTTGGCGGTACGTGGGCCTCTCACCGTTGTGGCCTCTCCCGCCACAGAGCACAGGCTCCAGACGCGCAGGCTCAGCGGCCATGGCTCATGGGCCCAGCCGCTCTGCGGCATGTGGGATCTTCCCGGACCGGGGCACGAACCTGCGTCCCCTGCATCAGCAGGCGGACTCTCAACCACTGCGCCACCAGGGAAGCCCTGAAGCTACTTTTGAAAGTAAAAATCTATTTGGTATTGAAGAGCCATCAAAAAGTTTTTAAATTTAAGAAATAATAAGAAATTTCTTGGATTTTATAACATCATCTAATGGTGAAATTAACTTTTTTTCTTTTACCTGATGTTCATGGACAGAATACGTAGATATTTTAAAAATAGAAGTAGTTTCTTATCCTAATGATCAGTTAGTTGAGCATGCTCTTGACTGTATAAAGTTACTGTAAATTTATACCAAATAATACTCAGAAATGATACTCATCAAATATGTATTTCTTAAAGTAGTAGTGTGGGGAAAGGTTCATGTCAGTCTGGAGGTGGACCTCTGTTCACCTCCAGACCATCAGCTTAGTTCCTAATTTTGCCTCTTATAATCAAATTGTGTTGGTTTTCTGTCCTGTGTTTCATTTTTGAGGAGCGCCTATTGGAATATCTTATTTTGGTTCTAGAGGGTTTATCCCTAACATAAGAAATTAGTAATGCCAAAAAAGTTAAAATCGGCCACCCCAATCTCCTGACATTACTGAGGTGGTTCAGTCTTTAATGCCTCACCTCTTTGGCTCCTGAGACTAGGGGTCTCCAGCTCCAAAATTTTTTGTATAGCAGAAAAGTTGATTTCTGCTGTCTTAAGATCCTGAAAATAGTTTGTGTATACCTGAGGCTTCCTAGTAACAGAGGAGTAAACCATAAAAAACAAACAGATTAAAATGCATATTGAAAGGCTGCCCCCAAAGGCCATTCATGAAAACTTTGTTTTATTAGGTAGAGCAAGCCGAGGGTTCCCTTATAATTACCTTTGAAAGACACATTTCTGAAAGAAAATAACATTTGAAGGCTTCTTGCCACTGAATGAAGATTAAAATTAAAAAACAACTGAAAAACCCTTTCATATTACTGCAAGGAGGAAGTACCGTCTCCTGTTGATGTGCTAAAATAGCAGCTTCTGCTGTGTGTAGTCGTGTGAGAGCAGTGATTTTGAGCATGTATATAGTATGAGTAACTTAATTTTAGAATGAATCTTGTTTTATTACGAAGTTATTATGCATGAAATATTTAGAATTTATCAAATCAACTCTTAGTTTTCTTCTAGACACAAAAATACTGAAAGACTGTTTACTGGTAAATGTATAAAGTCTCAGTAGTTAATAAAAAGAAACTGATCTTGAATCATGTTTGTAAGCCACGCTTGTTACTCTGTTACTCAGTCTTTATTTTAATTTTTAAAATTTGTGCCCAGATTTTTTAAACAGCTTCACTGAGGTATAATTGACATAATAAATTATATGTACTTAAAGCAAAAGCATAATTAAGTTTTTACATATGTATACAAATGTGAGATTATTACCACAATCAAGACAGTGGCCACCTGCATTGCTCCCAAGAGTTTCCTCGTATCCCTTTGTAATCCCCCTCCCCACCTCAGTCTACAGGCTTGTTGACATGTTTGGCATATTACAGATAAAGTTGTTAAGGACACTTGTGTACAAGTCTTTTTACAGACATATGATTCATTTTTCTTGGGTAACTACCTAGGAGTATAATGGCTGCATCTTACGATAGGTGTATATTTAACTTTTTAAAAAACTGCCAGGGGCTTCCCTGATGGTGCAGTGGTTAAGACTCCGCCTGCCAACGCAGGGGACATGGGTTTGAACCCTGGTCCAGGAAGATCCCACATGCTGTGGAGCGACTAAGCCCACATGCCACAACTACTGAGCCAAAAATAAATAAATAAGAATAAAAAAAAAAAACTGCCAAATTTTTTCCAGAGTGGTTGTACCATTTTACGTTCCCACCAGCTGTGCGTAAGAGTGCTAATTCCTTCACATCTTCACCAACACTTTATATGGTCATTTAATTTCAACCATTCTGATAAGTGTGTAGTGGTATCTCAGTGCGGTTTTAAGTTGCATTTTCCTAATTACTATTGATGTTGAGAATCTTTTAAGTACTTATTTGCTATCTGGATATGTTCCTTGACAAAGTGTGTGTTCAAATATTTTGGCCTATTTTCTGCTGGGTTGTTTGTATTCTCACTGAGTTTTGAGAGTTCTGTGTATGTTCTGAATATAAATAAATTATTAGGTATATGCTTTACAAATATTTTCTCCTAGTCTGTGGCTTGTGATTTTTTTTTTTGAAACGAAGCAGTTTTTAATTTTGATGAAGTACAGATCATGTTTTGAAGTCTTTGTTTAACCCAAGGTCACAAAAGTGTTCTCCTGGAAGTTTTTTAGTTTTAGGTCCTGTGTTTATTTGGTTCTGTGATCTGTTTTGAGTTAATTCGTGTATATGGTTCAAGGAACGGATTGGGGTTCATGGGTTTGTTTTTGTTTTTTGGATATCCAGTGGTCCCAGTACTCCCAGTGCTATCTCCAGTGAATTGGTGCTGCATATATACACGTTGAGTCAATTGCCTGCTATTTGCAGTAGTTATGTTGTATGAAGTCCTCAGGAGCACTGATTCAGTGATACTGAACTCTTACTCCTTGGGGAAACACCAGGGTTTGGTTTCTGCAAGCCTCTGGTTATAACATTTTTGTCATCTAATTAATACATAACCTTGTTTTATGTGTATTTCTGTTTAAAGATACCTTAGTTTATTTATATACATACACACAAACACATAGCTGATTAACTTACGTCAGAACAGAGTTTATCGAACTTAAACATTTTCTCCATAAGCATATCACAGCCTTTTTACTCTTAGGGACACTAGACCGCACTTCAGCGTTATACTTGGGGGCCATTTTAAATAGTGAAATCACCAACCAAAAGCATAGAAGCAAAAAGTGTGGCGCTAAATAGGCTGGAAAAAGAATACTTAGTATGAAAGCTGAAGTAAAAAGGCAGAGCATAGCCTTGTTAAACCTCATGAGCATTGGGCTGCTCATATGCCTCACTGCTCTATGTATACCTGTTAAAGACCATGAAATCACCACAAATAGTGATTTCGGGGTCTACAAATCAATTTTAGCAAGTAGGCAGATTCTCAAAGAATCAGCCAATAGTGAGGATCATTTATCTATCTATCTATTTATCTATTTCTGGACTCTGTTTTCTCAGTATTGCTGTGATAATCCTCCTCAAATTAATCTATAGATTCAAAGTGAATCCAGTCAAAATCCCAGCAATCTGATTTTAAAATTCAATTGGAAATGCAAAGCACATAGAATAGCCAAATGACTTTGAAAAAGAAGTTGGAAAACTCACTTCAAAACTTGCAAAGCTGCAGTGATCCAGACAGTTGGCATTGCCATCAAGATAGACAAATAGGTTAATGGAAAAGAACGTTGCTCATTGTTTAAGTCTGCCACAAATGCATTAGTGCTTTCTCTTTTCCCATATAACCATGTCACATGGTAGTGACACAAATGCTTCCCTTATTTTGATCTTTAATTACCTTATTTAGCTTTCAAAAGATGAAAATGCTGTTGGGAGCTGATTGCTGTAACTCCCTTTAGGTGTTTGCCTTTTTTTTTTTTTTAAATGTCTCATTATCTAATCATCGGTTTTGTTATCTAGGCAGGTCCGTTCAGAAAACAAAGAGAAGAATGCAGTGATGTCTTTTACAGTTACAGACGAACCTGTCTATATTGACTTGACTTTGTCAGAAAATAAAGAAGAGGTAAATAGCTTGTTTCTTAGAGAATTTGTTTTTGGACTTCACAAATACTATTTTTTAAAATCAGGGTTTTGATGATTCGATGATTCAGGAAAGAGAGAACAAAATAAAAATCTTAGACTATTCGAAGTAATCATTGGATTCTGTATTGAGTGCTCATGAGGGGAGAGGACAGGGCGCAGTGGCGTTTTCAGTAATCCTGACATGTGGGCCTGCCGGTTGGTTCCCTGTTGTCAGCCAGTGCACTTGGTTGTTGACTTAGCTCCTCTAACTTCCATGCTGCGTTCTCATGGACTGTGCTGTCTTCTTAGCCTAAACTTTTATTTATAGGCTTGACAACAACTACTTGAATTGTTATTTTGGTGGCAGTGATTATTTTTAAATTCAAGAGTTGAACATCCTTACTGTTTTGATTTATCTCTTGTTATTTGAAGGGTGGAGAGGGTAGTTGGATTTTCATAAGTAATTATTAGAGTAGACCGAAGTATATTACCTATTAATGTTACATTTTTCTTTTAGCCTGTCAAGTTAGCTGTTGTTTGCAGAGATGGTCAAGTTCATCTTTTTGAACACATATTAAATGGGTAAGTAAGAAGTTTCTCAAGTCAGAAATTTATTTTCCTTCCCTGACTTGCTACTTATTTATACTCCCACCTCAATATTCTTTGCTTTATGTTACTTTTCATTTAGATTGTTCTGAAAGCCTTCTTAATTCTTTGTCCATATGACTACATACATTCCCAGTGAGAACTCAAGTTTTATTTTAAAAGAAATTGGTTCAGTAGGAAAGCTTTGCTTGTGAACTTTGGTGAAGCCTTAATTTCTAACTTTGATAGTGTCACACATTTGTCACACATTTGTGTATCAGTGAATGCTTGTGTTTTGTTGGACAGAGGGGAGTTGCTGATATGATGTGTAGTAGTCATAGACCAGGGGTCAGTAAATTATGGCCTGCAGGCCACATCCAGTAAAGACCACATGTACCCCACCCTGCCCCCCAAACAAAAATATTTACTATCTGGCCCTTTATAGAAAAGTTTGCCAACTCTTGCATGTGCTATAAACATGGTCTGAGACTCAGTCATGTGCAGAATTATGTTAAACTTTAAAATGGTTTCAACTTTTTATTGTCAGTTGGTGCTCTTCCTTTTACAGTTCTATATAGGGATTATGAAAGTAATATACACTTATTTTAAAACATTCAGGATGCATAGACAATTGATTATAAAACTCAAGTCTCCCTCCATTGAGTTCCACTCCCTAGAGGTAACTTAACATTTTGATGTGTAGCACTTGAGGCCTTTATTTATATAGTCATATGTATGCATGGAATGTATAGTTGAGGGCCCAGAAGTGGTGGGCCATGGTAAGGGCTTGGGCATTTCTCTTTGGGCAGTAGTAAGCTGTTGAAGGATTTTAAACTGAGGATTGATGAGGTTTGACCTAAGTTTTAAGACATTAAGTTTTAAGTCGTTCTATCTGATGTGAAGAGAATAGACCACAGAAGGGTAAAGCCCAAAGCAGAGGCCAAAAATCCTGGATAGAGATGGATGTGGAGTTGGGAAACTAGGAAGAGTGAGTTGGAAAGATAGTGGGGTGCTTACAGTTGGGATTATGGAGGGTGTGTACTTAGTGGTGATAAGATGTCTGTGGTGTGAGGAGCGTGTGGCTAAGGTACAGGGAAGGACAAGGTTGATAGAGGTAGAAGGCTAAAGGAACTGAGAGGGCAGGGTGTCAGAAGGATCGTCAGACTGCATGCTGTATATGGAAATCACTAAGAAAGGGATTCCTCAGTGGAATTGTTGGACAGAGTGACAGCCACTCACATCTTTAAGAGATGCTGAGTGACCCAGAGGCCATTGGATGACGGCAGGAGGGGAATGTAGCTGGTAGCTGGTGACGGCAATTTCAAAGGTTTTGGAGGTGGTGGAGGGAGAGACTACTTGTCTTGAAGTGTTAGTGAAGAACAAGAAGCGTACTTGAATCATTGCCAAGGGTCGTGGCACTAAGGGTGTGGGGAAGGCTGCCGAGGCAAGCAAGGTGAGGAGAGCTCTTAGAGAAGTTGAGGATCTAATTTTGTTTATATTTTGCTGATCATTTTGCTCCTGGAACTCTGATGCAGAGGTCATGGTGAGGATTCAGGGGTTGGAAGCAATTAGAGATGGGGCTGATTAGAGTAGGGCAAGAACAGAGCCATTTGGGGCTGAAGCTCAGAGGGGTGGTGAGAGAGCACTTGGGAGCTTGGGGCCATTTGTAAGGGTTGACAGAGTGGGATAGAAGAGCAGCTGTGCCTCAAGGCAGGGTTTGGTGGTGAGGTCTTGAATGTTGGCAGGGTGGGGATAGATGAAGTCTTGACAGGAACACTAGTGCTCTGGGACACTGGTCACTCCTGATGATGTGGAGGCCGGGGGAGGGTCACATTTCGTGACACCAACTTCAAAGAATTAGTGTGAGATGCTGTTTTCACATTTTCTAATCTCATTTTTTTCCATTCCCAGATACTGCAAAAAGCCTTTGACTTCAAACTGCACAATTCAGATAGCAACGCCTGGGAAAGGCAAGAAATCAACACCAAAACCCGTCCCTATTCTAGCAGCTGGTTTCTGCTCCGACAAAATGTCATTGTTGCTTGTATATGGCAGTTGGTTTCAGCCCACCATTGAGCGAGTGGTACGTAGCTGCTCCTCTGGAGTAAAGCAGTGCAACATCAACATGTCTGTGGAAGAGAATGATTTAAAAATGATATATTGGTCTGCTTATTGGAATACTTAAGAAGATGTCATATGTTTCCACTTAACTGAAGGACTTTTCAGTGGATGGTTTATTTTAACTTGTGAGAACTCTGTTTATAGTTGGTCCTTGAACAACACAGTTTTGAACTGTGTGGGTCCACTTATGCATGGATTTTTTCCAATAGTAAATACTACAGTACCTCACCATCCAAGGTTGTTGAAACCACAGATGCGGAACTATGGATACGTTATAACTATGAACAAGTTATAAGTGGATTTTTGACTGCACAGAGGGTCGGCGCCCCTAACCCCTGCATCGTTCAAGGGTCAACTATGTAATTTTACTTAACCCAGTATATCCAAAATATCGTTTTAATGTTTAGTATAAAACGTTATTTGAGATATTCTGCCCCCCTTCTTCCTTTATTTGGTATTATGTCTTTAAAATCTGGTGTATGTTTTTCACTTACAAGCCCATCTCAGTTTGGACTAGCCACATTTCAGGTGCTCAGTAGCCACAGGTAAATCTTAATAAGAGATCCTGTAGTAATAGCATGCATTGAGTATTCTAAGTGGAAATGTAATGGGTGGGGCAGTGGTTTAGGTTTTTTGATTACAGAAGTTTCTTTGGAGACTTTTGGTGAGTTACTATGAGCATGTCCAATAGGTGAGAGACTGTGAGAGGAATATCTCTTGCTTAAGCAATCTCTTGTTGAGTCTATTTAAAAATACTTCTTACTTTAAAAAAATGTAATACATGGTTATGGTGTGACAAAAAAGGGAGAGAAGTGTTAAACTGTAAACATACGTCTCCTTGCCATACGTGGATCTCATAACCTCACTCTCCAGATGCAGCCTGTTTCCTGTGTGCTTTGTGTCTTTCCAGATATTGATTAGGTGGGTATAGAGAATTACCTATAACTTTAAAGCCTTGTAGGTACATATGTACTTAGCTGCATCTCACTTCCCCTCCTGTTTAATACCATATCAGGACATAGAGATTCACCTTAGAGCATTTTATTAATCAGCATTGCTTGTCTTTGACTAGCTTGTGGAAGGATAGCAGTAGGAAATTTAGGGTAGGATCAGTCTTTTTTAGGATAGATTATAAGATGATGAGCTAATAATGTTTTCTTTAAAATCTGTTACGTTTTAAATGTCAGTCTTTTAAAACTGCGTATGTGAAAGATTTGAGCAGTACATAACTGAAGAAAGTAAACATTATGCCTGGTATCTTCAGAGTTTACCCATTTTCCTCATATGGCATCAATCTGAATGGTGATCAGTCTGAGTGACCAGGAGTTTTCTGTGGAAGCCTTCTATACTTTTTTGTATTTTTATAAAAATGCATTTCTTTTTCACTTTATTCTTACTCTCAGTTACTTTGTTTGACACTTTTTTTTTTTTACCTTCCACCCCCTTTCCCTCTTTAAAATTCTATTCCCAGGCTTTAAATTCCAAAGAACCTCATATGTGTTTAGTAAGAGATATTTCAATCTGCTGGGCCCCAAAAGTAGAAACAGCTATAACAAAGGTGAGTGCATTTCATATTAGAAGTTAAGAAAAAAGATATTTGAGTGAATTGAATTGTTATGTAATACTATGTTTAAACTCTTAAAATCCTCTTTATGATCTTGTCTTAACAAATTTTGTGGGATTAGGTTTTAGATATTAAGACTGTAAAACTTTTTTCATTTCTGTGCTCTTGATTTGTTGAACGAATGAGTGAATAGGTGACTAGAAGTTGAAGACCTTGGATTTATTTAATTCTTCCTCCTCTACCCCACCCCCAGTGCAGGATCACTGAGTAAATATCAGTATCAAATTTATCAAATTATTTCATCAATTTATATACTTAAAGGGGCAAAACTTTGTTGAGAGGAATGCTGTATTTCAGGGTGGAATAAAACCTAAATCCATGATGGGGCTGGAATTAAATACCAGATATAAGAACATTATTGTCATGCTTTATTTTGAATATAATGTGGCATCTACATGGAGACATGTGTTTGGCAGTCTAATGAAAAAAAGGAAAGCCAAGACATGCTATGATGACATTCAAATGGTTTCGCTTCTGGCTGAGTTTCAGAGATGACACCTTTCTCTTGGCTGTCTGAGCATTTCTGGCAAAGATCAATTATTGGAGGTAGTCATAAAATGTACAGCTTCACTCTTTAACGTTTTTTTAAAATTATTTATTTATTTTTGGTTGCTTTGGGTTTTTGTTGCTGCGCGTGGGCTTTCTCTAGTTGCGTCGAGCGGGTGCTACTCTTCGTTGCAGTGCGCGGGCTTCTCATTGTGGTGGCTTCCCTTGTTGCGGAGCACGGGCTTCAGTAGTTGTGGCACGTGGGCTCAGTAGTTGTGGCTTGTGGGCTCTAGAGCTCAGGCTCAGTAGTTGTGGCACATGGGCTTAGTTTCTCTGCAGCATGTGGGATCTTCCCGGACCAGGGATCGAACCCCTGTCCCCTGAATTTTTAAGTCAGTGTGTCATTGCGTGATCTGTAGATTTTGTTTTTCTTGGTTCTTACTCTTACATGTTGCAGGCTTTAAAACAATGAATGTTCAGATTATACTTAAATGCCAGTATTCAATTAAAATATATCTTTAATTCATATCCTATTGAGTTAGTTACATTAAGTTTTTCAGTAGGAAAACCTTTTAAAAGCTGTTAGTTTTCTCATTGGGGATAAATCTTGCAAAGAGTAAGACAGTTTCCTTTGTCACACCCCTACTATTCCTGTTTAACAGGTGAGAACACCAGTGATGAATTCTGAAGCAAAAGTTCTGGTGCCTGGGATACCTGGTCATCATGCAGCTATCAAGCCTGCTTCTCCACAGACTGAGGAAATAGAGAGCAAGAGGAAATTAGGGGAAAAGGAGGTAATCCACTCATTCTGACCATTTTTGAGTTTGAAATTTAAGATTACTTGGGAGATTCTAAGAATTATATTGGATGGAGCCAAAGCTGAAACTTCAGAAAATGGAGAGGACAAAACTCTTATTAACTGAAGAGGGTGCTCTTCTGGCCATTTGGTCATTGTTAGCTGGATAAGGTAATTGTAGATTAAGCCAGGACTTGCTGTGATGATTTTCATTGGGTTTCGCATGTTGCTGAGTTCCAGTGATGCCTTGTCTCTTGGCTGTCTGAGCATTCCTGGCTGGTTTAATGCTAGTTAGCCTTTAAAAGTGATCGTCATTATAACCTCTTAAAGTGCTTATAAATTTCATTTTTTCTCAACTCTTAAAACCCTCTTGTGATTACTGTACTTGTCTGTGAAAAATCCTCTTTTTTGTCTTCCATTCACTTGTCACTCTTGTCTAAGTAATCTAGAATTTTAACTGTTTTATCATTAGAGAAAGAGTGTTTCTTTACCTGATTTTAAATGTCTTGCTTTATTGGGGGTGGGGGGTTGGGGAATAACATTGCTGTTCTTAAAAATTGTTTCTCAATAACATGATATCTGATTTAAAAATAAGGTGTCAACTTCCTCTAGTTTGGCCTAGATCCTACCCTTTAATTTTTTCCTACCTTTTTAGTGTTTTTCATAAAACATAACCCAAACAGGAGGCTTTACCAAAGCCTCTCTGTTTGCTTTGGTAGTAATAGAACGTTCGTATTTTGATTGAGCTTCCAAGGGGCTGGCAGAACGTAGTTGTTAGATTTGCTTTCATAAGGGATTAGTTATGTACAAGTGAGTTTTTGTATAGCAAACAAACAGAAAAATAGGAAGACATCTTATAAATTTTGGGGGGAACGTAACTGTCTTTATGCTCTTTTGATAATATTTGTTAGCAAAAGATCCGAGGTTGATGGCAAGGGATAATTACAGAAGGGGAAGCTTTTGTGATTATAGGTCTTTTCTTGTGCTTTAGTAATCAGTTGCCTGATCCTTGTCTTTTTTGAATCTTCATATAGAGGGGATTTTATGAATTACATCTTCAAATCATGGTTTTCATTTTTTTTCACTGGAGTCTGGAAACTTGGATTGCAGGTATTACACTTGTCTACGACATTGGCCTTATGGTGATGAGATTCTATTGGAATGAGGAAGAGCGTATTTGTGTTTTTCAGTGTTGAGGTGTGAATCAGTCAGTGGCTTTTGTCTTCTGAGACATAAGCACAAAGTAATTTGACCAAACTGCTTTAGGTGTTGTCTCATATAACATTAACTGGTCATTTCTGTTCTGTAGGTTAGCATTGAAGAACGCCTGGGAGCACTGGATATAGATGCGAAAAAAGAAAAGGACACCCTTCCACAGACAAACAGTTTTCCAGTTCTCCTCACACAGGGTTTAGAAAGTAATGATTTTGAAATGCTAAATGTAAGTATTATAGCAGTTTTTAAATGAATTAAGATGGTTAATTTTTCTTAGAAAGTGATTGACAGCACATTTACAGAATGAATAGTCATGTTATGTAGCTGTCTTGAATTTAATGTTTTGTGAGTTTAGTCAAATATATATCACTTGGTGGCACTATACAGACAGTCACCAACCTACAAAGGGATTGTATTAAATTATTTTGAACCTGGAATGCATTTTCTCATAGAAATATTGTTGTGAATTGTTACTAGGCTCTTAGGCTTTAGTTCACAAAAGCCTTTATAAACATTGTGTAGCTGAATTATAATACTCAGCATTCTAGATCACAATTTATATTTTTTTCTGTAGGAAAATGCGTTCCTGAGTTTTTACTCTGGATTCCAGAAACTTAATTCCCCCTGGCCGTGAGAGGGGGCGGTGAGGTGGAACCTTGGCAATGGATAGGAGGTTTGGGGGAAAAATTCAAGAGGGTTGGGGGTATATAAAAGGGAGGCACTTAACGATTTCTGTGTTTGTAAGTTGGTGACTGCTTGTACGATGTTGCTTAATTTAGTCCTCTTAAATTCCAGAATTTGAAAGTGGTCTGTAGAGAAAATTTAAGTGTAAAAAATTGGACTTAAGCACTGCGTGATCAGATTAAAGCAGTTTATATTTGCTAAGTGCATTTATTCCTAGTGACTCGTAGTGATATTATGGTGCCACTTAGTGTAGATGTGACTTTAATATGCAGCCTATGAATAAGGTCTCTCTGACTTGTATTTTGATCTAAATGGGAATATCTTATATTTGTGTTTAAGGGGATTTTGCAAAACAGCAGGGGGGAAACCAGGCATATCTAAAAACCTGAACTTACCTTTAAAATAGTTTGTGAGTGTATGTATTTTGGGAGGTCAATTTTAGTTTAACATGGCATACAAACCTAGGTGAGGATTTGCTGAGAAATAAGCTATAGAAAACAATTGACAGTGTTTTTAAAATATAACTTATCTGCCATCATTGCTTACTTAACTGTGCTTTGAAAACTTCTTCAGTAGTACAAGTGAACCAGTTATTGTTTTGTTTTGTTTCTAAGAAACATTTCAAAACATTTAACAGTACAGTGGGCCACCATGAACCCATCACCCAGTTTCAAAAATTATTAGCACTAGCCAGTCTATCTATTATTGTTTTATCTGTTTGCTCACCCCCTACCCAGGTTACAGTGAAGCAAATTTCAGAACTATTATTTATTTCATCCACAAATATATCCCTGTTCAACTGTAACAATAGAAATTCCTTTAAAAAACATAACCACAATTCATTATCACACCTAAAAAGGTGAACAGTGATTCCTTAAAATCATCAAATATCCAGTTAGTATTTATCTTTCGCTGATTGTCTTGTAAAGTTTCTTTTTCTTTGCTTTCTTCAAAACTGGATCCCAACGAAGTCCACACTATTTGGTGGATTTGCTTTTCTGTCTTTTGCAATTTGGGGAAGCTAGGTTATTTGCTCTAAAGAGATTTCACATTCTGGATTTTGCCTCCTGCAAATCCATTTTACTGGGTCATTTAACCCAACAAGTATCATTTAATATACTTCTTGTCCATCATATTCCTGTACAGTGGTAGTTGGATCTAGAAGCTTGAAGAGATTCAGATTAGAATCATCTGGCACTTCAGATGTGACAGTGTGTACTTTTGTTAGGTGTCATAGAGTTGTTGGGAGAGTAAAGGAAATGATGTTTGTGAAAGCACTTCTTAAATTGTAAAGAATTGTACGTGTAAGATCTTTTCATTATTCAGGATTTTGAGGTGATACGTCATATTGTTTAAGTAGAAGTCAATAACCTTTAAAAAAAAAAAAAGAAAGAAAAACTAGAATATAGGAGTATTCCCATACTGTATTACCTGGGATATCATGCATTCTAAAGAGAAAGAGGCAAGTAAAAAAATAAACCAAATACTTTTTCCCCTGGAAA
The DNA here is from genome assembly GCF_011762595.2 of Tursiops truncatus. Taxonomy (NCBI): domain Eukaryota; kingdom Metazoa; phylum Chordata; class Mammalia; order Artiodactyla; family Delphinidae; genus Tursiops; species Tursiops truncatus. The sequence goes on along the minus strand of NC_047047.1, from coordinate 66,303,040 downwards.
GTGTGTTCCTCATTTCCAAAGATAACCTTCTGAGGATATGTGAAATATAATAGGAGGTCATTAAAAATAGGAATGAAAGGGAACTTCCCTGGTGGTCCAGTGGGTAAGACTCCGCACTCCCAATACAGGGGACCTGGATTCGATCCTTGGTCAGGCAACTAGATCCCATGTGCATGCTACAACTAAGGAGTCCACATGCCGCAACTAAAAGATCCCGCAACTAAGACCCAGTGCAGCCAAAATAAATATTAAAAAAAAAAGAAAGAAAGAAGAAAGTGAGCAGTGTCAGGTATGCAACATAGGACCAAAGGTGTGGTTAAAAATCCCTGCTGTAGAACACTTGACATTAAAGTTTGTGGCTTTTTAGGAAAGTGGCAATTTGACCTAAAGAAATAGTCTATAGCTTATGCAAAAAAGATAGGCTTAGTCATTTATATAATTCATGGCACCCATAGGAGTTATAGATTTTTAAATATTTTAAAATTTTTATTTAAATTAAGTATTTCTTAGAAGTTCCCATTTACAGTAGTACCAAAAAATGCCTAGGATAAATCTACAAAAGATGTTTCTACCTCTACATTGAAAATTACAAAAATTGGGAGAAATTAACCAAGGCCTATGTTCATGCTTGGAAGATTCAATATTGTTAAGATGAGCAATTCCCCCCAAATTATTCTATGTATCCAATACATTCCCAATTAAATTCCAGCACAGCTACCTTTTAGAAATTCAAAGGACATGAAATAACCAAAGTAATTATAAAATGAAGAGCAAAACTAGGGAGCTTACCCTACCTGATTTCAAGAAAAAGCTGTAGTAATCAAGATTGTTTGGTATTAGTGAAAACATAAATATAGATTAAGGAACAAAAATAGTCCAGAAATAGACCACATGCAATTGGTTTTCAGTAAAGGTGCTTCTAAGTTGAGTCAATTGGGAAAGCAAAGTCTTTTCAACAGTTGCAGTTGAATCAATTGAATATCTATATGGAAAAAAATGCATCTCAACTCTTTCCTCACATCTTACACAAAAGTCTACACAAAAATAGGTCACAGACATAAATGTATAAACCAACCCTCAAAACTTCTAGAAGAAAATAGGAGAAAATGTTATGCAGATTTGCATGGAAAAAGCCTTCTTAGGTTCATCACAAAAAGCATGAAACACTTAAGGAAAAATTGGTCATTTGGATTTAATAAAAATTAAAAACTTTTCTCTTGAAATGACACTGTTAGGAGAATGAAAAGGCAGGCCGCAGCCTGGGGAAAAAAAACCAACTTATACATCAAAGGATTTATATCCAGAATTGATAAAGAACTCTTAACTCAGTAGTGAGACTCAACTCAAATAAAAAACAATTGGTAAATGCGTGAACACACATTTCGTAAAAGAATTCCAGTGGCCAGTGAGTGCATGTAAAGGTATTATACATCATTAATCATCACAAATGCAAATTAAAACCACAGTGAGACAACACTACATACCCATTATAGACTGATTAAAGTTTAAAAGACCAGTACCATCTATTGGGGAGGATGTGGAGTAACTGGAACTCTCATATCTTGCTGGGGGAATGTAAAATGGTACGCCTACTTTGGAGAACAGTTGGGCCATTTCTTAAAAGTGAAGGACACATCTACCATAAGATCCTGCCGTTCTACTCTTAGGTGTTTACCAAGAGAATTGAAAACAAATGTTCATACAAAGACTTGTACATGAATGGTCATGGCAGCCTTATTTTTAATAGCCCCAAACTGGAAAGAACCTTGAACACATGAAGGGATAAATTGTTATCTAACAATGTAAAGAATGTATATTGCTTCATCAGCAACATGAATGAATCTCAAACTTAGGCTGTGAGAAAGAAGCCAGACAAAAAAGTACATACAGTTTGATTTCATTTATAGAACAATTCTAGAAAATGCAAACCAGCATGTAGTTCAGTGGTTGCCTGAGGACGGTGGGGTGGAAGGGAAGGATAGAATGTAAAGGGTCCAAGGAGACTTGAGGGTGATAGAATGTTTATTACAGTGTTTGTTTCATGGGTAAATGTATGTCAAACTGATCAAATAGTACACTTTAAATTGTGCACTGTTATGTTTCAGTTATAATACAGTAAAGTTTAAAAAAAAATCCCATCTTCAGTATCATCTTCTTGCTACTTGTAGCTGTGGTTTATAGTCTTGGCAGAAGTTAATAATGCTAACTCCTCTATTCATTATCATTTTGCTTGGCTTGGGATAACTTATTTTTTTTGTGTATTTTTAATTTGAAAATTGTTATCATAGAGCCTCTGTCTTTAGTGAGCACAAGGATTATCTGAGAGCTTGTTACATTTTTCTGTCCTGCAGTTTGGAATAACTTCTAAATAGCTAGGCCATACATACCATTATTTGCCTGTGACAGTTTTGGTTTACACCTCTTAACTTGGTGTAATTACTAATAGTGACTCCTTTCATTCACAGAAGTGTCCCAGTTTGGACAACAAATTATCTGATCACTTAACATTTAGAGCACTAGAGGATTTCACAAACCATGTATTTTTCAAACCTTCAGCCCTACATTATGTTTCTTAACCAAGCTTTTGGTATAAATAATGTGCAGCAGCAAGTTCAAGATTGTATTCCTTGACCTAAAGTGTTACTATTCTACTTGGCCATTTAAGACAGCGAAGCCTGGTAGTTTGGTGAACATGCTGTGAAAATTGAGTACCTTAACAAAAAGAGATGCAGACATAGAAAATGGACATGTGGGCACAGGGGGAAGGGGGAGTGGGATGAATTGGGAGATTAGGATTGACATATACCCACTACCATGTATAAAATTGATAGTGGGAACCTGCTGTATAGCACAGGGAGCTCAGCTCAGTGCTCTGTGATGACCTAGATGGGTGGGAGGGAGGTCAAAGACGGAGGGGATATATGTATACATATAGCTGATTCACTTCCTTGTACAGCAGAAACTAACACAACACTGTAAAGCAACTGTACTTCATTTAAAAAAAAAAGTATTTGTAGACTAGTTCAGACAATGTTCCCTGTAACTTGTACATCATTGGAACTTTGTGATAGCTGATCTATAACAAAGACTTGATTTGAGGGATGTTTAGTATCATCAGACACCTTGTGAATTATTGTTTAACTTCTCAGCATACTTTGCTTTGAACCTTGTGTTCTGATTATTTGAAAATGACAATATTAGGACAGTCCATCCGTCAGTTCCCCAGTGATTATGTATAAAAATACATAATCTTTCTTTTGCATAATAAACTTTGTAATTATGTCAGTGATAGTTGTTAAATAGTACTTGATAGATTTAAGAAGGGTTTGGTATAAAGATATTTTTACAAGCAAATAAAATCCATAGGGAATTTTGAAAGGGTATGTTAAGACCATTAAAGTAGGTTGAAAATGAACTTTCCGCGTTTTTGCCCTGTAATACCTCTACTGATCATATCCTGAACATGATCTTTATAGCAACAACAGCCAAAACATAGCATGCACCAACCATTAGGGAAGTTCCTCTAGTTGTAAACTCTTTTGAAAGATAAATATTTAAAAGTATTAAAGAGGAAGGGGGTGGTATCTGGATTTTGAAACCTGAAAGGACTCATTTCCCACCCTCTCCTATAGATGAAGCATCTGGGTGGGGTTTGGAGAAACAGAAAGGCCTGCCAGAATTTGGACTAATCTGCTCTATCTCCTTTTCTATCCATACAACGTGGGGTGGAGACTGCGTTTCACCCTTAAAGTTTTTGACTCAAGCACTCATTATATGATCTTTTGATTGGCTTAAAATTTTATCAAAAACATTTAAAAGGTATGTTTCCTTGTAATGTGATTTTAGTGTGTTTTGCTCATTCTTGTGTTGATATGACAAGATATGTTTCATAAAACAAAGGTTTGAGAACTTCTCTAAAGTGGTGTATATACCTGTATTTAGATGTCGAGAGGTGTTCTTTTCTGTTTTATATCAAAAATTAGCTTATAAGAATTTAGAATTTGTGGAGCAGAAACTTGTTTAATGGAGTAAATGTCCTGATACTTGAAGCCTGTACTTGTCTGATAGCCATAAGACATAATATAACATTCTCCATTTATTCCTAATCTTTATTTGCTACAGTTGAGTATTGCTTGGTTTTTAAGATAATTTTTAGTGACAGTATTCCCTGTAGTGTCCTTAGTTTCTGAGTATGCTTATTTACATTTTTTTTTTTTTTCTCACAGAAAGTACTTCAAACTAGAAACTTAAACCTAATAAAGAGAACTGTACTAAGGATGCCCCTGCATGCTGTCATTCCATTGTTGCAAGAGGTAACTGAGTACGCTTCTCATTTTAAGGTCCTAATGCTATGACTCAAAGACAAAATCCAGTATTCAGAGAAATGGATTTGCTGTATGTAAGCAAGCAGGGTATTTAGAGTCGATGATAGATGATCACTAGATCTACTCAGACAAAATTTGCCTAATCTAGATTTTTTTCTATGTATTTTAAAAATTGAGATATAATTTACATACCTCTAAGGTGTCAGTTCAGTGTTTTATAATATATTACAGATTGTGCAATTGCCACATCAAAAAGAAATCCAGTACCCGCTAATCACTCCCCATTTGTCCTTAGCCCCAGTTTCTGGCAACCACTAATCTATTTTCTGTCTTTGTGTGTGTTCTGGACATTCATTCATATAAATCCTAGCCTAGATTTTTATCAGATAATTATTTTTATTTTGGGAATGTATTCCTAGATTATGTTAAATTGGTTGAACATTTAGGAGTTAGCAAATTTAAGAATAATGATTTCCTAATACAGTCTTTCTTTCCCTTGTTCTTACGGATGTGTTATCATGGGAATTCATGGAGATTGGCTGCCTCTGAAGTACTGTTGCTAATACTGTTTTTCTCCTCCTCAGCTTACAAAGAGATTACAAGGACATCCTAATAGGTAAGATGTTTAGGCGACTTAAATTGCTTTGATTTTATAAATATTTTAAATGTGATTGTTTAAAAACAGCAGTGTCTGGCAGCATGAGATTACATAGTAGGTAGCCTCAGATTCTAACTAATAAAACTCAAAGTGTCAGATATTGCTCTCTGCACTTATTTTAAATTGAATGATTCTTATTTCTCAGACTGTATTATAGTTTTTCCTTCCTTCAGAAAATTGGAGGTTTTTCAGCTTTATATATCAGGTCATTTAATGGGTTAGTCTGATTTAATAATTCAGGCCTAATCACGATGTGTAAAACTGGACATCTGTAGAACTTGCTCAGCCTCTGGTAGTTGCTTAAGACGCTACAAGGAAAGATTTTATATAACTAAATTTTGTGGGTCTTTTTTGCTAATTTGATGATTAAATATTTATATAAGGTGTTGATATCTCAAAGATCTCAGCTTGCACTATAGTATTATCAGAGTCTATAATATAGTTTTTCTTTTCTAAATTTTTTTTCGTGATAGGCTCCATTAGCCTTTGGAACTCACAGAGGAAATCTAAAGATTTCATTAATTAGGCCCGGCTTACATTTTTGGTCTATATTTGTCTTTTAATGTTGGTGTGGAAATCTTTTGCTGTTTGTACCTGATGATGAGTAGATGATGGGCTCAGATATGAGCATAAAATGCAAAGTCAGCTGAGCCCAGTTTACTGCCTTGGTATCAGCTAATTACGAAGTAAAGCATAGGTTTTATATCTGGAATTGAATTATTTTAGAGGAAGGGATTTTTGTCCTGTTATCTAGTCCATCCTACTACCCCCTCCCTTCCTCAAAAGATGAGTATATTACACAGACCTCAAATAGACCCAGTGAAAGAATGAACGACTGTCATATTCACAGTGGTTATTTATTAGAGTCATTTTCTAGATCTTTATAACTCCGTTGTATTTAATTTTGAATTTGTGAATATCAGTTGATTTGTTCTTTTTTTTTTCAGTGCTGTTATAATGGTTCAGTGGCTAAAATGCGTGCTAACGATCCATGCATCCTACTTATCCACAGTAAGTCTTTTCACCTGTAGTTGCTGAACAGTTTGGCTTTGATAAGGATCATCAACTGATGGCTTAACAAAACCATTTTCTCTCCATCTACCCTTTAACCATCAGCTGCTGCTTTTAAAGAATTTGTTTTTTCCGCAGGTGCAATGTCATGTTGTCATCATTGTTACCTTTTATAAACTGGCCCTTTTTTGGCCCAGATTTTAAAAGTAATATATATTCTGTAGAGAAGCTTGAAAAATACAGAAAGGACAAAAGTTACATACTAGTCCTCAGGTGTTTTTCTATATACATACCTGTTTAGCAAAATTATCTTTACATTGTATGTATCTCTCCCATCCTCTTCTAAAAGCTTAGTAGCTTTTTAAAGTTTATATCTATGCTAACGTATCTATATTACCTTGTGATAAAAATGAAATAAATATCTTAATACCTGACATTTTGCTGGGGCTGTCAGCTCTTGATTACCTATACAGATGGAAGGGAGGGAGCATAAAATCATAAAGCAACACCAAAAAAACCCCAGTTTTATATGTCACAATATGAGCTGGGTTATTGCCACATCATCAATTTAATTATAGTTTAAGCTAGAAATAAAATTATGCAGTTGACTCATTCTTCTTTTATTTGGTTATCTAGAACCTTACAATAGGTTTTCTTGAAAGATTTTAGTGGATAGTTGAAAATTTTTAATTACTCCTTAAACTATAGCTCTATCCTTCTTAACAGTTTCACCCAATTCTTGCCTGATCACTGTCCCTTGTTCTCTGTCTCAGGATCCTTTTCCTTCAGTAGTCTGAGATAGGAAAAACCATTGGTTAACCTGTTTTGAGTTCGGCAGTTCGTTCTTTGTATGTCTGTGGAGATCTCTGTCAGGATGTTAAAATGTGGGGAAGAGATAGGAAACAGTAAGAATGCATATTGGGTTTCCCTGCTTACAGAAATCTTGGGAGTTGGATTGGGGGCAGTGTCTGAGTGGCGTGGTGATGGGCATGGAAAGATTACCACAAGCATAGGATGACACTCATTTTGTGACTTCATTGAATTGCTTAGAAGCAAAAAGAGCCCTAGGTGGACTTGTAGTGAAATCCCTTCTGGAATCAACCCCTAAGTTATAACTACTGGAGTAGTAGTCGTATAACATTCTAGGTCAGGGCAAAATAGACCATGGAAGTATGGTACAGGGTGGACTCCAGTCCAAAACAGTTTTCTCTCCTCAGAAAACAGTGCTCTTCCCCCACCTTTCCTTCATTTCTTCCTTCCTTATCAGATATCTTTAAGTACCTTCTCTAAGTCAAGGACTGTGCTAGGCATGGGGGCTTTAGTAATGTACAGACACTCTCATTTTTACTGTTTAAAGTTTAACATTTGAATGAAACACTCTTATTTACTCTCGTGTCAGAGATAGGAGGGCAAGTAAAGGCTAATTAAAGGGCAAAGAGTGGGGTCCCTTTTTCTGAAGCTCTGGAGGGACAAAGAAAATTTCCTGCTTTAATTTCTGAAGTATAACTCAGAGGGTTAATTAACAGGAAGTATGTTTGAAATACCATAAGGTCAGCTTTGTATTCTGTCACTTTGTCCTGCTGGTCTCTGGAAGCTGTGAAAGCTTCCTCCAGCTGCTGGGACCTAATGGAGGTAGATAGTGTGATATCATCAGAGAGGAAGTTTCAGAGTGAAGCCCTTTTTAGCCCAGAGGTATGTGCTTGGGGTTACTCTTTACTTAGTGTCTCCTTTATATTGATCTTCTCTGAAATAATAAGATCAACACAAAGAAGTCCCACCCTGCAGTTTGTCTCTTCTTGCAGTTTCTCCTTCGGACC